>NC_140589.1:1344740718-1345486485 GCF_964204655.1 Triturus cristatus
GACACATTTTGAAAAAAATGGGGTCAAATCCTGGGGAGGGTCAGGCTTCCTAGGCACACCAAGAAAGTTCCAGAAGAGTTCACGAGTGTCCTTTCAGAGCCTATGGCTTTTTAGTAAATTTATGTGAAAGTTGTGTGTTACAATGCACGGGATTACCCCATTTTTTTCAATAGTTTTTATTACCTGAACCCTTCTAGAAGGCTGGCTCTCTCGCTTCGCTCAGTCATGAGAACTCGGGCAAGTATTATGCCTCACCACTTTCAAAGATCACCAGACACTACTGTTGAGCAGATCGGATAGGGACAGAGAGGGCACTGTATAAGTAGATGGGCGGTGTGTGTGGAGAGGGGACAGGGGCACTGATGAGAAAGTAGTGCCCTCTGCATGATCTGGGGCAGTGACTCTCCACCTTAAGTAAGGATGCATGGGAGTCTTTGGAAAGTTTTTAACATTTTCATTTTGGTCTCAGCAGACATGACCATCAGACATGGGCCTTAGAATACCTAAATAAAGTACTATGACCCAGAGTGGGGGTCTGTGGTCTGGAGGGTGTACCAAGTGTGCTTTCCTTCCTGAGTGTCACTACTATCCGCTCACCAGTCTGTATAGAACAGCGGTGGCATCATTCAGTTCATAACATGGGTACATGTCCCATTGTCCCTGCCATGTAAATTGCCTTGTGTTATTATAACAACCGGGCCCTGGGCTATATTCCTGTGTGCATGATTGTAACATACGTGTTCATGTGGACATGCTTCAGTGGAAAGCAGAACTGTAGAAGAAGTATGTGTACCATGTTGTACTATGGACACAGCAGAATCTATCTTGGTTCCTCTATGTGGGCCTGTGTACAAATATGGAAGTGCGAGCGCCTGAAAGACTAGCTTAGTGTATTGCTGGCATCCATGAAGCTTTTGGAAAAGCTTCACCCTATGGTGTTGGAAGATGAAAATAGGGGTTCTTTTAGAAAAGTAGCAGCAGCACCCTGCTGCTGAGTCCTTTCCTTTTGTTCCCAACAGCAGCCCAGCTAATGGTTTATATGGGAGTTGAGAGGACTGAACACAGCAGTTTATAATGTAATGTAGGGCTGACCCTTTCATCCAATCACCTGCCTTCCATCTCCCCAGAGTTCCTACCCACAATAGGTGGATGGGTGTAAGTGTGGAGGATGCTTCCCTTTCATGCCACTGTTTTGGGCTGCTTTGGGGCAAAGCTCCTCAGCCCACCCCACCTGTCTGACTAGTCTGGAAGCCAATACACCAACTGATGCAGCTGCCTAGAAGTAGGTCCGGACCTGAGGTCAGGAATAAACAAATTCCATCAGGTAAGGAAGTATAAGAAGTGGTCGAAACTTTCCCTCAGAGTTCCAGGACTTATCAATGACCAGTGAAGCAGGTGCAGGAAAAGTGTCTGTGATCCAGGTTTGTGGTCTCAAAATGCCAGCTTCCCGAGGCATTAAGGGGACATTACCTCAGAAGTCTGCAACTTGCTGATGATTATCTTTCTTGGAAGAGGGGACTGCTGATGCACAGTAAGAGACAATGGGTGACCCTACAAAAGAGTCTGCTAGGGGGGGAATCCAGAAAGAGCTTCCTGCCTGAGGTGCGTGAATGGATGCTCTGAAGAAGGATGCAGTTGGTGCTCCCACAGAAGGAGACTGGCCGGAGGAGATTCCAACAATAGAGCAGGAGCTGTGCTCGTTATGTCCAGAGTGGCTGAGCCACTTATCGTGGTGAAACAGCATTTACATTGCATGCGATACATCGCATGCAATTACAACGCGGTTGTTACAACGACCTCATTGTTACAACGCAAACCATTACATCGCAAGTCGTTTTAACGACTTGCTGTAGGGGGCGCGGTAAACTAAGGAATAGTATAATTTACTATTCCAACACCTTCCCTACTGTTGTACACACTGGAGTTGGAATACTAAATTATACTATTCTTAAGTCCAGCATGCCCCCTACAATAAGTTGTTGAAATTACTTGCTATGTAATTGTTTGCGTTGTTGTACAGAAATGAGAGGGACTCCTTTACACCAAAGGAATAGGGTACTATACAACAGTATCATAAAAGAAATTTCCTTTGGACTCTACTTTAGGACTCCTAATAATATTAACTATGTGTACCAAAGTACACCTGGATCTCACTCTTTCAAGCGCACATCACTCATGTAAGGGAAATGTAACCATATACCCAAGGCTGACAACAACGTTTTTATGAAAAAGTATAAATCTATTTATTAGTTAAAAATATCATAAAATACACAGGACTTGAAGTGTGTAGACAGTCAATTATGCTATTTTCTCAAATAACATCTCAAATTGATTCAAGGTACTACACATATTATGAATACTTCCAGAAAAACACATTTTTACATGAGTGATGTGCGCTTGAAAGAGTGAGATCTAAGTGTACTTTGGTACACATAGTTAATATTATTAAGAGTCTTAAAGTAGAGTCCAAAGGAAATTTCTTTTATGATATGGTTTGCGTTGTAACCACCGTGTTGTAATCGCATGCGATGTATTACATGCAATGTAACGTCTTAAATTCCTTATCATGTCCGCAGGGGGGCAGTAACATGCCTCTCATCGTGTCCAGTCCAGATGTACTGCTCATCATGTGCCCAGTGTGGCTTTTGTACTCATCGTGTGCCCAGCTCAGCTGAACCACTTATTGTGTGCCCAGCAAAGATGTCCCACTTACAGTGTGCCCCAGAGTAACTTTAGGACTCCTAAATGCCTCCTGTGAATACCGAAAGTCTTAAAGTTAGGATTCTTCTCAGTTTAGGAGTAGTAAAGTTACGACTCCTAACTTTAGGACTCCTAAATGCCTTCTGTAAATACCGAAAGTCTTAAAGTTAGGATTCTTCTCAGTTTAGGAGTAGTAAAGTTAGGAGTCCTAACTTTAGGACTCCTAAATGCCTTCTGTGAATACCAAAAGTCTTAAAGTTAGGATTGTTCTCAGTTTAGGAGTAGTAAAGTTAGGAGTCCTAACTTTAGGACTCCTAAATGCCTTCTGTGAATACCAAAAGTCTTAAAGTTAGGATTGTTCTCAGTTTAGGAGTAGTAAAGTTAGGAGTCCTAACTTTACTACTCCTAAACTGAGAAAAATCCTAACTTTAAGACTTTCGGTATTCACAGAAGTAATTTAGGAGTCCTAAAGTTAGGACTCCTAACTTCTGTGAATACCGAAATGAGTAAGTGCCTTCTGTGAATGCCAAAATGAGTAAGTGCCTTCTGTGAATACCAAAATGGTAGTAAGTTTAGGATTTTGTCTTAAGTTAGTTCTGTGAATCGGGCCCTTAGGGTTTGATTTAGCATTTGACAGACGGGAGTCTGTCCATCAGGATGTCAAGGACATTACATCTGCCATCTTGATACACTACCATCTGTCAAATTAAGAGATGTATGGCTGGTCCAGTGATCATCTCTGTACATTGAAAGGAACCGCTTTCACAGCAATTCCTTTCAATGTACAGGTTGCTGGACGGTTACTGTCACTTTTGATAGGCATTCACCAAACGTTTTTAAAAGTTTTTGTTTTTCTGAAACAAACTCCCAAAGCAAGAGTTTGTTTGGGAAAAACAAAAAACTAAGGAGTTTTCTCCCAGGGTGTGGGGGGTAAAGGGGCTTCATTATTTATTTCTGTCCCTCACTTCCAGGTTTTTCCTTGTGGTGATGGACAGGACAAAAATACATTAGACTGTCAATCCTAAATAGGGTTGGCAGTGTAATGCCCTACCTTGCATGGCCTCTACTGTGAGGTTTTCAGTCGACTGAGCCAAAAGGGGCTGGGAAAAAGGGATGTCTTCCATCCCTTGGAGTATGGTGGACCCTGTCCGCCAAATCTTAATTCAAGCCCATAGTCTCTAACCCCACACCACCTCCCTTAATAAGCTTTGGTCTGCTCGCCCACAACCACCGGGTTGTAATTGATACTCTGTTTGCAGAACCTCAGTGGGTCCAGCTCTGGAACATCAGTGGTAAATTTCTTCAGTCTCACAGTTGGAGCCCAGTAACCTCTGTGTGTGCCAGGTCTGACAAGCAGTGATTTGACAATGAAATTAGAAGGGGTGTTAAAACTTAAAATGGGTAAAATTGTGTACGTTTCACAAGTGGATAAGTGTGACTCTATCCCATCCTAACTGCAATTCTTCCCAATCTATATTAAAAAATTGGATAAAATGACCCAGGCCCCATGAATAATTTTGCGAGTGTGTCCAACATGGATACCACTTATGAGTACATTAGTCACATCACAAAATGCTAGGCAGCTTGCAGCTATTCAGTGTGCAATTTGCATATTCTAGTTTGTGGCCTGTCCAATGACACAACAGGTCAAAGATTAGACAGCTGTGCTGTAATTTGACCTCTAATTTAACACTGGAGTAAAATTATGGGAGACAATTTCCACATACTTTTTGTGAATCTGGGCCTAGGTTTTTAAATATGGAAGTGTTCTGTGACATGTTCCAGAACCCAAGCAGAACAGAAGTGCCTTAAAAAAAGAAGACAGTCTGAAACTTATGGTACAACAGAAAGGGGTGAAAATAGGACAACTGTGTGTAGCAAGTATTGAGCCCCAAGAAGAATAAAATACACCAAAGATCAACAGACTTCAGCTTGAACGGCATGAAAGGCTACAAATCAAGAGAAATGTCAAGCATGCAATGTTGCATAGGACAGAAGAACACCAATCACTGACCACTGCAGTGAAGGGCTTAAAATGAAAATTGAAAATGGTTCCCTCTAACTTCAGAATCATCAGGCAATATTCAACCTTCAGGGAAGTGGACCTACTGCATATGTTAGAAGATATATGAAGTGGACAGCACATCAGTCACAACCCTTTACCATGCAACAGGCTACACTATGTTATAGTATTACGGTCGGTATGTATTTTCTAGAGAGCATGTTTGCTAGGACAGGGGTCTCTTGGATATACCTTAGTGAATCTATGTCTATGATATAGATTCACCATGCAGTTTAGTTTACTTAGGGACTATTTCATGAAAACAATTGAAAATCTAGGTAATCATAGGTGTATTCAAACAACTTGTTTAGATTCCAAAATGTCTCCTGATTCACAAAGTGTTTGTGGTACTCAAGGGAAAACTAGAACTTTTGGCATCTGCCTTGCATTCCCCTGCCAGCCGTAACACTGGCTGGGGATTATTTACAGGGTGAACAATCTGTGGGTGTAGTGTTAGTATATATGTTGCACTTTCCCTCCTTTTAGTATTCCACTCGAAAACTATTTTCTCTTGTGGAGCAATCAACTCTAGCCCCCCCAAAAACAGCATTTTTAGGACTTTCCCACATTCTTTGCCTTACTTACGTCCACTTGAAGTAGACCTACGTTTAGATAAAATGAGTATGAGAAAAGGCATTGCCAATGTTTGTGAGCAAGGTTCTGTGGGTGTTCAACACGTGGGCAATGCCTTTCCCATACCACTGCACATCTAACCATAGGTCAACGTCAAGTAGACACAAGCAATGCAGAGAACCATCACCCTTCCCATTCCCAACTGACACCCAAAACTGCAGAAAATCTGCACACACGATTGATTTTCCAAAATACCTAGCCCCACTTTTGTCATAAGAATCTATAGATTTAGGGTTGTACCACTGAATATTGACACCATTAATATAATGGTACAGGGATATGGAGGAAGAAAATATTGAAAGGTAAGTGCATATAGAGAAGTATAGATTTACTGTTCGTAACTCCACATCTATGTATCTTGAAGAAAAATGTACCACGTAGGTTCATATATGTCGAGTCAGCCGGACGCGCCCTGAGATAGCGGTCGACGGCGGCGATTGTGACTATTTACAGGGGATATGTGGCTAAAATGTGGGAACCCTCCCCAGGAGGTGCGTTGCTGGTATGAATCCAGATAGCAACCACCTGGTTAAGCTTGAAGTACCAGTGAGGTGAAGACTGGTCCCCGAAGCCCTGATGAAATTGCTGCAAGGTACTGGCAATGAAACATGTTGGCCTTTCCTAAATGAAATGGTCTGAAGTACACCGTTCGTTTTAATCTGAGTGTGCTCACGACACCCAATAAAGTACATATATGTGCAAGTGAGTTACAACTCATTTTAGCTTGGAAAAGCAAATTGTGCTCTTTTTTCAATGCGGGGTCCAGTGTGCATAGAATGACACTAGCACTTGTTTGTGCATTCTCTCACATATCATTTCTGTTTCTTTCTTCACCTCTTGAGCATTATCTTGACAGCTATTTACTTTCTTCTTTTTCACGGTCATGGAAGTTACCAATGGTAAAAACGTGAGCAAACTGGTGAGTACCAACCAGCAGCTCCCTTGGTGATGCTTACGTGAAGTACTTTCTGACCTTTCACACATTATTTTCTTGATTACTTTAACAAGATCGCTCACATTTTGGTGGTTTGATAAACAGTGAGACTTGTACACCCGGATTCGGATGTGATTGGCATTCTTGGGAAGCCAGCATCTGAGCAAGGATACTATTATACTGCTCTCGGGATCTTCGGACCTTGGTGGGTGTTTTAAGTGCAATCAGGTCTTCTATATATTGTGACTTAATAGAGTGGAGGGCGACCTGGTTGTTTATTGCCTCTGTTGCTCCTTATTGTGCTTGAAACAGAAAGGTAGATCTGGCGCAGCCTGTCCACCCTTGAACGGAAGCAGTGGTGCAGGTTACCTTGGCACGGCTATGAATAAAAGGCATATGAATAGACTGTATGTAGCAGTGTCATTTGTTGTGCGACCAGGTATACTAGCATAGCTCTCATAATGCAGTTCCACCCACACACCTTGCTGCAAATCACAAAGGAGTTCACTGACCATGTAATGGTTAGTAGTTCAAATTAATATAATTTCTATAAAAACAGATATATAGCTCATCTACACAAAGGAGAGATCTTGATTAAACTAAAAAAGTAGCATCTAAGAGTTCTAAAAACTAGTTGTGACACCACAGTAGCTGTGTAAATTACATCACAAACACACTCAGAAAAAGGAAAATGATGTCAGAGATTTAGCACGACAGTGTAATGGCAATGAAACTGAACTAGAATCGCTTTCTATGCTAAAGTTTAGCATTCGATTATCGGTTTAATAAAGTGCTCGGGCAACAATGTCTTGCCATGTTGGAGGTGGATCATGGATCACACGCCATGTCAAATATGGTCTAATACAACGCAGACAGAAGGTAAAGGGAAGATAACACCATGTAATAACACAATATCAACATGTCCTGGGGCACTCCTTAGATGAAACATGTTACTCTTTTTTTTAAAAAACGAAATTTGAAAAGTCTTGGCATAAAAGTCAGCTTTGAACAGATTTCACAAATTCTCGTAACATAGCACTGCACATTGTAGTCCAAAAAGTTGTGAACCCTCAGAGTATAAACGAAGCAGTTTAAGTACCTCGGGATTCAGATAACTCAGGATTCTGATTCGCACGATGAGGCAAATCTGGTACCCATGCTACAGGGACTAGAACTGGACATCAAACACTGGCATACGTTGCCCCTCTCATTACTGGGAAAGGCAGCAATGTTCAAGATGATGGCCCTTCCCTGACCTCTGTATGCCCTCCAGAACAATCCATATTAGATCCTGGAAACTCTGTTTGCCAAGGTAGATGTGCTTGTGGAACACTTCTATGGGCAGGAGGGCAACCCCACATAGCCTTGAAGGTTCTCCAAAGATCCAAGGAAAAAGGGGGGTATTGTCCTACCATACATCTGAAAATACTATGATGCAGCACAGGTGGGCGTGGTTAATGATTGGGCCAATATAGACTGGGAGGACTCCGCCTTCCGCCAGGAGGGGCTAGGTATGGGGGAGGGGAGCTATCTGCATGAATTGTTCGGGAGAAGGCTGGCTCCGGGGGCATGTTCTGCCGTTAGGACAGTAGGACGCCTGGAAAAGGCTGACCAGGGAGATGGGCGGGGGCACTAGATTGACCCCAAAAACTCCATTGTGGGAAGGATCCAGATTGAGACCAGTGGCGGCATTGTTAGGCTTCTGGGACTGGGGTATCATTGGCCTCTCCACATTGGCGGATGTTTGGGACGCCAATGGGGTAGTACCATTTGACTTCCTGAGGAAGGAATACAAGATGTTAGAGTCGCAATGGCTAAAATATAGCCAGTTGAGAAATGCCCTTAGATAATGTGTGTGGCTGAAGGAGGAGACTCTGGAAGACTCCCTATTGGAAGGGAAACTGTTGGATGAACGGGTGGGCAATAAACTGATCTTATGGACGTACGGCACTATAATGAGGAATACACAAGCCCCCCTGCTGAAACATTAGGATAGATGAGAGCAGGATCTGGGCTCGATAGATGATGAAGACTAGCAGGAAGCATTAGGATTTCCCGCAGAGGTGGCAACTCAAAATCCTCCACCGGGCATATTATACAAGACCCTCAATGCACAGAATTGGCAGGGTGGAGAGCACGGACTGTCTCAGGGAATGTAGGATGGAAGGCACACTATTACATACATTATTGACTTGCCCTCGTCTGTGAGATACTGGGGGAAGGTACAGGGTTCGCTGGAGGAAGCCACTGGGGTCCTCTTAGAGCTAAAGCCCAGCTTGGCGATACTCGGGCATATGGGGGCCGACAGATATGTCACGGAACCAGAGGATACGAGTGAACCTGGGATGTATGGTGGCAAAAAGGGACATTTCGCCAAAGTGGGATAGTGAGACTCCCCCCTGCACCGCGACCGGGAAATGGACATGAACCACTGTAAACTGGTGGATAGGGAGGTGTACAAGGGGTGGGGCTGCCAGCGGAAATTTTAAAGAATCTGGAGAGGTTGGGGCACTCATGAGGGATTAGACAAATACACTCTGCTTGGTTCAATTTGTTCAGAGTCTGGAAAGTGGAGGGGCAGCTAGGAACACTAACAGGGGCACGAGTAGGTATTTGTATTACAATTGCTTTACTTAATCGTTGGGTGCAGGAGGTCTGGGGATGATTTGGGGGTGTACGGGGCGCAAGGGTGTATGATGTCGAAATACAGTTGTTGTGTTATGTATAAAGCAATAAACAAATTTTCAACAAAAATGTGTAAACCATTTTGGATATAAAGGACGGTTGCACTTTTTTCACAAACACCTAAGTACAATTGTTATTTGATCCTTTTTGTAGTAATAGGTTTACTTTGGATAACGATCCCTAAAATCAAATTAAAATACTGTAGACTGTGTGATAGATAGATAGATAGATAGATAGATAGATAGATAGATAGATAGATAGATAGATAGATAGATAGATAGATAGATAGATAGATAGATAGATAGATAGATAGATAGATAGATTTAACGTAATCAAATTAAAATACAGCAAACCGTATATCAGATGTATTTATATACACACTTATGTGTGTGAGCTATATATAGTTCATATACAGTTTAATGCCTACTAATGTAATAAAATTAGAATACTGTAATCCGACTATGGTGTGTGTGCGTACGTGCGTGTGTGCGTGTGTGTGTGTGTGTGTGTGTGTGTATGAGCTATATATGGCTTCTATACGGATTACTATATTGTAATTGGACATTAGCGGTCGTTCCCCAAAGTAAACCTATATCTACAATAATGTCCAAATAACAATAACTATATACTTCGGCTTGCATTTGTGTTAGAAGCGCAAGTGCAACAATCGCCATAGCCAGTATGGCCGCCTGTGTTTGATCACACAACCAATCAGCTTAGGCAGCACTTCGACGTGTTTTAAGTGATGGCCAGTGTTGCACTGTGCCACCTAATTCTCTTTTGTGACATCTTATGAAGTAAATATTGTGCTGCCATTAATCACACAGCTCGTCGAACTGGGAATGGGAGTGGAACTGAGCTCTCTCACAAATAACACTGAAGCATCAGCCCACAGGACATGTAGCTCAGCCCACTCTTCCCATATTTGTTAGGAGCCTCCTTCCATCTGCTAGGCCTAGGAGAGCAACTCCCATCAATCTCCCTTGACGTCAGGGGGCCTGTACTTTCAAGGGGTAAGCCCACATGGACAAAGGACAGAGCAAAGTAACAATACACTACTTCTATGGACCATCTGTGGTCCAGAGGCAAAGTCATTTTAGGGTGCACGGGTATAGCATCGTATACCCCATCAAGAGAGTCACCACAATAGATACTCGGATCCTCACTGTTTCGTATTATTTTGAAGCCTTGAGAAATAGCGAAACTTGTGTCAGTTATTAATTTTTCAAAAGCATTCACAGTAGCGGCTCCTGGAGGGAGTGCTGCAGGGCGGTAGGGCGGGGGAGGGGCAGGGTGGGGG
Organism: Triturus cristatus; assembly: GCF_964204655.1. Classification (NCBI taxonomy): domain Eukaryota; kingdom Metazoa; phylum Chordata; class Amphibia; order Caudata; family Salamandridae; genus Triturus; species Triturus cristatus. Next base: position 1,344,751,033 of record NC_140589.1, read on the forward strand.
GTAGTAAACTCCGGCTTACGGCCAATCGGAGTTAGGTACATAAATAAATAAATAAAACGAATTAAATTGCGCACGCTGCAACGCATTTGGCGCAGGTGCCCTCCCATTCAAGCTATTGCACCAGTGCTGAAAAGTGCAGGTGCCCTCCCATTCAAGCTATTGCACCAGTGCAGAGAAGGGCAGGTGCTCTCTCATTAAAGCTATTGCACAAGTGCTGGGAAGTGCAGGTACTCTCTCATTAAAACTATTGGACCAGTGCTGAGAAGGGCAGGTGCTCTCTCATTAAAGCAATTGCACCAGTGCTGAGAAGTGCAGGAGCTCTCTCATTAAATCTATTTCACCAGTGCTGAGAAGTGCAGGTGCTCTCCCATTAAATCTATTGCACCAGTGCTGAGAAGTGCAGGTGCTCTCTCATTAAATCTATTTCACCAGTGCTGAGAAGTGCAGGTGACCTCCCATTAAAGCTATTGCACCAGTTTTGAGAAGTGCAGGTGCCCTCTCGTTAAAGCTATTGCACCAGTGCTGAGAAGTGCAGGTGCTCTCTCATTAAAGCTATTGCACCAGTGTTGAGAAGTGCAGGTGCTCTCTCATTAAATCTATTTCACCAGTGCTGAGAAGTGCAGGTGACCTCCCATTAAAGCTATTGCACCAGTTTTGAGAAGTGCAGGTGCCCTCTCGTTAAAGCTATTGCACCAGTGCTGAGAAGTGCAGGTGCTCTCTCATTAAAGCTATTGCACCAGTGTTGAGAAGTGCAGGTGCTCTCTCGTTAAAGCTATTTCACCAGTGCTGAGAAGTGCAGGTGCCCTCTCATTAAAGCTATTTCACCAGTGCTGAGAAGTGCAGGTGCTCTCTCATTAAAGCTATTGCACCAGTGCTGAGAAGTGCAGGTGCTCTCTCGTTAAAGCTATTGCACCAGTGCTGAGAAGTGCAGGTGCTCTCACATTAAAGCTATTGCACCAGTGCTGAGAAGTGCAGGTGCTCTCTCATTAAAGCTATTGCACCAGTGCTGAGACGTGCAGGTGCCCTCTCATTAAAGCTATTGCACCAGTGCTGAGAAGTGCAGGTGCCCTCTCATTAAAGCTATTGCACCAGTGCTGAGAAGACCAGGAGCACTCTCTTTAAAGCTATTTCACCAATGCTGAGAAGTGCAGGTGCTCTCTCATTAAAGCTATTGCACCAGTGCTGGGAAGTGCGGGTGCTCTCTCATTAAAGCAATTGCGCCAGTGCTGATAAGTGCAGGAGCTCTCTCATTAAATCTATTTCACCAGTGCTGAGAAGTGCAGGTGCCCTCTCGTTAAAAGCTATTTCACCAGTGCTGAGAAGTGCAGGTGCCCTCTCGTTAAAGCTATTTCACCAGTGCTGAGAAGTGCAGGAGCTCTCTCATTAAATCTATTTCACCAGTGCTGAGAAGTGCAGGTGCCCTCTCGTTAAAGCTATTTCACCAGTGCTGAGAAGTGCAGGAGCTCTCTCTTTAAATCTATTTCACCAGTGCTGAGAAGTGCAGGTGCTCTCTCGTTAAAACTATTGGACCAGTGCTGAGAAGTGCAGGTACTCTCTCATTAAAGCTATTGCACCAGTGCTGAGAAGTGCAGGTGCCCTCCCATTAAAGCTATTGCACCAGTGCTGAGTAGTGCAGGTGATCTCTTATTAAAATAATTGCACCTGTGTTGAAAAGTGCAGGTGCTCTCGTTAAAATGATAGCAACAGCGCTAAGAAGAGCAGGTGCTCTCTTATTAAAATGATTGCACTGTTGAAAAGTGCAGGCGCTCTCGTTAAAATGATTGCACCAGTGCTGAGAAGTGCAGGTGCTTTGTCATTAAAACTATTGCACCTGTGCTGAGAAGTGCAGGTGCTCTCCCTTTCAAATGAAAGAAGTGCAGGTACTCAGTTCCTGCCCATTTAAAGCACCTGGCTCCAGTCACAATCTAATAACATTACGGGGAGACTGCCTGTGATGGGAGTGCTGCTGGTTTCTCTGCTAGGTTGTATTAGAAGACAATTGACACTCAGGCCTCCTCGCTAAAGAAGGCGCGCGTGCTTTGGGGAACCCGGGACAGATGAAGAGGAAGTTCCAAACTTTACTCCTAGGCTGAGCGTGTTTGCCCTTGGCGCGTGGTTACTACGCATGCCCGTGCATCCTCTTTGCAAAGCTACCTGCCTCGCTTCTCCTCCAAGGTCATTTCTGAGCAGCAGCACAGGCACGCGCGCGGGGTTTCAGGGGATAATCCGAGCCTAGCGTTGTCTGAGCGTGATCCGCCCGACTCACTGTGACGCTAGGAAGAGCCCCGGGGTCCCGCCGCTGTGCGTGTGCCCAATCACATACCTGCCCAGTCAAACACCAGTTTTCAACATAGCTCTTAATACTGGGAGTCGGGGCGCTCCTCATGTTAACAGATGACACAAGGAGCTAATGGGAACTGACTACTAGCTACCACCCACCGCTATCTGTGTGGCAGGGCAAATTCAAACCCAGTGTTTTTCTTTTTGAAGATTCAGAAAACAAGGCAATTTCGCCTCCGTGCGAGCGTGTGTGCGCACAGCCCCCTCCCCCTACTCTCTTTGCAGACAGCGCTCGCAGACCTGGACTGCAATGAGCATAGCAAGGGTGACACCTTTCACGCATATTTTAGAACTCTGTGTAAAATAAACAACACTGGGAGCATTGACTCTTCCCCCGAGAGAGGGAACGGAGGGCGCAGTCGTGAAATGCGTAAACGAGTGCGAAAACAATGGCTCACAACAAAGACCGTTGCGCTTCCAAGAAGACGCGCTGCGTGCGTTCCACGCTTCTAAACTGCAACACAACACGGTAAGGCAGAACCAGAATACCAATACCTCGGCATGCCCGCAGTCCCCAGAAACCCTTATATAAATTATTGGGACGCGCACGCACACCGCGTGTTCACTGTGCGTATCCGTTTGCACTATTCGGGCACGTGCTGTTGCACCTTGTGCAGAAGAACAGTAGCACAGAGGGCAGGTACACAGATGGAAGAAAGGATAGATAGATAGATAGATAGATAGATAGATAGATAGATAGATAGATAGATAGATGATGCAACAATATGTGCCCGCCGAAGAGTGCAAACAAATGCGCACAGCGGACACGCGGTGTGCGTGCACGTCCGAAGCCTCGGCAGCGCCTGGGTCGCTAGTCCACTCTTCGTGGCACTCTGTAGTCCCCTGACCCATGGAGCAGGGCTTCGAAACTTTCCGTGCAGCTGTACTCTAGCTGTTGCCTTGTGGTGTCCGGAGGCACAGGATCTCTCCACCTCCTCCCTATAAAAAATGGAGGCGGAGAAACTGCAGCAAACCGGTGCCCTGGAGACCGTCAAAGTGTACAGGGGGCAGAGTGCGCCGCGAGGCCCGTCTACCTCGCCCGGAACACCCGAAATAAAAAGAAAATGACACCATTTCTGTTGGGGAAGCGGTATCAGGGGATATGTGTCGCCGCGGGGGTCGGTTTGCCACTCTCCCTCGGGCTGCCACCAGCAGGGTACAGCAGTGCCTTCAGAGCACGTGCCAATCGGTTCTAGAGATGGCACACAGCCTCCCGCCGCTGTGCAACTAATCTGAACCACCAGACTGGCGCTGGGGCAGCCCAAGTCAACCCAGGGGTGGCAATGAATGCATCGTGCAGCAGGTGTAGTGGGTGAAGAGGAAACCAAGATTCTGCACTGCAGCCCACCGGTAGCGCTGTGCCCAACCACTGGCACTGCATCTCATCCCCGGCACAATACCCTCACTCCTGCCAAGGCACCTCGTCATCTGGCACTATATACCATGTTGCACAATACTACACCTCGCCCCTGTAGCAGCATCTCATCCTACGCGCACCTGTCACTACACCCCAACATCTGGCACCGTACCCCCTGGCTCACAAACCCCTGGCCGAAAAGCCACGCCCGGGTGTTGCCACCAGCCCCTGGCACTAGACTATCCCTTGACACTTCTCCCAGGCACTGCACCTCATGTCTACAGTGCCCCGCCAGAGCCAATCACTGCCAACAGCACCACACACACATCTCCCGAGAAAGGTGACAAAGTGCGGACTCACTGTCCGAAGGAACTGAATCTCGTCCTCGCCGCCGTCGGCCCCCTCGGCCATGGCTGGGGGCTGCTCCGCCGGGGGCGCTCTCTTTCGGCCGGGCGCCTCGGTGGGAGCCGCACTCCTCCCGGTGCCGTCGAGGAAGCCGCGGGAACGAGCCCTGGCACTACAGGGGTAGGAGCTGGACCCGTCGCCTCGGAGAAGGAAGGGGTCGGTGACAAGGGCCCGCGGCAGGATCCCCAGCCGCCTCTGCCGCAGGTTCGACGCTCTGGCCCCTCGGCTCCTGGAGAGGCGGGAGAGTGGGCTGTGCGGAGGGAGCTCTCCTCTCGGCGCTGCGGGAGGCTGCGCTCAGTCAGTCCCCAGCTCCTCTGCTGATGCCGCAGGTACGGGGATCTGTCTCTGCCGCGGAGGTTCGAGCCCTCGGCGCCCCCTGGCGGCTGCAGAGTGAACAAGCGGCAGACGCTGAGTACCGGAGCCCGGCCGTGTGATCACCTCTAGAGCTGGTCAGGAGGCCGCCCTGACCAGATCTAATGCAGAGTGCATTGCAAAGCTGGAAGGCTACCCGAGCCGGGCACCACTGGCAGCTGTATTGATGGGTGCAATGCAGCCCTGTGGCGGCAATGGAAGCAGCAAGCACGTCCACAAAGAACGCACAAGAAACTATGCTTAAGCGTAAACGTTGGAACAACACATGACGTTGACGTCATGCACTTTACAAATCCAGTTCTTATTTGGTTTTATGGCTGTAACAATTGCCTGGAAGAATTGACTTGACGCAAAATCATAGTCTTTTTTCTTCTATTCTATAATAGCACTAGTTTTCATTAACTGCGCAATAAAGATTTTATTTGAGATGCAGTGCGTTAAGTGGGATGAAAAAACTTCCTTCAGAGCCCAGAGTAAGGCATAGTAACAACATGAGTAGGGGCCGCCTATAGTGAAACAGTTCAGAGCGTGACACCAAACATTTAGAAAAATAACAAGTGTTGAATGAAACAATTTTGGAAAAGTGTACAAACGTGTTTACGATAAAAGGGGTAAAAGAAGCATTTCGCGGAACGATTCAATTTCAGAATTCTTTATAAATCGATTATAGGGGTAGATATAACCTTGAAATTAAACAATTAGGGGAGTAAATTAGCATACTGGGGTAACCATTGTTTCTGTAAGGCATAGCAGGTCGAAAAAGATGTACCAAAAGTCAAGGATAACTGTCTATTAGTTACTAATTAAGAATAGTTATTCTATAAAGCTGATGATACCTATGATCGATGGGGTCAAATAAAACCTAGTTAGTAGGCCAACGTAATGGAAACTACAGACCGCTGTGATCCTTCAGTCACGTGAAGATATTTCTCAATGAGCATGTTTTTAATAGATATTTGAAGGCAGTGAAAAAGGAATGTATGTCGTTACAACGCATTCCGTTGCAACGCATGCCTTTACCACGCATGCGTTACAACGGACTTATATTTCCACGCATAACCTTTACCACGAATATTCCTTTACCACGCATAGTTTTACAACGTTTTTCGTTGTAAATTTATGCATGGTAATGGCATACTCTTGGTAAAGGTTATACCCCTCCCCTGTACCCTTACGTGATCCCCCTTGCCCCAATACTTATTATAATTACCCCTGCCCGTTACCCTCAATCTATATATATATTTTTTAAATTTATATTTCCCTTACCTCTTCACGTCGTCTCCTCATTCTTCCTTGTTGACGTCGTACGTCTTAAAGTGGAAGCGTCATTCCCTTTCACCTAAAACAACGTCGATTTCCTCCACTTCCCGACGTTACTTCAGGTTCTTTTTTGGGGGGGGACCCCCCCAAGCCCCCTTTTTTTTCCTCACTTTTTTTTTTATTCTTGGGGCAGACCCCCCAAGCCCCCTTTTTTCTAATTTTAGCCTTTAACTCACGTCTTCGCCGACACTAAAAAAGGACTTAATGGGACGAGGAACCAGACGTTCCAGTCCAGCTTGTGTGGTAAAGACGTTAGTGGAAGGAATACGCGTTGTAAAGACGTTTACGTGGTAAGTGTACCGTTGTAAACGTAACGCGTAGAAAAGCCTTCGTGGTAAAGGATATTTCCCGTGAAAAAGAGGGGGTCGTTTCAGACACGCACTGGAAGAACATTCCAAATTGTAGGGGTGTTGTCCCAGAAGAATCTGCGCGAGGTGCACTTCGTCTTGAAATGTGGGTGCAAAGGGATCTTTTGTTTCGGACTGCCATTTTCATGAACCTCTGAACGTGTTTGCCCCCTGCATGTAAATTTGCAGCACCATCCCAATAGTTTCTCCTTTTAACATATTGTACATTAGTTTTCATTGTTTATACCGGTTGAAAAAAGCACATTTCTTACGAGTTCTTAATTTGTTCTAGAACAATTTATTAAAGCATATAAATTTACCTTTGAAAACAATATCCAGCAAAATCTTTAGATAATACATAGGATTATTATGTCAATTCGTATTTCTTCCTTTAAAACTAGTAATATCCTACTGTGTCTAGAAATAAGAAACTGGTTGCGAACACATATTATGAAATATGCTGCATCATGTACTCTTCCGCAAAAGCAAAGTCTGCTCAGAAATAGGGAACCCCATTCCAGTGAAGGCAGCTGGCCTCATAGAAATAGAGGATATATTTGTTTTCTTTAATCGTCAAATGATCACACTTACTATTCAACTCAATATTTAAATATTGCACACAATTAACATATGGCTTCAACAAGCATGGATGGACTGGGTCAAGCGTTCAATGTCACTTTTCTGTTCCTTCAGTGTTCTTTTCAAGCTAATTTGGGTAGGTCTTTTATTCTGCCCTCATAATGTTTTTAGCTCCAAACTAGAACTCATTTCTCAATTTCTAATCTTTAGCTATCTTTTTGGGTAACATGGCAAGAAGGCTGTCATGACTGGCATGTGCTAAATCATACCGTGCAAGTAATACTTACTGTAGAATTAGGCCAAACTTGAATTGTATTCTTTGTTCAACCCCCCCCCCCCCCCCCCAAAAAAAAAACTTTTGAATAAAGTCCCCTTAGTACCATTTAGTTCTTCCCACCTCTGGTCCCACCACATGGATGACCCATATCTCAATATGCGACTTGCTTGCTAGATAGGCTATGCCATATGAAATTTTCTAATGAAGAATTCATTTTTTAAAAGAACAATTGATGGACAGAACGCAGAACAATGTCATACATTCACCCCAGTACAAAGATCTGGGCCTAAATCTATTGTTTTTTTGCTCACCATGCCATTCCAGTTTGAACCCAGCCATATGCAAATCAGTCTTGACCCTCTACCTCATGGGAACAGTCCAGCCCGAACTGCCAGGGCAGGTCCTCCCTGGACTGGAAACAAGCATCCTAGGACTGGTTTAGGGGTTTCACCCCACATCAGCCAGGATAGCTTGACTCCAGTGGCATGGAGAGCACGGGACCCAGGTCTTGGCATACCCGTCCCTCTCTGGATGACAAATGCAAAAAGAACAATTGATGGACAGAATGCAGAACAATGTCATACATTCACCCCAGTACAGAGATCTGGGCCTAAATCCATCGTTTTTTTGCTCACCATGCCATTCCAGTTTGAACCCAGCCATATGCAAATCAGTTTTGACCCTGTGCCTCATAGAAACAGTCCAGCCCAAACTGCCAGGCCATGGCCTGCCTGGACTGGAAACAAGCATCCTAGGACCGGTTTCGGGGCTTCACCCCTCATCAGCCAGGATAGCTTGACTCCAGTGGCATGGAGAGCACGGGACCCACGTCTGGGCATACCCGTCCCACTCGGGGTGACAAATGCAAAAAGAACAATTGATGGACAGAATGCAGACCAATGTCATACATTCACCCCAGTACAGAGATTGGGGCCTAAAGCCATTATTTATTTGCTCACCATGACATTCCAGTTTGAACCCAGCCATATGCAAATCAGTCTTGACCCTGTGCCTCATAGGAACAGTCCACCCCGAACTGCCAGGCCAGGTCCTCCCTGGACTGGAAACAAGCATCCTAGGACTGGTTTTGGGGTTTCACCCCTCATCAGCCAGGATAGCTTGACTCCAGTGGCATGGAGAGCACAGGACCCACGTCTGGGAATACCCGTCCCACTCGGGGTGACAAATTAAAAAAGAACAATTGATGGACAGAATGTAGAACAATGTCATACATTCACCCCAGTACAGAGATCTGAGCCTATATCCATTGTTTTTTTGCTCACCATGCCATTCCAGTTTGAACCCAGCCATATGCAAATCAGTGGCATGTTCCCATGAGGCACCGTGTGCCTCATGGGAACAGTCCAGCCCGAATTGCCAGGCCAGGTCCTTCCTGGACTGGAAACAAGCATCCTAGGACCGGTTTCGGGGTTTCACCCCTCATCAGCCAGGATAGCTTGACTCCAGTGGCATGGAGAGCACGGCACCCAGAATGATGGATTTAACCCAGATCCTTGTGACTGGGGGTGAATGTTTGCATTGTTCAGCATTCCGTCCATCAATTGTTTCTTTTGCACATGTCACCCTAAGTGGGAAGGGTATGCCCAGACGTTGGTCCCGTGCTCACTACACCACTGGATTCAAGCTAGCCTGGCTGATAAAGGGTGATGCCCTGAAACCGGTCTTGATTTAGAGTTTGTCCAACAGGTTACTCTGTCACAAACATAACGAATATCCCATTTTCTTTATTACAAGTGTGATAGGATTTAATGCAATTGTAATAAGGGGAACTGGATATCCATCACAGATGTGGTGGAATAACTCTACCACCAACCTCGAAATCAGTCCCTAAGTTTCAACAAGAGACAAACATTCTGACACAAGGTAACGAATGACCAAAAGAAATCCATGGAATTGATGGAACACTCCTTACATCTGGAACGGTGTGCAAAGAATGCAAGACCTTAATATTGTCTACTCAATCGGGACATGTAAAGTCCATAAAGTTTACTATCATGAATGCGCTAGTTTTCTACATTGTTTTAGGAACCTCATGTCCCCACTGACATAACTTTAAGATTGATTGATAACATCCAGCTATTAGTTTCTGTTCTGGGTATTGTCAAGCAAATAATTGCCCTTGCAACGATATGGCAGATACACAGCATCAACTTGTCTCGCTTTAAAAAGACAACTCAGTCTATAATATAAACTGTGGGAAAACTTGAAGATGCAAAGATTCCTGTAGCTGCTAAAGGACTTTCCAAATTTATTTAGCTGCAATGGGGAGGTCACTGTGCCCCCATCCTCAGTATGTCTGCTGTTAGACACGTCAGCCTTAGGCTGGTCTTTCCCCAATCTTTTTGCTTTTAGCCTCCACGTTTTGCTGAATCTTTCTGTTGGTCTTAGGAATCTAAGAACTTTACCACTGCTAATCAGTGCTAAAGTGCATGTGCTTCTTCCCTAAACATGTGTGTAATTGGTGTATAGCTGATTGGCCTGTTTAAATTATGTGTTAATCCCTTATAAAGTGGTATACCATATACCCAGGGCCTGTTAGTTAAATGTTATAAGTGAGCAGCAGCACTGATTGTACCACCCATGGAAGTAGACTTTCAAACCTGTCTCAGGCCTGCCACTGCAGTTCCTGTGTATGCAGTTTACTACTACGTCGACTTGGCATTTAAAACTACTTGCAAAGCCTTAAACTCCCCTTTTATTACATATAAATTATCCCTGAGGTAGGAGGCAGGGTGCTATGTAAATAAAAGGTAGGACATGTACTTTTATGTTTTGCATGTCTTGTCAGTTGCAAACAGCCTATTTTATTTTTCACTAGTGCGAGGCCTACTCCTCTCATAGGTCAGCATTGGAAATTCCTTAATACACTTCTAAGATGTAATTCCTGATCAGAGAGGAGTAGCATTTTCATATTTCATATGTTTGAAATGGCATTGATAAATCCTACTTACAGGTCAAGTTGGATTTAACATTACTATTTTAGAAATGCCACTTTTAGAAAGTGGTATGAGAACAGTGGTCCCAGCATACAGAATCATTCAATACAAAACATTTAGAAAAACAATGTACCAAGAAACCTTTTTAAAGGGGTTCAAATGGCTATTTAATCACATTGAACACTAATAATTTGTTATTACTGAGCTCCATAGTACAGATAATATTTGAGTATCATAACAGTGCCCAGAAAAGAGGAGGAGGAGTCAGGAGGTGAGTGATAAAGTGTAGGATTTGGAAGGAAGTAAATACAAAAATTAAATATATTTAAGAACACAATCAAATTAATCGGCAAAATTAACTCTCTGCCGTATTTACATTCCGATCAAATCATGATTCAGATATCTACAATTCCTAGAGAAGCCATATATATGAAGAAAATCACAGTACATCCTGAACTGGTGATAATATTGGCAAAAATGTTGTGTTGACGTTTCGACCCCTTAAGGCATGTAGGTACTCATTGCGACCTTACGGGATGGGGTCTTCATCAGGACTGGGGTGCAAGTGGAAGGGGGGGGTTGAGTGTGGGCACCTAAAAAACAAAATTAAACGAGCGTAAGGCTAATGGATCTATAAAAACGGGAAAGAAACTAATTGCATAGTTTTAAAGGAAGGTTACCCTATCTGTCAGAAGACAGGACTCTAAGACGTCAAAGGATCGTCAAAGGTGGAGGGTAGCAAGCTCCTCGAGGGTAATAACAGAAGCGGGAAAGGAGGTATCCACCTAAAAACGAATAGGTAAATTAGTGGATAAAGTGGAGATAAATTACCAAACAAAAACGCTCCACGATTGAGCGCATAACTTACTAAGTCGCAGAAAAACTTTTCTGTCGAGTTACATCAGGAGGCTCCTATTATTCGGCACTCCCGGAAAGAAATCCAATTCATTATGAACAAGGCAAATGGGGACTAGTCACCACTGATTCACCACCAAGGAATTAATCTAAAAAAGGAAGGGAGGGAGGGAGAGGATTAACCAAACAGACGTCAGACAGGACCTGCATAAATCACAAAGCATGAATGAACGCACCAGGGTCTTGCTCCGTGGAGCTAATGAGAAAGGAACGTGCCCTTAATACGCGCGTTGCCAACAGAATCACGAAGGTATCGTGATCTGAAAAATGTGACCCCGAGGGTTCTTGAGTTTGTTAAAGAATACCCAAAAGTAAAAGAAAGCGGCTTAAGTCTAAGGGCGACACAGCAACTAAAGGAAAACAGTACAGTTGTCAGGAAATTAAACGGACAAACTGTACAACGCAATGCAACAATCAGTTAAAGGGAAGCTACAACGATGCTCTTACCCTGCTTCTCCGGTCCCGTGTGAAGGATGAAAGGGGAAGCGAGCCGAGTGATCGTAGGTTTACTAAAGACGCGAGATCATCACGTGATCTCCGTTAATGTGCTGGCGGTAGATGCCGGTGACTTAACGTAATGGAAAAAAGACTTTGGTTAGAAGAATTACCGGGAGCGGTGGACACAGTTCTGTGGTTGGCATGTTACTCTAAAAGGTAAAAAATAACCTAGTATGGTTCCAACAAAGATGAACTAAATGCATATATACACTCGTTAAGGCAGAAAACAATATAAGTTATCCATAGGCAGTGTATATATAACAGTCAAACATTGACAAATGTCAAGTAAAGTTTTACATATAGTCATATCACATAGGACAATAGTTCGTACAGAAAGTAAATGAACTAAGTACTCATTAGTATTAGATGACAACCAACGATTAAAAAAGGGGGTTAGGAAGCGATACAGGAAAAGGTTACAAATCCGTAAGAAAACCCAAGAGGTTAAATTCTAAGGACTGCTAACTGGGCATAGCTACCATCGAGTTCGTTTAATCCATTGATTACAGTGTCCAATTTAGTCATCCATTTGGATTCTCTTACATTTAGAATAGCTGAGAGATTGCCGCCTCTGGGGCCCACTTTTACCTTTTCTAACACCAACCATTTAAGATCATCAGGCTTGTGATTCTTTATGACACAGTGTTCAACAAGGGGTGCACCAACTACATTACACCGGATACGGCTGTGGTGTTGCATGGACGGTCCTGTGTCCTACTATCCTCAGTGACCGGCCCCGTTTGGGTATTCTTTAACAAACTCAAGAACCCTCGGGGTCACATTTTTCAGATCACCTTCGTGATTCTGTTGGCAACGCGCGTATTAAGGGCACGTTCCTTTCTCATTAGCTCCACGGAGCAAGACCCTGGTGCGTTCATTCATGCTTTGTGATTTATGCAGGTCCTGTCTGACGTCTGTTTGGTTAATCCTCTCCCTCCCTCCCTTCCTTTTTTAGATTAATTCCTTGGTGGTGAATCAGTGGTGACTAGTCCCCATTTGCCTTGTTCATAATGAATTGGATTTCTTTCCGGGAGTGCCGAATAATAGGAGCCTCCTGATGTAACTCGACAGAAAAGTTTTTCTGCGACTTAGTAAGTTATGCGCTCAATCGTGGAGCGTTTTTGTTTGGTAATTTATCTCCACTTTATCCACTAATTTACCTATTCGTTTTTAGGTGGATACCTCCTTTCCCGCTTCTGTTATTACCCTCGAGGAGCTTGCTACCCTCCACCTTTGACGATCCTTTGACGTCTTAGAGTCCTGTCTTCTGACAGATAGGGTAACCTTCCTTTAAAACTATGCAATTAGTTTCTTTCCCGTTTTTATAGATCCATTAGCCTTACGCTCGTTTAATTTTGTTTTTTAGGTGCCCACACTCAACCCCCCCCTTCCACTTGCACCCCAGTCCTGATGAAGACCCCATCCCGTAAGGTCGCAATGAGTACCTACATGCCTTAAGGGGTCGAAACGTCGACACAACATTTTTGCCAATATTATCACCAGTTCAGGATGTACTGTGATTTTCTTCATATATATGGCTTCTCTAAGAATTGTAGATATCTGAATCATGATTTGATCGGAATGTAAATACGGCAGAGAGTTAATTTTGCCGATTAATTTGATTGTGTTCTTAAATATATCTAATTTTTGTATTCACTTCCTTCTAAATCCTACACTTTATCACTCACCTCCTGACTCCTCCTCCTCTTTTCTGGGCACTGTTATGATACTCAAATATTGTCTGTACTATGGAGCTCAGTAATAACAAATTATTAGTGTTCAATGTGATTAAATAGGCATTTGAACCCCTTTAAAAAGGTTTCTTGGTACATTGTTTTTCTAAATGTTTTGTATTGAATGATTCTGTATGCTGGGACCACTGTTCTCATACTGCTCTATACCCAGGTCCCAGTGACTTTATATGGGTTTACCCTTTATTTTGACTACTTTTAGAAAGTGGACATTTCTCAGCACTTACTGCTTTGTCTGCCTGACAGCCTGTCTCCAGTGACCGTCTTGAGTGAATGACAGCTACTCTTTGTGCATTCAATCTAGAAAGCCACAACAGAGGAAGGATAGGTGTGTCTGAGTACCCGTCTACATGCAACTGCATTCTGATGCCCTTGCCTGTGCAGGATGCAAGGGAGGGGCTAACACTTCACATGAATAGGCAGTGTCCTGTCTCCACACAAAGGGCTGATTTCCCCCATTGATAGCCTGGCAGACAGGACTGGACTGATAGAGGGATCTGTGCATGCCAGAGAGCTGCTTTGAAGTCACCCCCCACATCAAAGGCAATTTGGGTATAAGTACTGGGCCTCTGACCCCCTAAAACCAGGCTCTTCTGGAACTTGAACTTAACCTGTGTCAGAAGGACTGTTTTGCCACTTAAAGGACTCGTCTTTGGACTGCAGACCTGGAATGCCTGCTTTTCTCTTGTGTTGTACTGCTGCTCTCTGACTTTCCTGAAGGAGAGCTGGACTCTGCCTTCCCTTCAAGTGATCTCCAAGGGCTTGTTGGCTTGCATCCTGTTGCTTGAGACTCAGGGATATCAACGTCTCTACCCCAGCTCTTGTACCTGGTTCACTGAAAGCAACCCAGATACTTGCAACACAGATTTCGACACATCTCCTGTCTGAATTTAGCAGAACCGGTGTATCAACCCGGCTGCCAAAGTAAAAATGGCGCATCGAATCGGAACCAGAGCTTTGCCTCCAGAGATCAAAGCATCAGACAGCGTATCGCCGCTGCTGGTGCTTTGGTAGATCTACGCATCCCCTTGATGCCTCTTGACTCCAGTAGCTGTCTTCGGAATTGACGGTTCACCTTCACTGCATGGAGAAGATCAACACATGTTATGTTATCTGAGTTTATATAGTGCACAGCTGCCTCAGCAAAGAGGCGTCCTGGCGCTTCCAGTGTCAGAAGGATCAGGGCTAAGAAACAAAGCAGGTAGGCGCGAGGATCAAACAAAAAGAAAGGAAATGACTAGGCCAAGGGAAAAAGAAAAGTTTTGATAGCTTTCCTAAAGTCCAGCAGGCGATCCATGCTACGGATCAGGAGAGGCAAGAATTCCATAGCTTGGCTGCCAAGCAACGAAAGGATCGACCCCCGGCCCGAAGGTGCTTCACACGGGACAATGTAACCAGATGCTGCCCCAGGGAGCGCAACTGGCTGGTTGGGACATACAGGGCTAGCAGGTTAACTAGGAGGCTGGGCGACGCAAGCTTCAGGATCTTAAAATATAGGCAGAGAGCCTTAAATTGGATCCGCTTGGCCATGGGTAGCCAATGTAACCTCCGGATGGCACCAGTAGAAGAACAATTATGCGGGAGCCCCAACAGGGCTCTGGCGGCAGCATTTTGGACACGCTGCAATCGCATTACCTCAGCCTCATTAGCTCCCAGAAGGAGCAAACTAGCATAGTCTAGTCTGGATAGAATGGCTGATTGAACAATCAGCTGGCACGTGGGCGGGTCTCATTATTTGCGACCAAGAAAGGTACTTTGTTCACCGGGGCCTGTGTGGGTCCTGTAGCCAGACAGGGCTCCATTGCGGTTGGCCAAAACTTTGACTTTGCCCTGGTTCAGCGTGACCTAAAGTAACATTTTTAGCGCTACTTGCTTTTAATCATTTTATGGTGTGGAAATACACCCATGGCATGAAAAGTTAACTGTCACCTGGGGATTGCAGCACTTATTGTGCCATCCACTAGTGGGACAGAAAAATGCATGGTTTCAGGCCTACCATTGAACCTGACTGCTGTGGTGTAAACCTGAAGTAAGACCTGTCTAAATAACCCTTTTTTACAGATAAAATCCTCTCTTTTCAATATTAGGAAATCACCTCTACGTAGGTCTCATAGCCCACAAGGTAGGGTGTATGGTCTTTAAAAGTGGGACATGTAGGAGCTAATTATCATAGTCCTGTTTTTGTCTTGTATGGTGGGATTTTGAGGCAAGGTGCCAACCTAGAGCAGAGGTTCCTTTGTTGAATGTATTTAGTGATTTTATTCCTGATGAAGATCGGTCCTGTTCCATGAATTGCTTTGTGGGTGATACAAAGCAGCTTGAATGTGGATCTTCTGGCAACTAGTTACCAATGCAGGGCCTTCAAGGCAGGAGAGATGTGGGCTCGTGGCTTTACATATGAGTAGTATGGCAGCAGAATGCTGAAACCAGGATAGTCTTTTCACAGTTGTTAAAGATGATCCGTGTTAGCGGTTATTGGCGTAATCGAGTTTAGACAGAACAGGAGATATAGTAGCCTGGACAATGTGTGGAAATCCCAGGTGGGGGAAGATGCAGAATATTTATAGTAATGAAGCTAGATCTTGCTAGCTTGTCCACTTGGGCATATGTTGATTGCTTGGAGTCCATGGTAATTCCGAGGTTTCTTGCTTCCTTAGATACTTTAGGCAGTGTTCCCAGATCATCAGGCCAGGCAGTGAGTAGGTCATCATTCTTCCAATTGCCACATGTGAGTATGTTAGTTTTAGAAGCATTCAATTTGAGATGGCTCCATGTCATCCACTGATCAGAGGCTCTGAGGCAACTGAACATTATTTGTGAGTTTCCAATGTCTTTGGGGCTTTCCAGTTTAAGGAGTGTTTGTGTGTGATCTGCATAACTATAGCATGTGAGGTGAAATGCATTGATCAGTGCTGGTAATGACTTCATGTATATGTTGAAAAGCATGGGTGAGATGATAGATCTTTGAGGGACCCCTACTTTTATGAAGTACGGTTTGGATGAGAAAGGGGAGTATGGATGTCATTAGTTCTGTTTTGAAGGTATGATGTGATTCAGTTGAGAGCAGTCCCATCTATGTCGGCTTTGTAGAGTCTTTGTATTAGACTGTCATGGTCAACCGTGTCAAAGGCAGCTGAGAGGTCCAAGAGAAGTAGTGAAGCAACCCCGTTCCGGTCAACTGTGTCCTTAAGGTCATACCAGATGGCAATGAGGGTAGATTCTGTCCCTTTTCCTGGAAAGAATCCTGTGTGTTTTCTGCATGGCCCGTCAGCCTAAAAGTGCACGTTGTAGGCCTAATTTTTGTTTGCACATGTAACAACATAAACATTTGTGTCCAATTGTACTTTCATATGGAACCTGCATATTTTTTCACGTTCTGCTCTTACCTAAATTTTAGTCTGAACACCACCGACAAGGTCAAGCAACAATGGTGATGCAAGCTTGGGTCCTGACATGTGGCTGTTTCTATTAATTTGGTGGTATCTTGACAAAGCCAATAGACCAACCTTCTACATGTTGACACCCCTTATGATATGCTACATTGATAAAGTAGAAAATGTAGTAATTGTTATTCATGGGACCCGCCCCTTACAAAGCCAGTAGGGCTGTCTTATTTAAAATGACACCACCTTATATTGTGATGCCGTGGTGCTGTGACTATAGGGTTAAGAACCCACGGAGGTGACATGTGACATGAGGGTGTCGCCAAAGTTACTTCCATCTACCTGAATGCATATATTTTTAATGTAATGCATAGTATTGAATAGTGCGTGTGTGTGTGTAATACAAGTACTTGTAATTTTTAAAAGAAAAGGTACTGACTGGGCAATGGTTTATTGAATATTGTTCTTTCATGACAGCGTACTGGGATTGCTATCCCACACCAGCTCCCCTAAGTAGGCCGTGGTCTGCTCTGCTTTCCTACCTGCAGAGAGCAAGTGCTTCAATGGGGTACTTGGTTCCCAGCAATAACACACTTGCAGGCCTATTACTTGTGAAGAACTAACTTCCTTTGCAACTAATAACCAGATTTCTACACTAGACATACTTTCGCAAACTTTGCATTGTTGCAGTAGCATTGATACAGTATGGTATGTGATTATGCTAGTATAGATGAGGCTGTCCACTCATGAGCTGCCCTGATTAAATCAACCTAGCTCTCTCATTAGGAATATGTCTAACTCCTAGTTTGGGTACAAAAACACTGGAACATTGTCCTTAATGAAAGTAAAGGAATATTTAGAGGAGAACCCACAGGAGCTATTTCCCCTTTCAATGTTGCTTGCATTGTTACTAAAATGTCTTGATCAATCTTAGTTTGAGATTGAGTTATAACAGCCACCTTAACGTTTTGCACTGCTGTTTGTGAAGCCAAAACTGCTGTACAGATACATTTAGCATGAAATCCTTCATTTTTATGGTGTGCTGTATATGAACCAAAGGAAGCTTACCTTGTTGGACGTCTACCTTTACCCAACGTTGTTTACTTTTTATTGACTTTCCTTTTGAATCTCTGAATCCATTTGAGCACCAATGTGATAAATCAACATTGTATCCTTGAACACAGAATGTTGAATGAAACACTATAAATGTAGGCACTGATGGATCAGCCTTCTGTAGGGCAAGTAGCAGGGGATGTATTTTCGAAGGCTGTAGCAGTGGAATGGCCCAGAATTTTGCAGAGCCATCAGTGTAGATCATGCTCCTGTAGTCATATATGGGTAGAACATTCAATGTTTGTGGAATATTTTGTGTGTATTTCAAAAATTCCTACCTTTGAGATATAGGGTCTATTAAAATTTCATCCATAGCATTTAAAGAAGCTGCCCACTGCACCTAAAGCAGGTTTAGAGCATGACCATTAAGAATAATAGCTTCTGTTGATGCTTGTATTGTAAGAATGGGAAACACTATAATGATTTATTTACTGTGCACCAAAAGGTTTTCCTTCATCAGAACTGTTTGTACTGCAGTGAGAATGTTTTCAGTAGGAGTAAAGCATTCCTCAGCAGAGCAATACAGATGTGATCTGTATGCTATGGGGTTTGTCTGTCCATTGTTTTATACTGCTTATGTATAGCCTGAAGTGCTGGAACAACCCTAATAATTAGGGGGCTTATTTCAATGCTGGTCGGACCGGCTTCGTGTCAGAGGTGGTCGGACCATCACGGCCATGTCAGAAGCGGTCGCTCCGACTGCCAAATCACAATGGTTTGAATACACAGAAATCTGACCAGCACAGTCCTTCTGACTCCACCAGGAACCTTCAAGTGCGGTGGCATCAGAAAGGACCGATCGAGCAAGCAAGTTCAAGGGTGGACCGCCTTACGAACTGCCCACCCAATTACGATGCACCTTTCCGATGAGCCGACTGTGGCGGTACAACCATCTCATCTGAGCTGGCAGAAAGGGAGGGATAGAAGGCCGACACTCACCTGTACACAGCTTCTCACATCCTGTGCCGAAATGGAGCCTATCGTGCATGTCCTTCCGCTGCTGTACATGCTTGATGACACCCCAAATCAACATCCTTGTGGACGCAACTGCTGGTAAGTCTGACACCTACCCGTGTACATGGAGTCCTTAGCAAATGGTTTTACCGCCATGGAGAAGCTGGGGCATATCTTGCTCAGTATGAGTGGGGGTGTGTGAGCAACATGTTTCCAAGTCATCACGCTGGGACATCTTGCCAATACATATATCATGAGAAGCAGGACATGAGGGTGCCAGACGGGAGAGTGGAAAAAGCAAGTAGTGAGAGTTGTGTAGCAGGGCTTGAAGTGGTCCAGCGTCGGCTGGTGCTTAGTACCGGCAGGTCAAAAAATCAGATGCAGAGACAGGTTCTATCGGGCTCTCCATATGTGCACTCACCCTCAGTGTGTGAATTAAATTAAACTCTGCAGCAGTACCACCTTCCACTGCTGCTGATGTAACTGGATAGAGACTTGTAATACTAATTCCCAGTGTGGTCAAGTCATAACTGAAGCATTATCATAATATTATGCAATGATGTCACAGTTGTTGCTCCAGTCACTAATGAAACTATCAGCCATTGGTAAATCCAATAATCCTGGCTTCGTGTAGGTGCAAGCTATCAGATAGCTTGATGCTGTGCAATGACATAAGTAGGAATATATTGTTTGTGCGGGACAATATGCCAATCACAGATGTACAGCTTACATGCTTGTAAGCCACGCCCTCATGTACATCAGCCACACTCCTGTGAGAGACCCCCACCACCAGTACATCCATTCC
The DNA here is from genome assembly GCF_964204655.1 of Triturus cristatus. Taxonomy (NCBI): domain Eukaryota; kingdom Metazoa; phylum Chordata; class Amphibia; order Caudata; family Salamandridae; genus Triturus; species Triturus cristatus. The sequence continues at coordinate 1,344,770,406 of NC_140589.1, forward strand.
ACTCAAAGTCCTCTTGTGGAGAAGACGAAAAACATAATGAAACACAAAATTCACCACCCTGTACGAGTCAACCACAACATAGAAGACAGAAAGCACGTGTATGTGTCAGTGTGGGCAGGTCAAACATCCCTGGTGAAAATCTACAGACACTGCACATCATCTGACTGAAGGCGCTCCTAGACAATTTTGTCCCACAAGATACATCAATCATTCGCCCCCTGAAGCCACAACACAGTGGATAAGGCTAGGGTAACTGTATCCCTAGTCCAAACATATTTTGTGGGTCCCTGTACACAACATCACAGAATGTATGCCCCGTCACATCTGCATGATGCCCTCTATGACCTGGTCAGTGACAATGTACAGACACACTCTTGCAAACTTTACATGTGTGCACATCTCAGAAGTTGGTGTACTGATGTGTGCAATTAACAGTGTCACAAAACAGCATCTCCTCATGAATAACCTAACAATCATCTTCTGTGACACCCTCACATTGCTCGTAAGCTAGGTCCTATTGTGACATCAAACATATATCAGTATGGATGTCTCAAGAAAATAAACACACTTCCACTGCTAAGGCAATATAATGAGCCTTCACGCATCACCCACATGAAAATGGAAAATCTGGAAAAGGGTTACCACAAACCACAGTCTCATACATTTAAAGGCCACAATATAAAGACTCTGTTTACCCAAACCAGGGGGACTCCTGGAATGCTACGGGCCAAGGCCACAGTCCATATTGCACCTGCTTCAATGTCTGCATGTGCATTGGTCCTGTGGCATGAAGTATATCAGGGACAACCAATATTGTCAAAAAGTGGCGTGCAAATGCAACTAATGTGAAAGTGCAAGTCCTGAAAAAACACTGCAGCAACAGCAGTTGTCAGAAATCTAGTTAAAGTATGTTGAAAGAACACACATGAAAAAGGGTACATGTGCATCCAAAATACCAATTAGGCATGACAATACAACACCCCCCATGTGTGGAGAAATAAATACCTACTTTGCACACATTAAACACATATCCACCCTGCATCTCAGGTAGTATACCAAGCTGAAAGACATGGAAATTGGCCAAGACAAGTTTACCATAGCAGATACTACCCAATGTAATGTCAGCCCCAATTGGAACTGATCCCACATGTACATCCATTGAACATTGACCCTCGTCCTCTGTAACACCATAACTTGTCCCAAGGTCTGACCATACTGACCACTGCAAATGGATCTGCTATCATGGTTAAACAAACACAACTGTAGTTACACATCCCATATTAGTCAATAACAACAAGTAGCATCAGCAGCAATGGCTGGACAAAGGTGTTCTAAACAAAGCAAGTTGTTCATTATAGATTACAAATTGGGATCCAAAAACAAAAGTCAATTGACAGTCCAAACTCCAGAATGTGGTCCAGCACATTGCTGTGCCACCTAGCTTGCCTACCAGAACAATGCCAGGGTTACCATCCCCAAGAAGGGGCATCTAGTGGGCAGTCCAGGCACCTTTATGATGTTATATGGGTGGGCTGGGGTTGGACTCGGGAGGGCTGGGTTCGGGTTTGGGAGGGTTGGGTTGGTCTGTTTGAGGGCTGGGCTCAGGTTTGGGAGGGCTGGGTTTCACCAGACAGGGGATTCGGTAAGCATGAAGAGTAGTGATGAGCATAGGGAAGGTGGGAGTAGTTATTTTAGTTTTTTTGTCTGGCCTTAGAAGATCTGCGGTGGGGTGAGAAAGAGGTCCTTTAGGTTGTGGGGAGGGGGTCAGTTTCTGGACGGGTAGGTTTCTTTTTTCACAGCCTTGTTGGGTAGCAAAGGGTTTAGTAGGGGTGCTGGTGTTTTTGGGGTGGAAGTGGAAGGGAAGGGTAGGGGTGGGAAAGATGATCTTTTGTCTTTGGGAAGGGGGCAGCTGTGGCAGGGAAGAGGTCAAAGGCAAATAGGGTAAGTTCTTTGGGAGACTGGGGAGGAGGTAAGCCAAGGCATTGGGTGTTATAGGTAGAAGGGTGTGAAGTCTGAGGAGTGGATGTGTGTGCTGTTTGTGCATGTCTCTGTGTTTTGGTGATGAATGTTTCTGTCCCTTGCCATTGTGTGATGTGTCTGTGGCTAGTCGTGTGGGTATGGTGTTTAGGTGTGTGATGTCGGTAGTGGCTGTGTCTGGTGGTGTGGTGTTTGCCTGTATTAGTGTAGTGGCTGTATATGCTGGTGTGGTGTCTGCCTGTGTGTGTATGTAGTGACTGTGTTTGGTGGTGTGGTGTCTACCTGCAAGAGTGTAGTGGCTTTTGTCTGCTGGTGTGGTGTTTACCTGTGTGTGTGTAGTGACTGTGTTTGGTGGTGTCATATGTGTCTGTGTGTTTATAAAGTAGCTGGGTCTGGTGGTGTGGTGTCTGCCTATATGTGTGGAGTGGCTGTGTCTGCTGGTGTGGTGTCTGGATATATGTGTGTTGTGGATGTATGTGGTGCAGTGGGTGTGGTGTCTGGGTGTATGTCACTAGATGCGGTGGTGAGGGGGTCGACTGTCTGGTGAGTGGTTGTATGTCTGCTGTGTGTGGAAGTTGAGGTTGATGAGTGTTTTTGTATGCATGTGCTTTGGGTAGGTACGGGAATCGGGATTGTGAATGGGGTAGAGGCAGGAGGTGGGTTGGAAAGATGGAATTGGTGAAATGCTGCAGTGAGTGTAGAAACCAGAGCCTGAAAAGATCTCTGTAGGGCAGACATGTCAGCGTGAATGCCTTCCAGGTACGACACCATCTGCATCAGCTGGTGCCTTTGCACCTGGATGACATTCAGCACTGCAGTCTGACTCACAGAGATCTGCCTCAGGATGTCAATTGTATCCACACTCAGGGCAACAGGGGAGACTGTGGCAGTGGGTGAGGTGCTGGTGCAAAGTAGACTCCTCCCCTCTGAGGGGAGAGGGCCTGGACAACTTGCTGGGGAGCAGCAGGGAGGGTGGAGATGGAACGGGGTGGCGGACATGGATGTTGGGGATGCAGGTACGGCGGGGTCTGCCACCACCAGGAAGTGGCCACTGTAGCTCAACTCAGATGATGACGATGCTGATGTGTTGTCTGGCTCCTCCATGGCACTCCCATCACCCTCTGGACCCCTGGTTCCCACTGTGTCTCTGGTGCGGCGGGAGCCACTGTGGCTAGCTGCTTCCCAATGGTCTCAGCCCCATCTCCACCACTGCCCTGGGTTGATGCTGAAATAATAGTAGAAATAGGTTAATTGAAATTGCGTGAACACACTGGGCAAACAGATCTTAACACAACGCATTACACAATTTCACAGATCGCAACATGTACAAGGATGACTACATTTCCTCTTACATTGGCATGAGCACATGAATGAATGCTACGTGACCGGTGCAGTCACACATAATGGTGTCGTAACCACAGTCTGCAAATGAGAAAAAATAAGGACCCCCTGAACAATGGATAGTTCAATTCCTAGGACAGGGACTTGAATAGTAATGACAAAAACTCCTAGACAATATCAATAAAGTAAACCAATTACACAATATCTATGACAATAAGAAGACCAAGGAAGACGGAAAAAATATGTTCAAATTTGTTACTATTTTAATAATTGCTTCTCATATTATTTAAACAAATTATATTTATGCAAAACATCTAAAAAATGAAACAATATTTAACACATTACATTTAATCAATATGCATAAATAAAAAGTTAAGCCCTGAGTTTATTGGTTGGGTAAAATTACTATATGCTGACCCATTGGCTCAGGTTGTGGTGAATGGTAGGGTGTCGGCTCCCTTCGCACTGGGGAGAGGTACGAGGCAGGGATGTCCGTTATCACCCCTTCTCTTTGCACTTTCTTTGGAGCCTCTCGCCGCCTGGTTGCGTTGGGAGCCGTCGTTGCGGGGCATTAGATGGATGCCGGAGTTTGAAGACCGTGTCTCCCTTTATGCGGATGACATCCTTCTGTATCTGACCTCTCCCCGACAGTCGCTAATTGTATTGGTGGACGTATTGAGTTCCTTTGGTCGCAACTCTGGCCTGGTTATCAACTGGGCCAAGTCATGTGTTTACGTCCTCTCGGGCAAGGCCCCCCTCATGCCACGGGATTGCCCTATCCAGATTGCTACACTGGGGTTCAAATATTTGGGAATATTTATTTCTCTGGATCCCGCGGTCCGCTATGAGCGAAACCTTCTCCCTCCCCTCCAGCGATTGAAGGCCGGCGTCGCGAGGTGGCGACGACTTCCGCTCTCACCGCTCGGACGGGCGGCATTGTTTAAAATGATGTCGCTACCTCGCTTTTTGTATGCTTTGCAAAATACTCTAGATGTCGTGCCAGCCCGTTATTTCCGGGAGGTGGAGGGTCTTCAGCGCCAATTGTTTTGGGACGGGCGGCCGCGGATCGCTCTCGCCAAGTTGACGCTCCCTTGGTACGATGGGGGGGTCGCCCTCCCCGATATTAAACGATACTATTGGGCGTCTCAATTGGCGGCGGTGAACCACGGGATATACGGTCCTGTCTTGAATCCGGCCTTCGAGATGGATAAATGTCTGCTCCCGGGTGGGGATTATAATAGGGCGCTGTACTCGGTGACCCCGGATGCATGGTTGACAGGACCCACGCAGGTTGCGGTACGTGTGTGGCATACGGCGAGTGCTGCGATGGGGTGGAAGGATCGCTTGACTCGGGCGACGCCGTTGTATGCCTCCGGGCGGCTGGGTTGTTTGTGGAGAACGAAAGGCTTTGAGAAATGGGATATGGTTGGTATATGTAAGGTGGGTGATCTTTGGGCGAAGGGGTCTTTCAAAACGTTTGAAATGCTTAAAACTGAATACAAATTAAATGATAGAGAGTACTTCCGGTACGCACAAGTATACCGTGCGCTGTGTTCGGTCTTTCCGGACGTTGCTGCTATCCCAGAGTATTGCCCGCTGGAGGATAGAGTGTTGGATGGCTATGTGCCCGACAGCACTATCTCTCTGATTTACAAAAAACTTATTAATGATCGCGCGGACCTGCTGCTCCGTCTGCGGGAGGCATGGACGGGCGATGGCTTGGAACTGGACGATGAGGACTGGGTATCGGCGGTGGCCTCCCCGAAAGAGGTGGCGATCCCGGCCCGCTTACGATTCGTACAGCTGAAGATCCTTCATAGAGTGTATGTCACGGGGCCCGGTTTGCTACGTATGGGTTACTCGAGGGATGGAATGTGTAAGCGTGGCTGTGGCCTGCCGGGTACCTTTCTTCATATCTTATGGGAATGTTCGGAGGTTGTGCGATTTTTGAACGGTATCCACACCGTACTGGAGGAGGTCACGCACGTTGCTCTGTTGCCAGAGGCTAGGAGGTGTTTGTTGAATGTCTGGGAACCGAATGACTATGATGCGGCACAGACGCAGTGGGTGACTTTGGGGTACATGGTGGCTAAGCGGAACATTGCACAGCTGTGGGGCTCCCCGAGGCCGCCCACGATCGCGGTATGGAAGGAGAACATGGACTGGTGTATGTTTAGGGAAAAGACGGTGTATGTGCCGAGAGGCAAGCCAGGGAAATGGACTAAGGTATGGGGTCCATGGAATTTATATCGTGGACGTATCTGCACTCCGCCTCTGCCATTAGAGGTCGATATTGCTTTGTCCCCCTATCCACACATTCTGCGGGATTGTGTGAGGTGTGTTCCATGCTTTGTCTTCCCATTGCCCCCCACTACCGCTTCCTGTCAAGAACTGCTTTGGACACTGTACGTTGTTCCCCGTCCTGGGAAGAGCACGCTGCTATTTTGGACTCTCATTGCCTTGAGTGTGTTTTATATTTAATAGAAAATGAAACTGTTTTTTCCGATTGCTCCTGGCCTATGGCCACGGCCTGTTGCATGTGCTCACGAACTGCCGGGAGCTTTGCTTCTGGCTCATTTGAATGTGTGGCATTGCATTGCGGGCCCTCGGGCTCTGTAGCGGCCGGCCTTGGTGGTTGTAGGCCCTTCTATGTACTTTATCGTGTAATAAAGGTTTCTAATAAAAAAAAATTTAAAAAAAGTTAAAAAGTGGAAATATATTTATTAACTCGACGCGCGTTTCGGCGTATACAACGCGTTCTTCAGGAAAACCACACAATTATCTAAAAAAGAAAAAACATACTCAGATTTCATCAGTGGTTGTCCATATCTTGTTATGTATTCTCATGAAAAACATCTATTTAAACAATACATATCTTTTTTTTAAATTATCATAAAAATCACAATATGTATCAATAGCAACAATCTATATACATAATCTGACGGTCTTCCTATGTATCACACATTACGATTTTATATTTATTTACGGTGCTATATCTGAGTGCTCAAAAATGAAGTTTAATGAAAGAGGTCTATTAAATAGTAAAGGCCTGTAACATTATATAATCCAGAAACAATAAGATAGAAAATAAGTAGCCAATCACTCACAGATCCCGTTTCAAGGTGATGAGTTCCTAGTGATTAAAACTTGCAACCCCATAGTTGGTGAATGTCTTTAATTCTAATAAATGGCTGAAAAGAATGTATGTATCACCATTATTATATACCTGTATGATAGGGTATGATCATCATTAATGTACATGGTAGCTGCTGTTTGTATAAGCTATCTATATGATTTCATTTTGGGAAAGAAATCTGACGAGATTTATGCTCATAAGATGTGCAATTAAAACGAATAAATCAACGTTAATAATTCAATAAGATCACAAAGAAATAAGAACTGTACTCTATTCAGTAACAGTGTGAGCAATCATCATGCTCCAAAATTCGGACTGATATTAGCGGACCGGAAAACTGAGATTGGTTATGAAAATCAAAATATCTAGCATTAATCTATCACAAATGGTGTTAATTCACCAATATTATGCATGTTCATTAAGAACAGATAAACCACAATGACGATAGGGATTACATGATTAAAATGCAATGCACCGGATGTGCAACAATGTCTTATTCATTTTAAAATCAACAGTTTCATGAAAAGGTCTGATGTCTACGAAAGAGAATAGTAATTAGATTATAAAAAGATAAAAATATCCTTAACATTAAATAACTGTACGTTTCTATTATCTTTTGATCTAAAATGAATTTTAAAGGTCAATACCTGGTTGTCAAACAAGTTTCTCTGACCATTTTCACTTCAGTCTGTCTTCTCTGACCACCACCAACTCGGTCACATGACACTTTTTAGAACCACATGATTATCAAGTGACTAGCCATAGAGTATATAATGTGTAGAATGGCACCAACACATTTGATACTCTTTTCCGAAGGCTTCACCGGCAGCCATCCTGAGCCTGGTCTACTTGAAGCCTCCTTTTATCAGGTATTTACTAGTTTGTAGCTATAGGGACTTTGATTTACTCTGAAGCTGTAATTTTACACGCTCATAGATATATATTGTTACATTCCTTCTTAGATAAGTCCTTTACTGTGTATGCTTATTGAGCTACATATTTGGAACACTATCACATATCCAGTGCTTGTTCCAGTTTCTTCGTTGAATTTCTTCTATTGCAAGGTAATAACGGGGTTCATTGTTACTCCGATTTATAATGTGTCCTTTTTTCCTTTATAAGGTTTCGATTTTGACAATAGATTGTGTATTGTTTTTTCAGAGGCTTTCCAGAATATCATTTCACTGATTTTAACATTAAGTAGAACCAGACCGCTTTTCCAATATACCTACACGAAGCTTGTTTGACAACCAGGTATTGACCTTTAAAATTAATTTTAGATCAAAAGATAATAGAAACCTACAGTTATTTAATGTTAAGGATATTTTTATCTTTTTGTAATCTAATTACTATTAAAAATAGTCGTTTTTTACTCTTCTCTTTCGTAGACATCAGACCTTTTCGTGAAACTGTTGATTTTAAAATTAATAAGACATCGTTGCACATCCGGTGCATTGCATTTTAATCAGGTAATCCCTATCGTCATTGTGGTTTATCTGTTCTTAATAAACATGCATAATATTGGTGAATTAACACCAATTGTGATAGATTAATGCTAGATATTTTGATTTTCATAACCAATCTCAGTTTTCCGGTCCGCTAATATCAGTCCGTATTTTGGAGCATGATGATTGCTCACACTGTTACTGAATAGAGTACAGTTCTTATTTCTTTGTTATCTTATTGAATTATTAACATTGATTTATTAGTTTTAATTGCACATCTTACGAGCATAAATCTCGTCAGATTTCTTTCCCAAAATGAAATCATATAGATATCTTATACAAACAGCAGCTACCATGTACATTAATGATGATCAGACCCTATCATACAGGTCTATAATAATGTGATACATACATTCTTTTCAGCCATTTATTAGAATTAAAGACATCCACCAACTATGGAGTTGCAAGTTTTAATCACTAGGAACTCATCACCTTGAAACGGGATCTGTGAGTGATTGGCTACTTATTTTCTATTTTATTGTTTCTGGATTATATAATGTTACAGGCCTTTACTATTTAATAGACCTCTTTCATTAAACTTCATTTTTGAGCACTCAGATATAGCACCGTAAATAAATATAAAATCGTAATGTGTGATACATAGGAAGACCATCAGATTATGTATATAGATTGTTGCTATTGATACATATTGTGCTTTTTATGATAATTTAAAAAAAGAGATGTATTGTTTAAATAGATGTTTTTCATGAGAATACATAACAAGATATGGACAACCACTGATGAATTCTGAGTATGTTTTTTCTTTTTTAGATAATTGTGTGGCTTTCATGAAGAAGGCGTTGTATACGCCGAAACGCGCGTCAAGTTAATAAAGATATTGCCACTTTTTAACTTTTTATTTATACATATTGATTAAATGTAATGTGTTAAATATTGTTTCATTTTTTAGATGTTTTGTATAAATATAATTTGTCTAAATAATATGGGAAGAAATTATTAAAATAGTAGCAAATTTGAACATATTTTTTCCGTCTTCCTTGGTCTTCTTATTGTCATAGATATTGTGTAATTTGTTTACTTTATTGATATTGCCTAGGAGTTTTTGTCATTAGTAACCACAGTCTGCTCCAGCTGCATGTGTGACCTTGTCCCAGATCCAGCCTCATGTGGGTAGCAGGAGATATCATCACCCTGTCAGCCTAGACTCATGTAGCATACCACAGTTACCTTATGTCATATAATGGGATGTTTACATGGAATGCATCACTACCTATCCACACAAGGCCATGCAATCATGGTCAGGTGTCCTTAGCCCACAACATGATGAACTACTGGGCCTCTGCTAGCGCTAAGGTGCAGCAATATGTGACTACCAAGAAGAAAGTGACATGGAAGTGACCATTCAACACTGTTCACACTTCCCAAGTGACACATTAACATCTGTCCACTGCCAGATGACGCAGTTGAAAGCTGCACATGAGTAGCTTTAGCTTGGTGTCACATGTAGTACAGAAGAGTTGAATGGAGTGGTGTGCGATTTCAGCACAAAGAAACATTCTACATCAGTCTGCCTAGGAACATCCCCAGTCAAGATTGGTTCATGTGAGCACACAGTTTTCACATTGCAATTGTCAATGCCATTAGACCATTGAAAGTACATGAGCTTTAGGAAATATCCAGTCCATAAAGAGGTCTTACTCGTGTCCAAAAGGGAAGGGAATACACTGTACCTTCCTTGTCTCGCAAACACAAATACCAATGTACTACTGAGTGATGACACACACATATGACCCCAACATGTCAGCATGTCACTCCCGGATGCATGTCACCATCCACAGAATGACCCTCCACAAATGCACATGTGTATCACACCTAACTGAATACATCCTTCTCAATGACATGCAAACTCACATTGCCAGATAGTACTGGAAGTCTTCCAACCATGTGGGTCAATGCCTCAACAATATGAACCAGCTAATGACATCCGTCAATGCCATTGGGTATGTGTGACTCACCCACTCAGGTCTACACACCCCTGAACGTGGTTACATCTACTCTGTATACCCATCACGGAATACTATTGTCATGTACACATTGACCAACACATACAAATGTGATTAAACCCGAATGAAAACCTTATAGTGCCGCAGACCATTGTTATTGTTATTTTGATTTTGTAAGGCGCACAGCTACCCTAGGGTACGGAACAGTTGTACATATGACAGTACAACACATGCAGGTACACATGCCATCATGTAGGCATCAATACAGATGGCACCACCTCACAATACTGTACAATCCCCACTTACCATGAGAAAGTAGTGCTCAGTGCCTGCATCTAGAGTGCATTGTATGCCATGCCACAATAAGTGGTCCACCATTGCATGAGGCATAGTAGTGAGGGAGCATCACTTCAGACACAAGGATGAAAAGTGGCCTATTTGGGACCACTGTCACAAACAACAGCAAAAAATAAAGTGGGTGATCTGTGACATTAGCCAGCCATGTGGCTGTTCAACTCTGGAAGCTGACATTTGACTGGACCCTGCTTAGTTCCTGGTCAAATGGACAATAGTCTACGGTTATCACCATGCACCTGCATGCAACAACTTTCCCATTGTGTGGAACATGAGTCACCTTGAAGCTTTATGGGGGAACAGCTGCCTGTAACAAAAGATAGATGGTTAGGCAGATTTTTTCACTCAGGTCAATATTCACCCCCTCCCAGCTGCTTTTGGGCTCTCAACCGCCCATCAAGGTCCAGGCATGCCACTGCAAGTATGCGGTCCATTAGAGTTGCCAGAGTCCGACGCGTGCCCCTTCTGCCTTGGGAGAACAGCCCAAGCTGGACCTCTACAATATTCCAGGTCCAGCGTCTCAGGTCCACCCATCTTTTTCTTCAGAGAACACTTTGTCGATGAGCAACCCCCAAGGGTCCGCACCTTCCGGGCGATGGCCTTCCACATGGACACCTTCTGATGGGCTTTGCTCTGTATGGATGCAATAGATGAAGAGACTGAGTAGACATGCAAGATAAAGATTATCTGCTAGGGTGACACAAAAGTTTTAGACAGCTAGCATAACCATCAATTTGTATTGCACAGACTACATGTATATGGCACACATGCTGAGCACCACAAAAAGCATTACTACACACTATTTAAGTCATCTGAGGACTACTCTCAACCCTGATTATGCCTTCACTGTTTAGGCCAGCCCACTGACATCCTGTAGCCCTGGCCCACACAACATGTGCTCTGAAATGAGTTAACATGTAACACAGCACACCATTGTGCCCTCCTGAAGGGTATAGTACCAGATGCTTCATTGGACAGACACCTGAACATTCTGGACAAATTACTTTATTCAAACAGTCCAATACATCACTGCTACCATTGCATTGACTACATTCCAATATTTGGGTCACAATGAAAGGACTGGCATGTATGTCACTGAGAGCTCCCAAACTCATGATCAGTGAACATTTGATTTACTCATTTGGACATCATTCTATGTCTGCATGGGTTTGTGTGGGAAGTCCTGGCATCACGGGACACACCATATGTCATATGTGGCAGTGAGTATGGGACAACATCAACATACCATTGTAAATACTGCATTATTGCTCATTCTAATACAGCTGGTGATGCACTTCTGAACCGCACTGCAGATGTAACCAACTATCTACATGTTTCACATGAGCAATGTTCCTATACAATGCTAGCATCACTCGTAGGACAGTTAAATCCCAGACACGTGGGAGTAAGGTGCCTGTCCTAAGGCAATGACACACAGTGAGGACAGTAGTATTGGGTCGGGGAGATCCCATCATGCACCATACCAACTATAGTAATACTAGGTGAATTTAGGCCAAGTCACGGTGCAGTTACACTACTTTAGGCCATATCTGAGGATCAGTAGATCTACAGGGAGAGTACTCTGTGCATCATTTCCATTGCCATATTATCTTTTCTACAGCCAGGGCCATGGACAATACAGGGCACAACTCATTGTCAGGGTTTGCTCTCTGCAGCCTGAGCATACTGTTTCCACCATATGCCCACATTTTCCATACCCAACAGTACATCTTGTGGCCATCCTATCTATGGCACGACCATTGTGGTTCACTCTGAAGGGGTCTGTGAGGTGTTGGTATCTCTCAAACAACAGTTTGGTGAGTCCTCATGTGTATTGAGTGATATGTGGGACTGTACACATATCTCACATCATCCACACATGCTACTTACAGGAAGCATACACAAGTTAGGGTGTAAGGCCTCTACATTTGAAAGCACATCTGCCATGTACTGATTAGCAAATTCATCAGAGGCAACATAACAATTTTATATATAGAGTATCTTTATTCGATCTAAATAAATAGACTATAAAAGTACAGTAAAAGAAAAACATTACAGTACAATTAGTATTCAACAGTGTCTTTTACAGCACATTTTAAGAACAGTCCATAAAAACTATCATATCTCATCATACTCCTATGACGTCCAAATAACGATGTTACATTTTTCGATTGAAATCAAGGGGAAAGGGAGGAGGGCAAAAACCTCAACTAAGGGCTCGCTATGCACTCCTGCCTACCTATGTGTCACCTCCAACTATCAAAATGTACTAAAGGGCAAGCCAGTAGCAATTCAATTTTGATTTAAAACCATAGACGTACATTAAAAATACAATCATAAAAAAACAATAACATCAATAAAAGGAGATAGCAACTCTAAGATACAGGGTAAACTCAGATCATACATCTTATTACATAAGAACAATTGATGATCAACCCAACACCTATGTGGTATTCAAAACTATCATGCATTAAAAAATATATATATGCTTCTGAGAATTATCGACCTGTCAACCTGCTGCAATGTCAATCTATTTCTATAAAGTGCAAGTGCCTAAATGTTATGATCCTATATCTAAAACAGGCCCTAAAAATATTAATTTCCTTATAAACAAATGGACAATCAATTTTATAAAGTATGTATCCCAATGTGCGTTATGTCCTTAATACAGTTGAACTATTTTTACTTCTCATCATATAATAAATATAATAAATATCTTGACGTAGCGAACACTAGCCAAGATGTAGTATCACATTTTAAGATTCTGTCGGTCTCCTTTAGTTGCCTCAAAGATAGAGTACAGCAAATTGGGAACAACCAAACTCTCCTAACAATTATACATGCATAGATATGTGCATGCAACCGGTGTAGGATTTAGGACTGATTACACATCCATATGGTGATGTGAAGTCCACAAAGTACAGTGCCATATAAACCATGACATGATTGTCCTACGCAGGAGACACACTATCTGACTTACTAACCCCTGATGTCAGTCTGGGACTCTGAGCCACATTGTGGACCATGGTTTAGGATAGAATATTTGTTAGAGTACAGACTGTATTAGGAGCACTCCCCTGCACCTCTGATGAGCCATAGAGCTGGTGATCCAGGGGAAGGACCTCCTTCACCAGGGTCTCCAGCTCCTCAGGAGCTGTACTGGGGCCCTGCTCCCTTAACAGCATGCCATGACAGCTCCCAGAGATGGCAAACAGCAGCTGACATTGAGGAGGTATTGCAAGCAACAGTATCTGGAGGCAAATGATTTGATATTCAAACCACAACGAACATGTACGCCATATAGGTGGTCTTCTGTATAGACAGTCACAGCCATTGGACTGCGGCGGTCACATTATCTATCGTTAGCCTATGGCTGTGACCGCTGTGGAGGAATCCACTTCCTGCGTAGTTCGAATCAGCCGGCAGTCAGCGAATCCGCATGTCCCAATAGCGAGACCAGGCATCCACATAAGCGGTCTTCTATGTACATGGACACAAACCTTGGAACGCTCAGTCACATTATCCAACGTTAGCCTATGGCTGTGACTGCAGCGGAGGAAGCCACCTACCGCGCGGTATAAATCTGCAGGTGGTCGGCGATTCAGCATGTCCCATTAGTGAGGTCGGAATCCGCCATGTCAGTGTTCAAAATCACATAGAAAGCGATCTTCTAGGTGCGTCTCCATCAGTACAATTTTGTTGGAACATGTCACCTGATGTATCACACCATTTCTCTGCCTATACCAGTACTCAAATGTCAGTGTTGTACATTACTGTGCATGAACGCACGATTACCCCGGTGCACTGAACACCGGTGGTGACGGTAGTTATGTGTGTAATGCAGACTCCACAACATGTTGGTGTCTGCCATACAATAGGAGTTTGAATGATATGCACAGTGTTGTTACAGACACATGTGGAGTCCAGATTGGGGATGATAGGTGGAACTTGCAGTAATGGCAATCGATCAAATTCATGCGGGTGACTCCTGCATTTCTCAGGACAATCAATGTCTTACTTGTTGCTGTCTTCCAGTTGGATGGCCTCTCCTACAACAGTGGTCAATGGGTGAAATCCATCCTCCATATCATTGTCCGGCATCTATCCGACGTTACTCATCCCAAATGTTGATGCAATTGTATCTTATGCAAGCATGATGGGAATTGCTGTGGACATTGTCACCAATATCCATATGTCGGTATACTCCACACATAGGTACCGTGGCAGAGGGAGGAGACAACAGCCTCCAGTATACCGGCCATTTCCAGACCTTCAAACTATGGAAGAAAGAGATGCAATCAGGAAGTTTCATCTTAATAGGCAGACAATACAAGATTTATGTGACCAGTTGGTGCCTCATTTACGGCCTCAAAGAAACTATCCCACATTTTTTACTTCAATGTTGAAACTCAAAGCAGCACTGCATTTTCTGGCCACAGGTTCCTTTCAGTACACTGTGGCTATATCTGGTGGAATGCTACAACCTATGTTCAGTGGCTTACTACGTGATATGCTTTCAGCAATGAGGAGGCACAATGACAGCTACATCCTGTTCCTCAGACGTGAAGATTTGGCAAATGTGAAGGGTGATGTCTATAGATTTGATCGCATCCCAAATGTGGTTGGAGATGTTGATGGCACTGCAAGCCAGAGAACAGGTTTACAGGAACATGAAGCATTACCATTCTATCAATGTGCAGGTGGTTTATTTATCAGATTTATACATTTCACACATCTGTACCAGATTTCCAGGATTTGCCATGACTCCTTCGTACTGCCGAAAAGCACCATACAGCTGCTGATGTCACAACTACTACCAGAGAGGGCCTGGCTAGTTGGTGAGTATGATGTGTCGAACCTTTGTGTGTGTGATGTCAGGTCATATCTTCTGAAAGTGTGTGACTCAATTTTGCACTTCTGTCTGTCTTCCATCTAGGAGACTTGGTGTATCCCAGCTGCCCATGGTTGTTGACACTGATGAGGAATTTGGCAATGCCAGGGGAGTCCTCTTCAATGAGGCCAGCGGAAGTACATGGCAGCCAGTGGAGTGGGCTTTTGGGCTCCTGAAGGCCAGTTTCAGATGTCTGGACAGGACTGGGGGAGCCCTCCTCCCCTCACCCAGGAAGGTGTGTTGATCACCGCAGCCTGCTGCATGCTCCTCAACCTCGCACAGGGACGGAACATCCCTCTCATCGCAGAGGAAGGAGACCAGCAGGAGCCACTTGGTGAGGATCCTGAAATGCCAAATGATGATTATAATGGTGAAGAGGAAGGAGTTGACATTCATCAAAAGCTCATCAACTTCTTCTCATGAGTATAAGTATGCTGTGAAATGTTATGACTTTGACTGTTACAGTGACTGTTGTTGTGATGCTGTGAGCAGGTCGTTCATGGTTACATGTTAGGTATGTACAACTGTGTGGAACTCTTTGCATGGCTGTTTGTAGATGAAGGTCTTGACACATGCACACATTGTTGATGTTTCTTTGTGCAGGTGACATTTACCCATGTGCTGTATATATGCATATGCGTTCCCAAAAATGCACGGTAAAAAATGCGTGGTAAAGGCATGCAGAGTATTTCCCTGCATTGTTCCGTCATACAACCCTCCAGAAGTGGACTGTGATTGGTGTCATATGTATGACACCCAAGCTAATCTCTTTGTATGGGTCTGTTGTAGGTACCTTCACCATGCCATCTTCATTTGGACATTTAGAGTTGTGATATCAGCAGGTATATGATGCTGTTTTGAAGTACGAAGTGGATATGGGTAGTTCCGGGAAATGTCTGTCACAGACACGCTAGTAAACCCAATTTACTAAATAAAGTAGATCGGGTTTAGCGTGAGAAAAACTGCACCCTTTTCAAGTAGGCGCAAGGAAGGAGAAATGCTTTCATTTCTCCTTCCTTTTATTACTATGTATGCGTGCTGCACTGTGCAGCACACATACAAAGTGGGAAAAACTTTGCATCGTGTCTGGGCATCGTATTTTGTACAGGAAGGGTACCCTTCCTGTACAAAACTTATGCTAGACTAATGCACACACCCTAGCGCTATGGCGCTAAGGTGTGTGCGTGGCGCTCGGCAGCTGAAATCAGCACAAGGGAAAGGGGAGGAGAGATCATAGCTCTGAAGATATGGCACTCTCCTGCTTCCTCCCTGTCACGTAACGCAGCACAGCCTTGCGGGGGGCTGCGCTGCGTGAATGTTTTTGTAAATCTGCCCCAGAGGGCCTTTTTTAGATCTTGGTAGATCTGCTCCCACCATCACTTTTCTGTTGGTTAATTTGTTCATTTACTGGGCGGTCTGCTCTCTCAATTTAGATGCAAGCGTGTCCCTGGACGATAGTCTGTCTGAGTCCTGCCGTCTACGCCAGAATTTTCCTTCCACATCATAGGCAAAAGCGGCTGTCAGAGGGAGTTCCGCCAATATTTCCGCCGGGCCAATAACGATGTGCCTTCCCATCGACATAACTGCGCAGGTGAACCTCCACACTAGAGTTGGTGGTTTCGAAGGAATACAAGAGAGAAACATTTTCTTTTTTCCAATTCCCTTATCATCATGAACCCGATCGCCCAAGTCCTTCCTTTTCTACTACTTGACCATGAAGCAAATCAACCCCGTCGTCGCTAGAATTGAAGGTGAGCTTCTTTTTGACTTGTTTTCTTATGAATTGTCTGTTTACATTTGCACTGGTCTCATGAATTTTTAAATTTCACTTACAAGCAATTTGCTTCTAACGTGTAATGCATATGTTTGTAATGATTTGGTTTAAGAAATGTAAAGAAACACACCTGTATTGACTTTTTCCCCTTCAAATTTGCTCTGGACTCGTGCATTTTTAAATTTCACTTACAAGCACTTTGCTTCTAATGTGTAACGCATATGTGTATAATGATTTGGTTTAAGATATTTAAAGAAACACTTCTGTACTGACTTTTTTCCCTTCAAATTTGGTGCAAGCTTATATCATCATTATGAACTCTTACAGAAAATTTGCCATTAATCAAAATTCATAATGGGTTCATACAAGATGTGTTTAATTATTTTTCATAAACTATCAAATTGTTTCTATATGCATTACACATTTTCTGAATAAATTATTATAATACAGTATTTGCACTAGACAAGGTAAAACATGTTTGAAAAATAAATGTAAAATCAATGTTAGTTCTAAACTTAAATCATTTTTGTAATTATTTATGTTGCATTTTCTGTATTTTATTAACTGTATTTTTGCACTATCAAAATGTACTAAAGGGCAAGCCAGTATCAATTCAATTTTGATTTAAAACCATAGACGTACATTAAAAATACAATCATAAAAAAACAATAACATCAATAAAAGGAGATAGCAACTCAGATCATACATCTTATTACATAAGAACAATTGATGATCAACCCAACACCTCTGTGGTATTCAAAACTATCATGCATTAAAAAATATATATATGCTTCTGAGAATTATCAACCTGTCAACCTGCTGCTGTCAACCTTGTGTAATGCATGTGCTTACTTTTTCCCTTATTAAGTTGAAATAAATACACCTGTATTAACACTTAAAAATTCAAATGTCAATAGTTTTTTGGGCATAAGTGTCTATTATCATGATGAATGCTTGCACTAAATTTATAATGTCCATTACATTTGTTTTCCTAATGTTTGAACACATTTGTGATTTAAAATATCTTTTGCATTTCCTGTTATAAATGGAAGAAAATGTATTTCACCTTTTCATCATTAACAATTGTAATAATCAATGAATTGAAAATGAATAAACATGTTAGGACAAATTTTTCAAAATTAAATTATTTTATCTATAATTGAGAAAATTAGCTCATAAACTTTTTTTCAATTAAAAAAAGGGGTTTATACAACAACACCTTTTGTCTTTGTTGCCCATAGCTTGCCTCCTAAACATAGTCCAAAGTGTAACCTTCTCAGGAAGGGGCATGTGTTGGGCATAGAGCAGGCACCTAAAGGAATTTTCTTGGAAGGGTTGGGTTTGGGTTTGGTAGGGGTTAAGGACAGATAAGAGGTGAATTTGAAAGGAGAAGTAAAGGTAGGAGGGGTGTTAGAGGATTGGCTTTTGGAGGTAGAGGGAGCTGGAGTGGGTATGTGCTTGTAGGTGTGGTGATGGTTGTGGTGTGGTAGTGGTGGTTGTGGGTATTGTAGTGCTCGTGGGTGTATTTTCAATAGTGTGTGTATGTTGTTTATGTGTTTCTTTGTGTGTTTGTGTTTATGTGTGTGTGCGATTCTGCTGTTGTATCTGTTGGAGTGGGTGCCTGCAAATAAGTGAGTCTGCTTGGGATTGGGATGGGAGTTTGGATTTGGGTTGAGGAAGGGACCTGAGTTGAGGCAGAATGTTGGGCTGGTAGGGAGGCTTGGGTGAGTGAGAGGGGTGGGTGAGGAGGCTGCTATTTTAGCAAGCAATCTTTGCATGCCAAACATTGAACTGTGAATGGCATCCAGAAATGTAATCATCTGTTGCATTTGGCAGGTTAGCCTCTGGATGCCATTCACTATCGCATTCTGGCCTACACAGATGCGGCCTAATAGGTCAATAGCCTCTTCACTCAGCGCAGCCAGGGTACGGGGGCAGGGGGTGAGATGCCTGTGGCAAAGGAGATTCCAGCTCTTTTAGGGGTTGGGGTTTGGCCAACTGGGGAGAGCAATAGGAAGGGTGGAGATGTGTCTCTGGGTGGTGGACAAGGAAGAGGCTGATACAGTTCTGGTAGAGTCCACCACCACTATGGACTGGTCACTTGTAGAGGCCTTGATTAAGATGAAAATGTGGTGGCCTCCATTCCAGTTCCCTCACCCTCCATACCATTGTTTCCATCGGTGTCTGATGTTTCACCACCGAATCACAGTGGCCAGCTGCTTCCCTGCCTTCTTGGCCAATATCTCCTTCGCCTGCTCTTGAGGATGCTGTAAAGACATACAGTAGTTTTATTATATCTGTGTAAATATAACTGATCATAAACATTTTCAAAATTATTATATTTCACCTCCTTCAAGGCTTTTAAACTTTGGTTTATTTATACCTTTATCTCCGGCATGCAGGGAACATATTTAGAAACAATTTGGTCACAGTAATTTTCTATTCTCAGTAACTTTTAGAAAACAATCAGAATCACTGGATGATTTCATGAGTGATGTAATTTCAGATGTCATGAGTGATGTAATTTTAGATGTCATCAGTGATGTCACTAACCATGTCATGAGTAAATGTAAATGTAAATCCGTATTTTGTAAAGCGCAAGCTACTCACCCTAACGGGTCTAAAGGCGCTGGGGGCCGTTGTGGAAATTAAGTGAGCTATTGCCCAGAGTCACATGGTGCTGAGCTGAGCTGCCGCCGGAGCTCGAACCATGAGCCCTCTGCTCCGAAGTCAGCTGCCCTGGCCGCTGCACCACACCCCTCCACAAGTTGAGTGATGTAATATGTGAGGTCATAAGCAGTGCATTGAGGGGGTATAAGTTATAGTTAGCAGAGCTAACTATAACTGTTGAATTTTTCTGGATTTGTATGAATGAAATGTGAGCCTAACTATAACGTCCCTGTAACCTTTGGTTTTTTTCAATGAATATATATCACCTTTGTTTTTTTTCTGTAAATTATATATATCTGTCTGGACAAAGCTATACCTCTTTGAAGAGATCTAATGAGAGAGAAACACATGTCAGAGGTTGGCTTTATTAACTTCAGGTTGGCTTGGATGGTATTTTACCAATCCAAAGCTGTAATACTGTGCGTGGAGTGGTAAAAGGCTTTGGTCATTTTACAGATTGGCATGGATAGCCCTGTACTAATCCTATGCTAAAGACTTTGCTGTAGAAATGACAAAAGAGTTTGTCCCTTTCTATCTCAGCGTGGATGGCACCGTGCTAATCCTATGCTTAAAGACTTTGATAGAAAAGCAGACATTTGAGGTGAGCAAATTTAGAGTGTCGCTGGTGTTGAGAGTGCTCTATAATGGAGCTGCTTTCCACCTAAACTTGAGAACTACCCAGAGATCTCTGCTTCTTTTTTTGCAAACATATATATATATCAAAAGTAACAAAGTTAAATATTGTACGCTCTCAGGATAAGAAGCAGGACAACAGTCTAGTTACTCCAAGTTTAATCCACAACACGTTTCGACTGTAAACAATCTTGATCACGTGAAAAGAACACAGGGGAAACGGTAGCTAATAAAGTTTTGCACGAGTACAAATCATAAAAATAGAAAGAGGACATATCTATGCCAGTGGCGGCCATGATGTAAAGGTAAAACTATCATTTCTAATGCGTAAGTGGGTAGACTCCCCAATTCTTTACATAAATAGATACAAATAATGACAGTGCATGACAAAGGAAAATCTTGCAATTGGAACATAATTAAAGTGTTCGCACAAGTCCTGATTGCGTTATATCAATACAACTTTACATGTCAAGTCAAACGCGCGGGGCTTAACAATATCCAATAATGTGTCTATAAAAAGAGAACAAATAATGCACAAATGATGTTAATGCACAAAAGGGCAAGTATTGCATATAGAACATAATTATAGTGTTCGCGCAAGTCCCAAATACGTTGTATTAGTACAACTTATCCTATCAGAGTTAGACGCTCTGGGCTAAACAATGTCTCAGAAGTCTATTATAGAAGTGAAAACAAATTACTATCATAGTGACATTCCGCTATCCACTAGAAGCAGTACATTCAAGTCAGAATGTACTTTTCTGTGTTGACAGATGGATAACTGTTGAGTACAACTGTTATACCAAAAAATATTATTCCAAATGACAACACAAAGTCTATGTAAATTACACAAGTGCCCTGGCAAAGTTGCTCCCCATCTGGTCAAAACGGGACCTGCGCAAATAAGATCTAGTAACTGAAATGCTAATGCCATTACCGCTTACCACCATATTAATTCCATATCCTAAACATGATAGTAAGGTATGCAGATAATATGGCAATAATGTCAATTGTAAAATACCAAGCCTGTGCACATGTACCCAGCCACAGACAGTTAGTAGGGTTATGTCAACATGTCTCGTGTTACAACAGTAAATCGCTACCAAAACAACTACTTAATTGAAATTCCAGAGGTGAGAAGTGAAGTGCTGGGTAAGCAAATGATGAAAAGGGTAGGTTGCCCGTGTAGGTGAATACCAGTGAGTGGGCCCCTTCCTTTTCGTCTGCAAGTGAAAAGAAAGAAAAGGTTAAAATCAAGTGTTAGCAACATATAACAAACATGTAACAAGACTAACTTTATAAATCTTAAAAATAATCTCTGAACACCCACAATGGGAGGAAGCGGATAAAATGGCTATAATCTAATAGCCTAGAAAGCCTGAAGGAAGCAAAACATTTCTACAGTTAGTTAAGAACAGAAACCACTGGGCATTTAGAAAGTAGCGACCTTACTAGTACCACGCAAACACTCGACGCCATGAACTTAGAACATGATGTAGCTGCATGTACTGACTTCAAGGTTAGGTGTACGTTTTACCCTTACTTCCACATGATAACATTGACACATTTCAAGACTGTACTGTCAAAGCACTCAGAGACTTAGAACAAAAAGCCACTAAACAACGAAGATACACCAACAACAATCTTTCTCATTCACAGAGACAGGCTTTGAAGGATCTTACTGAGGACCCCAACATTGTCATCCGTCCAGCGGACAAGGGTGGCAATGTGGTTATCCTCAATAGGGATGACTATATCAGTGAAGCCTCTAGACAACTAGAGGACAATAGATTCTACATGCACGTCACCCACGAAACTTATAATGAGAGTATTACTGAAATTTGGGATAAGCTGATGACTTGGAGAGATAAGGGCCTTCTGGTGTGGGAGGAGTTCTGTTATTTGAAGAATGAACACCCCTAGGCTCCCCATTCTATACCTCCTGCCCAAACTTCACAAGGACGCTATGAGACCACTAGGACTCCCCATTGTGTCCTCAATAGGGAGCGTCACTGAACATATTTCCAAATATGTCAATTACTTTTTGAGGGATTTTGTGATGCAACTACCCAGCTATATAAGGGACACGAAAGATTTTCTGTGTAAAATAGAAAACTTAACCTGGAATCAGGACTACTTTATGATTGTCCTTGATGTACAGTCCCTATATACTATAATTGACCACCAGCAAGGTCTAGAAGCATGCAACCATTTTTTACAAAAAAGACCATTAAAGTATAACGGGAACACAGTAGTATGATCATCGAAATGACAGAGTTCTACCTCAAAAATAACATCTTTGCCTTTAATGGCGCCCTCTATAGGCAGACTACAGGTACTGCGATGGGTTCTTGCTACGCTCCCAGTTTTGCCAATCTGTTCATGGGCTACTGGGAGGAGGAGATCTTCGCCAGCCTCACTCTCATGAATGACCTCCAGAAAGTCATCATGTGGCTACGCTACATTGATGACCTTTTCATCATCTGGAGGGGATCTAGGGATGAGGCTGAAGACTTCATCAAGAAGCTGAACACCAATAAGTACAACATTTTCCTCTCTGGTAGCATTGGTGCCATGAAAGCAGAATATCTTGATGTTTGCCTTACTATAAAAGAAGGGAAAGTATGCACTTCTCTGTTTCGCAAGGCAACGGCAAGTAACAGTGTCCTGCATGCCCTCAGCAGCCACCCAGAGGCACTCAAATGGAGTATACCGTATGGAGAACTGCTGAGGGCGAAAAGGAACTGTAACAATGCTGCAGCCTATGCTGAGGAAAGTGAGATCATCATTAGTTGGTACAAAACCAGAGGTTATCCCAATTGGGTTTTGAACAAAGCCAACGAGAGGGCGATGGGGGTAGAGAGAACACAGACCCTACAGGATAGAACAGTAAATGAGGCTGAATCTGAGACGGACACCACACGGTTAGTTCTGACATACAACTCTGACTCACAGAACGTCAAACGCATCCTAGCTAGGAACTGGGACATTCTGAAGAGTGATGGAACCATAGGTAACAGTATGACAGAGAGACCTAATGTGACATATAGACGGGATAGAAACATCCGAGATCTGGTAGTCAAGAATGACATCACCAACTACACCAGTACTGCCAGCCATGGCCTCTAGGGTTTTTCCATTGCGGCCACTGCAAAGCATGTAGACACAGCAAATTCAGAGGTAGTATGGAGTATGGGGGAGTCATAGAAAAATCACTCAATTCCTCACTTACAGCACTACCTTTGTGATTTATGCCATTGAGTGCACTTGTAAGCTTTGGTACATTGGGAGCACCACATGTGCAGCAAAGAAAAGGATCCTCGAACATCTCAGGGCGATTAACAACAATGACCCTAAATATCCAGTGGCACGCCATTTTCATGACAAACATTTCTCCAGTGCAGCAGAATTAAGTTAAATGATCCTCAAACAAATTCCTAAGAATCCTAGAGGAGGGGACAGGGCGCTCAATCTTAGACAACGTGAATCTAAATATATTATTGAATTCCAAACTAAACATCTGGGTGGGCTTAATATGGACGAGGAACTAGCAATACACCTTAGGGGAAGATGTTAAATGCCCAGTGGTTTCTGTTCTTAACTAACTGTAATAATGTTTTGCTTACTTCAGGCTTTCTAGGCTATTAGATTATATCCATTTTATCCGCTTCCTCTCATTGTGGGTGTTCAGAGATTATTTTTAAGACTTATAAATTAGTCTTGTTACATGTTTGTTATTTGTTGCTAACACTTGATTTTAACCTTTTCTTTCTTTTCTTCTTGCAGAGGAAAAGGAAGGGGCCCACTCACTGGTATTTACCTACACGGGCAACCTACCCTTTTCATTGTTTGCTTACCCGGCACTTCACTTCTCACCTCTGGAATTTCAATTAAGTAGATGTTTTGGTAGCGATTTACTGTTGTAACACGAGACATGTTGACATAACCCTATTAACTGTCTGTGGAAAATTTTGAAGGAAATGATGCCAGAGCGGCCATGGTTACCTTACTAAAAACATCATTTCCAGAACTGGAAACATGGGATATGGAGAGGGAAGTCCAGCGAGCCCATCGCTTCCCCTTAATGCTACCAAGAAACTCTAACAAACAAAATAAATTTCCAAGGGCAATGTTGGTCTACTTTGGGAACTTTCTCCTTCGTGAAAAAATGTACGATCTTGCAAGACCTACTACCCAAAGAGAACATAAGGGGTTTAATTTTTTTGTCAGACCAGACTTCGCTCATGCCACTGTGGAGCGAAGGTGGAGAATGCGCCAGCTATTTGAACCATTTGAAAAAGCTGGAGCAAAAATATTCCTCCAAAATCCAGCACGATTGAAAATTATATTTAAAGGTGTTACAAGAAATTTTAATAGTGAAATACTGGCAGAGAACTATCTTCGGGAAATCTGAGACAGCCTCCCGACACTCAGGGAAATAATCTAAATCAAGCATATATCTTGTAGCGAAAAAGAGGATATCTAAGATTAATCAATTATTATAATTCTTATTTTGTAGTAGATACACGTTGGGGAACTTGTGGAACTTAGCTTGATTGGCTCGGGGAATCTAAATGTCTTAGGATGTGGATCATCCATAAAAGTAAGCATCTTATTTACCTCAAAATAGCCTAGTTCACAGGGCCTGCTTGCGCAGATGTCACACCCCTGGACCAGACTGGCCCAGGTAACCTTCAAAGGTGGTGGCGGGTGGGGGGAGGGCAAAGGGGAGGGGGGAAATTCGGACAGGTTAGACATAAAGGGTAGTAAATTTATGTTAAAAAGGAATAAGGAAACGGTTTTAGGGATCACAGGAAATCAGAACACATGTGAAATAAAATACGGCATGCTTGCTCTATCAGCATGGCTGCGATAAAGGTATTATCCTTGAACATAGGTGGTTTAAACGACTTTAAAAAAAGGCAAATGGTTGCTATCGGGCTACAAAACTGGGGAGCTAATGTCGTGTGCATGCAGGAAACGCATATTGAAGGATCCCAGAGACAGTTGTTAAACACACTAGGTTATAAATTGGTGTGCGCTACTTCACAAGGGGTTAAAAATCGCGGTGTGGCTATTCTGGCTAAAGGGAGTGGATTGGTGTTTAATAATTCTAAAACCGATAAGTTTGGCCGTTGGGCTATCACCGAATGTAATCATCAAACAGGGCAAAAAATAACAATTTGTGCTATTTATGGGAACAATATAGATGACCCCGCGGTCTTTGATGAGGTCTCCAATGAATTAACACACTGGCTTCTTCCGGCCCTGGTATGTGGGGACTTCAATATAAACCTTCCCATTAATTGGTCCTTAAATGATGACTGGGTCTATAAAGGGCGAAAACCCAAAGTATTCCGCTCTCTTAAAGATCTATGTCTTGTACATGGACTTGTGGATAGCTGGCAGATTGCTAATTTTAATACTGGCGACCCTGGATATACCTTTTATTCAAATCCACATCGTACACATACCAGAATCGACTACATTTTACTCTCAAGCTCATTAATTAGGACCTCCCAAACTGTCAAACTGCCCCGGATATTATCTGACCACAACCCCCTTTTTTGCACCTTGACTACTAGCTTAGCTAAATCAGAGCCTAACCTGTGGTCATTTGAAAAAGCATTATTATATGATCCTCAGTATCTTACCCACATGAAAGATTGGATACCAAAATTCCTCACAGAAAATATCAATAGCTCATCAATAGAGGTTGTGTGGGATACGTTGAAAGCAGGGGTCCGGGGCGAGACTATGTCATATTCGCTTCGAATAAATAAAAGAGAGAAAGAGGAATTAAGGAGGTTACAGGATGAACTTATATCAGCAGAAATCGGACTCATTAGTGCTACTAGCAATGTAGATATGACCAGGGATATCTCTAGTACTTTAGCCCAAGTAGCAGTTGCCAAGGCAGCTATTACTAATATTTTTACAGATAAAGCAATCCGGAAAGCCACTGCACGAAAAGAACTAGTTTATGAAGTTAACTAGCTAGTGGGACATCAACTGGCAATGCAACTACGACAACAGGCCAATGCTAATTTAATAAGGGAGATTGTAGATCCAGTGGAAGGACTGTTAAAGGACCCAGAGCTGATCAAGCAAGCATTTTGGAGGTTCTATAAAGAATTATACAATGACAGCAGCCATGGAGACACCATAGAAATAGAAAGATACCTAGAGAATTGTGAAACCATAAAACTCGAGGTAAATATACAGATGGCTCTGGAGGAAATACCAAATATGGAAGAGGTCCTGACAGCTGTTAAGAGCCTCCCTAAAGGAAAGGCAACAGGGCTGGACTGCATCCCATCAGAATTTTATAGAATATTTTGGGACGAAATAAAACATACATTTAGTGATCTAATTACACATATCTTTTCTGGGGGGGAACCTCCCGGCTCTTGGTCTAAGGCAAGAATTGTTATTTTTGCTAAAAAAGGGAAACCCCCAGAACAACTAGGATCATATCGCCCAATAACCCTTATAAACGCTGACTCTAAAATATACTCTAAAATTTTGGCAAATAGAATTGCGCCTATAATACATAAAGTTATCGTCAAAAGCCAAACAGGTTTCGTCCCTGGAAGGTCAACTATAAATCACATTCAGAGGGTTATTACACTTTTCGATGGAACAGAAATTACCGGAGACCCTATGGCCCTGATACTTTTGGATGCAGAGAAGGCTTTTGATAGGGTCTCCTGGCCGTTTCTTTGGAAAGCAATGGCGACGATGGGATTTCGAACCAAGTTTACTCAAGCGATACAAAAAATGTATTATAATCCTAGAGCCGTCGTATCTGTTAATGGAAGTCTAACTAAGGAAATCGTTGTTTCGAGAGGAACTCGCCAGGGATGCCCTTGCTCGCCATTGCTTTTCGCTATATATATAGATTTTTTCATCCGCTACTTAGAGAAAAACAATCATATAATCCCTATTGTATCACAGGGATATGTAACAAAAATACTAGCATATGCGGACGACATTGCTATAGTTACTGCAGACCCTAAGGTAGCGATGCCGGCTATTGAGACCGAGGCCAGAAAATTTGGACTGGTCTCTGGCTATGCGCTAAACCAAGGAAAGACACAAATTGTCTTAAACCAAAAAATTTTGATGGACGATCCTAGGGTCGTGCTGGGAGCGACATACCTGGGGGTGACAATCTCTTCAAAACTAGAGGAAGTGGTGGATTTAAATCTTAAGCCATTACTCAACACAATACAAAAAGATTTACAACGAGTAAATAATCTCCACCTCTCCATTATTGGAAGAACTAATGCAATTAAAATGGTGTACTTTCCAAAGATTTTGTATGTATTCAGGGCAATCTGCCTAGAAATTCCAAATCAGTGGTTTAAAGCAATGGAACGTATCTTTTCTAGATTTATATGGTCATACGCACAACCCCGGCGAGCATATAAATTTCTTACTCTTCCTAAGGATAGAGGTGGGCTAGCGCTCCCCAATTTACGGAGATATTACTGGTCTTGTGTACTACTATACAGCAAGGAATTATTACAAGGATGCAATAATACAGAGGAATACACCGCCTCAATCTTTCAGTTATTGGTCGGGGAATCCTGTTATGGCTATTTCTGGATACACACACATGATAGCTACTATAAAAAGGTTAAATTTAAGACTCCCTATAGCTGCTTTAAGGTATGGAAGGCTGTAAAAAAAGTGTTAGGAATAGGACGATTTTCATACTACACCCCCGTATTAAATAACCCAATGCTCCCATCAACCATCTTCAAAGATAACTGTGTTAAAAAATGGTACAACCTGGGAATAACACAACTAGGGGATTTTTATACTAATCAGGGGATTAAATCTTTTGAAGTCTTGAAAGGAGAATTTGGCCTAGATTGGCGGGACATTTTTAAATTTCTTCAAATTAGAACCTTTCTAACTCATAAATTTGGATTAAGAAACATCTGGGAAAAATCTATGATTATAGAGATAATTATACATTCCAAGAAACAGTCGATTGGTGGAGTGTATGAGTCGTTGCTGGATAAACTTCCGGATGATTTAGATAAAATGGCAATAAATTGGCAAAACAAACTCAGTATTTCTAAAGAAGGATCTCTAGACTCCTATAAATTAGCTCAAACGCTTCTTATCTCCACTAAACTTCAGACACAATTTTATAAAACCTTCTTTTGTCTCTACTATACACCGAATAAGATTGCAAAATGGGGAACTGGCAATGGGACTTGCTGCCCGAGGTGTAATCTATTTAAAGCAGACTCTATCCATATCTTTGCCACCTGTCCAGTGCTAATACCTCTGATACAAAACATAGAGAGGTTTTTAACTTCTGTCCTCCATTGAATGGTTGTTTTGCCTCCAGAGGCAATGGTACTTGGGGTTGTTAATACAGAAAAACTTGAGGATGGCTATGATCTAGTATTTGTGGCCATGGCCGTCTGGAGGCTATGCCTAGCATCGGCCTGGCTAGACCCGATACCGCCTACCTTTCAACAATGGTTAGCTAGGCTCTTAGCGCTGCACAATATCGAGATAGCTATTTATAAACGGAAAAGCAGAAGGCGACGGGAAAGGGGCATGAATATCTGGACTCCTCTTACACTTTGGCGAGATTTACAAATTTGATTTATTACCAATGCTGCAACATGTTTATGTTATCTCTCCTAGCTGTATTCTCTCCCTTTCTTCCCCTTTTTTTTCTTATTTTTTTTTTTTTTTTTTATCTATTTCTTGTTTTTTTTTTTTTTTTTTTTTTATTCTACTTTTGTCTTTGGAATATTTCCTGTAAGATTTACTATAATAGTTATGTAAATATGATAAACATAAAAATGTATGATGTAAAAATACAAAATGTCTACATGTCGGGGGGGGAATAAAAATATGTTAAAACCAATAAAAATATTAAAATAAAAAAATTAACTGTCTGTGGCTGGGTACATGTGCACAGGCTTGGTATTTTACAATTGACATGATTGCCATATTATCTGAATACCTTACTATCATGTTTAGGATATGGGATTAATATGGTGGTAAGCGGTAAGGGCATTAGCATTTCAGTTACTAGATCTTATTAGCGCAGGTCCCGTTTTGACCAGATGGGGAGCAACTTTGCCAGGGCACTTGTGTAATTTACATAGACTTTGTGTTGTCATTTGGAATAATATTTTTTGGTATAACAGTTGTACTCAACAGTTATCCGTCTGTCAACACAGAAAAGTACATTCTGACTTGTATGTAGTGATTCTAGTGGATAGCGACATGTCACTATGACAGTAATTTGTTTTCACTTCTATAATAGACTTCTGAGACATTGTTTAGCCCCGAGCGTCTAACTCTGATAGCATAAGTTGTACTAATACAACGTATTTGGGACTTGCGCGAACACTATAATTATGTTCTATATGCAATACTTGCTCTTTTGTGCATTAACATAATTTGTGCATTATTTGTTCTCTTTTTATAGACACTTTATTGGCTATTGTTAAGCCCCGCGCGTTTGACTTGACATGTAACGTTGTATTGATATAACGCAAACGGGACTTGTGCAAACACTTTAATTATGTTCCAATTGCAAGATTTGCCTTTGTCATGCACTGTCATTATTTGTATACTATTTATGTACAGAATTGGGGAGTCTACCTACTTACGCATTAGCAATGATAGTTTTACCTTTACATCATGCCCGCCATTGGCATAGATATTTCCTCTTTCTATTTTTATGATTTTTACTCGTGCAAAACTTTATTAGCTACCATTTCTCATGTGTTCTTTTCACGTGATTAAGACTGTTTACAGTCAAAACGCGTAGTGGATTAAACTTGGAGTAACTAGACTGTTGTCCTGCTTCTTTTCCTGAGAGCGTACAATATTTAACTTTGTTACTTTTGGAATACTTTTGCCGGCACGCTCCGCCGGCGTGTACGCCACCCTCCTCGGGTCCCAGTACTTTGGAAGGAGCTACGGAGGTTTTGGATATATATATATATATATATATATATATAATATATATATATATATATATTATCTACTGGCGGTCGCCAGTAGATAGTTATAGTTAGGACCGTGTTTCCATAGGAAATCCGCAACATTCTATTTGGAATAACTTTGACGCCGGTTGACGAATCCTCGCAAAATTTTCAAAATAGGTGGGGCGCTCCGCTCCCCTCCTACCCTGAAAGTCTCAGGGGATTCGTCAAGCGGGGGCTGAGAAAAAAGGGGGGTCCCAAAACGCGTTTTCCCCATGCAATTTTCCATAGGGACCTTTAGTCCAAGGTACAGCCCGAACGGCTGAACAGAATTACTTGAAATTTGGCAGAGAGGTAGTCCTCAGGTCAGGGAAGTGCCTTTTGCAGGTCTGGTGTCAATCTGTTCAGTAGTTCCTGAGAAAATCAAAAGTAAAATCATATATATATGTGGGCGGACCCTAACCACACATCTCATCCTGAGATCTGATTGGCTGTCAGCACTTCATCCAATAAGTGTTGGCAGCCATCTTGGGACCAATATACATGATAGCACCTCATTAAAAAGCATTGCAGTTAATAGAAGGTTTTAAGACTTTAGTTACATTATAAATCATTTGTTGATGGTACCATACTCATTTTAGGAATTGTGGTATGTTCTAAGGTGATTTCACCATGTGAAAAAGCCTTCTGCTGGGATATCATGATTGAGAGAAAAATACTTTCTCATGCTTTTCCCACAGAGGTTTGGAAGGTGATCTATAAGCTAAACTGAGAGCTTATTTTCTGTAAATTCACATTATCTTTCTCAGTCATGTGAGAATGAAGTCTGACATTCTCAGTAAAACATGTACATCCAACAAGGGCAGAGACTGTCCGTTGATTCCTTTGTGTTCTACTGCAGCTTCCCAGAGTGTTCCAAAGAACAACTAGAGCGCTAACAGTCCTACTTATGATAAACATATGGCACACCTGAAGCCATCTTGCTTGGATTAAAGTGGTAACTCTTAAAACATTTAATTTAAAAAGGAACAAAATGAGGGGGTTCATTTTTCCATAAAAAGTATGATTAGTGCTGCAGAAAGAAAAATTAGGGCACATTTTGAGTGACTTCTCAAATCCTCTTCTATTTCATTAAAAAATTCTGACATGCAGACTAAAACATGCACTTTCAATACCAGCAGCAGTTTTCCCTGGTGAGCAGTAGCTTTACTACAGTGATCTAATGAGCAAAAAGAGTGCTAACATTCTGAATTTATGGCAAATGTGTGACACATCTGAATGCCTTCTTGATGGAATCAAAGTAAAAAACTGAAAGTATTTCCTACTGAGGAGACTGCAGTAAATGAGGAAATTAGGAAACTTCATAACAAATAAGTCTCCCAAGATGGCCACCAGAGACAAAAGAGCCCAAATGTAGCCCAAATATCACCCAGATGTAGCCCAAGTATAGCCCAATGACAGAATGTCCCAGAGTGTTCTTAAAAACAACTAGAGCGCTTACTGTCTTCATTATGACAAAAGTATGGCACACCTGAAGCCATCTTGATTGGAATAAATTGGTAACACTTAAAACATTTAATTTAAAAAGGAACACAATGAGGGGGTTCATTTTGCCATAGAAATTATGATTAATGCTGAAGAAAGAAAATGAGGGCACATTTTGAGTGACTTCTCAAATCCTCTTCTATTTCATTAAAAAATTCTGACATGCAGACTGAAACATGCACTTTTAATACCAGGAGCAGACTTCCATGGTGAACAGTAGTTTTACTACAGTGATCTAATGAGCAACTAGAGTGCTAACATTCAGAATTTATGGCAAATGTGTGACATATCTGAATACCTTCATGATGGAATCAAAGTAAAAAACTGAAAGCATTTCCTACTGAGGAGACTGCAGTACATGAGGAAATTAGGAAACTTCATAACAAATAAATCTCCCAAGATGGCCACTGGAGACAAAAGAGCCCAAATGTAGCCCAAAATCACCCAGATGTAGCCCAAATATAGCCCAATGACAGAAGTGTGCAAAACACTTATTATTTTGTGTTTTTGCAGTGTTATATAGTGCAGACTTGTCAGGTACTGGAGTGCTTTACATGAGCATTGGTTACATCACACAAGAACAAATTCATTTTGGTTGTAGACATGGGGAGACTAAGTGATTTGACCAGAATCACAGAATGTCGAGCTGAAGCAGAAACTCCAGCCTGGTTCACCAGTTGCAAAGTCTGCAGTTCTGGAAGTAACACCACATCCTCTCCCCTAAGTGCAACATTTAATCAAGTGGTCAACTGGATAAAAAAACATAAAGATAACAAATAATTTAAAAGTGCTTTGTCGCTATTTGAAAACTCAGAAAATATGTCCTTATTTTAGTCTTTTAGAGCACTAACCATAATTTTGATGCCAATAAGACCCTCTCATATATGTAATTTCTAAAGGAAATGCTCTAGGTATTACAGTTTTGATTACATCAAGATGACGTCAGGCGTTCCACACTTGTGTAATAAATATAGAATGTTAGCAATCTAGTTGTTCATTAGGATACTGTTGAGAGGCAGAGGCCAGGGGCACGGACTCTGAAAATTGAAGGCAGGTAGGAGGGTGCAAAGGCAACAATTTAACCACACTGAGCAGGCAGGAAGGGCCGTGGCAGCACAACAGACTATGGAGGGCAGTGGAAAGGGGGGCAGGGGCAACAAACCAACAATACAGGACTTGCAAGAGAGGCTCTGGCAATGTAATAGACCATTGTGGGCAGAAGGAAGAGGCAATGGTGGTACAACCATACATGCCAACAGACCCGATTCAGCCAGGAAACGTCCAATGTTTTTAAGCTCAAATGGGCTTTATTTGATCTGTCTCCTGTCTACAATCTCCTCTTTTTCAATGTAACTCAAAGGGGAAAATCAATACCCCAGTTTTTTTTCAAAATCTTCCTCTTACCAAGTTCAAAATGTTCGCAAGTATGGTACATTGGATCATGGAAGGAAATGGGGTAGGGACATGGACTTGGATAACAGAGGACAGGAGGGACATGGAGAGGTGCACCAAACTGACCCTGCAGGGCAGGCATCAGGGTTTGCAGCAGCACAATACACCACACAGGGCATGCGGGACGGGAGTGCAGCACAACAATCCATAGAAAGCAAGAGGGAGGGGACAGGACCATGCACATGGACAACAGAGAACAGAGGGGCAAGAGGCAATGGTAGCTAGCTGACCATAATGGACAGACAGGAGAGAAAGCTGCAGCATTACAGACCATAAAGGGCAGGAGGGACGGATCAGGGGCATTACAATGGAACAGACAAGCCAGGAGGGAGGGAGTAGGTGTCTGCACATGTAAACAGAGGGCTGGGGGCAAGGGGGCAGGGCAGGAGCAGCAAGATAGCCATGGAGCTCAGGCAGGATGGGCACTAGAAGCAAGACACACCATGAAGAGCAACACTGAGACTGTGATGGCATACACACAGACCATGGAGGGAAGGTGGGAGGGGGTCAGGGGCAGCTAACTGACCACACAGGGAAGGTGGGAGGGGCCATGGCAGCACAGAAGACCATGCAAGGCAAGTGGGAGGGTTAGTGGCAGCACAATGGCTATGATGGGCAAGAAGGAGGGTGCAGGGGCATGCACAAAGGACGATGGAGGATAGAAGGGAGGGTCAGGACCTGTGCACAGACAAGAAAGTTCAGGGGAAGGGGCCTCACAACAGACCGCACGGGGCAGGCAGGAGGAGCAGTTGCAGCACAACAGACCAGGGAGGGCAGAAGGGTGTGGCAGTACAATGGACCATGTAGGACAGGAGGAAGAGGATAGGGGCATGGCATGTGGACAGGCAGGGTGGAGGTGGCAGGGACAGGTTACAGTCATCTGACAATGCTAGGCAGGTGGGAGGGGAGTGGCAGCTCAACAGGACACTCAGGAGTGGCAGGTCCATGGAACATGGTGGGCAAAAAGGATGGAGCAGGGGCATGCACAAAGACATCGGAGGGCAGGGGGAAGGAGAATAGGGGCAGCAAGCGAAGCACAGAGTTTAAGCAGGAGGTCAATGATGGGGCATCGAATTGGGCAATGGAGGGCAGGAGGAGTGGACTGGTACATCATACTAAATTGAGGGCAGTGGCAGCACATCAGACCATGCATGGCAGGAGGGAGGAGGCTAGTCCATGGATTCACACAACAGAGGATAGGGAGGAGGGGGATGGGGCAGCAAGCTAACTGTTCAGAGAAGGCGGGTATTAGGAACTTTATTGTTTTTAAAACGTGTGTCTGTGGGAACTACTTAAAATATGAACAAGTATGCAGCATAATCTCACTTTTATTCAGGAAGAAGAGGACGTTTGTGACTGTGACTCCGGGCTCACTTGGCAGAAACACCCCCTGACCCTCCATCCCCTATCGCAAAATGTAATGCCCGTGAAAAGGGTAGGTGAACACAGTGTTATATAGAACATAGTCCTGAGAGGACGATTGAAAATGAAAACTAGATATAGTGTATGGTATAAACTATGCACCAAAAAGTGTGATATAAGATGAACCGGGCGTGAAATATAATATGCAATACATTGTGCGCAATTACAGATTCATTGGAGAGCGCGAGATAGCACAGGCACTAGCGCGTGCTATGCGATATGCGCCTTGGAGTGTAATATGCACAGGGCAGTGTTGTGTAACCTAACTAGTCTCTAAAGTTGTAATATAAAATATGTGCTGGGGAGTGTAACGTTGCATATGCACTGTGACAAAGATATGGATCCCAGATTGTAATATGTATGGCATAGCACTGTGCGTTATAACATAGGCATCGAGGAAGGCACGTTAGATGGGGCAATATAACCCGTGCGAAGACAAGTGTGGCATGACATATTCACGGGGTGGTGTTACAGTGCACATGGGCTAGAGAGTGTCATAGCATATGCACTAGCTAGTGGAATACAACACAGAGGTGTGTGGCACTCAGCAGGCAATGGTGGGTGTAACACAGCATTGGGCTCTGCCAGGAGCGCGCTGTGACTCTCAAGTGATGTTCGTCCCCTTTCCAGAGAGTAAAATAAAAAGTATTACACATCCGGCAGTGGATGTGTGTTTTATTAACCATGAGGGGGGTTTCTTGCATAGTTTTGGTCGAATTTTTGTCGAATCCCCTTTGAATGGCTTGGTGTGCATGTGTATTAAATGTGCCCGTCAATAGCTACCCATGTTTGTATAAATAAACGACAAGGGTGTCTACCGGGATTAGGCACGGTAGGGCATCAGACATGTCAGAGCTTCACTAGTGGTGTAAATGCATTCCACGTGGATTCATTGTATGCATAGTCGCCTTTTAATGAATATCACACAAATCGCCATGGTGATAGGTACGTACGGTTTGTCCAGCATGTCCTAGGTGTGTCTATAAATATATATTTTTTAAAAATAATAAAAAACAGTGGCCGGCCCTGCGGATTGGGGTCAAAAAAATATAATTAGGAGACAGGCCCTGGGGGATGGGGTCATCAGGGCCAATAAATTAGAATAAGAAGGGGAACCACACAGCCCCCTTCTTAAAAAATTAAAATAAATAAAAGACTGGCATCGTGCCGGAGGCCACGCCCCCTCCTTGCAGCACTCTGCAAACGCGCACCCTGGCGCATTGTAAGTTGGGGAATTAATTCCTCTTCAATACTGAGGGTCCCTGAGGGCCAACTAGCCCAACAGGCATCTCCAGTATGCGCCAGGGAGCTGCGCTGCAGACAGGTGTTCTGAGGCCAAGCCCCTTTTTACACCTCTCTACAACGCAGCTCTGTGGCGCTTACTGGAGGTACCTAGTGGTCTAGTTTGACCCTAGGGACCCTTAGGATTCAAGGGGACTTAATCTCTCAACTTAGAACAGCCACATGGCGCGTTTACACAGTGGTGAAGGGAGGGGACGGGGCCTGAGGTGACGTGTGCAAACACGCACAATGGCACGTTTTAAATTGGGGATATGATTTCCCTTCACTACTGAGGGCCCCTGGGGGCTAACTAGCCCACCAAGTGCTTCCAGTAAGCGCCACTGAGCTGCATTGCAGAGATGTGGTCCAGGCCGTGCCACTTTTTACACCTCTCTGCAACGCAGCTCTGTGGCACTTACTGGAGGTACCTAGTGGGCTAATTGGACCCTAGGGACCCTCAGGATTCAAATGAACTTAATCTCCCAACTAAAAACGGACACAGGGCGTGTTTACACAGTGGTGAAGGGAGGGGACGGGGCCTGAGTTAACGTGTGCAAAAACGCCCTGTGGCCTGTTTTAAGAGGTAGTTTTAATCCCCCTGCCCTATTATATACTAGGGGCTTACAGAGAAGGTCATGCTAATCACAGGGGGACCCCAACGCATAATGTTCCCTAGTGTATGTAGGTGTTTTCACTGTATTCTAAGTGTCTTTTAACATAGCACTGGCTCTAGGACTGGTTAGTCAGACTCAGTTACCACCAGTATCCGTCTGAAAAAGTTGAGGGTACAGGATGATTTTGCAACAAGGCTTCTTTCTGCTCTTCTTTTTGTTCTTTCTGCACGTTATCCTTCTTCCTGCACTTTTCTTCGTCTTTGAGGACTTCTGTTGCTTCTTTCTGCACTTCTTTTTTTCTTTCTGTGCATTTTTTCTTGTTTCTTCACATGTTCTATCTCTGTAGGCATAGTTAGAAATTAGCATTTAAAAAACCTTTGAAATTCACAGAAAAAAACATAGGTTTCAGGCACGTTATAGTTAGGAATTAGCATTTTAAAAAACCTCAGAAATTCACTGAAAAAACCATAGGTTTCAGGGGTGTTATAGTTAGCTGGACTTTTCACTTGTACAAAACCATTGAAATTCCCCCGTTATAGTTAGTTCAGCTAACTATAACTCGCGCGCCCGCAATGCACTGCTGATGACGTCACATATTACATCACTCATGACATGGTCAGTGACATCACTCATGACATCACTGATGACATCTCAAATGACATCACTGATGACATCATCCTTGTGATAGAGTGGCAGACCTCCTTTCACCCTAATATAACCTTTGATACACACATTCAAAAATAGAGACTAACATTTTCAAAACAATGGACATACCAATACCAGTTACAACAACCTATTCAGTAATTCTAAGATCCACATACACATCCACTCATTCACCAACAGTCCTATACAGTCACTCATACATGTACTCACTCATCATATGTACTCACACACCTATACATCCTGTTACACAACGCCACTCATCCATAGAGTTACTCACACACATAGTCACTATGCTAATAAAGAATCAAACATCCATTTACTTGCATATACAGTTATACACACACCACCACACTTACTTCTACAGAAACTTACACATACTTAGTCAATCATCATAGTCTTTATTCGAAAGTTCGAATTCATAAAAGACACAAGTATCACAAAATTACAATTCATTAAAAACACAAAAATAGATGTAACAGAATCATAAAAGACATCATATAATAAATATTAAAATGGGTATTAAAAAAAGATTAAACAGTAAAGCAGACGACTAGATGATAGAATGTCATATAAAATAAGGGGAGTTAAAACAGCAAAAGTATTCCATAACTCTATTATACAAAGCTCAGTTAAGAATGACAGAGTGGGCGTAACAATTTGTTCCTTAGATACCATGCCCAGCCCAAATATTTGGCAAGACCAATGGAAATAATTGGTAGGGTATTAGTGCGTAAGATCCTCAGGGCCACAATACTACTCCTAGTGCCCAAAGCCCTACACAATGGAGACAACCAAATGCGTCTTGGGACAATATAAGCGTGGCATACAAACAAGAAATGACCAATCGATTCAGACTGCATGCCACATACAGGGCATGCATCATTACCAGCATTTGACCAGCTACTAGTCAGAGACCTGAGTGGCAAGGAACCTATTCGTAGCTGAAAATATAATTTCCTGTCACTAGGTTTGGTAATCAGGTCCCAGTAAGTTTCTAGGGCTGGAGTAATTTTTGTCACTAGGAACCAATTAGTCATCCAGGAGCTATTAACTTGGCTCCAGATCTTAAAATCAATATGTTCCCAATACAGCATTTTCAAGGAGCTCTTAGAAGGGAATGTCGTTGTCATTGGATCACTCCACAACCCCACCAAGCCCAAGTCAACCAAGGCAGCACGTATCTTCCTAAGCCAGCCAATCTTGTGAGAAGTATCAGACTTGATAACATCCAAGAGTCCCCTGGCGTAGGAGGAGAGCTCCGGAGTAGACCACAACCTCCGCCAGTATAAAACAGGACGGAGGTTGGCTAATTCCAGGATAGCTCTCCTACCTAAATCATATCTTAAGGGGACCAATGGAATACTCTGCGGTAGGCCTGTAATACTGCGTAAGAATTTATTTTCGACTACCGTTAGGGATCTCAAGGAGTCGAAACCCCATAGCTCTGCCCCGTACAAGACAGAGCTTAAAGCCTTTGCCTCATAGACTTGAAGGACAGGTTTAAGTGGCTTAGTAAAGGAGGTTTTAAACTCCTTGAGTAAAACCCCAGTAGTCTGCTGTAACTTCAAGGAGGACATCATGACATGCTTATTCCACTTATTGTCGTTAGATATGTGCATACCAAGATATATAAAGCTGTTAACCTCCTCTAGTGGCTGGGCATTCATAAAGAACTTCCTTACTCTGTAACTAGGAGGTGGGTTGAAAACCATAAGTTTGGTCTTTGAGACATTTACTTCCAATCCATGGGCTAGACAAAAATCATCAAAAACGGAGAAAGCTTTTTGCAAACCACTTGGTGTTTTTGACACAATAAGAGTGTCATCCGCAAACATCAGTATTGGGGTGGCTATCCCCGCCAATTTAGGAGCATCTGTGGGAACACTGAGCATACGATCTACAATCCCATTAATATACAAGGAAAAGAGCGTCGGGCCATAGTACAGCCTTGGCGTACACCGCGCTCGACTGGAAACTCAGGAGTGACATCATCATAACCTCCCCATTGGACTTTAGCAAAATTGGACTCGTGTAATCTCATAACCAGAGTCAGAACTTCCAGAGGAAGCCCCAGCTTTGCTAAAACGAGCCACAACCTTGACCGAGGAACTAGGTCAAAGGCAGCTCTCAGATCAACAAAAGCCACAAAGAGACTGCCTTTCCCCAGAGTCACAGTCTTCCAATGTAATTGGATGAAACGAAAAACCTGGTCCACTGTACTAATCGATCTACGAAATCCAGCTTGGAATGTAGATAAAACCCCATTATCCTCTTCCCAATCTAATATTAAATTCAGGACCATCCTCCCGATGATCTTCTGTATTGTATCTATCAGACTAATGGGTCTGTAGTTACTCGGGAGAGCCTTATCGCCTTTTTTGAAGATTGGGATAATAATGGCGGCCCCCCAAGATTTTGGTACAGGGGCACCTTCAGCCACCGCATTGGCCACTAGTGCAATGTACTTACTCCAGCAAGTTCTATTCTGGAGAAAGACATCAGACGGAACCCCGTCGGATCCAGGTGCACGTCCTGTGGCTACCGAGGCCAGGGCTACAGAGACATCTTTGGGGCTGAAAGGACCTTTGTTATAAAAAACATATGGGATTGTAACCAAATCGCTATATAAAACACTACAGGCATATTGAGGCTTAAAATACCTGAGCCATTCATCCTGGGCCACATGGTTTGAAGGGGTATCGGGCAAGCCACCCCTATTCCACTTAATAATATTCCAAAACTTTCTTGGGTCATTCCCATAGCTTGCTCCCTTCAAATCTTGCCAAAAGAGCTACTTAGTCTTTTAAACAATCACTTATAGAAACACATACTTATTCATACAGGAACTCTTTCAATCTCTCACTCTCACATATACTCACTTATATACACCAATAGTCACATATACTAGTTTAAAACATATGTAGTTACTCATAAAGACACTATTGAGACAGTTTATCACTCACTAACACACCCATGCACACACTCATCCACCCATACAGTCCTGCACACATGCTGTCTTCAACACATACAAACAGTGAGTCACTCATTCATGCACCTATGCACTACGTAATACCCCCCACCGAACCATGCAGACACTCAGACTGATACTCAAAAAACCAACTAATAACCTATATAGACACCCATGTAGCTACTCACCAACCCATGCAGCCACTTATACACAAAGTGAGAGACTGATACAGATATTTACATATTTAAACATTACTCACTAAGCCATGTATTCACTATGATACACTTAATCAGTCAGTTACACAATCAATTTTTCAAAAACAAATCATCCATTTAGACACTTATATACCCATTTATTCTTCCATCGACCTTGAGATATACATATATAAAACATATTTAATTTTCAGAAAAACACACATTCACTGGATGATGTCATCAGTGATGTCATCAGTGATGTCATTTGAGATGTCATCAGTGATGTCATGAGTGATGTCACTGACCATGTCATGAGTGATGTAATATGTGACTTCATCAGCAGTGCATTGCGGGCGCGCGAGTTATAGTTAGCTGAACTAACTATAACGGGGGAATTTCAATGGTTTTGTACAAGTGAAAAGTCCATCTAACTATAACACCCCTGAAACCTATGGTTTTTTCAGTGAATTTCTGAGGTTTTTAAAATGCTAATTCCTAACTATAATGTGCCTGAAACCTATGTTTTTTTCTGTGATATATATATATATGTCCCAAATTCAATACGATAAAGTATGCTATTGACGTGAGCTGTTCCTCTTTATACGAAGTAACTCCCCATAAGGGATGCTCTTTATGAGGTTTGCTGGGTGACTACTACGTCCATGTAGAACTGAGTTACCTGCCGTGATTTTCCTATAAAGGGCTGTCTGGGTGACATTGGAGCTTACAAACACTTTCAGGTCAAGGAAATTTACTTCACTGGTACTCATTTCCCAGTAAATTTGAGATTCAGCTGATTGGCATTAAGGACGGAGATATATTGTCTGGCTGATTCCTTTGACCCTCTCCAAATAATGAAGAGGTCGTCGATATATCTCCGCCAGCAAACCACCTTCTCCACCCAGTCTCCCTTGTCGTCCGCCCAGGCCACCTGCTTCTCCCACCAGCCCACAAACAAGTTTGCGTAGCTGTGGGCCAAGCATATGCCCATAGCCGTTCCCTGTATCTGCCTGTACCGTTGGCCCTGGAAGATAAAAATATTGTTATTCAGGCAAAATGTAAAAAATTCTAATAACATTTCGCTATGCTCCAGGTACCATATTGAACAACTTTTTAAAAAGTTCTCTATAGCTGTCAGACCATCATTGTGCCTTATGCTGGTGTATAAATAACATACATCCAGCGTAATCATTACAAAATCTGGTTCCCAGCCTATCCCTTGAATCTGTTTCAGGAAGTCTTTCGTATCCTTGGTATAGGAAGACAGTTGGGAAACAGGCGGGAAGAGAAAATGATCTATGAACTTTGAAATGTTCTCTGTCAATCACCCTATTGATGACACGATTGGTCTCCCCCCGGTGGTCTGGCAGCGTCTTTATGTATTTTGTACAAATGGTAAAAAGTCGGGATTCTCGGGTGTTTGTTCTGCAAAAACAAGAACTCCTCTCTTGACAAAATTACTTTACCATACCATTTCTCAATGAGTTCTGCATACTCTTGAATGCTCCGTAAATAGTTCTCTTTCGTTGTTGGGGCATAGTTTTCCTTGTCATGCAGCTGTCGTAGGGCTTCTTTGCAGTAATTTTCTCTAGTTTGTAAGACGACATTGCCGCCCTTGTCTGAGGGTTTTATCACTACTGCAGAGTCTTGTTCTATGTTAAGCAATGCCTTCCTCTGGTTAAATGTGAGGTTCCAATTCATCCTTTTCACTTGTTCTTCCTCCTTCCTATGTAAGGTAAGAAGTTCTTTATTTACAGTTTCGGAGAAAATGTCAATTGCATCGGTTGGCATCTGAGGGCAGAACCTCGAGGATGGTTTAAAATGACTTTTTCACTCATTTGTGACACACCCAGTTCCTATCTCTCTCGGGTTCTTGCTGTATGCTCCCCTTCATTTCCCAGTTCCTCAAGGATTGCCAAAGTGTCCAAATCGCGAATGTTCATTTTATTGGGTTCTGTGATGCCATCGAACCACCTTGTGACATTTGCCCTGGGTCTCTCAATTTGAAAAATGTAAATAATTTGATTTTCCTGATAAACGTAAATAAGTATATCCGCTTTTGCGTATATTCATAGTTACTTGTGGGGCAAAATATCAGGCCCAACTTCAATACTGACTCTTCATCCGATGTCAGTACTTTTGATGTTAAGTTCACGATTGTTAGATTGTCTTCTAGTCCTTAAGGTTTCCTCCCCTCCGACCCCTGGTGTTCCTTGTTCCGTCGCCCTTTCCAGTGTTTCCTGCCACCCCTTCTCTTGTTTCACCTGTTTTTTGTTGTTGTTCAGGGGGGTCTCCCCTTGCCCCCTCTCAACCACGTTTGTCTGATGAGGTTGAATTCCTCGTGAAAAGAAGGATGTTGTCGTTGGTTTTGGCCCGTATTTATTCCCTCCTCCTCTTACTGCTCCACACTTGTTATCTCTGATTCGGAGATATCCCGGGACTCAATTACCTTCTTCTTTGCTGTTCTCAGGTCTCTGCGTGGGGTGTCATACCTTCTTGCAAAGGTCAGTATTTTGCCTTGCTCGTAATTACGAGCGTCCCTCTCAAACTTTTGTTGTTTCCTTTGTTGGATTTTTTTTTCATATGCATTCAGGCGTTTTTTGATGATTTCTTTTTCCTCATCATGTTTACTCCGTTCTACTGTTTCTAGGATGCTGCTTTCTAAGGATTCTATGTCTTTTAGAGATTTTTCACGGTCGCTCCAGGCAAATTTAATTAATATCTTCAGCATTCCCTGTGAAGATCCTGCCATGTATTCTGCCCATTCACTTTATTCCAAAGATTCCAAACCGGGTGCTGCCCCAGCGGTGGTGAACCGCTAAATATGCATAAACAATGGCGATGTACCCAGAATCAGCCAAAAAGTAGGCGCACTCACTGACTCTTCAAAATAAAATACTTTTTTATGTGCAAGCCTCCTGCACTGACACGTGTTTCGGCGGTAAGCCTTTTTCGATGTCAGTATCAATTTTGTCAATGAGCTTATTTCATTAAAACAAGTGCATCACGTGATAATGATAAACATAAACGACAGTCCACTGGTCTCCATCTTTTGCCAGAATTACGGTGGCCATCTTAGAACGTGCTCAAAAACATTGGTGGGTATCATAAAAAGTGCGAATAATATATATATATATATATAATAACAATTATCACATTGTTACTGGTTCTCTTACTGAATCGCACTGAGGGATGATTATCAGTCGAATGATGTGCTTTCAGGACGATATACTTATATTAGGAAAGGATGAAAAAGATCATGAAATGCTGTTTGATGAGGTAATGAGAAGATTGGAGAACCATGGATGAACTATTAAAAGAGAAAAATGTCAATTGAGGAAAAGGGAGGTGACATATTTATGACATGTCTTAAATGCTAATGGAGTAAGGCCCAAGGAGAGTATTGTAAGGGCCATTGAAAACACACCAGAACCAACAAACAAGGATGAGTTGAGATCTATTCTTGGACTTGCTGAACATTGTTCAAAATATTTTAAGAATTTTACAGATATTGTAGAACCATTGAGGTGATTATGGCAAAAAATGTGTTGATTGTCTGGATTGAGGATTGTAAGGAATCTTTTAGATAGATTAAGGAATGTATATTGCTGGCGCCTACCTTGGGACACTTCGAAGTATCAGGAAAAACGTACATCGCAACTGATGCTAGTGGTGTTGGATTGGGGGAAGTTTTGATGCAGTGTGTGAATGGTGAGGAGCGGGTGATTTGGTTTGCATCGAGAAGGTTGAAAGGAGCGGAGGCTTTTACTCGGTCATTGAGAGAGAAGCTCTTGCCTGTTGTTGGGGCATCACACATTTCAAGTTTTATGTGTGGGGCATTCCCTTTAAGATAAAAACTGATCATAAACCGCTTACCTACATTTCCAAAGGTGGTCGTAGATTAGAAGGTAATATCACACCGAGGATATCAAGATGGATATTATTGGTTCTTGACTACAATTTTGAGGTAGAATATCTCAAAAGTTGTAGGAACGTTGTTGCAGATTGTTTATCCAGGTTGCCTGTGAATGATGGAGAGTGCAAGGAGAGGGAGATGTTGAAAGGTAAATTTGGAAGAAAAGAAATTGTA
Organism: Triturus cristatus; assembly: GCF_964204655.1. Classification (NCBI taxonomy): domain Eukaryota; kingdom Metazoa; phylum Chordata; class Amphibia; order Caudata; family Salamandridae; genus Triturus; species Triturus cristatus. Next base: position 1,344,814,851 of record NC_140589.1, read on the forward strand.
CCTGGGGGGGTATGCCCAAATGACCCTCCTATACCTGAGCATAAAACATCACAAATGTGTAAAGAGGAAAATGGTATGGAGGGATTAATCACTCATTTATTTTCAATCAAGGCACCATCAATGACGCTGACGTTTTCAATATATTTTTCAAAAATCACTATGAACAATTCAGTAAGATACACATACTATTCGGTGGGACAGTGGGACAAAAAACAATAATTCATAACAAAAACATGAAACATAATATACATGAACAGATACATAACTCATTATTATGGCATCAAATATAAAACATATACACAATATATTCAATCTATACAAAACCCTAACATCTACAACTACTGATGCACACTCCTTAATCTAAGTGATGCACTGTGAGGTAGTCCTCTTAGCGCCAGAGTTATCAAACCTCTCTCCTATTCCCTAATATGCGCCCATAATCTCATGCCAAAAATGATAATTTATTGGACTCCTCAAATGTCTTTCGACGCGGTCGCAGTCGCGTTTTAGCCCACAAGTTCTTTTGGCCTCCTCAGGACAAGGGAACAAAATATCTGTAATCTTCTCCGAACTCTCAATCACAACAAGAGTTCGAAACCCCTGGGGTATCAATACCCCTTAGCGGGGAGGTCCACAATCCCACTCTTCACCTCTTACATGGTTCGATCTGCTGTGCTTGAGAAAAAGTGGTTGCCCTCCGGAACCGTATTTTTAATCGCCTGATCCTTTTTTCCTGCCGAATAGCTCCTCTAGTGTCTCCAAACAATCTCAGTAACTCTCGCCTTGATTGAACATAAATGAGTGATTAATCCCTCCATACCATTTTCCTCTTTACACGTTTGAAAGGTAAATTTGGAGCAAGTGAAGTGATTGTGGTTTGTGAAGACAGTGGAATGGCCTTTGGTTGTGAACAATGGAAGTTAGCTATAAATAAGGATTTGGTATTGACCGTAGTGAGCGGTTGGATAGTTCTAGGTTGGTATGAGGATGATATTTTGAACTGTGATCTAAAAGAATTCTACAAACTGAGGGATGAGTTGAGTGTTGTTAGGGATAAGGTGTTGAGAAGGAGCCAGATTGTTCCTCCTGTTGACATTTGGAATCGAAGTGTTGCTTTAGCTCATGAAAGAAATCCAGGCAGAAACATGACAAAGAGGAGAGTGCGTCAATCTTATTGGTGGCCTGGAATGGACTGTGATGTTGAAGGTGTGATAAAAATATGCGTGGCATTTGCAAATAATGACAAAACCAAGGAAGTCAGGCAACCACCTTTGGAGTGTTCAGAATTTCCTATGAAGCAGTGGGAAAGGCGTCATGACTTCATTGGTCCTGTGGCTAAACTAGGGGCGAGAAACAGATTTATCTTGATCATAGTGGTTTGTTATAGAGACTTTTCAACAGATCACAACAGCTAATGTAATTGAATTTTTGGAGAGAGTCTTTATGGAGGAAGACCTTGGTTTCAGACAATGGGGTCTAAGTCATTTCCCGTGAAATGACTAGCTATCTTGCCCGGATGGGCATTATTCATGAGAGAGTGGCATCGTTCACACCACAGGCCAATGGGTTGGTTGAAAGGGGTCAATATGATGGTGATGGAGAATATCCAAGTTTCACTGAATAACCAACTTCCGTGGAAGAAAGAATTAAGAAAAATTATCTGGGCGCATAGGACAACACCACATTCAGTGACTGGGGTGTCGCCTTTTGTTTCACTGAAGTGAAGAGAGCCAGGAAGGAAGGAGTGTCCGGTGTGGTTGTGTGGTACTCGTGGTGTAAGTGTGGATCGTGAAATCATCAAAGAGAGAGTCTCAGGTTTTCAAGACAAAACTAATAAGTATTATGATTACACTCAAAGGGTAACGGCACAATGCTTAAATTAAGGAGATTGGGTGGTGTTAAGGAATGGTGAAATTGTGTGTAAAGGAGAGAGAAGATTCACTGAACCACAAAGAATAAGAGAAGTGAAGCACAATGTGGTGGTTTTATTATATGGGTCTACGTGGAGTTTTGGAAATGTATGTAAAGTAAAACAACCTTTGGGCATGCCCAGTGATGAGTGATTGCATTGTCATTGATAATATGCCTAGTTGTGTTATATCATTGATGTTCTCATTTTGTTCAATTCTTGTACGTTTTCTTGCAATGAATATTCTGATTTTCATGTAATATTTTTCCATGATTTATTATTGTTTGAATATTGTTATAATTGTGTTGCAAAAGGAGATGTGTAGAGTTCACTGTGTGAAATTTGAAATGTGAAGGGAAGATTCTTGGAAGGGCAGTAATAAGCTTGGTGAGTCGACTGTGTATTGCTGGGGTCCTGTTAAATAAAGGAAGAAGAAGGAAAGAAACTGGAAGCAGCGTTTTTCCTTACAGAAAGGTATGGGGTTGCTGGGTTGAGTATAGGGGACCTTGAAAATTCTAGGGGTCAGGGAAAGGGTGGGAGGGAGGGAACAGGTAGAGCTTTCTCCAGTGAAATTATGGTATTATCTGTAAATTGACTGTCACCCTGTGCAATATCCCTGTCAGATGTTGATTCAGCTAAATGTAAGCATTGAATTGCAATGTACTGTGCTTACTACCATGAAGCCTGTTAATGTGACACTATATTCTACAACTGAAGAACGTTTAATAAAAAAAAAAAAAATTTTAAGTTAATCAAGCGACGCACTCCACTGTTGGTGCAAGCGATGGGGATAGACTAAATCCCCCAATCAATTTCACGCACAATAGAAAAGAATACTGCTGCACACCGGCCCTCCAGTAATCAGCACAATTTAATAAAGATTAGCAAACACCAATGTGTTTCAACTCCAATGAGTCTTGCTCACAGTCAGGGAGTCCTTTAACAGTTTTGGTTTATATACAAACACCCATCCTGCCTATTAGGAGGCATTCTCAAAGTTTAAGTCATCTGTGTAATTTAGAAAAACAATTTATGCATAACTTGACAGATGTAAGTATTCTGGTGTCAGGCAATATACAAATAAACTTACAATGTATAGTGTTATTGTTATTTCCAATGTCGGTATGTGTCTCAAACATCTAGTTTGGAATTCAGCGCCAGCATAACGGCTTGTTCTGGTAATATAGGTGGGTACCTTACTTTGGTATGTGCATTGACAGGCAATAGTGTTTTGTACTCGCGGCTAAGTGCCTGAGTATCATACTAGCACAAAACTATAACATACAAAATTCATCCAAGCTGAGTGCTCAAGAGTATAGAGGATTGGTTGTGCAGGATATGTGGAACTGGACATTCCACTAGTTTTGTCTGAGTGCCTAAATGTGGATCAATTCTAATTGATTGTGTCCCTAAAACCGATATGGTGTGTGAAAGTACTCTTGTATGTAAAGGTATTGACTGCATTATAGTGAGTTTCAATGCCTGCCATTCTTCATGCTCATGGTTTGTGTCAAAGAGAATTGACACCCTCGTATCAGTTTAGTCCCTAGAAAACTCTACATTTTCAATACTTGCCCAAACACCGACTTCACTTACTGCAGTACACAGGGGAATAACTTATTTACATCTTTACTTAAGGCAGAGAAAGGGTTAAATGGAAACAGGGAAATAGTTGGAAGAAAGAAGGTGGAAAGGATTGGAAGAGAAAAAGACTTTGGAAGAAAAATATTTGGAAGAAAAATGAGGGCAGGGCAAAATTTATGGTAAGGGTTCTAAAGAGTGGAAGAAAAAAATATGTATATGAGAGAGACAAAAGAGAGATAGACTTGAGGGGACAGGAGGTGGGAGAGGGTATAAATCATAGTCCATATATGTAGCTGGTGAAAGAGAGAAAGATACATTTCCTTGATATCTTCAGTTCATTGTTCACATATATACATGTAGTTCTTTATCTGCATTAAGGCCATGTGGTAATTTGATGAGATATCTGCTCTCCAGCCTGTGAATTTGTAAAGTTCTATCTCCACCTCTTTCATCATTTGGTGTGTGCGCCACATCATAATACCTCATGGTCTTCCAATCAACATCATGCGATAGGCCATCGTGTTTCGCAACTGCATAACTCATATTGCGATGCTGTACTAGAATGTATGTCTTCTAGAATTCTTTTTCCCAAGGAGCAGATTGTGTTTCCAATATATTTGAATCCACATTTGCATTCAATAATGTATACAACATATTAGGTGTTACATGTGATCTTATGATCAATGGATATTGGTTTTCCTTTTGGGTCACTAATGGTTTTAACATTATTTCCTATCCTGCACGGCTTGCATTTCACAAATCTGTTATTTTGCTTATCCAGCCAATTATCCAATCGTTGGTCCACAAAGTGGCTTTTTACCAGTCTGTCCTTGAGGGATCTCACTTTTTTGTATGTGAACTGAGGTCTTGGTCCCACAGCTTTGACAATATCGCTATCACTAAGTAGAATGTTCCAATGTCTTTGGAAGATTTTTATAATCTCTGAACTCTCTTTACTATACATAGGAATCTTTCGCAAACTGTCATCTGATTGGATTTGTTTTTCTGACAGGATCTGCATTTGTGTCATGTTGTTGGCCCTTTTAGCTCTTTGTTAATGTACGATGGTGGATATCCCATACGATAGATTCTCCTCTTTACTTCTTTGAATTGACATTTTGTGTCTTCTTCTCAAGAACAGTTCTGTCTAGTGTGGATGAATTCACCGTATCTAATGCTTTTTTATCAAAGCCTTTGGATGGAAACTGGTTCCATTCAGAACACTATTTGTGGCAGTGGGTTTCTGGTGCATGGTTGACTCCAATTTATGGTTGTGGGCATACACTCGAATGTCCAGCAAGTCAGCCTGCTCATTAGCCATATTGTAGGTAAAACTTAGGCTGCATTCATTTTGATTGATGGCTTCAAAGAATTCCTCAAATTGCTGGTGTGTGATGGTTTGAGACCAAAAATAAATCATCGATGTAACGCAGCCAGATGATTATCTTGGATACATAGTGTTCACAATTTTAACCCCACTTAATTTCCCTCTCCCGATAGCCCATGGTCAAATTTGCATAGCTGGGGGAGAAGGGAATCCCCATTGCCATTCTGCAAGTTTGCTGGTATAGTTGGTGATTGAAGAAGAATATGTTATTATACAGGGACATTTCAATCATTTCCAGCCCCATCGCTGAATGTCTAGTTTCTTTGATGTTCCTCTAATAAATAGTTTACTGTGTTTAGACCGATGTCATGTTTAATGGAAGTATATAACGATACCACATCAATGGTTATCAGTAAGAAATCTTGTTGCCACTCGATTTCTGATACTGCCCTCAAAAAGTCACCAGTCTTTCATGTATGATGGTAATGTTTTCACCATGGGGGAGATGTAGTGATCAACATATTTTGATTTTTTTTCAAAAGTAGATCCACATCCAGATACAGTTGGCCCACCTGGGGGTTGTGTAACATTTTGTGAATCTTTGGCAAGAAATATATTGTGGGCATAACTGGATTTGTGGCAGCAAGAAATTGGTATTCATCGTCATTCAATAGGGCGTTCTCATGACATCCTAATTTTCTATTAGGGTTTTTCACCATCATATTCATTGGTTATGTTCCATTTTTTTATAGTTGTTGTTATCTCTCAGTTGCCTGTAGGCCTCTTCTATATAGTCATTTTTATTCAATATTATAATATTGTCGCGTTTGTCTGCAGACTTAAAAACTAGGGACTCATTTGATATCAAATTCTCCAGGTCCTTTCTTTCTGATATCATAAAATTTTCTTTTTTGTTTTTGTTGCTTTTTTTTATCTTCTCCAAATCTGTGATTACTGCTTCATGAAAGATATCTGCATTATTTCCTGAAACTAGGGCGGGACAGAATTAGAATTTTGGTTTGAAGAGGTTATGTTCAGGATCATTGGTTTCCAGCTCCTGTTTTTCCAGAATGTTCTATTGTGCATGAGATATATAAATTAAAAAAGGTAAAAAGTACTGTATTAATTTTGCAAAAAAGAAGCGGAGAACTCTCGGTAGTCCCCAGGGTTAGGTGGATAGCAGCTCCTATATAGAGCACCCTACAACACCAGTGACACTCTGAATTTGCTCACCTCAAAAGCCTGCTGTTCTGAGTTTTTGTAATAGCAACAAGGGGTTTGGACCTAGGCGGCTGGACGGGGCCGTATTAAACTAAGAGCAAGAAGTGTCCTAGCCATCACCTTTCAAATGCTGCTACATTAATTTAACAGACTATGAACCAACAATTCAATTGATATTGGCATGAGGCATTAATTTGCTGCTCATTTCTATGACTTTACTCCACATTTGAATCATGGTCAGAGAAGTTAGATACGTTTCAGTCTTGAACAAATTACACTTATTTATGCCACAGATCAAACAAAGACATACAAACTTCATGGTGAAGTAGTGTGATGTAAAAAACAATACATGAACAAGTGATACAAAACAACAAATCATACAAACATTATGTCACTAGTCTTAATTCACAAACAAAGTAGCTACTTGGATATCCTTTAACATCCACATTGTATAACTGAGTTAAGTAGCTGCGGGGAACAAAACAGTCAAACCCAGTAGTGAGACAATTCAAAAAACATTTCCACTGGGCAGCAAAATTTAATCAAATACAACAGTCCCCATGTTGTGTAATGCCGACGCGTTTTGATTCCCAGGGTGGTTTATGGTATTCTCTTCAGGGCGTGGACTGGTTTATCTAAAAAACAAAGGCGGCATAAGTTGAACCTGTGAAGGGGCTCTACACTTCTAATTTACTCAAACTACAAAATAATATTTTATAAGTACCTGATCGATTTGAGTAAGCAATTCACGTGTTGCAGGTGAAAAGATACAAGTTAAAATGTAAGTATCACGACCTAAAATAAGAAGGGATCTACCATCAGTCACATGTTGGGTTTTAGTGGTTTTCATTATTTTATGGCTGGAAGGAAAAAAGAAGGGGCACTTACTTGCGCCAATCGGGTGATACTTCTACCAATGCAGTAGTTATGCTTGTTGGCGGTAAATGGAGGCTTAGTTGAACTTTCATGGGGCGATCTATGATTGGAAATGAGCGCCACGTCATTGAATTGCATATACGGTAATATGGCACATTGTTGCTTTATAAGTTACAGACAACACTTACTTTTGCCATGCCAGCGATGTCGGATATTTTGTTCGAGGCCGTTCCATAGCTTGTTTTGTCAGCGGTGGCTCAGTTTGCTTTAAAGTTCACTAAAAAACGGACCTCATCGCGTCTCTCTGTGCACAACAAAAATCAAGATATCTGCTTGTGTCTTGTTCTATGTGGGGGGTTTTAAATGTCCCTAAGTTTAAAAAATATACGTGGACTTACTTGTATTCAGCTAAGCGAGTCTTCTAGTGGTGCCTCATTCCCAGTTTCAATCACTAAAATCACTTCCTGGTCACTGAACAATTAAAAAAAAAAGGGAGGTGACATACTCACATTGCATTATGGTTAAGTAAGTTTATAATGTATAAGGGAGGTACAACATGTAAACGAAGGGGAGAAACCCTACCAGTCTCTATCAGAATTTTATGTATGCATTGATATTAAGATCTATCTTTTGATTTCCTATGAATGTATGGATCATTGTGCACATTGGAAATGCAATCCTCTTGATCACCAAGTAGGTTCAATCCTTTTTCAATCTGGATGTCAGTCTTGAGTTCAGGGGTTTCAGCTCTTACATTTATACCCCTAAATGCCTTTGAAGTCTTTGTGTTCAGGGGGCTCTGACCTCGGTCCAAACCAGACCTGGGTATCTTCCTGCCAGTGCACACCCTCCTCCTTTGATAGTTAGGGTCTGGGGCCCAGACGCTCAGCAGGAGGTGGAGCCATATTTTTGTGGCAGCAACACAGCCCTCTTCACATCCAGGGGGCTACTCCTCCCCCCACATCAAATGCAGGCCAGCCTGTTGCTGTCTCACCTTCTCCTCCCTGGGGTCAGGACACTTCCCAGACCCTGTCACATCTAAACCCAAGCAAAAGACACACAATTGATGGATGGAATGCAGAACAAATCAAAACATTCAGCCCCAGTCAAGAGATCTGGGTTAAACCCATCATTCTTTGGCTCACCATGCCACCCCAGTTTAGACCTGGCTATATGCAAATCAGTCTTGACCCTGTGCCTCATGGGAACAGTCCAGCCCGAACTGCCAAGCCAGGTCCTCCCTGGACTGGAAACAAGCATCCTAGGACCGGTTTCAGGGTTTCACCCCTCTTCAGCCAGGATAGCTTGATTCCAGTGGCACAGTGAGCCCAGGACTCACGTCTGAGCATACCTGGCGCACTTAGGGCGAGAAAGCAAAAGACACACAATTGATGGACGGAATGCAGAACAAATCAAAACATTCACCCCCAGTCAAGAGATCTGGGTTAAATCTATCATTCTTTTGCTCACCATGCCACCCCAGTTTAGACCTGGCTATATGCAAATCAGTCTTGTCCATCAACTGTTGTTTTTGCATTTGTCACCCCGAGTGGGACGGGTATGCTCAGACGTGAGTCCAGTGCTCTCCATGCCACTGGAATCAAGTTATCCTGGCTGAACAGGGGTGAAACCCTGAAACCGGTCCTAGGATGCTTGATTCCAGTCCAGGGAGGACCTAGCTTAGCAGTTCGGGCTGGACTGTTCCCATGAGGCACAGGGTCAAGACTGATTTGTATTTGGCTGGGTTCAAACTGAAATGGCATGGTGAGCAAAAAAACGATGGATTTAGGCCCAGATCTCTGCACTGGGGTGAATGTATGACATTGTTCTGCATTCTGTCCATCAACTGTTGTTTTTGCATTTGTCAACCCGAGTGGGACGGGTATGCTCAGACGTGAGTCCCGTGCTCTCCATGCCACTGGAATCAAGCTATCCTGGCTGAAGAGGGGTGAAACCCTGAAACCCGTCCTAGGATGCTTGATTCCAGTCCAGGGAGGACCTGGCTTGGCAGTTCGGGCTGGACTGTTCCCATGAGGCACAGGGTCATGACTGATTTGCATATGGCTGGGTTCAAACTGGAAAGGCATGGTGAGCAAAAAAACGATGGATTTAGGCCCAGATTTCTGTACTGGGGTGAATGCATGACATTGTTTTGCATTCTGTCCATCAACTGTTGTTTTTGCATTTGTCAACCCGAGTGGGACGGGTATGCTCAGACGTGAGTCCCGTGCTCTCCATGCCACTGGAATCAAGCTATCCTGGCTGAAGAGGGGTGAAACCCCGAAACCGGTCCTAGGATGCTTGATTCCAGTCCAGGGAGGACCTGGCTTGGCAGATCGGGCTGGACTGTTCCCATGAGGCACAGGGTCAAGACTGATTTGCATATGGCTGGGTTCAAACTGGAATGGCATGGTGAGCAAAAAAGCTATGGATTTAGGCCCAGATCTCTGTACTGGGGTGATTGTATGACATTGTTCTGCATTCTGTCCATCAACTGTTGTTTTTACATCTAAACCCAGGCAGGCAATATACAACCAGGCAGAGGCACACAGGATGGTTTAAGACAAGAAAACAGCCACTTCTAAAAGCATGGTTTCTAAACACACAGCTCAAAAACTATCTTCACAAAAAGATGTGTTATTAAATCCTGAGTTCAGGCATGCTAAACTCCATCTCTCCATCTTTTGCCTATGGGTAGATATGCTGGAAACATGGGACACAGCATTCCCCATTCTGTCCTATGGGCAAGATGACCTTGCAACAGTGAAAAACGAATTTGGCAGTATTTCACTACCAGGACATGGTACACACCTCGGTACATGTCCTACCGTTCACATACACTGCACCCTGCCCAGTGGGGTACCTTGGGCCTACTATAGGGGTGTCTGATGTGCATATAAAGGGAAGGTAAGGCCTGCAAGTGATTGCACTTGTCAGGACAACAAGGCAGTTAACCAACTGCGCGCAGGCACTGCAGTGGCAGGCCTGAGATCTCTTCTTAGGGCTACTTGTGTAGGTGGCACAATTTGTGCTACAGTCCCACTAGTAGCATTTGCATTACCAGCCCTGGCACACATAGTGCACTTTACTAGGGACTTCACCAGTAAGGCAAACATACCAATTATAGACAACCAATTACCATAACATTTTACACAGGGAGCACCTGCACTTTGACACTGATCAGCAGTAGCAAAGTGCCCAAAGCATCTAAGTCGGTAACATTATGTCAGAAAAAGGTCTAGGAAGAAGGCAAAAAGTTTAAGGAACTTTAGCCAAAAAGGGCCAAGTCCAACACAACCCCCTCCCAGCCTAAAGCCAGGGTAGGCCAATCACTACCTTGATGGATTTCCCTGCTTGGGGTGATAGAACCCGGATGCGGGCCCGCTACTGCAGGGACACCCTCCTGTTCTATGCCTTCCTGACCCCAGGGGGTACCCTTGGTTACATCTCCCTGGGCCAACTAAGCTACTCCACTGATACTTCCTGGCAGTCGGGGGCTCCCTAGGGGTGCTTGTCCTTTGCCAACTCCAGGCGGGATTATCCTGATGACTTCTGGGGACCCAGCCTTTCTGGCTGGGCCCGGACCCAGAGGTTCTCTTACTGGGAACACCTCCTCTCAACCTTTCGTCTAGACTTCTGGGCCTGCCACTTAGGTATGGCACCCACAAACTTCAGGACCATGGGAGCTCTGGTTACAGACACCCCACAACCTCCTGACGCTAGGTGTTCTTCCTCACACAGCTTGCAAGTAGGTTCTAGACCTCCAACCGGGTGCTCTCCTAAGGAACCCTCCAGTCTCTAGGCTGGGGCTGCGGACCCCCGGGGACACCACTTCCACTCCCTCCCTCTCCTTTGAGACAGGGTGCTAGCCTGCACGCTCCCCCCCCACTTCTCTGGGACCTGACTGCACCACTCTGTCCTTCTTCCCTCCCACAGGACAGGAAGATCTCTAAGTCGCTGCTGTGATTCCCCCTTAGTGCCTCTTCAGATCCTCTGTCCCTTAACCAGGGGTCTGTCTCTGGTGCAAGCTCCTGGGAATCAAAGAGCTCGCACTCTAACAGGTGTTGGCGCAACTCTGAAAAATGATTACTGAGCCGGGGCTCCCTGGGGCCCAAATTGAGCAATCCCTTCAAATCATTTGCTATGCCAACCATCACCCAATCACCCACTGCATGCGTGTACTCATCCACACCCCCACCCCAAGGACTGGATTTCAGTTCCTTGAAGTTTCTGAATTTCTGCCTGTACTGTTCAGGAGTGAGCCCATACCTGAGGCATAAAGCCTCCTTCATATTGGCATATTTCAGGGTTCCCGCCCTCTCTAAGGGTAGTAAAACATCCCTTCCAGAAGCCTCAAAGTGTTTCCATAGGCCCGCCCCCCAATGCTTCTCAGGCACCTCATTCATCCTCAGTGCGATCTCATATGCCGTGAACTATGCATAAATATCATCACCCCTTTGGTAATCTCGCACTAAGTCTTTGGGAATGTACACCTTACCCGCTGGCACTGGCTGTGCGCTGCCACCATTCAAACTGGACTCCACCGGTTTAGACTTAATGTCCAGTTCCCTCATGCTTAACTCATGAGCTAAGAGAATCTTTTTCTCTTCCAAGGCGAGAGCGTTCTTGCTCTCCTCTGCTCGCTTTTGACTTTCAATGAGTAGCTTTTTCTCCTCTGCCTGAGCCTTAAGTTTTAAAACCTCCAACTCATGCTCACTGACCCATTGGTTTTCCTCCAGCTCCTCTGGGGAATAACTCCTCCCTGAATGGTTACTACCAGCCCCTGAGGCTGGTGCTTCCACTGGTAAATCCTGTGGACCAAATCCATTCCCTGAATCATCCTCATCCACCTCAGCATCACCTGTCCCCTGAGCCTCTTTGGCTTCCCACCAGGCCCTCAAGGCCGTTTGCAGCTCCTCCTTCTTGGCGCTACTTTTCATGGGACAGCCCAAATCTCTGCAGAATTGCCTCAATTGATCAACTTTGCACGTAAGCAATGCCTCAATGTCGAATTCCAATTCTGCAGCCTCACTGGCTACTTGACTCCTTTAAGTCATGATGTGTGACTTAAAGGTCGCTCAAAAATAGAACCAAAAATCAAAACACAATATGTGGTTGCATCGTGGTATGCGCTAAAACTAGTGATGTACACCAATCACTGTGAGTCAGTTGCAAATACAAGTTCAAATCCCCAACCGTTGACCACCAATGTTAGAACTGGGGGTCTCTAGTTGGCTGAGGTAGGTACCTTAGTCCAAATAAGGACCTTTGCTTCTAGTCAGGGTAAGGAGGGAAACACCCTTAGATAATCCCTAATAATAATTCACTGGGCCGGTTATTAGGCCAGCAATCATTTGTAGGTTCTTGCAGTATTAATGAGAAATTCATGATCTCTAATGCAGTCCTAATGCAATGCCATGCAGTTCGTAATACAGTTCGTAATGTCGTGATAAGACAGTCCTTAATGCAAGAATCAGGCAGTTTGTAATGCACGAATAATGCGATTCGTAATGCAAGAATCAGGCAGTTCGTAATGCAATAATAATGCGGTCCGTAATGCAAGAATCAGGCAGTTCGTAATGCAATAATAATGCAGTTCGTAATGCAAGAATCAGGCCGTTCGTAATGCAATAATAATGCGGTTCGTAATGCAAAAATCAGGCAGTTCATAATGCAATAATAATGCAGCTCGAAATGCAATCTGCGCGGTCAACTCGGGCACCACTAGGCCCCAACACCAGTGACAACGGTCATAGGCATAAAGGGGCTGCCCTGGTCCTGCTGGGCAGGTCCGGGCCACTCGGGGACTCAGCGCATCTAACGCAGTGTAGCAGGAGCACTCCTGTACTCCTCCTGCTCGCCTCCCCAGGCCACACACACTAGCAGCTCCCGACCGGAGTCCTGGGGGGGGGGTGCACTGCCTCACTCTCTCTCTCTCTCCCCGCTCGTCGGACGTCCTGCTGGGTGATCCCGATCACGTTGCGGCTCTGTTGCTAGGCGACGCTGTAGCTGGATGGGTTACAGCGCTGTCTTCTCCTTCGTTGATGATCTTGGGCAGATTCCTCTCGACGAACAATGATTACGATTCCTTTCACCAGCTTCAAGACATCCTTTAGCATGTTGCGGCTCGGGCCGGCGGCGGTAATCTTTACTCACAGCCTCAGTTACGATGACGTCTCGGGCCACAAACAGCAAGGCAGCAGCATGGACGATGTTTCACTCTGCGGGGCAATGCGATCACGGGGCACCTTGTAAACAGTACCACGGACCACATGGCAGGCTCAGGTGTGCAAAAGCACCAGACACAGAGTGTCGCTGAGACACGGTTGGAAACTTTTATGTTCCTGAGTTTCCACAACAGGGGACCAGCTCTCCTCGGGCCCTTGGAGACACGCTACTTCAGGACACATCACACAGCAAAGTCCTCACAAGCAGAGGGACACAGCACACAGCAAATTCCCTTGTCCTCTCCTTAGTCAAATCAGCAAACCACAAGCCAGCCCCAGAACACACAGCAAGGGCAGCCCTTCTCTTCAGTCTCTTCAGCTGTTCTTCTTTGGCAGAGGTTCCTCTTGATCACCAAGTAGGTTCAATCCTTTTTCAATCTGGATTTCAGTCTTGAGTTCAGCTGTTACATTTATACCCCTAAATGCCTTTGAAATCTTTGTGTTCAGGGGGCTCTGACCTCAGTCCAAACCAGACCAGGGTGTCTTCCTGCCAGTGCACACCCTCCTCCTTTGATAGTCAGGGTCTGGGGCCGAGACGCTGAGCAGGAGGTGGAACCATCCTTTTGTGGCAGCAACACAGCCCTCTTCACATCCAGGAGGCTACTCCCCCCCCCCCACATCAAATGCAGGTCAGCCTGTTCTGTCTCACCTTCTCCTCCCTGGGGTCAGGACACTTCCCAGACCCTGTCACATCTATACCCAGGCAGGCAATATACAACCAGGCAGAGGCACACAGGATGGTTTAAGACAAGAAACTAGCCACTTCTAAAAGCGTGGTTTCTAAAGACACAACTCAAAAACCATCTTCACAAAAAGATGTGTTATTAAATTCTTATTTCAGGCACACTAAACTCCATCTCTCCATCTTATGCCTATGGGAAGATATGCTGGAAACATGGGACACAGCATTCCCCATTCTGTCCTATGGGCAAGATGGCCTTGCAACAGTGAAAAACGAACTTGGCAGTATTTCACTGTCAGAACATGGTACACACCTCAGTACATGTCCTACCTTTCACATACACTGCACCCTGGCCAGGGGGGTATCTTGGGCCTACTTTAGGGGTGTCTGATGTGCATAAAAATGGAAGGTAAGGCCTGGCAAGTGGGTGCACTTGTCAGGACAAAAGGCAGTCAACCAACTGCGCACAGGCACTGCAATGGCAGGTCTGAGATCTCTTCTAAGGGGAACTTGAGTGGGTGGCACAATTAGTGCTGCAGGCCCACTAGTAGCATTTGCGTTACCAGCCCTGGCGCACATAGTGCACTTTACTAGGGACTTCAGCATTAAGGCAAACATACCAATTATGGACAACTAATTACCATAACACTTTAAACAGGGAGCACCTGCACTTTGACACTGATCAGCAGTGGCAATGTGCCCAAAGCATTTAAGTCGGCAACATTATGTCAGAAAAGGGTCTAGGAGGAAGGCAAAAAGTTTAAGAAACTTTAGCCAAAAAGGGCCAAGTCCAACACACCATCTTGGTAGTGGTTTTATGACCGTTAGCACTGTCCATTTGAACTTAGGTTCGTGGTGGTTGGAGTCAAAAAAATGGTTTACCATAGGTGTTGTTACCACTTTATTTTTTATTCTTGAACGATGCTTGGACGAATTTCTTGCGTAGTTTTACCAATGTAAATCTGTGGGAAGGGACACACAGTTGCATAAATGAAGTTTTTTGTTTTACAGTTAGAGAACTGTTTCCTTGTCCACTTAATGCCATTGTGTGTAAAGTCAGTACCTGCAATCGTACTGATACAGTTTGTGCAGGTGCTACATTTATGGTGGCCTGTTAACGGCTTCATGTTGAACAATGATCTGGGATCTTTTTTACCGGAAGCGGGTGAGTTCGCTCTTACGATTCTCTGTCCAATGCTCATGTTTTTCTTCATCGCGAAGAGAGGGAAATCAATCCATAATCCAGAATTTTGTATTAGGTAGTTCTATCTTATGATTGACCCGAATGCATTAGTGTGCGGTCCATAAGTCGAGATGCACACTAACTTCTCCATCTTTGGTTTGACTTTTATGATAAGCAGAGAAAGACTGAATTTTGTATAAAATGTTGGGGGGGAGCAAAAGCCCCTGCCCAAAGGGCTGCTTCTCCCTCCCTGTTGCCTACCGGTTGGATCCCTGCTTGGGGATCACCCTCCTGCGGTAATCCCCAAGCAGGGAACCACCAGGGAGAGGTACTATTGGAAAGCGGAGATTCTCTCCTTTCCAATAATAACTCTCCTGTCTGCCTCGGTGCTCAGTGGGCTGAGATAGCCCCCTGAGCACCAAGGCAGTGAAATTGAAACAAGCTGTTCTGCTTATTTCAGTTTCGGTTTCACTGAAATGACGTCAGCGCAATGTGCGCGCTGATCGTCATTTCAGTGAAATATCAGAACAGCCTTGGGAGCTGGCTGTTTTGGTGCAAAGAAAATCCAGCTGGTGCCCGCACCTGAGGGATTTCCTATGCACTTGACCAATTACAGATTGACATGGTACGAGGAGGTGAGATTGGCTGCTGAGAACATAACTCTGACGCGCTGTTCTGTGTTAAACCATGCTACCTGTTCCGAATTCTGAAGGAGAGGAAAATGAAGACTAGGACTGTCTCAATGTCACTGAACTGTGCACCAAACCGCGTCCTGACATTGTCGATGAGCCACTGTCTGACCCTGATCATATCCTGTTTGTTGATGGCTCATTCTTAAGAGACAATGAAGGAAATCAGAGAGCAGCTTTTGCTATCTGTACTGTTTCTGGAGTGGTGGAAGCCACCTGGCTACAAGGAGTATACTCCGCGCAGCTGGCTGAGCTCATTGCCTCGACCCTTGCGTGCTTTGTCTCTGAACAACTCAGAGTGACTATCTATACCAACAGCCAATATTGGTTTGGTGTGGTTCATGACTTAGGACAGCTGTGGTCTCAACAGGGATTCTTGAGTTCTTCTGGGTCTCCGATTAGGAGTGGAGAGATTGTGAGACAATTGTTGGAGGCATTACAGCTGCCAAAAGAAATTACAGTAGTAAAATGCCCTGTGCACTGCAAGGGGACAGACTATGTTACTGTGGGAAACCGATATGCAGATGAAATTGCATGTTATTGTGCTCTGAATGCATGTACATTCAATGGAGAATACAGAAATGAGGACACAGAGGTGATCGATTTGAACATGATGTTGGCTGCTGCCGATACTTGGAATGAGGTAAGGCTTCTGAAGGAAGAGGTTTCAGAGGAAGAACAGGCAGGTTGGATCAGAGCAGGTTGTGTGAAGAGAGAGGATGATATCTGGGTGTCGACTGATGAGAGAGCAGTTCTGCCCAGTTGGTTATTGTACCCTATCAAAAGGCAGATTCATGTAGGAAGAGATGTTATGGTGAGGTTGTTCAGGCAGACATGGTTCAATCAAAGTTCTGAGTGGTTGCAGATGCCTTGTTCCACAAATGTGTAACATGTCAGCAAATGAATGATGTAGGGAAAAGGACCGTTGTTACACTGAGTCATATAGGGAGATTAGGAAGACCCTTCAATAGGATGCAGTTGGATTTTGTTGAGAAGCTCATGTGCAATGGATTGAGGTACATTCTGCTTGTAGGGTGCATTTTCTCCCATTGGGTCAAAGCCTATCCTACTAGGAGGTGTAACAGTCTCACAGTAGCTAAGCTGTTGTTGAGGGAACTAATCCCTAGGTTCGGATTTCCGACTACATTGGAGTCAGACCAAGGAACTCATTTCAATAGAAAGGTTCTGAAATTCCTGTGTGCAGCTTTACGCAAGGAACAGAGACTACATTGCTGTTACAGGCCGGATGCCTCTGGAATTGTTGAACAGGTCAATGGCACTCTGAAGTCGAGACTAGCAAAGGTGTGTGCTTCAAGATCTTTGAAATGGCCCGATGTATTGCCTCTAGTGCTGATGAGTCTATGCAGTATTCCTGATAGAAGAACTGGCTTGCTGCCCACAAGGTTCTTATGGGGTGAGTGATGAGACTGCATGTTGTGCCTGCCAACATGCTTAATATAGCAGATGATTTGGTTCTTGACTACTGCAAAGAATTGGCTGATGTAGTTTGTTCTGTGTCTCATCAGGTTGAAGCAGCGACTACACCAACGTCACAAGATCTCTGCCATGACCTAAATCCTGGAGATTGGGTTCTCATAAAAAGACATGTGTTGAAGAGCTGCCTTGACCCCCATTGGCGTGGACCATGCCAAGTGATACTGGTAACTGCTACTGCTGTGAAATGTGGCAGAGTACAGAACTGGGTTCATGCCTTTCACACGCGTAGAGTTCCGAGCCTCTCTGATGAAACAGCTCCTGTCCCAGAAACATTGACAGAAGTGACCGGAGGATCACAGGATAGGACAAGCCAAGCTTTATAGGGACCGGCAGAGGCTGAACAAACACTAGAGCAATCCAAGAGGGTCTAGTGGAACAAGATATCAACATCAACTCTGAAGCTGAGAGAACAGTGGTGTACGAACAAGAGTCTGGCCCTGACGAAGGAACTAGTGAAGAAAGGAAACAAGTGCAGTTGAGACCGAGAGCAACCATGAATGAGACTTGGCCAGAAAGAGAACAGAAAAGAAATCTAAGAATCACATCTGAGAGAGAGCTTGCACCAATAAGTGAAACATCTAAATCCATGCATAGTGAAGCTGAAGGTGAGAGACGGAGCTTGAGAAGGTCAAAAAGGATTAGGGTGCCTTGTCAGAGGTACTCCTCTCCTGAGTGGACTTACCTGGTTGCCAATGCAGGGGAGGGTGAGCTCCGGGACATCAGTGATGATAATCGAGGTTATCCTGAAGAATCCAGAGATTGAGGTGAATGCTCCTTTCTCATTGGCTGTTCCCTACCCAACAAGCTTGAGTGGCCTGTGAACCCTGATACTGGAAGACGTTGTTTTTCCACACTTTGGCGTAGAGCAATCTCCAACAGAAATTGCAACATTAAGAGCTAATTTGTTGCAACGCATAGTAAATGAACTTGGCACAGAACTTAGTGATGTTGAATCAACTTCCATGAACTGTGTTTAAGGTGTTTGATGAAGATTACCTTGGCCCGAGTGAAAGAATAAAATCAGGGGTTACACTTAGAAGAAGATGAAGCAGAGCTAAGGTAGTCTTATGAACTGTGTAAATAATTGAAACAAAATAAAAGAAAAGGAGAAGAGAAAAGAAAAGAAAAAAAGAACAAAAAAACTTGCTGGAAGCTGCTTGAGAGACTTTTACGCTTTCCGGCTTTGCACGAGTAGAGACTAACTGAGAAAAGAGACTCTGGCTGCTAACTCTCTATTCAAAATCTGGTCTGAACTTAACCCCTTCAGTGCCCATGACGAGCTGTACTCGTCATGGGCTGCGGTGGCGCTGTGCCCATGACGAGTCCAGCTCGTCATGAACTCCGCCCGCTAATACAAAGCGCGGCACTGGGCGGGGAAAGGGGCGGGCATGCAAGGGGTTAATTTAGAATGGAGTCTGGATATCCAAACCATAGACGCAAATGTATTATAGGCACACTTATAACCATTGTAGTGGAAGTGATAGTACTACTCATTGTAGAATCAATTTCGAGATCCCCGGAGGAGGAGACATATAAGGTCAGTGTACCTGAGTTGCCTACAACCACATCTGATATTTCAAAGAAAGGTACTCTAGGATTAGAGAGAGGTTTAGTGGCTCACGGAGAACAGCATCTTCATGTAGATTTGTCCAAAGGGGATTAAACATTAAGGGGTCTATTAGGATGGCGGGCGGATCGCCACCGCCTTTATGGCGCTGGCGATCCGCCAGTCATTTCTGTCCGCCCTCCTAACATTTCCCACCGCCATATTACGATGGCGGTGGGGACCCAGGTAGACGGAAAGACCGTCCGCCAGTTCTCCGCCCGATTGCCTACCGGGCGGAAAAGACCTGCAATATGGTGGCGGTGCCTTCCAGGCACCGCCATCCATATTACGATGATGGCGATCTCTTACCTTCCCATGGCGGAGACTCTGCCATGGAAAGGCATGAGGAGAATGCCTTTGGGGGCCCGTTGCTGTCCCCCAGGGAGTTGGGGGGTGGGTGGCTGCACATGGGGGTACCCATGGAACCCCCGACATTTGCATGCACAACGTGGCAGGCACCACGTGGTGCCTGTCACGTTGTGCATGCAAATGCACAACATGCCCTTTTTACATTGTGGCGGGTGCTGAATACAGCACCGCCCGCCACAATGTTCAATATACAGGATGCGACCGCCATGGTGGCGGTTGCATCCTAATTGGCATAGCGGGACCGCCGAACCACTGGCGGCCAGTCCCAGCACTAGAGTGGCGGGCAGACTGGAGTCCGCCCGCCATCCTAATAGACCCCTAAATATTTATGCTAGGCTTTTACATGAACAAATAGACACTATGGAAGCTAGAGATTGCTATGTTTGCATGCAATTACCCGCATAGTGGAGGGAGGTATCACATACCATCATCTACCTGTGACATATAGCATTAGTTGTAGTTTGCTTATTAGTATATTTTATTGGAAGGATCATTATGAATATTATTTTTCTAATTATGATGTAGTACTTTCTGAAGTACCAATATACAAACACCTAAATAAATATGATACACAAAATACAGTTGAGATGATAAGGAATTATTTTGTACATACAGCAGCACTAGATACTGCTTACACTCATAGACACAATTTAACATGTACATTAACTAACATTGAGAAGAAGTTCATAAATCGGGTAGAAGATAGATTTAGAGTTATAATTAGTGAGGAAAAGAAACCATATAAATCTTGTGATTGGACGAAAGAAGAACTAGGTCATCAGGTCAGGAAGTTGAGGACCATTAGCTTTGGAGTGGCAACACAGAGGGAGACTATGTATTTTTCAGCCTGAGAGTAGATATAGTTCTGTGTTTGTGGGAAAGAGCGAGTGCGATCATACGTCTTTGGAAGAGGTTATTAGATTACACTGCACATATCGCTCCAGGTGTTTACTTTGTGTGTGGAAAGAAGGCATATTTAAGATTGCCTAGTAAATGGTATGTTACATGTTCAGGGATGTGGAATTCCTATATCCCGACGCCCGGGACATATTGTTTGGGGGCAAGGGCAACACGTTTTCATGAGTATGTTGTCCTTGGGACAAGTAGGCCCAACCCCCTGCAGCACAAACCCTTTAACGGCCAGTTTTCCATCCCACATTATGGGTCCGAGAAGGGCAGTGTGCGCAGTTAAGGTAATATTTTTGTCCATATGTTAATGCTGTTCAAACTTGTATTTATGGTTCATTAATTGAAAGCCTTTATTATTAGGGTGAGCGGTCTAAGTAAATGTTGTAAGCTCTGACTGCACTACTGACAGTAGTTCCAGTATAAAAATGTGTAAACACGTTTTCAAAGTTACAAAGTTTGGCAAAATGAAGCTATGTATAATGCTCCCAGAATGATCTCTGATTTGATGCAAATATTTGCAGAAGCTTGAAAGCAAGATTGATGATTCCTTGCTTTCAAATAAAATGTTCATGAAAAAATTAAACCAGGAAAATAATCTGTTCACTAAAGTACCGTAAAATTTCAGGTACCATTCTTTTGCATCAGGCGTTGATTCATGCTAGTATTTCCCAAAAATATTCATAATGGAAAATTATTGTAACCAGTATCAAAGAGATTATGGGAATCAAAAATAAACAAGCATTGGCAAAGCCAGTAGGTCTGAAATTGGTGGTCAGATTTTTTAGTTTTGTCGATGTGTGACTTATTTTGGCATGGTTTATGTAAAACCTTATTGTTGTGGGAGCTGCCGGGCCCTCACCATTATAACAAACATTGGCAAAAACAAAAAATGTTTTTGTTCTGCCACAGTAGTTACTGACACTGAAGAAAACTACTTTGTGTGCCTATATGCTCCTTGTGAAAAAGCAGAATGCTGTCACTCAAAGTGAAGCCAGCTATACAGAGCGAGAGAGACAGAATTTTAATAAACTCAGAAGGTCAAGTTAAACGCCAGACCAAATTAGGGGCCAAATTATTTTAAAAAGTCTCAGAAGTACACCCATGGTATATGTTCTTGCATTAAATGCTGCTATATGACTTTCGTGAATTCCCAAGAATTTACAGAAGTAAGACAAGAAATAGTACTCCTAGAAAATATTAGTGAACTGTATTTTAGCATGAGCAAATGCACATGCGTAGATGTGCTCATGCAAGAAATCTGAGTGTTTGCACAGTTCACTTTCCATCCAACCACTTCTTTCCCCAACTCTGGAAGAAGGTTTACATCTGCAATTGTCAGGAGCAAATTTGCAACATTTCTCAGTATGTGAAAAGATTAGAGAAGAGTTGTTTAAAACACTTAAAACATGCAAGTTAGTAGGTTTGCATAGACTCAAAAGGGCATTCTAACCCTGGAATTATTGCTTACCACTACCTTCCGCCCCTGTATGTAGATCTGTTGAAATGTGGCAACGTAAGGGGATTGCAAGTATTCAAACACTACTATGGTATGAGCCCTGGCATAATCGGAGAGGCTATATCCAAGCTCTTATATTATGAGATTGCTGCCATAATTTGTTGCCGCATTACATGGCACCACAGAAACACGTGGTTTCTGTTACAGGACAAGTAGATTTATGAAACAACCTGCCCCACGGACAAATAGATATTTTATTAAATTCCACACCCCTGCATGTTACTTAGGAGTGGTATTTCCTAAAATATGCCACGTAGGGGATTTCGAAGCAGATGGAGAAGTGAAAGTCAGAGAGAAACGTAGATTGAGTGCTGCAGAAGTTGTGGGAGATATTTTTGGAGCAATGATACCAAGTTTAGGGGTAGTGTTGAATGACATCAAGATTAGAAAGTTGTCTACAATAGTTGATAAGCTGTCTACTAATACTTCTAGATCTCTATTGCTTATTGATGGTGAAATGGTTTTGATTAGGGATATGGTGATGCAGAATTGATTTGCTTGAGATGTATTGCACGCAAAAGAAGGCAGAGTCTGTTGGATGCTGAAGGTCCAACAGTGGTGTACTTATGTATTCCTGATAGGAGTAAGGATCTGCAAGGGGTATATTAGTAACATTACTTAGTTATATCACAAATTGAAAGATTTAGCCACTGAAGGTGTTAAGGATAAAGTTGGACAAGGATTTGGTGCAATTGGAAAGTGGTTTGCCAACTTAGGAAGTGGATTGTTTGACTATATTGTGAAGCCAATATTTATAGCTGTCATCTGTATTATTGTTTGATTGGAATGGTGAGAGGATATAAGTGGTATAAAGCAAGACAAAGAAAAAGATTTCAGAGAGAAAAAAACAGGAAGATAGAAAAACTGCAAGACAATTACTACAATAATCTGAAGAGTATGGAGGTGTTTAGACAAAGTAAAATGGTGACAACATCTGTTTAGTTCGATCCATCTGATTAGGAATTATTTAAATGATCATCTGATAGGCTTATCTGATGAGATAGGATGATTTTTGTGATGACTTAACGTCATCAGAGGGGGAACTGATAGAGCGGAAATTTGTATCCTACAGGGTTGCCTGTTATGGGTCCAGTAAAGCCACTTGTAGTTCGCACTTAAAGCTGGGTTGGAGGAAATGTGTGGATCCACGCAGATTCCAGAACATTCCCACACAGAAATTTGAGAAAAAAGTGATTTTTTTCAGAATGTTTGAGGTTTGCAGGGGATTATGGGTAGGAGAATGTTAGGGGAGCCACGCAAGCCATACCTCGCTGGACTCCCCTGGTTGTCTAGTATCCAGAAATATGTGGGTTTGGTAGGTTTCCCTAGATGGCCGCCAAGCCCTGAGCCAAAAACTCATGGGATCCCCCCTTGCAAAACCAGGTTGGTTTGTGATAGGTAATTTTGATATCGCCTCAATAGGTTTTGGGACCTTGCCTGTCGCTGGTCCTTGACCCACCCACGCGAGTGAGAACCATTTTTATCGGGAGACCTGGGGTAATGCTGGGTGGGAAGAAATTTGTGGATCCACACAGATTGCAGAACTTTCCCAAACAGAAATCTGAGAAAAATTAATTTTTTCTGCAAAATTTGAGGTTTGCAGGGGATTCTGGGTAGGAGAATGTTGGGGGACCCATGCAAGCCATACCTCGCTGGATTCCCCCGGGTTTCTAGTTTCCTGAAATGTGTGGGTTTGGTAGGTTTCCCTAGTAGGCTGCCGAGCCCCGGGCCAAAAACTCATGGGACCCCCCTTGCAAAACCAGGTTGGTTTGGGATAGGTAATTTTGATGTCGCCTCAATAGGTTTTGGGACCTTGCCTGCCGCGGGTCCTTAACCCACCCACGCGAGTGGGGTACCATTTTTATCAGGAGACCTGGGGAAATGCTGGGCGGGAGGAAATTTGTGGATCCACGCAGATTCCAGAACTTTCCCACACATAAATTTGAGAAAAAAGTGATTTTTTTCAGTGACATTTGAGGTTTGCAGGGGATTCCGGGTAGGAGAATGTTGGAGAACCCATGCAAGCCATACCTCGCTGGACTCCCCCGGGAATCTAGTTTCCAGAAATATGTGGGTTTGGTAGGTTTCCCTAGATGGCCGCCGACCCCCGGGCCAAAAACTCATGGGACCCTCCTTGCAAAACTAGGTTGGTTTGTGATAGGTAATTTTGATGTCGCCTCAATAGGTTTTGGGACCTTGCCTGTCGCGGGTCTTTGACCCACCCATGCGAGTGAGGTTCCATTTTTATCGGGAGACCTGAGGAAACGCTGGGTGAGAGGAAATGTGTGGATCCACATAGATTGCAGAACTTTCCCACACAGAAATTTGAGAAAAAAGTGATTTTTTTCAGTGACATTTGAGGTTTGCAGGGGATTCTGGGTAGGAGAATGTTGGGGAACCCATGCAAGCCATACCTCGCTGGACTCCCCCGGGAATCTAGTTTCCAGAAATATGTGGGTTTGGTAGGTTTCCCTAGATGGCCACCCAGCCCCAGGCAAAAAACTCATGGGACCCCCCATGCAAAACCAGGTTGATTTGTGATAGGTAATTTTGATGTCGCATCAATAGGTTTTGGGACCTTGCCTGTCGCTGGTCCTTGACCCACCCACGCGAGTGAGGTACCATTTTTATCGGGAGACCTGGAGGAACGCTGGGTGGGAGGAAATTTGTGGATCCAGGCAGATTCAAGACCTTTCCCACACAGAAATTTGAGAAAAAAGTGGATTTTTTTCAGCGAAATTTGCAGGGGATTCTGGTAGGAGAATGTTGGGGGACCCATGCACGCCATACCTCACTGGACTCCCCTGGGTGTCTAGTTTCGAGAAATGTGTGTTTGGTAGGTTTCCCTAGATGGCCGCCAAGCCCGGGGCCAAAACCTTATGGGACCCTCCTTGCAAAACCAGGTTGGTTTGTGATAGATAATTTTGATGTCGCCTCAATAGGTTTTGGGACCTTGCCTGTCGCGGGTCCTTGACCCACCCACGCAAGTAAGGTACCATTTTTATCAGGAGTCCTAGGGGAACGCTGGATGGGAGGACATTTGTGGATCCACGTAGATTCCAGAACTTTCCCACACAGAAATTTGAGAAAAAGTGATTTTTTTTCAGCAAAATTTGAGGTTTGCAGGGAATTCTGGGTAGGAGAATGTTGGGGAACCCATGCAAGCCATACCTCGCTGGACTCCCCCGGGCGTCTAGTTTCCAGAATTGTGTGGGTTTGGTAGGTTTCCCTAGATGGCCACTGAGCCCCGGGCCAAAAACTCATGGGACCCCCCTTGCAAAACCAGGTTGATTTGTGATAGGTAATTTTGATGTCGCCTCAATAGGTTTTGGGACCTTGCCTGTCGCTGGTCCTTGACCCACCCACGTGAGTGAGGTACCATTTTTATCGGGAGACCTGGAGGAACGCTGGGTGGGAAAAAATTTGTGGATCCACGCAGATTCCAGACCTTTCCCACACAGAAATTTGAGAAAAAAGTGATGTTTTTCAGCGAAATTTGAGGTTTGCAGGGGATTCTGGGTAGGAGAATGTTGGGGGACCCACGCAAGCCATACCTCGCTGGACTCCCCTGGGTGTCTAGTTTCGATAAATGTGTGTGTTTGGTAGGTTTCCCTAGATGGCCGCCAAGCCCGGGGCCAAAACCTTATGGGACCCTCCTTGCAAAACCAGGTTGGTTTGTGATAGGTAGTTTTGATGTCGCCTCAATAGGTTTTGGGACCTTGCCTGTCGCGGGTCCTTGACCCACCCATGCGAGTAAGGTACCATTTTTATCAGGAGTCCTAGGGGAACGCTGGATGGCAGGAAATTTGTGGATCCACACAGATTCCAGAACTTTCCCACACCGAAATTTGAGAAAAAGTGATTTTTTTCAGCAAAATATGAGGTTTGCAGGGGATTCCGGGTAGGAGAAAGTTGGGGGACCCACGCAAGCCATACCTCACTGGACTCCCCCGGGTGTCTAGTTTCCAGAAATATGTGGGTTTGGTAGGTTTCCCTAGATGGCCGCCGAGCCCCGGGCCAAAAACTCATGGGACCCCCCTCGCAAAACCAGGTTGGTTTGTGATAGGTAATTTTGATATCGCCTCAATAGGTTTTGGGACCTTGCCTGTCGCGGGTCCTTGACCCACCCACACGAGTGAGGTACCATTTTTATCAGGAGACTGGAGAAATGCTGGGTGGGAGGAAATTTGTGGATCCAGACAGATTCCAGAACTTTCCCACACAGAAATTTGAGAAAAAACGTGGGTGCAGGAAGGGATTTCACAGCTTGGTTGTTTTTATTCTTCTATCGGGCTGAAATCTTTTGAGGAATTACAAAACAACTATAAACTTGGCCACAGGGACTTCTTTAAATTTCTACAGGTTAGAGATTTTCTGATGAAGAAAGGGGGTGGGAGGGCAAAATTTCAAGTAATTCAAACCATGGAGAACCTGCTTAAAAAAGCTACAATAACTATAGGAGAAGTGAATGAATCTATGAACTCTCACTACCCAGATGATATGGATAAATGTGTGACCAACTGGCAGTCTAAATTAGTAGCTTTACCTGAAACTCTCTATTACTCCTATGAATTATCCCAGACTTGCTTAATGTCTATAAAATTACAAGCCCAATTCTATAAAACCTTTTTCTCACGATATTACACCCCAAACAAGATAGCGAAGTGGGGGACCGGAAAAGGAACTACATGCCCACGCTGTGCACTATTTGAGGCAGATATTGTGCATATATTTGCATCATGTGATGTATTAGCAAATCTGGTCAATGAAATATCAGGCTTCTTGTCAGAAATATTAAAAACAGGAGTAACCATCTCAGTGGAGGAAATAATGCGAGGCACAGCTAATCTTAGGCGGCCAAAATATATGCAAGGTTTAATGTTCATGGCAATGGCTGTCCTAAGGATTTTCATAGCCTCAGCATGGCTAGATCCGAATCCACCGACGGTCCAACAATGGAGATCCCGATTACTGGCAACATGCAGTTTAGAGGTAGCCATCTATAAAAGAAAAGGGCGTAATGAACATAAAAAAAGGACTGGCAATATGGGACCCGCTATTGCAGTGGATACAAAGTCACACCGGGGTCTGATAGAGGCTTCTTATAGACTCGATGTACGATGATAAATACCAAGTAGGATGTAATTGTTTAATACAAGAATAGATTGTAATGAATACATGATGGATTGTTTTGCACTGGAGAATTTAGTGATCTACCCTCACGATTTTGATGAATTATGAAATAAAAGTGCTTTTTTCCGCTGATGGGTAAAGTCTGAGAAGGGTGGGGGGTGGGATCAGGGGTGGAGGGGCAGTGTATATGTACAAAACAATAAAAAATAAAAAATAAAAATTTGAGGCAAAAAGTGATTTTTTTCATCAAAATTTGAGGTTTGCAGGGGATTCTGGGTAGGAGAATGTTGGGGGACCCACGCAAGCCATACCTCGCTGGACTCCCCCGGGTGTCTAGTTTCCAGAAATGTGTGGGTTTGGTAGGTTTCCCTAGATGGCTGCCGAGCCCCGGGCCATAAACTCATGGGACCCCCTTGCAAAACCAAGTTGGTTTGTGATAAGTAATTTTGATGTTACCTCAATAGGTTTTGGGACCTTGCCTGTCACAGGTCCTTGACCCACCCACGCGAGTGAGGTACCGTTTTTAGCGGGAGACCTGGGGGACCGCTGGGTGGGAAGAAATTTGTGGATCCACACAGATTACAGAACTTTCCCACACAGAAATTTGAGAAAAAAGTGATTATTTCAACAAAATTTGAGGTTTGCAGGGGATTCTGGGTAGGAGAATGTTGGGGGACCCACGCAAGCCATACCTTGCTGGACTCCCCCGGGTGTCTAGTTTCTAGAAATGTGTGGGTTTGGTAGGTTTCCCAAAATGGCCACCGAGCCCCGGGCCAAAAACTCATGGGACCCCCCTTGTAAAACTAGGTTGGTTTGTGATAGTTAATTTTGATGTTGCCTCAATAGGTTTTGGGCACTTCCCTACCGCGGGTACTTGGCCCACCCACACAAGTGAGGTACCATTTCTCTTGGGATACTTGTAGAAATGCTGGGGGGTTGGAAATTTGTTGTTACTTTCTGCAGCGTGAAAATGTGGGCACAATAATGCAAGGAAAATGTGACAGTCACATTTTGAGGTTTGCAGGACATTGTGGGTAAGATAACGTGTTGGGATCCACAAGAGAGACATCACCATGTACTCCCATGGGTTTTTAGTTTATGATAATATCTACAGTTGGTAGTTTTTTCTTAGATGAAATGTACACCTTGGCAGAGAGACAAAAAAGATAAAGATTACTGCACAGCCATCTATTCCTCAAGCACACACACATATTGGTTGGATTTGGCATGAGGGCGAGGGATGGTTCAGTATATAAAATTTTATTAACAAGAGATATTTCACAAAAATGAAATGCACTGTTAATAATTGAAAGGACAAAAAACTGAACCAGTGACTCACAGCTCGTGAGCTGTAAAGCCACAACAAGGCACCAACCGCTTTACAGGCCATTCACACACCTTTCATACGTGAGACACACAAGACCATTCACACCACCAGGCACGAAACCAACACATTACAACATTCACAAAAAGGGACAAGGTACACCCTGCTTGAGAAAGACAGAAAAGACAGCTATTTCTGCACAACCACCTATTCCTCAAGCACACATACATACTGGTTGGATTTGGCACGAGGGTGAGTGATGGTTCAGTATATACAGTTGTATTAACCAGAGATTTCACAAAAATGAAATGCACTGTTAATATTTGAAAGGACGAGAAACTGAACCATTGATTCACAGCTCGTGAGCTGTAAAGCCACGACAAGGCACCAACCCCTTTACAGGCCATTCATACACCTTTCATAGATGTGACACATACAAAACCATTCACACCGCCAGCCGCGGGCCCAGCACATTACAACACTCACACCAGCAGACAGTGCCATTCAAGGGCCCATCACTTTCTCATGCCCACATTCCTGACACAGCAACCACACCAGCTCACGGATTGCATGGAGTGGCATTTGGCTAGCAGTGTGTGTAGTGACCAGCAGCAAGTCACTACTCACACACCACCAGCCAAGCGTCAGTCCACCCACACTGCCAGCCAAGCGCAAGCCCACCCACACCGCCAGCCAAGCACCAGTTCACGCACACCGCCAGCCAAGCGCCAGTCCACACAGACCGCCAGCCAAACACCAGTCCACACACACCGCCAGCCAAGCTCCAGTCCACTCACACCGCCAGCCAAGCGCCAGTCCACGCACACCGCCAGCCAAGCTCCAGTCCACACACACTGCCAAGCTCCAGTCCAGGCACACCACCAGCCAAGCGCCAGTCCAGGCACACCGCCAACCAAGTGCCAGTCCACGCACACCGCCAGCCAAGCGCCAGTCAAGGCACACCGCCAGCCAAGCACCAGTCCACGCACACCGCCAGCCAAGCACCAGTCCACACACACCGCCAGCCAAGTGCCAGTCCAGGCACACCGCTAGCCAAGCGCCAGTCCACGCACACCGCCAACCAAGCACCAGTCCAGGCACACCGCCAGCCAAGCACCAGTCCACGCACACCACCAGGCAAGCGCCAGTCCAGGCAGACCACCTGCCAATCGCCAGCACACACACAGCCATCACATTTAGGATTTTTTTATACAAAAAAGAAAACACAAACAAATTGCAAATAGATACAAATCTACTAACACAAAATCTGAAACTAAAAACAATGCACAAATGCCAACCTTGAAACTGAACAAAAAATATAAAACAATAGAGACCAGGCAGTTCACTTTACCACTCTTGGATGCTCCCAAAAATTATTTTGCGTGTGGTACATTCTAAAACAAGCAGGCACACACAGCACAGGGTTGGAAGGACACTCAGGCAGTACGTACGAGTCTCCTTCCGCGTACCTCTTTGCCAACAGACTCTACATCTCCTACTGAGAAAGTCTTTTGAGGGTGTGGGAGGAATGTGGTCAGGAAAGTGGCGATCTTTCAATCTAGCCACATCCTCCACCACTCCAACTCTAGGAACACTTG
Source organism: Triturus cristatus (assembly GCF_964204655.1). Lineage (NCBI taxonomy): Eukaryota > Metazoa > Chordata > Amphibia > Caudata > Salamandridae > Triturus > Triturus cristatus. The sequence continues at coordinate 1,344,844,501 of NC_140589.1, forward strand.
CCTGTTCCACTACAATAAGGTTACCAATTACAGACTCCGAAACTTAGCAAAAGTCATCTTTGACTCAGGACAAGAATCCTTGAATACAACAAAAGCATTAAAGGTTGCCAAATGGAAAAGATGGATACTCAAGTTCTTATACCAAATGTAAGCCTTACGAAGAGCAGTGTAAGGTTCTAACCTCTGATATACTCTATCAACACCACCCATGTGCCTATTATAGTCTAAAATGCACACAGGTTTGCGCGCTTCAGCAACCTGACCCCATCAGTCACAGGTGAAGTGCTTTCATCATGGATGGTAGTCAGCATGTAGACATCTCTCATGTCTGAAAACTTCACAGCTAGAAGTTCCTCGCAATGTAATGCACTGCACTGTTCCCGCACAAGCTTTTGACGAACAAGTTCTTTTGGGAAACCTTTACGGTTAGAGCGGATTGTGCCACTAGCAACAGTGTCCACTTTGGCCAATTCCCCCCAAGTGGGACGGGTATGCTCAGACGTGCGTCCCCTGCTCTCCATGCCACTGGAATCAAGCTATCCTGGCTGAAGAGGAGTGAAACCCCGAAGCCGGTCCTAGGATGCTTGTTTCCAGACCAGGGAGGACCTGGCCTGGCAGTTCGGGCTGGACTGTTCCCATTGGGCACAAGGTCAAGACTGATTTGCATATGGCTGGGATCAAACTGGAATGGCATGGTGAGCAAAAAAACAATGAATTTAGGCCCAGATCTCTGTACTGGGGTGAATGTATGACATTGTTCTGCATTCTGTCCATCAATAGTTCTTTTTGCATTTGTCGCGCCGAGTGGGACGGGTATGCTCAGACGTGAGTCCTGTGTTCTCCATGCCACTGGAATCAAGCTATCCTGGCTGAAGAGGGGTGAAACCCCGAAACTGGTCCTAGGATGGTTGTTACCAGACCAGGGAGGACCTGGCCTGGCAGTTCGGGCTGGACTGTTCCCATTGGGCACAGGGTCAAGACTGATTTGCATATGGCTGGGTCCAAACTGGAATGGCATGGTGAGCAAAAAAACAATGGATTTAGGCCCAGATCTCTGTACTGGGGTGAATGTATGACATTGTTCTGCATTCTGTCCATCAATAGTTCTTTTTGCATTTGTCAGCCCGAGTGGGACGGGTATGCTCAGACGTGAGTCCCGTGCTCTCCATGCCACTGGAATCAAGCTATCCTGGCTGAAGAGGGGTGAAACCCCGAAACCAGTCCTAGGATGCTTGTTTCCAGACCAGGGAGGTACTGGCCTGGCAGTTCGGGCTGGACTGTTCCCATTGGGCACAGGGTCAAGACTGATTTGCATATGGCTGGGTCCAAACTGGAATGGCATGGTGAGCAAAAAAATGATGGATTTAGACCCAGATCTCTGTACTGGGGTGAATGTATGACATTGTTCTGCATTCTGTCTATCAATAGTTCTTTTTGCATTTGTCAGCCTGAGTGGGACGGGTATGCTCAGACGTAAGTCCCGTGCTCTCCATGCCACTGGAATCAAGCTATCCTGGCTGATTAGGGGTGAAAGCCCGAAACCAGTCCTAGGATGCTTGTTTCCAGACCAGGGAGGACCTGGCCTGGCAGTTCGGGCTGGACTGTTCCCATTGGGCACAGGGTCAAGACTGATTTGCATATGGCTGGGTCCAAACTGGAATGGCATGGTGAGCAAAAAAACGATGGATTTAGGCCCAGATCTCTGTACTAGGGTGAATGTATGACATTGTTCTGCATTCTGTCCATCAATAGTTCTTTTTGCAATTCCCTGAACAACCGCACACCATTGTAGAAGCTATCTACATATAAATGGTGACCTTTGTTAAAAAGTTCTCTACCAAGTTCCCACACAATTTTCTCAGTCACTCCAAAAGTGGACGGACAACCAGGGGGGTTAATCCTGGATTCCTTACCGGTGTACACCCTGAAATTAGAGACATAGCCAGTCCTACTGTCACACAGCATATACAGCTTAATTCCATAGCGTGCCCTCTTACTAGGAATGTATTGCGTAAAAACCAAGCGGCCCTTGAACAAGACCAAAGACTGATCCACTGCTATTTCTTTCCCTGGAGCATAGATCTCAGAAAATCGATATACAAAGTGATCAATGACAGGCTGAATCTTAAAAAGACAGTCACACTCAGGGTGATCTCGTGGCAATGCTAAACCATTATCGACAAAATGCAGCATCCGAAGCAGAAGCAAATACCTATAACGACTCATGACTGCCGGAAATATAGCCGTTGCCATTAAGGGACTAGTAGACCAATATGAAGACATTGATGGCTTCCTTAGCAAGCCCATCAAGAAAGTTAAACCCAAGAACTTCTTCATATCTTCCAGATTTGTGGGAGTCCACCGGGTAGCTCTAGAGTGGGGCCTAAGGCTGGCACTGTTGTCCCTCAAAAACTGTTCGGCATACAAATTAGTCTGCTCAACAATCTCTGCCAAAAACACATCGTCCATAAACAACTGAAAAAAATGTATTAGCAAAAATGTTTCTGTATTCACTCTACACCCTGGAACACCAGTAAAGTCTGGCAATTCCGGCTGCACCATGCCTAGGGCAACCCAGAGGTCAACACTTCCAACTGGAAGCCTTGCAGCCCCAGGCTGCAGCCCAGATGCCTCTTGCTGCACTATCGGCACATCAATATCCTCCTCTAAAACAGGCACTTCATCCGCACTAAGAGTAGCTTCATCCGCACTGAGAGTAGCTTCATCATCCGATGATTCTATGTGGAGAGAAAACTCACTACCTGAATCTTCCCCTCCCTCCTCTGGCACAGATGCAGAGTCAGTCTCTGAACGATGGTCAGAGGAAGACTCAAAAAGCATACCAACAACCTGCTGAGCAGTAATCCTGCGGCTAGCCATTATCCTTAATAAGAAAGGAGACTGCACAAACAAGTGAATAACAACCAACACTGCAAAATAAGTAAGTAAAACAAAATGTGTGCCTTTATCCCAAAGATCTATGGGGCAAATTTACAAGAAAGTGACGCATCTGTAGAGATGCGTCACTTTCCCTGCGCCAACATACAAAATCCTTGCGTCACCATAGATGCGCCGTATTTACAATACGGTGCACCATGGCGCAAGGATTGACAGATGCGTCAGAAATTCTGACGCATCTGTTGACGGAAAAGTCACGCATTGCTGGAGTCGTGTCGCAAGCACGACGCAACTCCAGCAATGCTCAAGGGCGCCCTATGCCTAACATGCTGCGTTACTCCTTACGCCTGCTTCAAGCAGGCGCAGGGTTTTGACTCAGCATGGACGTAAAAGTGACTTAGTGAAATCTTGTAGATTTCACTGCGTCACTTATACGGGGCTTCCTGCGACGGAACGCCCACCCTGCATACATTAAACCTGACGCAGACTTAATGTGGCGCAGGGCTTCACAACGTGACGCATCTCCCTAGATGAGTCACGTTGTAAAGGGGCCGCAACTTTTACGCTACCGCTGCGTCACAAAAGTGACGGAACGATGGTGCAAAAGTGACGCAAGGGGCTTGTAAATCTGCCCCTATATACTCAAAAACTATACGATTCACTTGCAAGAGACAGCTACACTCACCAGCACCTACTCCGCAGAGAGTCAGCAAAAACCAATGATATCCCACTAAAAAGAAAAAAACGAAACCAATTACTCACAAGACAACAAAATACACATCAAGCACAAATGCAAAAAGTTTTTGACACTCAAAAAACAGAAGCCAAACATACTGCTATTATTACACCATTTGCAAAAAACACATTCATGCAGAGAAATGAAAAACATTTACATTGTACAAAAAAAGTCTCTTACCAAACACATGCAACTACACAAACAGCAGAACCACCAGTAATGAAACCGCAACCTGGAACAGTCTAAAGAGCAAAAGCCTTGAACTAAAACAAAAAGGAAATAAAGCATTAGAGTTGCAATTCACAAGAAATAAAACAATTAACATCATAACACGCTATGTCACTACCCAAATAGACAATCTGCCAGATGGGCCTTCAAATAGGGCTGAGAAAAATGGGGGGTGATCTTGCTCAAGGGATCGGGTGAGGTTGTCTGCCAGGCCGATCTGTCCCCCAGGTGGGGCAGAAAACAGTAGACAGAAATGTGCACCCCTTGCTAAAGAAATAAATCCCTGGTGCCTAGTAGGGTTTTCTTCCTCCATCCTCCCACCTAGGGCAGAAAGGCCAAAAAAGGGGCAGATCTGTCCCCAGGAGGGGCAGAAAAAACATTAACCAAATCTTACCCCCTTGGAAACAACCATGTTGCTTCCATTACACACAAAACAAAATCCCTGGTGCCTAGTGGATTTTCTGCCCCCCCCCGTGCTAAAAGTCCAAAAAAACAGGCCGATCGGCCCCCACGGGGTGCAGAATACAGACATTAAAAAAAATCTGCCCTCTGTAAGCGACCCTTGCCCAAAGAGTCGCTTCCAATTTATTTATTTTTAAATCCCTGGCTCTAGTACCAAATAAACAGACCGATCGGCCCCCGGGGGGGCAGAGTATACATTAAAAAAATATGGCCCTTGGAAGCGACCTTTGCCTCAGGGGTCACTTCCATTTTAATTTTTAAAATGAAGGCAATCTGTCCCCGGGGAGTGGGGGGGGCAGAAAAGTTGTTAAAATTATTTAGGCCCAAAAGGAAGCGACCCCTGGCCAAGGGGTCGCTTCCATTTAAAATTTAAAACACTCCCTGGTGTCTGGTGGTGTTTTCTGCCCCCCCCCCCCGTGGGCAGAAAGGCCAAATAAACAAACTGATCTGCCCCCAAGGAGGGCAGAATATACTTTAAATATGGCCCCTGGAAGCGATCCTTGCCCAAGGGGTCGCTTCCACTTTAATAAAAAAAAATTCCCTGGCTCTAGGGGGCTTTTCTGCCCTACACCTCCCCCGGGGCAAGAAACGCCAAAAAAATAGGCGATCTGTCCCCAGGGGGGCAGAAAAGTCTTTAAAATAATTATCCCCCATAGGAAGCGACCCTTGCCCAAGGGGTCACTTCCTTTCAACAAAAAAGACATCCCTGGTGTCTAGTGGGAACATTCCTGCTGCACGATCGCAACGCTGTGCGCGATCGGGCTGCAGGAATGCCCTGCATTGCGACATCAGGGGAGAGGAAACACTCTTTCCTCTCCCCTGATGCCTCAATGCCTGCCAATCTGCCCCCCCACCCCACCGGAGTACAAAGACGTACCTGCCCCTCGCCTGGAAGCAAATGGTTTCCAGGCGTCCAGCGCTTCCTGAAGATTTCAGTGCGTGCTGTGCGCGCTGACGTCACAGGATCGCCGAGGGGGGGGGGGTCGGGGTGGCAGCGGAAGCTCTTCCGCTGCCAACCCCCTTTGTGGCACGATTTTGGGCTGCCCATGGGGGGAGCGCCAGCGCTTGCCCCGTGGGTGGGTGACATGACGGAGCGGTTCCGTCATGAGCACACGCCCACCGTGGCTCATGACGGAACCGCTCCGTCATGAGCACCGAAGGGGTTAATGAAAGATTTGCTCCCCTTCACATTTTCATGCTGCTAAAAACAACCATTGAAGACTCGACATTAGAGGAGTACTGAACAAATGGACCCAGGTCCTTTCACTTTTTACAGTTCCCTGTAGGCTACTCAGAGTTTTTCTCTTCCTCATAGTTGCGGAAATTTTAACAGGAAAGGAAAAAGCATCAACATGCCTTATTTGGGAGGCACATCATGGAAGGAGCTAGAGCAAGAGATACCATTCAGCGTTAGGCGCTAATCCCACACTCTCTCAAAGACGCTTCGTCGTTTTGCTTAATACAAGCTGCACGAGATTCTCTATCCGCTCAGGCCCAGAGTAATCAAGGGGATAGCGTTACAATAGAAGGAGCTGGGTGCTCTTACCAGAGTTTCCCATGGGTGTCCCACTGAGGAACGAAGAGGGGAGGCGCTGCCCTCCGTCTTCCTGGTGCTGACGGGCGTGGGACGGCCCGCCCTGGCCACGAGCTTTGCCCAGGCGCAGCACGTGCACGTCAAGTGCGGCGGAAGGTGGTCGGACGCTTTTCAGCACGCGGCTGCGGGGAAATTCATGGCAGCCAACTCCTCCTCACTGGCAAGTGGCAACAATGGGTTCTGGAACAGCGACTCCCCTGGGATCAGCTGGGCAGCATTACCTCCTCGTCAGCCCTCCCCGTCCCAGTCCTAACCAGTTGAGCATAGCTCCTCCCACCAGACACTCCCAAGCAACTTGAAACCCATCCCTTCCCTCCAGGCCACACCCATACCCTGAGGCATATAGCACCGTGACCCGCCACTGCACATCCTGTTTGTTTTTTCTGCTGATTCACTTCCGGGCAAACTTCGACGGGATAGGAGGTGCTGGGTCTTCAAGCCTCCTGTCAGGTGAGTGTGAAACGGGTTGTTTAGCGCCCGTTTAAACCCCTTAGGTGCCGTTTTTGAATTATTGAGGCATTTACTTTGAGTCCCTGCTGTAGCGGGACCGTGGGGTTGGGGGGTCAGGACTACCTGGTGTGGGGTGGTGACTCCCTGCTGCGGCCTCCTCTCTTCCGAGTTTGTTCCCTGCTCTAGCGGGATCGCCCGGGGGGGAGAGGAGGTGTGTGAGGCGCGGCTTGCCTTTCTGCGCGCCAAGGGCGTGACGGTTTTGGCTTCTATATCTTTTTTTCGTCAGTGGGGGCATGTCTCCTGTTTGTTTAGCGTTTATACAGATTGGTTTACTGATTACTGTTTGACTGTCCGATTCGCGCTTCCTCGGATCTTGGAGTGGGGTGTTATTCTCCTGCTGGTTGGGGGTTGCTGCATTGTAGGTGCCCTGGGGAGGAGTTTCCACTGTCCTCATGTCTGTCTCTATTCGGATGGGGGTCGTCTGGGGTTTTTTGTGGCTCTAATCTCCTACTGCTCTTAAGAGTCACTGTGGCCTTCTGGTTTATGTCTGGGGCTCTGACTCTCAAGGTTACAGGTTCTAATCCCTTTGATTCGGTCTAGGCAGGTTTCTTCAGTGGGCTTTGGGGGTATTTCTTACCTTGTTCACTGGTTCCTGGTGCGGGGGCTTCTGGGTTCTTGGTATCCTTAAAGGTTGGGCCCTGTCCTGTCCTTTCCTTTTATGGGATGGGTGGAAGTCTCTGATTGGCCGTTTTGGGGCCGGCCTTCAGTCCTGTTGGGGATTGGCTGGGGATCGGTGGGGCTTTCCCTGGTTGGCCTTTGGGAAAAATTTATTATTTTTTTTCCCCTGGTTAGGCTCGGTATTTAATGGGGTCTGTTTCTCTGTTCTCATGTTCACAACATGGAGGGTAGAGGTGCGGATGTACGTGAGTTCGGCTGTGTGGATGAGGAGGTGGTCGCTGGGTCTTCCACTGCTCCTTCCTTAATAGATATTCAGAAGATGATTGAGGCGGCGGTGGCGGCTGCCTTTGTGGCTCGTGATCCCATTGGGCCTAAGAAACGGAAATTGGATGCCTCGGCGGAGGTAGATCCTGACATGGACTCTGATGAGGAGGTGAAGGGTCGTTTTGTCCAAACAGGTGCCTCGGTTGCTGCTAGGAGGCAGTTGTGGCTTAAGTCTTGGACGGAGGCTGCTCAGAAGGCGGCCGTGATGAAGATCCCCTTCACGGGCTCTAAACTGTTTGGTGAGCCGTTGGAGGCTTTGATTAAAAAGACTGCGGAGGACAAGAAGTTGTTGGCTCCGGTCCGCTCTTCTCAGAAAGGGAAGTTTGCGGTTTATAAGCGGGCTTTTGGGCAGGCGTTTCAGTCTAAAATGGCGACCCAGCCCTTTCGTGGTAGGGGACGTGGCCGGGGTGTCCCTTCCTTCCACAAGTCCCGGGGTCAACAGGGTGCTTCCTCTTCGGCGGGTCCCTCCAAGTCGTGACTTTGTGATGATGGGGTTGCCGGTTGGGGGTCGCCTCTCTTCTTTTTTTCCTGTCTGGGAGGAGTTCGTTCGGGACCAGTGGGTCCTGCAGGTGGTCCGGCTGGGCTACAGAATAGAATTCGGAACTCCTCCGGTAGATGTGTTCAGGTCTACCCCTGTTCCCAGGTCTCCGGCGAAATGCCGTGCTCTGTTGGACGGAGTTCGGGACTTGGTGTCCAAGGGGGCTGTGGTGAAGGTGCCTGTGAGTCAAAGGGGTCGGGGGGTTTACTCGATCCTGTTCTTGATCCAGAAGCCAAATGGGGACTTCCGTCCTGTGCTAGATCTGAAGGCGGTGAACTTATGTATCCCTCATCGGTCCTTCAAGATGGTGACTCTACAGTTGATTCTTCCCTTCCTGTCGGTGGGGGATTTCCTGACTTCGCTCGATCTCCGGGACGCTTATTTTCATGTACCAGTGCACGCGGATTCTCAGAGGTTCCTGCGTTTCTGTGTGGGGGTGGATCATTTCCAGTTCCAGGTATTACCGTTTGGCCTGTCGGCCTCTCCGAGGGTGTTTACTAAGGTGTTGGCTCCCTTGGTGGGTTTGTTGCATGCTCGGGGTATTCAGGTGTTCTCTTACTTGGACGACTGGTTGATTTCTTCCTCTTCTTTCCTTCAGGCTCAGGCTCAGTCCATGGAGGTTTGCAGTCTCCTTCAACGGTTCGGGTGGATTCTGAACTTGGAGAAATCCCATCTTCACCCCACTCAGGATCTGCTGTTCATTGGGGGGGTGTTCAACACCAGGTTGGGAAAGGTCTTCCTGTCGGAACCTCGCAGATTGACTCTTATGCACGAGCTGAGGAAGGTGTTGGGGGCTCAGTCTTCCACGGCTCGCCAGTGGTTGCGTGTTCAGGGGCTAATGTCAGCTACTGTTATGATTGTTCCTTGGGCCCGTCTACACTTGTACCCCCTGGTGAATCATCTTCTGGAGCATTGGGATCCGGCCTCTCTGAATTACGAACAGTTGATTCCGGGGGGGGGGTCCATCGCCCGAGAATTGTCCTGGTGGCTGGTGGATTGGAACCTCTTACAGGGCTCGCCCTTTGTGTCCCAGGAGAGGTTGGTCCTGATGACCGATGCCAGCGAATTGGGTTGGGGTGCGGTCTTGGGTCAGGAGTCGGTGCAGGGTCTCTGGTCTGTGCCAGAGGCGGGCATGTCCTCGAATTGGAGGGAGTTGAAGGCGGTTCTGTTGGCTTTGACTCATTTTCTGCCTTGGATCCTCCAGAGGGATGTGATGGTACGGTCAGACAACACGGTGGTGGTGTGTTATATCAACCGCCAGGGGAGCGCGAAGGTGGCTTCCCTCAATTTGTTGGCACGAAGTATCGGCCTGTGGGCGGAGTCTCACTTGCTGTCTCTGAGGGCTTTGCATCTACCGGGGATTTTGAACACGGAGGCGGATCGCCTGAGCAGGGTGTTTCCCTCCCTGTCGGACATGTGCCTGACTCAGGAGGTGTTTGGTTGCCTGATGGCTCAGTTCGGGATCCCGGTGGTGGACCTGTTTGCCGCTCCGGGGAACGCCTTGAGGGAGAAGTATTGTTCTCTGGTTCGCTCTGCGGCGGTTTGGAGGGTGGATGCCATGTCCTTCCGGTGGGAGGGGGGTCTGCTGTATGCCTTTCCCCCTATTGCTCTGCTTCCGCGTGTTCTCCTGAAGGTCAAGCGGGATCGGGCTTCTGTGATCCTGGTGGCTCCGGTTTGGTCCAGGAGGCCTTGGTTCCCTCTGTTATTGAAGTTGGCGGTGGGGCCCTGCTGGAGGTTGCCGGTGGTCCCTTGTCCCTTGTCATTTCCCCCTCTGTCTCGGGAGTGTCTGGTCCGCCTGCGATTGGCGGGTTGGCTGTTGAGAGGATGAACCTTGTGGCTTTGGGGTGTTCTCCTTCTGTGGCGGAATTTATTCAGAGGTCCAGGCGCCCTTCGACTCTCAAGTCCTATGCCCGGCATTGGGTTTCTTTTCGGTCTTGGTGTGAGGCGCGTGGGTGGTCCGCGTTGGAGGTGGATCCGGTGCGTGTCTTGGAGTTTTTGAAGGACGGGTTTGACTTGGGTCTCGCTGTGTCCTCCCTGAGGGCTCAGTGGGCTGCTGTCCGGGCCTTTCGGGGTTCGGTCTGTGACCCGGTGGTTCCCCTGGTGTCCCGCTTGTTGCGGAGTTGTTTCCTTCAGAGGCCTGTCATTCGGACCTTTGCTCCTAGTTGGGATCTGCCTCTGGTTTTGGGGGCTTTGCAGATGGCTCCCTTTGAGCCTCTGCATGAGGTGTCTTTGAGGTTTCTGACTATCAAGGTTCTGTTCCTTGTGGCTATTACCTCGGCTCGGCGGATTGGGGAGTTGGGCTCCTTGCTTTGTTCTGCCCCTTTTTTACGTTTTTTTCCTGATCGGGTGGTTCTTCGGCCTGATCCTTCCTTTGTTCCCAAGATCCCTTCCTCTTTTCACTGCTCTTCGGATCTGGTGTTGCCTGTTTTCTGTCCTGATCCTCTTTCGGAGGTGGAGGTGCGGCTGCACTGTTTGGACGTTCATAGGGCTCTGGAGGTCTATTTGTTGCGTACTGCGCCTTTTCGTAAGGTGGAATCCCTTTTTGTGACCTTTGGGCTGGCTGGTCAAGGTCTGAAGCCTTCTGGGGCTACCCTCAGTCGTTGGCTGCGGTGGGCTGTGGGTGCTGCGTATGAGGCCTGTGGGGCGTTGGCTCCTGGTTCTGTTCAGGGGAGGTCGACTCGGGGGCTGGCGGCTTCCTGGGCTTGTTTTCAGGGGGCTTCCATGGCCGAGATCTGCAGAGCTGCTACCTGGAGTTCTCCTCACACGTTTATGTCCCATTATCGTTTGGTGGTTGGGGGGACTGAGTCTGCTGGGTTTGGGGACGCTGTGTTGCGTTCTGCTCCGGTGGTGTGACTTTTATATGCTTATTAAAGTCTGTTTTTCTACTGAGTGAAGCCGATTATTGCTTTGGTATCTGCTCAACTGGTTAGGACTGGGACGGGGAGGGCTGACGAGGAGGTAATGACCGGTTACTCACCGGTAATATTCATTACTCCGAGTCGTAGCCCTCCCCGTCCCAGTCCAGGTTCCCATCCCTCCCTCCCTGTTCGGCTTCTTGTGCTTGGTTGATACAGGATGTGGAGTGGCGGGTCACGGTGCTATATGCCTCAGGGTATGGGTGTGGCCTGGAGGGAAGGGATGGGTTTCAAGTTGCTTGGGAGTGTCTGGTGGGAGGAGCTATGCTCAACTGGTTAGGACTGGGACGGGGAGGGCTACGACTCGGAGTAATGAATATTACCGGTGAGTAACCGGTCATCCCACGCCGCGTAACTGGTCGGATTAATAATAGCCTTGTGTTCGAGTTCGCCTCACGGGCTCGGCCAATGTGTCGCATAAAATAATTGCACACTCATGCGTGGCAACTTTCCCTTCAGATTGGTCCCTATATAGTTAAAGAGCAGCACATTGTCAGGCGCCTGTCGAAGCTTTCGGCCTATACAGACATTCTTGAGCTGTGTTCTGCCTCACTTAAGAACTTCAGAGGCACGCGCTGGCTGTTTAATGATGTAGGCAAAAGCAGCGAAAATTGTATAATTTCCTGCATTTTCAAAGGGGGCAGGCAAGCGTGTTCTTTTGTTTTATGACAAGAATCGGCTAATGTGCTGCTAGGCCCAAGAACGCCAGTGATGCTGGGGATGTGCAAGCCTCTGACCAATCAACTTAAAGATTCCAAATCTTGTACCCTTCAGGTTTGCTAGACTGGAAGACATGCTGTGCAATGACACATCATATTTACCCACAGTGCACCTGCTGAACTGCGTTGTCACTTGCCACCAGCTGGATACTGCACTAACTCCAAATTGAACAGCACTGCAAGCCTTATTTCCGTGTTGTCCACAGAAATCCTAGTCCACGTTTATCGTAGAAAATGCACACTCATAAATATAATTTCATGAGACCACTACTTTCACATTTATAGAAAATAATGTTTAAGAAACTGCAGCACAGAAGTACTATGAGTTGTTAGGAGATTCCACTCTCATATAAAAGAATTGCAAGTTTATTTGTATGAGAAGGAGGTTTGCGCTTCTGCTGTGTATTTGTGAGAATGGCACTCATGCTGCCTGTACTTTTCATATTATGTGTGTGTGTGTGTGTGGTTAAAAAGCGGGTGTTGCGTTTGCTTATACTGCACTTGTCTGTGTCTCAAGCTAGCATCTGTTACAGTCCCTGCTTTGCATCTGAATGAAACTTGGACCCCACACACTAGAGCGTGTTTGAATCCTTTTGGTTTATTTTTGTGACTATCCATAGGTTATTTTGTTGTGTGAAGTAACAGCAAAACATTCAAGACACTGAGCTACAAATGGAATCAAACCTCCACCTACAACCTCGACCCCACCCAAAAAAAAACAACAGCGGAAGGTTAATCAAAGCAACAAAGGTGTCCAACAGTGTCCATGCAGGTTGGGGTGGAGACCATATTCTCATGTACCATGTACCAATGCTTTGTGGTGCTTGTACTATTCATATGACAAACATTTCCACACATTTTCCTTCGATACATTTCCTAACATATATTTAGCTCTGTTTAGGGTTTATCAGAGGATTGTTACAGCACACAGCAGAATGCCTCAGTCCCTGCTCCAATAACCATCTGCCCCTGTGCGTAAACACCAGCTGCTAAGATGCTTGTTTCTTTGGCCTTACTCCAACAAGCCAACATTATTATCCACCAGGTGTGTAACACAGCCTTTCCTATTTTTTCTGATGTATCCCAGAATTTGCGAATAAAACAGGTGCCAGGACACAAGGTTTGTTTTAGTAGCCTGTCCTGGGTCTACACACGCCCTTTGCATTTTTCACCAGTTGTTCAGTGCATATTTTGCTTTTGGTTGGTCAGTGGGTGCATTTGACAGTTTAAGATTGCTCTGGGCTGGGTAAATCTATACAATTTTCTCTGGAGATTTTTGTAAATGTGTATTTTTTCATTTTTACTTCATTTATTCAGCTCTTGTAGATCTGTACATAAATGAGTAGTCTGAAACTTACGATAGATATAACAGGCAATAACGACAGAGTGAGCAGGGTCAAATTTCCTTGCAGATAAATCAATGCATTAGCCCTTCCCTAGCAATGAACTCAAAAATGCTCAATTGTTCAATAATCAAAACGTTATATATGTATGTAAACACATGCCAGAGGAGAACACATTGAAATAACAAGCATTTGCAATGCAATATGTCTCGCATTTACGCGTGTTTAAGTTATTGGCATTGTAAATGACAATGGGGCATATTCACAAGGATTTATCACAGAGCCATCGGCACTTTATTGCAGCCAAAGTGGCGATAAATTTACCTCCCCATTCACAAGCTGGTGCTAACAGCCCACAGCACCAGTTTACCCGCGATAGCAGCCGCAAAAAACATCGCCACATAGGATCATCGCAACTATCTCTAATGAGATGCAGAGTGGGCAATCCCGTGCCCAATCCGCGAAAACATCACACCACAACATTCTCAACGACCAGCCACATCGGCGATAAAAACACAAAACCGGCGATAAGGCGCGTTAGCACCAAGAAATCTACACCTGCTCTGACCTGGTGTAAAGTCGGATGGCAGCCACCACCACAAAAGGGAGACCAGCCCAGGGCCACATCGGAAGTGCAACAGACGCCATGGAGTCACTCATCATGCGGCCCAGACACCCAAGAGGGCCACAACACCCACCCACACCACCCCAGGACCCCAACCCACACCTGGAACAACCCCCGGACCGCCACAGATGCAGCGCAGACAAAGACAGCAGACCCCCAGGAAGCGTGCCACCCGCACATACCCAACATCTGACAATGTCACCGTCCACCACAGGTTGAAAGGGACAACCATCCTATGCATCCTGACCATCATCGCCTAACAGGCCTACGGCACCAACACAGCGGACAACTAACATCCCACCCCACACCAAGCTGCTGGCTTGGCTGCACCTGTTGGCCCCTGGCACACCCCAAACAACACCTGCCAGATTCGGAGGAGTCTCACAGCCAGCCACATCCAAGTCCCCCACACCTGTCCTGGACATCACCATCACCCTGGTACCCTAGTCCCCATACGTCCAACACAATGCGCTGGATCCGCTGGACACAAAGCAAGGACCATACACCATAGCAGGATGCACGCACGTGTTGTGGCAATCCACAGCACATATGTCCTACCAGTGCACCCTGGTGACACAGCACACAGTCACCGCAACAGGAAGCACACGTCTCAAATCAATGTGCAGGCAACATCAGAACCCCGTGGAACCTCCAACAATGTTGCATCCAAATACACAGCCAGTGTGTATGATTCCTTCACACACCGACAGTCCATCATCAACCAGCGTCCCCAGGACGGGAACAAGGGAAATGCACAGCCCCTTGGCAAGTTCAAAATGAACACCCCACTCACTTCAACTCCACAACCATGCAACTCATAACCCTGTCAATGCACTCGTCACAAAATCACAACCAACATGCACAACAACATGCCCACCCACCAGACAACTTACAATGGTAACCTGGGCAAGCCCTGTCACATTAGCCATCAACGGCATGGCACCTCAGCCACACAATAGCCGAATGTGGGGAGAAGTGGCAACCAGGCATGTGTGAAGGATGCAGTAGATACCAAAAAAACAAAACAAAAAAAACGTCCTTCACATGTAAACTTCAATTAGTGGCAATATGTCCAACAATTAAAATATACCCACAAACCAAGAGTAAAACATTAATTAATCCATTTATTATATGTCAATATATCAAAATATATCTTTTTGTCATTATTTATACATCAATTTAGAAATTATATACAGTGCGAAAGATATATCAGTAATAAAAGAGGAGAAACACATTTTGACCCAGCACAAAAAATGATGACAATCAAAAAATGAGAAAGCATGGAAAGACCAAAATCTAGAAATACAAGGACAAGAGGAACAATACAACAATGAATAACAAGACACAACGCAACATGTAAATACAATAAATATTGAACAAGGAAAAAAGCGCCGACGCGCGTTTCGGAGATCCCATGAAACTCAAAGAGGCTCCTTCATCAGGGCCCATAATAAGAATCTTTTTTTTACAAAACAGGTTCATGAAATCATTTCAAGTAGGATTTACTTCACAGTGCCGGGCTTGACTCAATATTAATCACTGTTGGTCTATGGGAAAGAGGCATAGAATAAATATACATGAGATATACTACTAAGGCATAACAATTAGGGACAGAAGCCAAACCAATTGGGGCAAGAAAAGATGAAATAGTGGAATAGAAAAAATATACTCCAAACAGAACAAGTAAATAGACCCAACGTGTGTAAGGACAGATTATGATGTACCATAAAGTGAAAATAAAAGTAAAAATAAAAATTGAAATGAAATTTGTATTAAAATAACAAAGAACCAACCACCATAGTGCATGTATAGACTCCAAGGTTAGGTAGGCAGTATAAAGAAAAGACTACGTACATTCTAAAGGGTCCAACGATGAAAAGTGTACCCAATAAGGGGAAGGCGTAGCCAACAGATGGCTTCTATGAATGAATCAGAACTAGAGAAAACAAAAGATAAAGATAACAATAAAAATAAAGGTAGATTTATACACTAGAATACCTATGTATCATACAGGGTATCTGTTAATAAGAAGCCGAAAGAAGTATTTCAACAGCGTAGAGGCATATCTAGTAGTAAATGCCCTCAAACACTACAGAAAGGAAACAGAGTTAAAATTCTACGAATAGGTATGAAATAGTGTGGCTAACCAATTATTTCTAGGGGAATACTCACATGATTTAAAGTGGCCCTCGTGAAAAGTAAATAAGATGCTATGACGGAGTTGAGTCCCAAGGTTTTAGGAATATGCTGAGTGAGATCGAGTCTCATAAACGTGCATAATGGTCAGGGATAAGATATCTGTAGGGGAAAAAAGAATGTATAGTAACCATGCCAAAAAGGTAGTAGTTATATGCCGAAACACGTAAGTGTAGAGACCCGTAACTATGAAGGACCAAAATACAACTTACAAAGATTAGATGATGTCACAGAAGGGGCTCAAGCCGTGAAAAGGCAAAGTAAACGGTCGTACGTAATCGTTATATGAGGCTCAAAGTGCCTCAAGTAAATCTTAAAAATATAACAAAAACCCAGGGAGATAAGTAATGGGCGAACGGATTAAAAAGGAAACGATAAACAAAACTACGGGGTATAGCTCCAGAAAGAGAGTACTCACTGTTTGTCGTCATGCAGTTATTGTCGGTGAAAATTCAGTTTGCGTCAATGTCCGCTACGCTACACAAAGCGTTAGTTTGGTTCTCCTTTTAAAGAGCTAACCAACGGGGTGAAATCGGCTACACGTGTGCTATAGGCAAGATAGAAAGAGGACCAAAGAGCAATCCCTAAGCATGCGCTGGACTGGCAATGCATGAAAAGAGGACTGAAAACAATGGCCGCCATATTAGACCAAGCATCCATTCTATCAAAATCGGTCTAAAGTGTAAGACCAACAAGAGAGATCCGCCAGGGTGAGCTAAATAAAGATGCATGAAAATAGATAAGAACGAAAGGACTAATAAAAGACCACAATGAAGTTAAATGAAAAGTCAAAACAAATTAATAATATATATACATAAGAGATCAAACTGAAAAAAAGAGTATAAATATGAAATACTTACGGAAAAGAAAAAAGAAACCATTATTAGGATTACTAAGACCACCTAGAGAACAAAAAATAAAGAAAAATAAGTAAAATAAGGGCAACAGTAATAGTTAAATGTCACACAAACCATAATCGCATATTAAAAATGGAGAAAAAAGCCACTAAAAATGTAAATAAAGAATACAACAAAATGGGAAGAATATAAAGACAATTATAACAATTATATAATTGCATTTTCCCAAGGTAGGGATTCGTTCAATCCCTTTTCATCTGTCTGGAGAGTGTAAATCCAAAAGACTTCTCTCTTGCGTCTCAAGGCGTCAATATTGCTGTCTTTAGGGGGGGTTATATGTTCCAAGATAATCCAACGAAGGTCTTTCACAGAGTGCTCAGATCCTAACCAGCGGGCAACCATAGGGGCCCCAAGGCGTTTGTTATGGATGGCTGATTTGTGTTCACTCAGCCTGACTCTGAATTCCCTACTTGTCTCACCTACGTAGCCTTTGTGACAAGGACAAAGGATGAGATAAACTACATTGCTAGTACGGCAATTAGTCTTCTTTTTGAACGTAAAGGTCCTTTTGCCCCATTCAATTTTATCAGAAATGATGGCAGAGTCGCAGGCATGGCAATGGCCACACTTGTGTGTGCCCATGATAGGGTTGGTGCCTAAGATGGATTTCTGGACATATTTATTGCTCTGTGGTTCTTTGGCTTTGACCAAGGCATTTCTCAAATTATTATTGCGCCAAAACGCAAAAGTGGGTTTGGGCAAAATACTTTTATGGCTGTAAGAATTAAGAATGTGCCACTCAGTATTGATTATCTGTCTAACTTTGTGATCCAGGTTAGAATGAGTAGTGACACAGACAAGTTTTTTATCAGGTTTGACCTCTTTGTTTTGTAATAGGGCAGTTTTATCATAATACTTAGCCCTTTTGTAGGAATCTCTGATAAGTCTAGAGGGGTAACCTCTGTCCAATAGTTTCAACTTTAGTTGTTCCGCATGTGTATCAAAATTTTGTATGGTGGTACAATTCCTGCGCAAGCGCAGGAATTGACTAAACGGAATACTGTCCTTTTGGCTGCGTGGGTGGTAGCTGGCATATTGTAATAAGGTGTTCCGTGCTGTGAGCTTGGTATAGAGGGAGACCTCTAATTTATAGGCAACATTTTGGATCCAGATGTCCAGAAATTCAATTTTTTCTTTACTGATGTTAGGACTGAAGTTAAGGTGCGGATCACATAAATTAATCCATAATATGAATTCCTCAAGTTGTTCATCTGGGCCTCTCCAAATAAAGAAAATATCATCGATGAACCAATGCCAAAGGAGTAAGTCCTCACTAAACGGGGCAATTTCTTTAAAAATGAACTTGGCTTCAAAGGCTCCCATGAAGATATTCGCTACATTGGGCGCACATGCCGCGCCCAAGCTAACTCCTTGTATTTGTTTATAGATGTTCCCATCGAATTCAAAGTCATTTTCTTTAAGTACAATAGCCAAGCATTCTAAGATAAATAGATGGTCACTGAGACTGTTTCCCTTTTCCAAGGTACTCTTGACAGCTGTTAAAGCATCATCCTGGGGGATATTCGTGTAAAGGGCCTCAATGTCCGTTGAGACCAAAGTATCGGTGTTAGGATTAAAGGGGATACCCTCAATTTTACTGATAAGGTGTCCCGTATCTTTGGTGTGGCCCGGTAAATTAGATGCCAGATATCAGGTATTTCAGTGAAGAGAGGGTATATCCCTACGTGGAGGCTGGCTATTTTAAAAATGAACAAGATCATTTTTACCAGAATGAACGACAATACTGGTACAACAAAAGAGCCCTTACATTTTCAGATACTTCTGGATTCGCTAATGAGGGCGGTTCCAATTCCTATGGTTTCAGATTTACCTCATATAACGATTACGTACGACCGTTTACTTTGCCTTTTCACGGCTTGAGCCCCTTCTGTGACATCATCTAATCTGTGTAAGTTGTATTTTGGTCCTACATAGTTACGGGTCTCTACACTTACGTGTTCGGCATATAACTACAACCTTTTTGGCATGGTTACTATACATTCTTTTTCCCCCTACAGATATCTTATCCCTGACCATTATGCACGTTTATGAGACTCGATCTCACTCAGCATATTCCTAAACCCTTGGGACTCAACTCCGTCATAGCATCTTATTTACTTTTCACGAGGGCCACTTTAAATCATATGAGTATTCCCCTAGAAATAATTGGTTAGCCACACTATTTCATACCTATTCGTAGAATTTTAACTCTATTTCCTTTCTGTAGTGTTTGATGTCATTTACTACTAGATATGCCTCTACGCTGTTGAAATACTTCTTGCGGCTTCTTATTAACAGATACCCTGTATGATTCTTAGGTATTCTAGTGTATAAATCTCCCTTTATTTTTATCTTTATCTTTTGTTTTCTCTAGTTCTGATTCATTCATAGAAGCCATCTATTGGCTACGCCTTCCCCTTATTGGGTACACTTTTCATCGTTGGACCCTTTAGAATGTACGTAGCCTTTTCTATATACTGCCTACCTAACCTTGGAGTCTATACATGCACTATGATGGTTGGTTCTTTGTTATTTTAATACAAATTTAATTTAAATTTTTATTTTTACTTTTCTTTTCACTTTATGGTACATCATAATCTGTCCTTACACACGTTGGGTCTATTTACTTGTTCTGTTTGGAGTATATTTTTTCTATTCCACTATTTCATCTTTTCTTGCCCCAATTGGTTTGGCTCCTGTCTCTAATTGTTATGCCTTAGTAGTATATCTCATGTATATTTATTCTATGCCTCTTTCCCATAGACCAACAGTGATTAATATTGAGTCAAGCCTGGCACTGTGAAGTAAATCCTACTTGAAATTATTTCATGAATCTATTTTGTAAAAAAAGATTCTTATTATGCGCCCTGATGAAGGAGCCTCTTTGAGTTTCATGGGATCTCCGAAACGTGCGTCGGCGCTTTTTTCCTTGTTCATTATTTATTGTATTTACATGTTGCACTGTGTCTTGTTATTCATTGTTGTATTGTTTCTGTTGTCCTTGTATTTCTAGATTTTGGTCTTTCCATGCTTTCTCATTTTTTGATTGTCATCATTTTTTGTGCTGGGTCAAAATGTGTTTCTTCTCTTTTATTACTGATATATCTTTCGCACTGTATATAATTTCTAAATTGATGTATAAATAATGACAAAAAGATATATTTTGATATATTGACATATAATAAATGGATTAATTAATTTTTTACTCTTGGTTTGTGGGTATATTTTAATTGTTGGACATATTGCCACTAATTGAAGTTTACATGTGAAGGACGTTTTGTGTTTTTTTGGTATCTATTTTCCTAATTACTTCCTCACTTCATTTATTTATTCAGGGTCCCTCTTCCATAGCTTTGTTGAAGGATGCAGTAGAACCATGACTGGGAAAGTACACAATGCCAAGAGTGGGGGAGATGTGCTGGACAGACAGCAGTATGCAGAACACAACCATATCCATGGCGACACACACCTCTGGTGTATGGAGTCTAGTGGACGCAACCATTTCACCCCAGCCAGTGGGGGACCTTGCGGAAATGTTGCCTGTTATGCCCCCCAAGTGTGACCAGAGTGGGATGGCCCGGCGTACGCCACACCAGCATAGGGGTGTGAATAAAAACCATGTAGCCCTGGACGTGGTCCTCTTCCGGAAAGTACAACATCTCTGCCAGGGCGGCTCCTCTCACCCCGCCACGAGGCCGATGCCGTCCTCGTGAGCGGAGTTGCCTGCGATGCTGTGCGCCTGCCGGACCCCGGCACGCTGGACCACGAACCCGTCAGCCCCATTCCTGCGCACCCAGGCCACACTGGTCACAGAGGACCCACCACGTGCCGGCACAAGCTCTAAGCCGGAGGGCTGCGAACTTGGCAGCCTCCTCAGTCCATCACGGCCTCCACGACACAGGCCTGCTTCATTCCTTTCACGTTGACATACTCTACTGCCACCTTCGGACTACTCTTCAACCCATTTGGTCACATGTGCGAAAATGTGTCCAGATTCATGACTGGCAGTGACCCCAATTCCGGGCCAGCGGCCATAGCACCAGACCCACTCCGATGAGTGAGGCATAGTTCCATATGGGCTATTTGCGACACATGGTGCCACTTACCCTGTTCAATGCCAGCCTGCGACACGTGGATGAGGGACCAGGACTACCCTGCGGACCAGTAGGTCCCACATCCAGCATCTTGGTGCAAATTACGAATGGCAGAGTCCACACCAGTAGTCGCTCGGAGAGGAGTAAGAGGAAGATGTGGCTCAGTCCGGACGAAAGGCGGGTCACAGTCACGGAGGTGAGCGAACGCGTGGTGCCACTGAACCTGAACTACGCAGGCCGGTGGGGCCATCCAACCTATGCCAGCAACACTCGGTGAATGGCCCGTGCTGACCGCTGCCCCCGGCCTACACTGTAGTCCAGTAGGTCACAGACTCTTCATTTTGCAATGGCTGAGTTCATATCAGCGTACCGGCATCATCGCAGACTGCATCCCCTCTCAGCCCCGGTGCCACTAAGTCTGTTCCCCGACAATCATGGACACTCTCTGGTCTAACTTTGGTGGCGTCTGAATCTATGGACCAGGGGGAAGTTTTCATCCTCATGTAGCTGATACGGAATTGGTGGTGGCAACGAGGCTGTCACATTCCACTCCTCCATTTGCTGCTTCTGGATAAAATCAAACCTTTCAGCGTCATGCCCTGGAGGACCCCTTCCACTGTCAACCAAAACCCTCCGCACCATACACCTCAGACATTGATGGTGACCCGCTCAGGTCGCACAGCCCATCTGACAGCACCGCAAGTCACAGTCCCGTGGCTGGGTGCCTGTGCCACCAGCTGTGCATCTGGGGCCACTAACTCTGTGCTAGTCAGGTCCAGGACCCCTTCTTCTGAGAAATTGGATAGCCCCTGAAGCGTTGGCCTTGGGGTCATCAACGCCATTTCTCTGTGGCCCTGCGCTGTACGCAGCCTCTGGGCCCAAGAGCGTTCCAGCAGGGCTCACACACCAAATCGAGTCCTGACTGGCCCGGATGTGGGATCACCACAGGAGGCACATGCCACCACCGTAAGGACCACCACCAACAGCTATCTGCCACAGTCGACACGGTGGTCCTGACAGACTTACGGAGTTGCTCAGACCTGTCATGGATGCCTTCATCGGCCTGATACCCTGCTCAGCACTCCAGGTGCCAGTGACTCAGTGCACCGCAAGCCATTGTCCGTTACTGATTGAGTTTTGTGCTGTGGAGATGTTGCACAGCAATGTCACCTCATGCAGTGGGGAAGACCTGGGACTATGATGGGGAAGATGTGTCAAGTGTGCATATGGGAGATGGCACAGACAATGCAGGAGGCAACATCCCCAGGGCAGGAATGCAGACTGGAGGTGGTATTTAAGCTACACTCCGGGAACCATTACTGGGTATTGCGCTGTGGACTGCGCACGCAAATGTCACCTAGGACAGTGTGGGAGACATGGGCCGTTGATGAGGAAGTTGATGCAGGTGTAATACACTCCACTGCATCTGCATCAGGACTAACACGAAGGGACACAAGCCTAGCATTACCTTCACATGAGCGCGCTCATCTCTAGTGCCCCTACCTCAGTGCACTGCAACTCACGGAACCTCCTGACTGAATTTTGGGTGACCTCTGTCCTTACTCCGGCTTCCTCAATGGTTCTGGGTAGTTGACTCTGTTATGCATGTGTTTGCTGTTTCTGTTGCACTGGTGTCCAATGTTCAAGTTGTTGCCAGCACCAAGCATTCCGTGTGGGCTGGCTTACACTCACCCCACACACATCCAGCACAGGCGTCACTGTACATGTGGCCCTGCCAATAATGGGGCCGGGCGCATGTGCCCGTAGTCAGTTCAACATGATATCCGCGTGTGTCCCTGTGGTCTTGTTGTATGCATGAGGGCCCTGGGCCCTATGACATTACACTGTGCTGTGTACATTGGATGCAGACGTGTCACTGCAGGCAGCGGGTTGTAGCTAGGGCATGTAGCTTTGTCGTCATGCACTCAAGTTGTAAGAGGAGTGTCTAGGGCCATCGTACGCAGTGCCAACACAGGTGTGTGACTGCTATGTGAGCGCCCCTGCCCGTGGTTCTGTACTGCAAATGTGCATCTGCCTCAATGGCAGTGTGGGTCTCCTTAGTGGGATGTTGTTGGCCCCTGAAGGGTGATAGACACCTACGTATGTGTCCCGGTTCGCAGGCCATGGTTTCGGCCTCCACCCTCACCTGTTGGACCACCTCCTTTTGGCGTGCAGAGACATGGCATTGGGGTGCGATGTGTGGGTGGGTGAAGTGTTGTGAGCCAGATGTGCTTGCGGGTGCTTCCTGCTGTGTGGTCTGTTGCAGGCTCGGTGTTCTCCTCTGAGTAGCTTGGCTGTCCTGGTCCTGGTGGGGGGTGCGTGGGATATCCATGTGCTGTTGTAGGGTGTCGGTGTCGATGGTGTGGTGGTCCTCTCGGGCATCACTGATGTGTTGTATTCTGTGCTCTGCTGAATGTGTTGTGTGCGATGTGAAGGGGAGGTGCGTATTGACTTTGTGTTGACATGTATGTTGGCGCATTGTGCAGGTTTGCATGCAGACTGTATGGCAATGTACATTGTGACTGTTTGGGGGGTGCAGAATTCTTCTGCGGGACAGTGTACATTTGGTCTACATGATGGATGTGAGGTTGTACGCATACATTTCCATATCACAGTTTCTGGCTCCGTCAGATGTGGTAGGCATGTTTCTGTGCAAGTGCGGATCCAGTTGTGTCCTCTGTTCTGCAGTGTGGGCTATGCGTGTTGTTCGTCGTTGTCGTCAATGTGGGTGTGCTGTTCGTGCTATGTATGTGCTGCAGTGTGCCAAGGGGATCTGGGCCATGGACCTGGGTGATTGTGGGTGTGCAGTGTGGTACACCCCGTTGTGCATGTATGCCATTGTGCCCACTCCCCCCGTCCTCCCAGTCCCTGTTAGTTGCACTCCCTGGTGATGTTGTGTCAGGTCCTCTCGAGCTGTGTCCGTACTCCCTTCTCCATGCAGCATCTCCACACTGATGACTGTGGCCTGGGTTTCCTTCAGCTCCTCCGGTGGTGCTGGACTGCCACCTCCTGTCGCTGTTGCTGCCTTTCTGTTGGCAGCGGGTTTGTGCCTGGTTTAGGTAGTCGCGTCATGCTGGCGCCTATTGGCCTCCTGAATTGGCCTGCTCGGCACTCCGACTGCATTCCAGGTGGTCTGCTAGTGGGTCAGTTGCTGGTAGTGTTCTGTCGCCTCCGTGACGCTGGTCTTGTTTTCCTGCGGTCTGCACCCCGTCTTCCTCTCCCTCTTCTCTTTGGCCTTCCTCGACCCCGTTGTTCCTTGCTGGTGGTTTGTGGGGGTTGTGGGGTTCGAGTAGGCCCCTGCGCTGTGTAAGTGTGCATCCATTTTGCTACGCACTTTGGATTGTTTTTGGTGTATTTTTTCTGTGGTTTTTATAGTGCATTGTTCCGCCAGATGCATGGAATTTGCAGGCCTGTGGCTGGTTTTCATTACTTTTTGTACCGCGGTTGGCCTCATTGCATGTTTTTTTGCGTTCGCGTATTGCATTTATGCGGTGTGGCATTGATTTTCACGTGGACAGTTTTGCGTTATCTGCTGACTATCGCATGGTACCACCTCGTTGTGAATCCCATGTTGTCACTGGGTAATTTTCCCGCGATGGGCCGCGATATTGAAAGTTGCGTTACGCTACTCTTGCGGTAGTTATCACACATTCTTGTGAATATACCCCAATGTGTTTAATTTATGTTTCAAAAACCAAAACATAAATAAAAGGCATTGTCATTTACAATGCCAATAGCTCAAACTCGCATAAATGCGAGACCTGTTGCGTGTGATCCACACGCTGATACCTTGTTAGTTTTGTGTTAACTCCATGTGATTCTCAATAATCCAGCCCCGAAAACCACAACAAGATAGAGGGAAGTAGAAGCAGAAAGAGAGAAGTGATAGGTGGCTAGGGAGAAGGTGGTAAGTAAGAGATAACAGTGGTGGAGGGACAAAAGGAAGGAGGAGTGGTGTGTGAGAGAGGTGCGAGAGAGACCTCGAAAGAAAGAGGGGGTGAGAGAAAGAGGAAGTGACTGCATGACAGTAATGGGAGAGAGGTGTAAAAAGAAAGCACTGGTGAGAGCGCAACATGGACACACAGAGAGAAAGAGTTAGAAGGGAGAGAGAAAGAGAGGGAAGCAGAGAGGGAGATAGGAGAAGAGACACGTGGAAAGAGGCGTCTCCGTGTTGCATGCAACAGTACAGTAGATTGAGCTCTCCGTCCATTCCGTCACCGTGGAACCTCCGGTGCACTCAGTGACCCATGCCATGATGTGCCCTAGCATTGACATCTGCGCTGTCTGTGATCCCGGGCTGTGCATCTACACTTCAATCCCAAATCCATGTCCAAGGGGCTTTCCACAATCTAGGAGCTGAGTGGGTGCACGTTTTTAAAATAAGTCATGGAGACAATGTCCTTTGCGAATATGACCATCACCTTCATTTTTTGTTGGGCAATCTAGCCTTATTAGCAAGTGGCCTTTGCAAGTATTACCCCATGAATATTTCATTGCTCAAGGAGGAGTGGCGTAGCTGGTCTACTTGTGAGCACACCACTCCCAAGAAGACATCACCCTGTCTGCAGAGTGTAGAAAAGGGTGACGCCACTAGCCCCATTACCATGTATCAATACCAGGAAGTGCAAGAAAAAGTCATTTGACGGCGTTTTCCTATGAAGTATTCGGATTCAATTCAATCACCCATTAAAACCTCTCTGGTTCGTATAACACAACCACCTATCTCTCCCGGCAAAGGGGATCCAGATTACCAAGATCACCAGCCTCTTGCAGGCAGGGGGTTGGAAGCCCTAGCAGCTGTGTTAAGGCCACCCTCATGCACTCATCCCATTCGGAGGTGACTGCATCCACGGTGGAGCAGCCGAACAAGATGGGAAGAGGGTTGGGGCATTGAGTAGGGGGCGGCTGCTCGGCTGCAAGAATCAGTAATCGGAACACGGTACAGCAACAGAGTGCTCCACGTGGAACTAGAGTCAGTGCCACTCAGCTCCAGCCATTCAGCTAGCAAGTATACACAAGGTATATTCAGATAGTATACTTTGTTACCATGAAAATGTCTTTATTTCATTACAAATGCTGATGAAACTATTTAAACTTTTGCCCGAAGGGGCAACCGAGCGGTGGGCAGGAAGAGAAACGGAAGAGGAGCCTCCCCTGACATAATTATGCAGAATAGTACAATTCAGCCACTTTTTCAACTGCGTTTCTTTATTGTTATGAGGAAAATTAAAATTATGAGGCCTATGTGTCCCCATGTGCCCCACCAACGCTTATGTGCACATGCATGTAACCTATGCATTTCCCCTCCATGGCCTTTCTATCATGATGCTTATGCTATAACGTGGCCTGTCATCATCCAGTCTCCCATGAGAGAAACGACAAATCTGCTCTGAGGCCTACACGTTTTGCATGATGTTTTCCTGCATTTCCATTATTGTGGCCCAGCCAGAGCCGAGAAGAGGCTTCAGGCCTCAGAACGCTCTGAAAGCTGTAGCTGCGTATCCTTGGCCTTGCACACTTGGGCCTCAGCCAAAGGGGCCCTGTCCGAGACAGTATTGAGCACGGTTATCTGCTTACTCCTACGGAGCCGCATTCCTGCCTGGAGAAGGAGGGATCAACATAACCCATCAGCAAAGGAGAAAGCCTAGCCTTTCTGTCTCTGTTTGTGAGATTGCAAAGCTCACGTCAGTAAAAAGCCCATAGCCCCCATGTAAGGCCCCTGCAGTAAATGAAGTAAATGAAGAAATAGATGCCACATCGGCTCTTGGTGATGGGCAACCTATGTCACAAATCAGTCCCTGCTCCAGACATCGGATATCAGATAAAACAAGATGTGCTGGTCATCCTGACACTGAAGGTCTCTCTTCCAGTCTTCCCAACTGCACAAGCAGCCTTCCCCCAGTCACACGTCAGTTACACGTCATGCTCGAGTTGAGCACAAGTAAGGCAAAGTTCCAGTAAAGTTCCAGCTGATCACGCAACCCCCTCCAGGTATCCACCCACCTATGACAAATTACCCATTATCATCAAGTGGACGCCCACATGGACGCCCACCTTCATGCCTACTTACACGCCCACATGCTCTTATCTCATTCTCTCTTGCTCTTTTGCTTACGTACAATTGAGAAATGTATATATACTGTACTCTGTGAATAATGTTTTGAGAATACTTTTGAGACCCTTCCAGATCCCTTGTGGTGATGGTAATATTCTCCCTATGACTCGAGTTATTGGAATAAAGCCCTTTTTGAACCTGATACCACAGACTCAGCCTCTTGCTTTATGCATGATCCTATTGATATTCTGAAATTCTGAGAGCGTAATATTTTATTTACGACAGTTATAACAACTTACCATCTAAATCTCATTCAGCCGAAAGGAGAGACAAAGGTATCCAGGAGAGCCATGCTCACTAACGGAAGGAATGTATAATGAACGGAAAACGTATCGATGCCCAAGGAAACAGAAGAAAGCATTTGTTTGGACTGTACAAAGCAGATTGATTGGTTTCTCCTCAGGAGCCTCCAACTGGTAAATACCATTTTAGGGGGTCCTTGGTCAGAGCCACGCGCGCCCCATCCTGTGCCTCAAACCCTCTTGTTGTTGTGGATTTGGCATAGAGGGGGGCTGTGAGGCAGCGTCGGCTGACCCGGATAGAGCGGGATCCTAGTGTGCATGTATTAAAAGCTGAAAAAAAACAAGGTGCTCGGACGCTATTCTTAAAGCGTCCCACGCTGCAAAAATAAATATATATATTTTTTGTTAACTTAACCCACATTTAAAAAAAAAACATACAGGCGCCATTGAGAGCCACACATTTTAAAAAGAAGATGCACAGCCACCATTACACAAAGCAAAACTGGAGTAGAGCAGCCTGGGCAAGAGAAAAGGAACTGCAATAGGCATAGTTGAACAGCAAAAGGGTGAAAGTGAAGATCGCATTACTTTCACTGGAGCACAGCAAAGAGCGACAGGGTGTCAGTAGAACCTGCAGAGCTGCAAAAAACACAAACAGTTCAAAGATCAAACATGTAGATAAAGCGCAGCGCTCCTGAAACGGGCAAGCACTGAATGAAAATATGTTAAAGTCTCTTCTTTGTGCATGCTTATAATGTAAGGTAGCGCGTGCATGTTAATGCACACTATTTTTTAAAAAGACAATTACGCTGTGTAATCGTAACAATACTGTAGTTAGGCGGTGCTGCTTCTGGAATAGCCGGAAGTTACCTATCGGATAAAGAGTCAATAATAAGCCCGCTAAACAAAGAAAATGCCAAAGTTAACTAATGGCAAGCGGCGAGAAATTACCAAGCAATAAGCGGAGTTTCACCACGCGTATAGATTACTAGATGTCTCGGAGAGACAGCGCATGCGCGCTCCCTAGACGAGACCAAAAAATGAATGTGTTTAAACTAGATCAAATTATAAATATTTATGAGAAACGAATAGCAAATTAAACAAAATTAATAGAAGTGACTTGAAAGGTGAAAATAGTGTTATGTCTTAATGGGCAGTGCCATTGGTTTTTTGGGGTGAAAAGTCGCCCCAAATAAGATGTTGATTAATGGGAGTGACAGCTACCGAGCTTCTTCTGTAACCTGCAGGTCAGAAGTGCAACTCGGACCTTCATTCTTCTTAAAATTTTCCAGAAAATCTTATAAAAATAATACAGACACAAACATTGTTTGAAAATCACCGGACTGACTGCCACAGAGAAATGTTTTGGGGCACCAAGTGAATGTTCTGCAGATAAGATGAACAGTTACATCTGTCATCTGGCTCCCTGTAAGCAGGACACCCAAGGCATGATTCGCACAGCCGTTTTTCCTTGCAAATTCAGTTTACACAAGCAAATGGTTTGCTTTACAGATGCCACTAATTCACAAAATGTGAATCTGCAGACGTGAATCTATTTGATTACTGTATAGTATTGGCCCATGAAGATATAACAATACGCAATGGTAAAGTCTACTCTAGGGCAGGAAATTGCAGGATTGCAGGATTAGGGATTAGAATTCCCATCCTGGGAATAGTGAGAGATTTACTCCCACCAAGAGCAACTGTATATACCTTTCCAGCGTGGAAATGGAAAGGGATTACCTCTAAAATTGATGAAAGTAGGGTGCAGGAGAGGGGTTTTCCATGGGAAGAACATTTCCTCCATGGAGGAAAAAGGACAATTGCACAAAAACAAAACACATTTTCTTCTGCACAATTGCACACCATATGCGATTATACATGCAGACACTCATTGTATGGTTTTTCCAGGAGTATTCCTGCCAATCTTTGACTGTTACAGGTTCCCAGAAGAACTGATATTCATGGATCTACACCCTAGTGAGGGTGTAAACCTATGGGTACCAAATGTTTGTAAATCTTTGAGGATCTGCCCCTATTTCCAGTCGTGGGCTTTAAATCACCAAACCTCTGGGCAAATGAAAGCCCTTGATGGTGATGGACATGTGGTAGTAAATGTCTACACTCACCACAGGGAAGAGAGCACGCCTGGCCTGGCGGTCTCTTGTGCAGTGCTACTGCAGCTATGCAGTGCAGGCGAGCTGCTGTTATGCAAGACTCCCTCAGATGATCTGGACCAACTTCCTCGATGATGGCGGACTGTCAATGCGGAACCTCAGTGGAGGGCAAAAGATGGTAGTGAGGTAGGCTCCCAGAGGAGCTCATCACATAATTCCGAGAACAACCAGAGGGAGACACTACGTATCCCATGGATGATTGATCCAGGTGGACGCCTGAGAGAGCCCGAAGGGATAGATGCAGAAGGAGGTGTTAGCCCCCTCTCCTGGTTCAGGATGTGGGTGAGCTTGCAAGAACTGTCCCAGGGCTGCAAGAGGCTCTTTGATCTGCCTGGACACAGTGAGCTTCTGAATGTGACTGAGTAGTGTGTGGGCGACTGCAGTGGACTTGGCCCATCAGTCTCAGGCCTAATGAGTGGCCTAATAGTGAGATGATGACCGTGAAAGAGGAGCATGTTCCTAAACTACCTAAGTTCGGTACTCGAGAGTGGTCTGAGGGCAGCAATAGCCCTGTCTGACCAACCACATGTGCAAGAGAAGAAGTGGAGGAGAAGTATGGGAACTGCAGAAACCCTAGAGCCAGGGGCACAGGAGACCCAGATTCAACCTGTACCTTCATAAAGATAAGCAGCGGGCACTGTGCTGCCCGCAAGTGAGGGAGTCCGCAACTAGACAGAAGATGGGGAACCTCTGTCCTTTGGAAAGGGGAGGCAAGGCACACTCTGCCCCGGCCTACATGGAATTTGGTGCTACCTGCCACTAGTCATAGCGGAAACGGCCATGATGAGACACCCTATAGGCTGCCTTCCCATGAGAACAGAACGCAGATAAACAGGGGGGCACATCAGCAGTCTGGTCATGACTGACTCATTTCAGGGCCTCCTAGGTAGTACTCTACAGTGTGTTGACCTTTGGTTTTGCAGCACGATATACGGTGCTGAAGGGAACAAGGCCAGGGCCACTGTGGAATAGTCTTGATTCCCACCTAGTTTAACACCAGGAGCTGAATGTAGTACATGCCCTCCTCTGGCAGACTGCTCGGGAGCAGCAACACAGTTTGAGGATAAGATTGTGTTTTCCTGGACTTTGCGGTTGAGCTGAAACTAGGTGGGCTGTGAAGCGATCATGGCCAGCACAAATGGCAAGAATGAATCCAGTTTAAAGAAACTCCTGCATTACGGCAGCACCAAGAAAAATGAAATGACTAGACACATTGAAAGCCTGTAGAATGACAAAGGACCAAACCAACAGGAGTGTCCTATGGAAGACAATTAATGGGTCACCAGAATCTTTATCAAGAATTTGTTCCTAGTTATTAAGTTCATCGTAGATTAAATAAATCAAAGCCTGAAAGAGGTAAATGAGGACATCGCAGACCTTGGAAATAGGGTACACTCCCTGGAAGATATTGAACAATACCAAGGATGATAGAACTCAAGATCAAGAAGAATTTAGGGCCTCTTACTCCTGCTACTGGAAATAAATTGATCTTTTGGAGGACAATTTGTAGAATTACTCCACGACGAATAATATCTTAATTAAGGTATCCCTTTTGGAGCCAGAGTGTGGGACATCAAGAGATGTAGTCTTGGAGCGTGCCAGAAGTGAGTACACTCACATAGAAAGTGTATCCTGCGGCACTGAGACCTATCAGAAAGGAGACCCAACCAGACAACCTACCATGTCTACATTAATTTGAGGAGAAAGAGCAGATCATGCTTGGTGTATGCTCCAATTGTACCTATTTGTTCAATGGCATTACCTTCCAATTTTTTCAGGACCTGTCTATAGTAACTTTGCAAAAGAAACAGGCCTTCCGCACAGTGATCAAATCTCTCAAAGACCAGGATGTGTGGTACATGTGGCTGTTAGACTTGGCATCTTTGGTGTAGTTTCCCCTGACTTTTTGCCTCTACCTCCAGTATTTTTTACACTGAGCTGGATTTTGTTTTTGCTGGCTTACATGCTTTGGGCACTTTGCCACTGCTGATCAGTGTCAAAGTACAAGTGCTCCCTGTGTAAATTGTTGTTACAATTGGTTCTCTCTGATTGGCATATTTGATTTACTGGTAAGTCCCTAGTAAAGTTCTCTGAAGTGTGCCAGGGTCTGTAAATCAAATGCTACTAGTGGGCCCGCAGCACTGATTGTGCCACCCACATGAGTAGCCCTGAAAAGGTATCTCAGACCTGCCACTGCAGTGTCTGTGAGCAGTTGATAACTGCCAAATCGACTTGGCAAGTGCACCCACTTGCCAGACCCTAACCTTCCCTTTTCTTACATGTAAGATACCCCTATGGCAGGCCCAAGGTACCCCCATGGACAGGGTGCAGTGTATGTGAAAGGTAGGACATGTACTAGTGTGTGCGACATGTCCTGATAGTAAAATACTGCCAATTTCTTTTTTCACTTTTGAAAGGCTATCTTGACCCATGGATAAAAAGGAAAATGCTTAGTAACATCTTACAAGTATAACTTCCCTTTGGGACAAGATAGAGAAATAAAGTTTAGGCTCTCTGATCTCAGAATTTAATAACACATCTTTTAGTAACGATGGTTTTTAAATTATGTGTTTTAAAATACCAATTTTAAAACGTAGGCATTTTCTTGTTTAGCTATTTTGTGTGCCTCTGCCTGTTTGTGTATTGACTGTCTTGTTTTGGAGTGACAGGGGCTGGCGATGCGCATTCACTGTAGAGAGCCAATGGGGGTTGAGGTGTGCCTGGCCTTTCCTGGATGACTCAGAGCTGAGCTGAATAGACCATGGCTGAATTTAGAGTAGTGGGAGGAGATTTCCTTGCACCTGAATAGGGCCTGTCTCCCTTGCACAATTCTATCTCTACCCCCTGTGGTCATACTGTACAATGAGGACAGAACTAGTTTGGACTGGGCTCAAAAACCCTTGCACAAAGAGAACAAAGACATTTTGGGGTATAAGTATTACACCTGAAACGCCAGAATTTTAGATTGCTTCTGGACTCAAGATGAAACTTTGCCAAGGAAAAGAGCTGAAGAGCTGTGAGGAGGAGTACTGCCCTTTGCTGTGTGCTGTGTGGGTTTGGCCTGCAGTTGCTGTTTCTGCCAAGGAGAGGACAAAGACTGGAACTTGGCTTTGAACCTGCTTGAAGAAGAAATCGAAGGGCCTGTGTGTGCTGGCCTCCTGTTCTGAAGTCTCAGGGACACAAAGACCAGCACCCCTGAACTCTGCTGCTGAGAGTTCTGACCTGCCAGAAGGTGCCTCTTCCAGTTCTGGGCCTCTGGAGTTTGTGCTTGCTGCTGGGAGCTTGAAGAAACCCAAAGAACTGAAGAAATCAATGCATCGCTCTTCTTGTGGCTGTTTTACCGACGCAGCACCAATGTGCAAGAAGAATCTCCGTGCATCGCCGCTCCGCTGCCAAAACCGACGCACCACCTGTCGCTGCTGCAAGAACCGACGCATCGAGGGATCGCGGCTGAAGAAACCGATGCAGCACTGCTCGACGACGCTGCATTGATCGCGGAAGCATCCTGGATTTCCATGCATCATACCTGTGCTGCAATTTTTCCCGATGCATCACCCACGGACCGGAACCTTCTTGGAATCGGCGCATCACTTTCCCCTACAGACCAGATTCAACGCATCACTTCTCCTGCGTGCAGCAGAACTGTTGCATCGCCTCCCCATGATCTCAGGAACTGACGCATCTCTTTGTTTTTCGATGCTTCCCATCTCTGCGGCTGTTTGGCCTTGTGAATTTTGACGCATCTACAGGTACTTTGTGAGAAACCACGCATCCATAGTTTTCTACGGACCCAGTTGTTTGAAATCTTTGAAAAGTCATATTCTTAGTACATGTATGTTGTATTTTTGTCGTTTTGGTCTTGTTGAGTTTAGATAAAGATACTTTGTTTTTCTAAACTGGTGTTATGTCCATTTGTGGTATCACTGTATTACTGTGTGTTTTGAGTGCAAATACTTTACACATTGCCTTTGGGATAAGTCTGTCTGCTTATGCCAAGCTACCCAGGGGGTGAGCAGGGGTTATCTCAAGTGTGTATCCCCCTTACCTTGACTAGGAGCAAAAGTCCCTATTTGGACAAAGGTACATACTTTTGCCACTAGAGACCCCCATTTTTAACAGCGGTGAAATCCTTTCTGTATCATAATCACTTTAGGGTGTGTGTGAAATTCTCATGCTGGATAAAAGGAAGGGACCACCCCCTAGCTCCAGGTCCACACCACATTTGATAGCCAGGGGCTCAAAATGGATGAGTGTTGACCTAGATTGACGCAACGGGCTCCAAAAGTGGATGAAGTTATTGTGGGATGATTACAGATGACCAAAAAGTTGCAGAAAGTCAGTACCACTGAATAGGTGCCTGAAGTGCACCCAGGAGACAAGATGTGACGTGATGAAGTTGGGCACATTGCTGGACGCTGGAGAGATTGATGTGCCCTAGTGTTGGCAGAGAGGTTATTGAGGGCCAAGCCAGAGCTGCCTGCTAGGTTGGTTGCTATGATGGGAATCCCTATGGAGGGGACAGGGCCTGTACTGTTAGGTTCAATACTACCATATCCTATCTAGTTGTCACATGACATGCAATTCAGCAGGGATGCGCCAGAAAAGATGCGACATGCAATTCTCTCCTTGCGCCACCACAAATATGTTGCATTTACAATGCGGCGCACCGTGGCGCAAGGATAGGGTGATGCATGTCGCATCATGTGGCATAAGGGTGGTGCATTGCTGGAGTCGTGTCGCAAGCACTACGCGGCTCCAGCAATGCACAGGGGCCGCCCTTACCTAACGTGGTACGCCACTCCTTATGCCTGCCTCAAGCAGGTGTAAGGATTTGTCGCAGTGGCCTCGGGAAAATGACTCAGTGAAATCTTGTAGATTTCACTGCGTTACATTTACGAGGTGTTCCTGCGACGGAAAGCCCACCCTGTGCAGGAACGCCCACATGAAACCTGACGCAGGTTTCATGCGGCGCAGGGCTTTACAACGTGACGCATCTCCCTAGATGCGTCACGTTGTAAATAAGGCACAACGTGGCGCATGGTTTACGCCACCGCTGCAAAACAGAAGTGACGCAACAGCGGCATAAATGTGGCGCATGGGACTTGTAAATCTGCGCCCCTGTGTTGCAAAATGTTGGATGGACTGGGAGTGCATGTCTCCATCTGCAGCCATGTTTGATGATAGGGGTTGGGCCTTTGAGGTCAGGAGCACCGTCTCTGCCAGTGATGTGTTTCACGTGCATGCACAGCTGCACTCATTGACCGAGAAGACATCTGCTGCCTCGTGCAGGGTGGTCATTCTGCAGGCAAGTTAACAGACTGCGCTGTCGTCAGAAGAATATGTCTCCCTGAAGCCCTTAAGCTGGACGAGGGAAATGGTGGAAAGGGATGACACAACCCTCCTCGCTCAGATTCAAAAAGTACTCCAGATGACACCATTCTACATTTCAGAGGGCTACAAGAAGCCGGAAGTTCATTTGCAAGATAAAGTGGATGTTGTCTAAAATGTTAATTTCCGGCTTTCTGTTTGCACTTAATATTGACACTTGGCACTTTTTTAACGCTTTCAATGTTTACCAGGTAAGGTAATGGGTAATGCAAGGGACGATACAATCTCGTGGAGTGATCTCCCAGGGATCATTCCGTTTTTGGGTCAAGTGGCACATTACAGCCAGTCTAGAATTGTATGTTATTTTTGTGGTTTTTATCTTTCTCTATTATCAAAAGACTGTCAATAGAACCACACGCAAAGCTTCCAGGCAAACCACACAAAAGTCCTCACAGAACTCAGCATTCACTTACTGCTGCCATATTCTACTTGTGAGGCTGGTGCTGGTGAAGGGCTCTCAGTGCAGCCCATCTTGCAAACTGCTCACTTCATGGACACAAAATTAATTCCTTTTGTCCAACCTGAGCTAGCCAGGAACAGGTATTTGAGGAAGTGAGCGCAGTATACAGCTGTGTTACATGTAACCAGGCAATCACAGGAGGCAAATATGCTCTCTTTACACACAGGGAAATGTAACATTTATGTTGCCAAAAACCAGGCCACATCACAACTGCGCTGCTGCCCCCAGTACAGTCTTTCTCCATCGGAGGCAAGGCATTTCCAGGAGCAGATTTGTAGGGAGACTGCAACAACAGTTCATGACATTTAACCATAAAATACGATCTACTAAGTCTGCAGCTACCAAGGGTAAAATTGTGTATTAAAGGCTAGATTCAAAGCTATATGACTATATGCAATTTGAGGAACAGGCCGGCTCTCTTCTGAACGATAGAAAAAAGCACAATAAAATCATGGAACAAAATAGCATAGGCAAAGCCAATACGTTTGGCTTTGGCTAGCTGAAGCAATGGTCATTTTTTTAGGTCTCGGCTCTAGACAGCGCATGCACTGTCTCGAAGAGACATGTTACATATACTTTGTGGGCTTCAGCTGCCCATAGGCTTCCCATATACTGGCTCCATCATTACTCTCATAATTGTCCTATAACATGCATGCTTCATGCCCCTTCCTGTGCTTAGCCCTCCCTGAGAGCATGGACCAATTACTACTATCCATCCTCTGCTCACAATTTAGGACCTGTTTTTCCTTGTTTAACAGCAGTTAACACGAGCGCTGTGTTTTCACTCGCTCTGACCTCCGTTTCTGTAAACAGGGCAGGGCTGTAAATCTTGTTCTTATCTCTTCACATTTGCCTTCATTCACAGACCGATTTCAAATGTCAGACGCTGTTTTCCAAGGTCTTCAGTTTACTTTCTCAAACTTCAAAGTGTTGCTTGTTTTAGTAAAGATTGAGCAACTGTGAGCTTTTTTTATTGAACCTCTTCCTCACTCTCTCCACCTATTGAACCTCTTCCTCACTCTCCCTTCACCTAGGCTCTTGTTCAAACCTTTGACTAGCTTTGAAGGGTCTGCTAGATAAAACAGACCTCTCTGAGCTTATATGATAGTATTAATCGAAACATCAAGCATTTACCATCAATGTACAGACTGGAGTGCCTACTTTTTTCAGCTTCTAGCCGCAAGCCTCAAATCTAGTTACTAGCCAAATCTTAGATTCAGGAAGTGCAGTGGCCATTCTTCCTGCTTGCTTTTATAATGCTGGTGTTAGGGTGACCAACCGTCCGTAAATTTCACGGACAATCCGTAATTTCGGCCGTCTGCCCGTTGTCCGTGAAGGATTCTTTAACAGACGCCATGTGTCCGTAATTTTAACCGGGCACCGATCGCACCACCCTAAAGCCGGCACAGCTTCCACCCACCTCCCTGCTTGACTCCGATGCTGTTGAGGTCGGGTGTAACAGACTCCGATGCAGTACCAAAGCTCAGATACCCAGCAGTATTGGAGAGGCACAGCGGGATGGCTACCCTCACACCTTCAGCCCTTGATGAGCAGTTAAGAGGTGCTTGAAGGTGACTGAGAGGGTGGGCTGCAGCTTCAGGGGCATCTATTCAGATGCAAACAGCCCTGACTGCGTCATGTCTCTGCAATTTAGAGGGGCCTCACACATTCCCTTTCTGCCCAGGGCCCCAAAAAATCGTAGAACCGGCCCTGATTACACCGAGGCAGCACGTTGTTCTCTTCACAGAGCTTAATTACTGTTACTAAATTGTAAGCAAACCTCGGTTCTTCAAACATGCAGTGTATAATGTAATACAATAAAGAAATGGCACAATCGCACCCACACTGATTAACAAAGTATGAAGAACAATCAGTTAAATCAGTTCTCTTGGAGTATCTCCTTTAAGTACTGTACATCACAGTGGGGGATGACAAAACTAACATTTTGGAAAGAGAGCCTGTCTTCTCGATGTCCTGTCCAGGAGGGGGTGAGGAGCCCTACCCCACCCTGGAGGGGCCAAGATTATACTAGAATACTGCATGCCCACCCCTGTGCCCACCCTGGTGGATCCTGTTCCCCCTCCTGTGATGGCTCCTGCCCCCCCCCAGTGATGGCTCCTGTCCCCCCATGTGGTGGTTCCTGTCCCCCCTGCCCCCCCCCCGCCTGTGATGGCTCCTGTCCCCTCTGTGGTGGATCATGTCTCCGCCCTGGGTGGCTTCTGCCCCAGTCCAGGAATGGCTCCTGCAGCGAGGGTGAAGTTCTTGATGGGCCTCTTCTCAAAAAGGCTCAGCTCAAAATTAATATGAAAAGGTGGGCGAGTGAGTAAGTGAAGGAATGGGTGGATGGCTGGATGAATTAGTGAAAGGGTGAATGAGTGAATGAAAGATTGAATAGATGGAGAATGAGAGAGGATGGATGGATGGATTGATGAGTGAGTGGAAGGATGGATGAGAGAAAAGGTAAATAGCTGGATGTATGGGTGGAAGGGAAGCTGGATGGGCAAAAGGGTGGATGGATGAGTGAAAGGATGGATGAGTGAAAAGGTGGATGATGAGTGAGTGGGTGGATGGATGAGTGAAATGATGGATGGATTGATTAATTGATAAGTGAATGGATGGATGGATGATTGAAAGGGTGGATGTAAGGATGGATGCGTGAGTGAAAGGGAGGGTAGGTGGACAAAAGGATGAATAGATGAGTGAAGGAGTGAAAGGATAAATGGATGAGAGAAAGGATGGATGAGTGATAGGGTCAATGGATGAAGTCATGAGTGGATGAGTGGGTGGATGGATGGAAGGAAGGATGGCTAAGTGAAAGGGTCGATGGAAAGAGAAAGGGAGGATGGATGGATGACTGAAAGGGTGGATGGGTGGAAGGATGGATGAGTGAAATGATAGATGGAAGGATATATGATGGATAGGTTTGCAAATGGTTGAATATGTTTGGATATGGCTAGGCTTACTTATATACTATTGTGCGACCTCCTCTGATGGGTCTGTAAAACGTACCTATTGTCCTGAATTTGTGTCCTGAATTTTGACACTTTGTCCTGAATTTTTACACTCACCGTCCTGAATTTGCACCAATGCCAGTTGGTCACCCTAGCTGGTGTGTCTTTCATGGCTGAACCATTGCTTTATTTTTGCAGAGTTTTATATAGCGCAAACTTGACCCGAATCCAATCAGGTATCAGAGCGCTTTACATAGCAGCAGTTATGTTACATGAGGATCATTTTTTGTTAGGCCCGGGGAGATTAAGTGATTTGCCCAGAATCACAGGAAGTTCAGCGTCATTACCGAGACTCGAACCCAGTTCCCCAGGTCCAAGGTCGAGCGCCCCAGCCGTTAGGCCAACTCCTCTCCCCAGGTTTAGGCTGTAAGGAGAGCCCTTCCATTTTTTTACCTTAAACATTGAATTGTTTTTGGGAGTGTTGGAGAGTCGGAATTGTAAGTACTATTCATTGGTAAAAGATCAAAACTTGGTTTTAACTTACATGTTTTTTCAACTGTATGTAGCGTTCGTCTTCTACACTCCTTGAACAGAAATGTGAACCTGTGGCGTAGATCATGTCAAATTAGTGCTTGATTATACCTGCCACGTGTGACTGCATGTCTGTGAATGATGTTTTACATTTGTTATTCCTCTCCTCCTCGATTTAATAATTTGGACAGTAGTAGTTAAAACAAGCATTGGCAAAGCCAATAGGTCGTGCCTATCTGGACTCTACTGGCTTTGGCAGTGGTTCTTAATCCATGTTGTACAGCAGCATGGCTGCTGTGCAGCATGGTTGAACGTGAATTTTAAAAAAGTGCTATGACACTTTCAACACTGACCACATCATAGCACTTTCTTTTCTTTTTACTTTTAACCATGCGGCACAGCTGCTGTGCTGCTGTACAATATGGCTAGTTTTCTATAGTGGGGTTCTTGCTGCATCTCTGCTCTGTGTTAAAGGGACCAAGCCATTTTCCCATCCCCATTACATTGTTAGTTTGTCCTGGTGTGCGCCATTTATGCTCCTTATTAGGAATCGTATCTCCTTTTTCGATCCACACTGCTCTTGTATGCCCTATTCGAGTGTGAGTACTATGTTTCTGCTGGGCACGGCAGTGGTGAGCTCTGTGGAAAGCAAACTCCTCAGAAGTAACGAGCAATAACGGGTTTTTAATTTAGTTTAGTGACTGGTATCTAATTCAATATATTGCCTGCAGCATTGTTGTTTTATCTTCATGTAGTCCGAGGGTTGCCATGGACTAGTAAGTGTCTAGCTAAAATTGTAATTTTCATGACAACAATTTTGGACAGTATTGTTCTATGGGCTGACGGATGGGGAGGGGCTTTAGTCTTCCACGCTTCCGCTGGCACACTTGACACCGACCAATGGTCCTCTCGGTCTGGTAGTCCAGGTCTGGATTCTTTTCACTTCCCACATGTACAGTACTTATATGTTCTATGGTTGTGTGTGTACCACCCTGTACTGTATGTCGTTTCAGTGTTTGGGGAGGTTCTTCTGCTTCTTCATATCTGCACTACAAGTGTATGATTTATTGTTATTTGCCTTCTTCACTGTATTTTTGCACAATGTTGTACATGGTCTCTTCTTCCCTCTAATCTGTGCCGTTTTTTATGTGTATATGCCACACAGTGTATTTCCACCTGTCTTCTCTATATCGCTTTGGCTGTCTATGGTACATTCGACCCTTTGGTGGGAGTTACTGGAGTGTCTTGCATTTCTGCTGAGTTTTGAAAGGTTTTCTCTACCTTTTCCATCTGTACCCTGGTTAATGCTAGGGTTTCTGTGACACCGGCCTCTCTCTTATAGGTAGGGTAGGTGTGCCTTCAAGGGATTTATTTAAAGGTTTTTACTAATTTATATGAAGATTTTCAAGGCCAAGCAAATGGTTACCTTGTTGATTAATTTCTTTCAGCAAATGATTTTAGTGCTCAATTATGTTATCTCTTGAATCAGAATCACAGAAATCATACAGAATATAAATCATTTGTGCAAAAATGTGTAAAGAACTAGAGCAGAAGCGGGTGTATATAGAAAAAATGTTCACTTTTTATCTTTAACTTAGGGTACTTAAAAATACAGACAATGTAACAAGAAGGAAACAATATAAAATTCAGAGCCTTCACTGTGACAATTGCCAACACTTCTCTTCTTAACAGAAATTAAACAAATTACAGAAGAAAAAGCGTAGGTCGACGTTCCGGTCTCTATTTTTGCATTAATGAGACCATCTTCAGGACTGATATGTATTTTAGTTGATGACCCCTGATCGCTAAATGTTGTGAGAATCGGCTAAACGTTCTCTCAAGTTGATAAACTCACGTCTATTAATCTTAGTTTAAGCAAAAGACACAAATGGTATGTGTCTATTATTTTCTTGTGTGGTTGACCCAGGGTTGAAGAACCTCGAAAAGATCGAGCCAATATCCGTACAACTATTTTAACAGCACCATTAGTCTTTACTAGTGCCGAGCGTTAAATTCACTTAGTAGACTGGACTGATTCAATCTCTATGTATTTAGAATGCTTGTATTAACCTGTGCGTCGATCTTAGTTAATAACAAACGCTATGTTCCACAGTAAAGTCTGGAACAATTCAATTCCTCTGTGTTATTTGATAGCTTCTAGTGGCCAGCCAGTTGAGTGTTACCAATCTCTGGTAAGTCTCTGCATGCGCGGACTCAATGGCGTTCGAATTGGAGCATTATTGACATCTGGGCCTTTAACTTTGTATTGAGAATATTTGGTGCCTGTGCACTTGCAATAATCTGACTTCTCTCACAAAATTCCACTCCACACCATGCCACATAAGTCCATTTCACAGAATTCCTCTCCACACCATGCCACATAATCCCACACAATGCCATACAATTCCACATCACACAATTTAACACCACACAACATATATACACTCCACATAATACCACATAATTCAACTCCACCTAGTTACATTCTACTCAATACCACATAAATACACCACATAAAACCACTTTATGCCACATAACAACAATTCACAATAATACACTCCACACCATGCCACATAATTCCACTCAACATAATTTCACTCAACGCCACACAATTCCATGCCACATAATTCAACTTCACACAATTCCATTCCACACCACATAATTTCACACCAAACTACATAATTCCATTCCACAACACAATTCCACTACACACCACATATATCCAATCCACAACACAGAATTCCACATAACCATATCATGCCACAAAACTCAACACCACACCACATCATTTCACTCCACTACATGCCACTCCATGACACACAATCCCACTCCACAAAATTCCACTCCATGACACACAATCCCATTAAACATAATTCCAGTAAACTCAATACTACATGACTACTATCCCCATATTTCAACTGCACACCATGCCACATAATTCCACTACACATAACTCCACTCAACATCACACAATTTCACAGCAAACAATTCCAATCCAACCCACATAATTCCAATCCACAGCACATACATCCTCTCCACTCCATAACAAATGATGCCAATAGTTCTTGAATTGTCGATACCTATTGGCTTTGCCAATGCTTGTTTATTTCAGGCATGTGCTGCAAAAATAACAAGCATTTGCAAAGTCCATGGATCTCACCTTTGGAATAGGTTAGATGACCTTAAAAAAAGAAAACAAAAACGTGCAGCATAAATGTGGCTGTCCTATGCAGCCAATAAATAATTTAAAAGTGAGAAAAAATCCCATTACATTTTATAGAAAAGAACAGGTGCAATATAGCTGTCAGATGCACTTGGATTAGATACATACACATTTTTGGGGTTTTAATGAGCATCACATTAAAACACGTCACTCGTAGGTGCAAAGAAAAGGTTCTATTGGCTTTGAATTACTGTAACCTGAAGACATTATGTTAAAATTTTGGAGCACAAGGAAACTGAAAAAAAATAAAAAAGGATAAAGAATGGAAATTAAAAAAGCAATGGCAAAAAAGGTTTAGTGCAACACCTTTGGTACTGAGGTGCATCTCTTTTAAGGCGAATGTGCACAAGTGATCAATGAATATGACGTCACTCGGATTGCAAGACAACCAATGGTTGAAATGACCTGGCCCATTGCCCCTTGTTGCATGCTGTGGTGGGTGGAAATAAAAGACAAATGAAAGTTCAACAGTCCACTAGATAAAGACAATTGACCCAAAATAGCCCATTGTTTGTATAAATGCCTTTTTTATTCATGAATTGGTTTGATTACAAAAATCTGACATATAATATATAGGAATATGTAATTCACTAGGCCATGGAAGAGGAAGCCTGTGGGAAAGTGGTGTCTGAAGAGAACTGTGGGAGAGAGGGGAGCTTTGGAAAAGGTACCGCAATAAAGGGAACATTTTTGTAAAACACTAGAAAAACACAGCATCAAACACATTTTGGTGGTGCTGGAATGTATATACGCTGAACCCCACCGATATTCAGATTTTGTTTCCTTCTAACTGATAAAAAAAGAAACCGTGAAAACAGGAAATCCTAAATAGGTCATACCCATTTCACTCGCTGTGGGGCAATAACCCCACCAAAACTTGCCATAAAAAGCCAATTTCCTTGCAACAGTCATGGTTGGCAAGCCTAGCCAACCATATCCAATAAACCATTCGCCACATGCTCACACCACTTAGCCTACCCAACCTCACCATTATTCTGCCATTGGGCCCGCAACACCAATACCTCCATCCATGCTCGCCACTAGGATCTCCTTGTAAAGAGACTGCGCTTGACTGCTCAGTCAGATCCATCGCCCTCATCGATCTATTCGCAACATTTCAGTCCTCATCGCATCTTCCTGCCCATCTGCCTCCTAGCCAACCCACGGATCCTCGCCCACTGAAAACGAGGCATGGCATCTGCAATATAATTAATAACATTAATCACTCAAGGCACATGATGCACCTGAAATACATTTTCGATTTGCAAACAACCGAGAACAAAAACCCTCAACTGTTTCAGCACTTTCACATCATGCACCAACTGCCTTTTGACGATATGTAACAGTAAGTTGTCAATATTGAAAGACCCTTTTTTATTCTTGAAGTATCTGCCCCACAAAACCAGCACCACCAAGTGGCAGGTGATAATTCGAGCAGTAGGGGTGGCATGCAGGCCACTCACTCACATATGCACACTCACTCACACCCCTGCATTCACACAACTGCACCCATTGACCCACCCTTCACAAGCACATACGCACACATACATGTACACACACCCATTCACTGTACGCACTGAGCTGCAGCGTTGGTCTCGGGAGGCGGGAGGGCAGTCTTGGTGGTTCCTAAGGATTGGGATTGCCGTCTCCTCTCATTGGCTGACCTTGTTATGAGTAAGTCAGTGAGACGTACCGGTAGTTTCTTACTCATCACAGACTGGTAAGGGGTCAGTGAGACTGCTGACCCCACCCCTTCTGTGATGAGCCTTTCTGATGGACACTCGGACCTGGGCACTTCAGGGCCTAAAACTGAAGCACTCAAGTCAGAGGCTGTTAGAAATGGGGGTCTCTATTTGGCAAGGGTTTGCACCTTTGTCCAAGTAGGGACCCTTCCTTCTAGTCAGGAAAAGGGAGTTACACTCCTAAAATAACCCCTGCTCACCCCCCTGGTAGCTTGGCACGAGCAGTCAGGCTTATCTTAGAGGCAGTGTGTAAAGCATTTGCACATAACCAACAGTAACACAGTGAAAGCACTACAAAAGGACACCACACCAATTTATAAAAATATCCTATATTTTATATACTCAAAACAAGACCAAAAACGATAAAGAATCCACAATACAGTACTTGAAAAATAGATACTTTGCAAGACATCTCCAAAACGGCAGAAATATCTCGAAAACACAGTTCATATGAGTCGGTCGCTCCGTCCGGGGCTACCGTGCTGAAAAACATCAGAGTCTAACAGTTCCAGCTGATGCGTCGATACGGGCCAGCAAGAGCGTGAACAGACTCGGTAACAGTACCTTTCTCGTTGCGGCTTACACGGAGGTGCGAGCTGGTCGTGGCAACCATCGCGGTTGCGTTGCAAAATGGAAGCGGTGCAGGGTGCGGTGTCTTCTCGATGCGGCTCGGTGACGATCGTCCAGACAACGTCGGTGAGACCAAGGCTTAAGATGCAGGGCGAGATGGTGCTCGATGCGGTGCTGGCAAGTTGCGGTGC
Source organism: Triturus cristatus (assembly GCF_964204655.1). NCBI lineage: Eukaryota > Metazoa > Chordata > Amphibia > Caudata > Salamandridae > Triturus > Triturus cristatus. The sequence goes on from NC_140589.1 coordinate 1,344,888,808, forward strand.
AGGTGACAGAGCTGGTTTGCAGGAGCTGGCTTCGGTCGGCCCAGAAGGCTGTGTGGGACAAGGCAGTACATCATGAAACTTTACGAGCAGTGCCCCCAAACACGATGCGGTCACTGGTGTTTAGTCAGCAGCAGCGACAGCGTCGGAGAGACCAGGAAGTGAAGCGAGGCTGTGCGGACTGGGGTGCCCACAGGTCACGGTGCAAGCACAGGCTCAATGGCAGTAGCTGCGTTATGGTCGTCGGTGAGACCAGGGTTGTGGTGCGAGATGCGGACAGTGCGGTCTGCGGTGCCGACAGAGTCGGTGACGGAGTCGGTTGCGGTTCCCTTCTCTGTGGCAACTGAAACAGCAACTCCAGAAGCGGTACCAAGAGGTGCTCGATTTCAGGCCCTTGGAGATACTCAGTATAAGTAAAGAAAGTTCAGTCCAGTCATTTCACTGCCCAAGGCAGAAGCAACAACTGCAGGCCAACCCAACAAAGCAACAACACAGCAAAGGGGCAGTACTCCTCCTGGCTGCTCTTCCGGCTCTTCTTCTTGGCAGGTACCTTGATTCCAGCGAGTTCTAAAGTTTAGGGGTTTGGGCCCCACTTTTTATAGCCCAAAATCCTTTGCTCTCTCAGGCAGAGATTGTCTGTGCCCAGCCAGAACCAGTTCTGTCCTCCTTGGTGCAGCTTCCTGTCAGGAGGTGGAGACAGCTTCGTCAGTGGCAGACCAAGCCCATTCAGGAGAAAGGAAATCTCCTCCCCTACTCTAAATGCAGCCAAGGTCTATTTAGCCCTTCCATGGCCCATCCAGACTCTCTGGAGGCACTTCTCCTCTCCAATCCCTTTCATCCAAAACCCAGACAGTCAATTCACAAACCTAGCAGAGACCTACTGGATGGCTGAGCAAACTTTCTAAAAGTGGTATTTTTAAACACAGAATGTAAAAATCACCTTCACTAAAAGATTCTGAGTTCAGGCATACTAAACTTTATTTCTCCACCTTGTTCCTAGGGCCATTTATGTTTATAAGATGTTATAAACAAACTCCCCAGTCTTTCCTACGGGAACAGGTAGCCTTGCCATAGTGAAAAACGAAATTGGCAGTAATTCACTATCAGGACATGCCACACACACATGGCATGTCCTACCTTTCACATACACTGCACCCTGCCCACAGGGGTACCTTGGGCTTACCTTAGGGGTGATTGACATGTAAGAAAAGGGAAGGTTATGGCCTGGCAAGTGGGTACACTTGCCAAGTCGACATGGCAGTCCCAGACTGCACACAGGCTCTGCAATGGCAGGCCAGAGTTACATTTACAGGCTGCTTGTGTGGGTGGAACAATCCTGTTATGCAGCCCACTAGCGGCATTTGACTTACAGGCCCTGGCACACTCAGTGCACCTTACTAGGGACTGACAAGTAAATCAAATATGCCAATCATGGAAACACCACCCATTAAACAATTTACAACAGAAGCCCTTGCACTTTAATACTGATCAGCAGTGAGAAAGTGCGCACTAAGACACTAAGCCAGCAAAAACAGAGTCAAAACCGGGAGGTTACAAAGCAAAAATTCAGGGGAAACACGTCATAAGATGCCAAGTCTAACAGAGGCTATCAGTGACGCTCCCCCTCCACATAAGGGGGAGGACTACCAAGTGTTTTACTGGGCTGCGGAGGTCATGCCCACAGGTCTGTGACATCTTCAGCCTGGAAAAGCTCAGCTCAGGTCACCAGGTGCCTGTGCATTTAGCTGAAGTATAGTACCTGACTTCCTGACCAGAACATAAAGAGTGTCTGTAAGGCTGAACTTAGCTCAGCCTGACAGACAATCTTCAAATATGGAAAATGGTGAGGGGGTGGAGCCCTTCCACCCTTAAGGACGAGTCGCTGCTGGCACATTTCAAAAATTTTGAAAAACTAAAAGAAAACAATAGTTCTTCCTTTTTGCAAACATTCCTCTGGGCATCACCCTAAACACCACCCCTCTTGCCAGTACAAACCAAAGCCACACAGACAAACCTTCACATCCGCTCTAACCCTACTATCAACCTCACTCTGTGATATGGCAAACTTCACCCCAGTTATGTAAGCCCCAAACTTCTACAAAACGCCCTGCCCACTCACACCACTCAACACGCAAAATTCAAATGCCCCAACAAAACCTGAATCATCCTCACCTCAATTTTCCTTTTCTCCAGGACTTCTTCTAGCAATGCCACCATTGTCACCAACGTTTTGTGAGGCAATCTCACCCACAGAATCAATTTTTATACCCAACGAGGTAATTAACATTTCCTGACCCACCATTTTCTATTGTGCAAGCAGTACTTCAACTTCCTCCATGAACATCTCAAAGTCATACAGTGCTCACTGACAATCCTGTTGGTCTGTTGAACTCACAAGAAAGTAATCCAAATAATGTGTTATCGGCTTCCAACCTGATAATTGAGTAAAAAGCCTTTGCAAAAAATGTACTGAATTTCTCAAATAAGGAGCAGGACACCAAACAACCCATGCATAGTGCCTTGCCTACATAGAATGCTCCATCAAATGTATACCCAGCATTGCAAAATTATCTGGATGACATCAGGACCCTGCTAGACAACGGAAAAACCACGGCCCTCATCCTCCTGGACCTGTCAGCCGCCTTCGACACGGTCTGCCACCGCACACTACGAACATGTCTCTACAACGCCGGAATCCAAGAGAAGGCCCTGGACTGGACCACCTCCTTCCTCTCCGGCAGAACACAGAGCGTCCGCCTCCCCCCCCTTCCGCTCCAAAGCCACCAAGATCATCTGCAGAGTACTCCAGGGCTCATCCCTCAGCCCAACGCTGTTCAACATCTACATGGCACCGCTCACCCACGTCGCCCGACTGCATGACCTCAACATCATCTCCTACGCCGATGACACCCAGCTGATCCTCTCCCTCACCAAGGACCCCCACACCTCCAAAACCAACCTCCACGAAGGAATGAAGGCCGTCGCCGAATGGATGAGGAACAGCCGACTGAAGCTGAACTTGGACAAGATGGAGGTCCTCATCCTCGGATCCACCCCCTCAGCCCGGGACGACTCCTGGTGGCCGACTGCACTAGGAACAGCTCCAACACCCACCGACCACGCACGCAACCTAGGGGTCATCCTCGACTCGACCCTCTCCTTGATGAAGCAGGTCAATGCCGTCTCTTCCTCCTGCTTCAACACCCTCTGCATGCTCCGCAGGATCTACAAGTGGATCCCCACCGAAACAAGAAGGACGGTCACCCAGGCCCTCGTCAGCAGCAGACTGGACTACAGAAACACCCTCTACGCAGGAGCCTTGGCCAGACTCCTGAAACGGCTCCAACGCATCCAGAACGCCTCCGCACGCCTGATCCTCAACATCCCTCGCCGCAGCCACATCACACCCCACCTGAGAGACCTGCACTGACTCCCTGTCAACAAGAGGATAACCTTCAAGCTCTTCACCCACACACACAAGACACTCCACAACACCGGACCAGCATACCTCAACAGCCGACTCAGCTTCTACACCCCCACCCGCCAGCTCCGCTCCGCAGACCGCGCCCTCGCCACTGTCCCCAGCATCCGAAGAGTGACCGCCGGCAGCAGATCATTCTCCCACCTCGCTGCCAAGACATGGAACACCCTCCCCATCTGCCTACGGCAGACCCAAGACCTACTGACCTTCAGAAGACTCCTCTAGACCTGGCTCTTCAAACAGTAGCAGCATTCCCCCCTCCCCCTTAGCGCCTTGAGACCCTCACTGGTATGTAGTGCGCTTTACAAATGCTATGATTGATTGATTGATTGATTGGATGAACAGGGAAGAACAGGAATGCTGACTTAATATCGCACTTCACCATAAAAGCCCCTTGTCCCTCTCCCTTTAGCAATTCAATAGAATTCATATTATATGCATAATATAACACCATCAAATCCCCAGAAATAAAGTGATTTATTAAGGCCCCTTCTGACCGCTAAAAATATTGTATCAACCTGAACTGGCACTTTTCTGTTTTTGGCACCACCCCTGTAGGAGATACAGTTAAATCCCTCATCGACTAGTCCTCAAATGGGTCTTCCATCCATACTTCATCTACCTCCATGTCTAATTTTTCTTAAAGCACCTCCTAGTGTTGCTTTGCTGACCGCACATTTTTAGCATGACTCCTAACCTTAGGGCCTTCACAACCCAAACTCAAAGCATCTTCAAAACAAACAGCCAGCTTATTCAACATCCAACAATGAGTAAAACAGCAACAGAAAACTCAAAACATAATCCTTAACTGGTTGGTGTATGTGCTTTTTCCAAATAGTTCTGGGCCACCTCTCCCTCATTCCCCTGGCATCTGATTCTGTCCCCCCTGTGTTCCTTGTACTCCCAATGGTCCATGCCCGGAGCACACTGTGAGTGGGTGTTTTGCAGCACAGCTAGAGCACTCATGTCTAAACGTGTAAAACTCTATATTGAAATACCCTCTTTTGCAAGCCCAACATTCCCCACTTTGCGTGATTTGTCTTCTGCCATTCCCTTCCACCCCTACTTGGGTGGGACACACCAGAAAGAGCAAGTACACTAATTGCAGGTCACTAGCTTTATAAGTCGTAAGCGCCAGCCTGTTGGGCACCATTCACATGTATCCAAAGGTCCGTGTCCTATTCTCCCCATTTACAGTCTGCATACTCAGCCAACCAACTTTGAATTCCTCACCATACCTGACCTGAGCCATCCCCTCAAAATATAGCTGTTTTTTCTGTTAACATCAATGTTTTTAAATAAGGTAATGCTGCGCTCTGGGAACTTGTCACAATAAACACTGCCATAGATAAGGAAAGCCGCTGTCCAATTTTTCATATTAACTGAGACTTTCATCCTCCATGGCAATTCCCATTCTTCCTCCTTTGGCCGCTCTTTCACACTGACCTCTCTGTGTAATAATTTGAACACCTCTACTTACTCCTCTTTCCAGATTTTTCTTTTGGAGATAACAACAAATGTGCTCCGGCCTTGTCACGCCCATACATGACAGCTTGTTTTATCTCTTTGCTCTCTTTTGTATCGTCAACTGACTTACCCTTCTATGACTTAGCTTCCTCATTAACCACCATCTCTTCCTCTGTGACAATGTTTTTGTCCATGACATAGTTGTGTTTCTCCAATTTTCCCTTTGAACTAACCTTACCACTATCTCTGCCAGCACTAACAGATCTCGACTGTAGTACTTGATATACTTTCACAGTATGCTTACATTTTTGTAAAGTTGTGGCCTTCTCTTAAGCCATCCATCCTTGAAAACCTTTCCACCATTTGCAATCATCATGATGCGATTAAACCATCCTGGAAATCCAGCATCTGATAAACACCTGCCACTGTTATCCCACTCAGGCTGGCTTCGGCCTGACACAGCACAAGACATGAATGTCATTTCATTCTAATTGACCACATATTAAACAATTTCTCCTTCTTCCACGTCTTCTTCATCATCCTAGTAATTAAGCTGTATCTCTTCCTGATCAGGCATACCTTACCGCCACCCTTTTGCCCCAGTCGCCCTGGCCACTAAAACATCTCCAACACCCCCTTCCAAAATTTCACATCCTCGAGCACAAGTCTTCTCGAGAGAATCCAACCAAGATCTGTTCCCTCCGAGTCCTGTACTGTCCCTCAATGACATTAAGTCAGATGCACTAGACCGAACCTACTATTCCACCAGGTTAGAAGAGCCACACCAGACTGGACCAGATACCTGTGCAAAAAGAACAGAGGATGGTCAGAATGCTGAACAAATCAAACATTCACCCCCAGTCACAGATCTGGGTTAAATACACTGTTTTTTTTGCTCGCCATGCTATTCCAGTTTAGACCCAGCCATATGCAAATCAGTCTTGACCCTGTGCTTCATGGGAACAGTCCAGCCCGAACTGCCAAGCCAGGTCCTCCTTGGACCAGAAACAAGCTTCCCAGGACTGGTTTCGGGGTATCACCCCTTCATCAGCCAGGCTAGCTTGAATCCAGTGGCATAGCACGCACAAGACACACATCTGGGCTTACCCTTCCCACTTAGGGAGACAAATGCAAAAGGAACAGATGATGGACGGAATGCTAAGCAAATCAAACATTGACCCCCAGTCACAGATCTGGAATACATCTATAGTTTTTTTCTTTGCAATGCCATTCCAGTTTAGACCCAACCATATACATATACATCAGTCTTGACCGTGCTCTCCATGGGAACAGTCCAGCCTGAACTGCTGGAAGAAATGAACAAGAATTTAGAAAACCGACTTACTTACTGTGTTAGAATTGCACTGCAGAATGCTTTAAATTCTGCAGAAATATTTATGTTAATGGATGGCTAATTGGCAAAATTGCAAATGCATAAATGTTTAGAATTTTAGTAAATAAACGGTGAAAATATTAGTTAATTCACACGTAGGATCGAAAATATTTTAGAATACTTCCTAATAAATGCATGTTTTTCAAACTTTTGCCACCAGGCAACCATTTCCTAATTTATTTAATGAGGCCGAAAAGTCTTACACCCGACTCTTGCTCACAGTTACATGAGTAGGAGATTTCTTGTGCAACTGCCAAGCATTAGTGACGTCTTTGGAAATGTGCAGACTATAACATCGTGTTGATCCAGCTCCTCATCAATTGTTAGAACATTTTATTGAGAATACAATGAGCATACTACAACTGCTTACATTAAATGATGACTTGGAGATTTTGTGAATGCTGTTTCCGAATAACATTGATAGTTGCTTCATATTACTGACTATCTATTGTCTACACATCAAGCTTATAGTACATCTCTTAGCTTAGGTAAGAGAGTTCTCATGAGAACTTTCCCTCATGTAACAAATACCACCTGGTGGTCTGTTCTCATTGGTTAACGAGCGAAGACGCCTTCAAAATGTTTTACCATTGCAAGAAACTATATTAAGGAATGTTCCTATCTAGTTAGGAGAGCACCTCTTTTATTTCCTTTAGCTATTCGGTGGTCATGCTGTCTGATTTTCCCTTGCCCAAAGACTCTTCTTTATGGGAAGATAACTTCTTTAGCTATAACCTGAGGTGACTGATTCTGCTTATTTCTGATTTATTTGGATTATAAGCGATATATGCTACTGCAAGGATAGCACCTTTATTTACAGTTGGTACTGCAGCTGTAGGAAACTCAGCTGAGTTTCCAGAACGACTGTTTATGAGAAGTTGATCTCTTTTATGCTCTTTTCCAAAGGAACTCTTTGTGGGTTTTATTTAGATTAGGTCCCTTAGTTAGTTTACTAGATTTCTCTATGGAACACTGTGTATATCTTAATGCTGACTTCTAACCAATCTAATTTATATTTCTGTAAACTTACTAAACTAAATAAAGATAATAAGAGATTCTAACCCAAATTAAAATAAAGGCTTTGAAACCTGCATCAACCTCTCATCATTGACTACTTGCTAAATCTGAATGTTTATGATGTATTAATTCTTTTTAAAAGAGCTCAAATTCGCCTACAGTGGAAAAGGTCTGTCGCCTTCTCCGAGCTGCACAGGTTCTCCACGGTGAGTATTGGAAGTGGGAGTATAAAGAAAAATGTAACCATCTTGGTGAGCTCTCACACCACCAAGCCAGGTCCCACCTTGCACCAGAATATAGCATTCCGGACCCGGTTTCATGGTATCATCCCTCATCAGCCAGGCTAGCTTGAATCCAGTGGCATAGCAAGCACGGGACCCACATCTGGGCATACTCTTCCCGCTTAGGGCGACATATGCCATTTCCGTCATCTTCGATCCGATGACCCCTAATGCTATACTGCCTGTCTGCTCCTACCTCTCCTATCTTTTCCTGCACCCATTCCCATCTCCCAAGTCTATCTGTCCTACCTGTTAAGGGCCCATTTATGCATTCTGGCTGAAAACTTCGCTCATCACCATATGTTGTACATCTGAATAAACATTTACTAACTTTCTGAGAAATCTACTCTTGATTCTGTTCAATTGAACCTGATGAATAAACTTATCAGACTACAATGATTCGTGAAGTAAAAACCAGAAGAGGAAGTATGTTTCCTATTGACATGAGGCAATCTGAGAACCCCACAGTTTGCATTTTAATCTTGATTCATGAGGAGTTTCATACCCGGCACCCACTCACATATTATATGGGGCATATTTTTATTAAACCCGCCCTTCACCATCTTAACTGCAAATTTGAATTTTCTTTAAGCTTTTAAAGTCGGTTACATTATTTTCTTCTAAAAGTAAAGCCCCAGCACAGTATTGGAGATAGTAGAAGTATAAAACAAATTACTACAGCGAAGTTACATATTATCTGTGGGGCTTTGCTAGCTTCTAAATGATAGAAAAACAAGCTTGGGTTTTGACCCTATGGCAGCAAGGCCAAGTCCTATATAATTAACAAAACAGAGATAGTGCCAATGCTGCACTTCACTTTAGAAAGAGTTTTGACCATGAACTGAATAAAACAAGTTCACTCTTAACCACTTTTTTGTTGAATTTAATCAAAATTATTTTCATGCAATAACATAACTTATTGTTTTGCACGGTTTCACTGAAACAATTAAAGCATTTCACAAATAATCAAACAATACATCATTGATATTTACATTACATAGACATATATAAGCGACACCAACACTAGCGTACTCCAATCACTCGGACAACAACACTCAAACTTCACAAACACACTAACTTCACACTGTTAGAAAAACGATTTACACTTGAATGTACAAAATACATCAGGCCATCAGCAAATATCATTTGCAGTACTTATAATAAATTGTATTTGGTTGTTTAGCAGATGATTGGCCAAAAGCGAAGATAGGTCTACGCGTTTCGAATCCCTTCGCCTATGGGGATTCTCATCAGGACCAACACTATCTGAAACAAAACGGACACAACACTGAATTAAACCGAATGACCCTAACCAAATCAGAGAATTGAATAAGCCGCACACCTTTCTCAGAAATCTTACCTACAGCTTGAAAGTGCACAATACAGGCTTTATATATAAAACATAAATCCGTCAGGATCCCTACAGACAAAGAGGGAAGAAAAGCGGAAAAAAGAAGGGGGGAGTCACTAAAAAGTCAAGGCTGTTGCCCTGAGACTTTGAGGTGCAATTGTCAAAAAAGAATTCTTACTTGTCAGGCTAATGTGATGTCTCAAACAATGCTTCTGTTATCTGGCATCCCGGTATAAATTGGCTGTGCTCACAATTTGATTTTTCGGCATACTTTTTGTAGTAAAAGTCCCTCTTAGACTGTGTACTCTAGAGCGGATGGAAGACATAAACGCAAACCTTCAATTGTTTAAACTGTTTCAACACTACCGGGTTCTCTCTAGACGCTGAACTATGGGTCTACGTGCCGTTTTACCTGTTTCAGCAGTTTTCACATCGCCATCGGAGCATTCCCATTCCGTGCAAGAAACGCCATTGTAGTAAGCTTTGCACAGGAAGTGACATCCGTTTTGACTGCCCGTGTAGCCGCCAGGGGGGTGGGGGGCTTGGGGATTCTGGGATGTGTAGTTTCGACAATTAATTAGACAGATCTGTGTCGCATACGTCGACTTCTCAGCGTGGGAATTAACATAACAACTGATGGAACCTGCGATAATTAGAAAAATCACATCTGTTTGAATTCCAATGTAGTACTCCGTGGCATATCCTAAGACCTACCAGATGGACCGGTCTAAGGCTCGGAGGATCAAGGGAAATGTAGTTTGATAAAGATGTGTTTGTTGGAACCCACAACATGCAACTTTATTGTAAGCAACATATGCGTTCAATGGAATGCGTGAGGGTATGGGCGAGTTATAAGCCCGACGGGAGCGTCAGAAAAACAATACTTCGGAAGCCTCCTCTGAGCAATATGTGACTGTTTAAAAATCATTAGATGTATAGTGGTGTAGTTTCAGTAAAATAATGGACAGATCCGTATCACGTGCATAATCTAATCTGCATAGGATCTATTTCAAACTGCGAAATCGGAAGACTCTCATCTGTTGCCGTTCCAATGTAGTCGACCGCGAAATATCCCGAAAAAAGTCCTAGAACAACAAGACAAAGGCTCAAAGGATCAAGGGAAGTGTGGTTCAATGAAGATTGTGTTGTCGACACACACAACACCACGCTTTATTGTAAAAACATACGCATTTACTGTGAAAGCGTGAGTCAGCTCTATATTAGGTGCAAGCGGGTTATGAGCCCAACGGGAGCGTCAGTAAAAAACTGACTCGTAAAGCCTTTCCAAGCAATGTGTGCATATTGAAAATCACCGGATAAATAGCAGCCGGACCAATTGAAGAGGTTCACAAATTATAGATCTCAGAGATTTCGTTCAAACCGTCCACTGACGTATTGAATTTAATGATGAGCATGGCCTCCCTTTTTAATAGTTTGGCATCCAAGTCACCTCCTCGGCTATCCTGTGTGACTTTTGAAATCACAGTCCATCTCACATCTTTTTCTGTGTGGTTATTGAGATGCCAATGATTGACCAGCGGGGCATTATGCACATTCTTGCGTAGTCTTGATTTGTGTTGTTGAATTCTTAACCTTGTCTCCTGATTTGTTTTCCCGATGTATAGTTTATCGCATGGACATAGGATTCCGTACACCACATATTTTGTTTTACAGTTTGAGAAGGTGTCGTGTTTCCAATGAATTCCCCTGTGGGTGAAATGGTTGCCTTCCATGGTAGACTCACAGCATACACATGTCCCACACTTGTGATGGCCTTGAATTGGAGGCAGACTTAGGAAACTTCTTATGCTCAAACTTTTGGTTTTTGGAAGTGCGGCTCGCACTATCTGGTTGGCAATGCTTTTGTCTTTTTTAAAAGCAAATAACGGAGGTTCTTTGAGTGAAGTGTCAAGATTCTTGACCAGATGCCAATTTTGGGAGATGATCTTTTTGAGCCAATTGGATGTGGGGCTGTATGTAGATACGCACACGATCCTGTTCATTTTAGATTTATCCTTTCTTTCTAAGAGTACTTCACGCGGGGTCCACCAGGCTCGTTTGATTGCTTTCTTCAATAGTTTTTTAGGATAGCCCCTGGATAGGAGGTTGGTTTTTAAATTTTCAGCATGAAGAAAATATTCATCCTTAAATGTGCAGTTCCGACGGATTCGCAAAAATCGGCCATAAGGCAGATTGTCCCTTAGACTGCGTGGGTGGTTGCTTGAATAATGCAATGCTTTGTTCCTATCCGTTTTTTTCTTATACAGTGTGGTGACTAGACAACCATCGCTTGGATAGATCTCAACGTCCAGAAAAGGCATTTTAAGTTTTGAATAATTCAAGCTGAATTTTATATCTGGTGTTCTGTTGTTTAACCAGTCAACAAACCCTTGTAGTTGGTTTTCATCTCCAGTCCAGGTTAGAAAAACATCGTCGATGTACCTGACCCAATTCTCAATGTAAGTTGAAAAGGGGTTGTTATTATATACAAATCGATCTTCGTATTTGGACATAAAAAGGACTGCCAGCTCTGGGGCGAAAGGACACCCCATTGCGACGCCTTTAATTTGAAGGAAGAAGTCATCTTTGAAACAAAAGTAATTATTTTTTAAAGCAAAGGTGGCTAATTCCATGATGAATTGTGTCGGAACCTTTTCGGGTTTGGGTCTGCTGCTAAGGAATGACTCCAAGACGGCCAGACCTTCATCTTGTGGGATCTCCGTGTAGAGTGAGGTCACGTCTAGCGTAACAAGGAAATGTAGATTTTCTTCAAATTCCATTGTACTTAGTTTAGTCAAGAAGTCCGTGGTGTCTTGTAGGTACGATTTTACCTCTTGCATGAATGGTTTGAGGAAAAAATCCATGAATTTCGATATTGATTCGTTTAGTGACTCACATCCCGAGACTATCGGACGTCCCGGGGGGCACTTTTGATCCTTGTGCACTTTTGGAAGTGCGTAGAAGATGGGTATGCGTGGATTTTTGTTTTTTAGAAAATCATATTCTTTTTTTCCTAGAAACCCTTGTTCAAATCCTTTTTGTAGAATATTAAAGAGTTTACCTTGCAGTTCAGCAGTTGGATCTTTATTCAACTTCCTGTAGCATTGTTCATTTGAAAGTTGCCTCATCACTTCTGTTGTGTAGCGTTCAGTAGCCCAGATGACAATTGACCCGCCTTTGTCGGCTTGTTTGATTATTATGGACGGATCATTTTTTAAGGCAGACAGTGCTTCTTTTTGGACTCTGATTATGTTAGATTTGATAAATCTCTTTCTTTGATTTTCAACTTCAGCGATAGCTGATAAGACTACTTTCTCAAACATAATTACTTCTTTCGGAGTTTTTGCTGTTGGTGGACAAAACGTAGACTTTCTCTTCAATCCTGTTGTTTCTGTATTCTCCTTCAGTGGATTATCCATGAAGAAGGTAATCAAGCGTATCTTGCGGCAGAATTCAATAAATTCCGTCTTGAGTTGAACAAAATTAGTTGCTTTAGATGGTACAAAAGACAATCCCTTTTCTAATACACTATATTCGTCCTGTGTCAGAATTTTGTCTGAAAGATTGAAGATGGACGAAGTGTTCTGTTCCGAGGGTTCATGCATGGGACCCACCACTTGAGTCCTTAGTTTTTGTAGTTTTGGCGTCTTGTGGACATTTCCCATGGCTGGTTAGTAAATCTGGCCCTGCCGCGTGGTTTCTGCTGACCCCGTCCTAAAAAAGACGGTTGTTGGAAATTCTGTTGGTAATTTTGTTGGAAGTTACCACGCCTATTAGGCTCTCCTCTTATGTTGGTATTGTCTGTATCACTCCCGCTCGATGAAGAAGAGGTCTCGGAGAAGGTGATGAATTTTTGTCTAGATCTTCCTTGGTAGTCCGGTAGGAATCTGCGTGATTCTGATCTAGTATAAAAATCAGATTGAAGGTACGGGTAGACTTTTTCCAATGAGAAGTTCTTCTTATCCTTTTCGAACTTGGTACCTTTTTGATTGATTGAATAATCTTTAAATTCTAGAATTTCCTTCTCAACTTTGTCCAGAAGTGTTTTAGCATCCGTAATAAGTTGGTTGGATTTAATTTCAGTCTCTAGACTGGCAATTTCCTCCAATTGGTGTTTGGAGAGTCTTTGTGCTGTCTCCACAGTCCGGACCATTAGATCTCTGCTACATTTCGTTTCAATCTGACTATATCCTTTCTTATAAATAGGATCCTCTGTAAATATAACTGGAACGTTGCGTATCTGAAGGCCTCCTGGGATGGTTCTTGCCCTCAGATGCTCAATTAGAAAATGCCCGTGTAGATCTGTCCTAATTTGTTTCTTCTTCAGTCTTATGAGTTTGTCAGATTCGTTGTTAATTTTAGCTGTTGTGCTCAAGGCGGCGGAAGAGAATAATGGGGGGTCATTGATTAGTTTCAGTATGTGTTCCTCGCTGTATGCAAATGTGTCGCTAGCTGACATGATATGGTAAGAAAAGACAAAGTAGAAAAACAAAGACTGAAAAACTATTACTAAACTCGCCTTTCGGCTAAGACAAACACCGTGAATAATTTCAAAACCTGCAGTCAACGACTGCTTAACGTGTGTGAAAACCAAAAACCTCTTACTCTAAATTAACGTCTTGAACAACCTCGCGAGTGGGCACCCGCCAGACAACTAGAAAAACAAGCTTGGGTTTTGACTCTATGGCAGCAAGGCCAAGTCCTATATAATTAACAAAACAGAGATAGTGCCAATGCTGCACTTCACTTTAGAAAGAGTTTTGACCATGAACTGAATAAAACAAGTTCACTCTTAACCACTTTTTTGTTGAATTTAATCAAAATTATTTTCATGCAATAACTTAACTTATTGTTTTGCACGGTTTCACTGAAACAATTAAAGCATTTCACAAATAATCAAACAATACATCATTGATATTTACATTATATAGACATATATAAGCGACACCAACACTAGCGTACTCCAATCACTCGGACAACAACACTCAAACTTCACAAACACACTAACTTCACACTGTTAGAAAAACGATTTACACTTGAATGTACAAAATACATCAGGCCATCAGCAAATATCATTTGCAGTACTTATAATAAATTGTATTTGGTTGTTTAGCAGATGATTGGCCAAAAGCGAAGATAGGTCTACGCGTTTCGAATCCCTTCGCCTATGGGGATTCTCATCAGGACCAACACTATCTGAAACAAAACGGACACAACACTGAATTAAACCGAATGACCCTAACCAAATCAGAGAATTGAATAAGCCGCACACCTTTCACAGAAATCTTACCTACAGCTTGAAAGTGCACAATACAGGCTTTATATATGAAACATAAATCCGTCAGGATCCCTACAGACAAAGAGGGAAGAAAAGCGGAAAAAAGAAGGGGGGAGTCAGTAAAAAGTCAAGGCTGTTGCCCTGAGACTTTGAGGTGCAATTGTCAAAAAAGAATTCTTACTTGTCAGGCTAATGTGATGTCTCATACAATGCTTCTGTTATCTGGCATCCCGGTATAAATTGGCTGTGCTCACGATTTGATTTTTCGGCATACTTTTTGTAGTAAAAGTCCCTCTTAGACTGTGTACTCTAGAGCGGATGGAAGACATAAACGCAAACCTTCAATTGTTTAAACTGTTTCAACGCTACCGGGTTCTCTCTAGACGCTGAACTATGGGTCTGCGTGCCGTTTTACCTGTTTCAGCAGTTTTCACATCGCCATCGGAGCATTCCCATTCCGTGCAAGAAACTCCATTGTAGTGAGCTTTGCACAGGAAGTGACATCCGTTTTGACTGCCCGTGTAGCCGCCAGGGGGGTGGGGGGCTTGGGGATTCTGGGATGTGTAGTTTCGACAATTAATTAGACAGATCTGTGTCGCATACGTCGACTTCTCAGCGTGGGAATTAACATAACAACTGATGGAACCTGCGATAATTAGAAAAATCACATCTGTTTGAATTCCAATGTAGTACTCCGTGGCATATCCTAAGACCCACCAGATGGACCGGTCTAAGGCTCGGAGGATCAAGGGAAATGTAGTTTGATAAAGATGTGTTTGTTGGAACCCACAACATGCAACTTTATTGTAAACAACATATGCGTTCAATGGAATGCGTGAGGGTATGGGCGAGTTATAAGCCCGACGGGAGCGTCAGAAAAACAATACTTAGGAAGCCTCCTCTGAGCAATATGTGACTGTTTAAAAATCATTAGATGTATAGTGGTGTAGTTTCAGTAAAATAATGGACAGATCCGTATCACGTGCATAATCTAATCTGCATAGGATCTATTTCAAACTGCGAAATCGGAAGACTCTCATCTGTTGCCGTTCCAATGTAGTCGACTGCGAAATATCCTGAAAAAAGTCCTAGAACGACAAGTCAAAGGCTCAAAGGATCAAGGGAAGTGTGGTTCAATGAAGATTGTGTTGTCGACACACACAACACCACGCTTTATTGTAAAAACATACGCATTTACAGTGAAAGCGTGAGTCAGCTCTATATTAGGTGCAAGCGGGTTATGAGCCCAACGGGAGCGTCAGTTAAAAACTGACTCGTAAAGCCTTTCCAAGCAATGTGTGCATATTGAAAATCACCGGATGAATAGCAGCCGGACCAATTGAAGAGGTTCACAAATTATAGATCTCAGAGATTACGTTCAAACCGTCCACTGACGTATTGAATTTAATGATGAGCATTGCCTCCCTTTTTAATAGTTTGGCATCCAAGTCACCCACAGGGGAATTCATTGGAAACACGACACCTTCTCAAACTGTAAAACAAAATATGTGGTGTACGGAATCCTATGTCCATGCGATAAACTATACATCGGGAAAACAAATCAGGAGACAAGGTTAAGAATTCAACAACACAAATCAAGAATACGCAAGAATGTGCATAATGCCCCGCTGGTCAATCATTGGCATCTCAATAACCACACAGAAAACGATGTGAGATGGACTGTGATTTCAAAAGTCACACAGGATAGCCGAGGAGGTGACTTGGATGCCAAACTATTAAAAAGGGAGGCCATGCTCATCATTAAATTCAATACATCAGTGGACGGTTTGAACGAAATCTCTGAGATCTATAATTTGTGAACCTCTTCAATTGGTCCGGCTGCTATTCATCCGGTGATTTTCAATATGCACACATTGCTTGGAAAGGCTTTACGAGTCAGTTTTTTACTGACGCTCCCGTTGGGCTCATAACCCGCTTGCACCTAATATAGAGCTGACTCACGCTTTCTCAGTAAATGCGTATGTTTTTACAATAAAGCGTGGTGTTGTGTGTGTCGACAACACAATCTTCATTGAACCACACTTCCCTTGATCCTTTGAGCCTTTGTCTTGTCGTTCTAGGACTTTTTTCGGGATATTTCGCGGTCGACTACATTGGAACGGCAACAGATGAGAGTCTTCCGATTTTGCAGTTTGAAATAGATCCTATGCAGATTAGATTATGCACGTTATACGGATCTGTCCATTATTTTACTGAAACTACACCACTATACATCTAATGATTTTTAAACAGTCACATATTGCTCAGAGGAGGCTTCCGAAGTATTGTTTTTCTGACGCTCCCGTCGGGCTTATAACTCGCCCATACCCTCACGCATTCCATTGAACGCATATGTTGTTTACAATAAAGTTGCATGTTGTGGGTTCCAACAAACACATCTTTATCAAACTACATTTCCCTTGATCCTCCGAGCCTTAGACCGGTCCATCTGGTGGGTCTTAGGATATGCCACGGAGTACTACATTGGAATTCAAACAGATGTGATTTTTCTAATTATCGCAGGTTCCATCAGTTGTTATGTTAATTCCCACGGTGAGAAGTCGACGTATGCGACACAGATCTGTCTAATTAATTGTCGAAACTACACATCCCAGAATCCCCAAGCCCCCCACCCCCCTGGCGGCTACACGGGCAGTCAAAACGGATGTCACTTCCTGTGCAAAGCTCACTACAATGGCGTTTCTTCCACGGAATGGGAATGCTCCGATGGGGATGTGAAAACTGCTGAAACAGGTAAAACGGCACGCAGACCCATAGTTCAGCGTCTAGAGAGAACCCGGTAGCGTTGAAACAGTTTAAACAATTGAAGGTTTGGGTTTATGTCTTCCATCCGCTCTAGAGTACACAGTCTAAGAGGGACTTTTACTACAAAAAGGATGCCGAAAAATCAAATCGTGAGCACAGCCAATTTATACCGGGATGCCAGATAACAATAGCATTGTTTGAGACATCACATTAGCCTGACAAGTAAGAATTCTTTTTTGACAATTGCACCTCAAAGTCTCAGGGCAACAGCCTTGACTTTTTACTGACTCCCCCCTTCTTTTTTCCGCTTTTCTTCCCTCTTTGTCTGTAAGGATCCTGACGGATTTATGTTTCATATATAAAGCCTGTATTGTGCACTTTCAAGCTGTAGGTAAGATTTCTGAGAGAGGTGTGCGGCTTATTCAATTCTCTGATTTGGTTAGGGTCATTCGGTTTAATTCAGTGTTGTGTCCGTTTTGTTTCAGATAGTGTTGGTCCTGATGAGAATCCCCATAGGCGAAGGGATTCAAAACGCGTAGACCTATCTTCGCTTTTGGCCAATCATCTGCTAAACAACCAAATACAATTTATTATAAGTACTGCAAATGATATTTGCTGATGGCCTGATGTATTTTGTACATTCAAGTGTAAATCGTTTTTCTAACAGTGTGAAGTTAGTGTGTTTGTGAAGTTTGAGTGTTGTTGTCCGAGTGATTGGAGTACGCTAGTGTTGGTGTCGCTTATATATGTCTATGTAATGTAAATATCAATGATGTATTGTTTGATTATTTGTGAAATGCTTTAATTGTTTCAGTGAAACCGTGCAAAACAATAAGTTAAGTTATTGCATGAAAATAATTTTGATTAAATTCAACAAAAAAGTGGTTAAGAGTGAACTTGTTTTATTCAGTTCATGGTCAAAACTCTTTCTAAAGTGAAGTGCAGCATTGGCACTATCTCTGTTTTGTTAATTATATAGGACTTGGCCTTGCTGCCATAGAGTCAAAACCCAAGCTTGTTTTTCTAGTTGTCTGGCGGGTGCCCACTCGCGAGGTTGTTCTAGACGTTAATTTAGAGTAAGAGGTTTTTGGTTTTCACACACGTTAAGCAGTCGTTGACTGCAGGTTTTGAAATTATTCACGGTGTTTGTCTTAGCCGAAAGGCGAGTTTAGTAATAGTTTTTCAGTCTCTGTTTTTCTACTTTGTCTTTTCTTACCATATCATGTCAGCTAGCGACACATTTGCATACAGCGAGGAACACATACTGAAACTAATCAATGACCCCCCATTATTCTCTTCCGCCGCCTTGAGCACAACAGCTAAAATTAACAACGAATCTGACAAACTCATAAGACTGAAGAAGAAACAAATTAGGACAGATCTACACGGGCATTTTCTAATTGAACATCTGAGGGCAGGAACCATCCCAGGAGGCCTTCAGATACGCAACGTTCCAGTTATTTTTACAGAGGATCCTATTTATAAGAAAGGATATAGTCAGATTGAAACGAAATGTAGCAGAGATCTAATGGTCCTGACTGTGGAGACAGCACAAAGACTCTCCAAACACCAATTGGAGGAAATTGCCAGTCTAGAGACTGAAATTAAATCCAACCAACTTATTACGGATGCTAAAAAACTTCTGGACAAAGTTGAGAAGGAAATTCTAGAATTTAAAGATTATTCAATCAATCAAAAAGGTACCAAGTTCGAAAAGGATAAGAAGAACTTCTCATTGGAAAAAGTCTACCCGTACCTTCAATCTGATTTTTATACTAGATCAGAATCACGCAGATTCCTACCGGACTACCAAGGAAGATCTAGACAAAAATTCATCACCTTCTCCGAGACCTCTTTTTCATCGAGCGGGAGTGATACAGACAATACCAACATAAGAGGAGAGCCTAATAGGCGTGGTAACTTCCAACAAAATTACCAACAGAATTTCCAACAACCGTCTTTTTTAGGACGGGGTCAGCAGAAACCACGCAGCAGGGCCAGATTTACCAACCAGCCATGGGAAATGTCCACAAGACGCCAAAACTACAAAAACTAAGGACTCAAGTGGTGGGTCCCATGCATGAACCCTCGGAACAGAACACTTCGTCCATCTTCAATCTTTCAGACAAAATTCTGACACAGGACGAATATAGTGTATTAGAAAAGGGATTGTCTTTTGTACCATCTAAAGCAACTAATTTTGATCAACTCAAGACGGAATTTATTGAATTCTGCCGCAAGATACGCTTGATTACCTTCTTCATGGATAATCCACTGAAGGAGAATACAGAAACAACAGGATTGAAGAGAAAGTCCACGTTTTGTCCACCAACAGCAAAAACTCCGAAAGAAGTAATTATGTTTGAGAAAGTAGTCTTATCAGCTATCGCTGAAATTGAAAATCAAAGAAAGAGATTTATCAAATCTAACATAACCAGAGTCCAAAAAGAAGCACTGTCTGCCTTAAAAAATGATCCGTCCATAATAATCAAACAAGCCGTCAAAGGCGGGTCAATTGTCATCTGGGCTACTGAACGCTACACAACAGAAGTGATGAGGCAACTTTCAAATGAACAATGCTACAGGAAGTTGAATAAAGATCCAACTGCTGAACTGCAAGGTAAACTCTTTAATATTCTACAAAAAGGATTTGGACAAGGGTTTCTAGGAAAAAAAGAATATGATTTTCTAAAAAACAAAAATCCACGCATACCCATCTTCTACGTACTTCCAAAAGTGCACAAGGATCAAAAGTGCCCCCCGGGACGTCCGATAGTCTCGGGATGTGAGTCACTAAACGAATCAATATCGAAATTCGTGGATTTTTTCCTCAAACCATTCATGCAAGAGGTAAAATCGTACCTACAAGACACCACGGACTTCTTGACTAAACTAAGTACAATGGAATTTGAAGAAAATCTACATTTCCTTGTTACGCTAGACGTGACCTCACTCTACACGGAGATCCCACAAGATGAAGGTCTGGCCGTCTTGGAGTCATTCCTTAGCAGCAGACCCAAACCCGAAGAGGTTCCGACACAATTCATCATGGAATTAGCCACCTTTGCTTTAAAAAATAATTACTTTTGTTTCAAAGATGACTTCTTCCTTCAAATTAAAGGCGTCGCAATGGGGTGTCCTTTCGCCCCAGAGCTGGCAGTCCTTTTTATGTCCAAATACGAAGATCGATTCGTATATTATAACAACCCCTTTTCAACTTACATCGGGAATTGGGTCAGGTACATCGACGATGTTTTTCTAACCTGGACTGGAGATGAAAACCAACTACAAGGGTTTGTTGACTGGTTAAACAACAGAACACCAGATATAAAATTCAGCTTGAATTATTCAAAACTTAAAATGCCTTTTCTGGACGTTGAGATCTATCCAAGCGATGGTTGTCTAGTCACCACACTGTATAAGAAAAAAACGGATAGGAACAAAGCATTGCATTATTCAAGCAACCACCCACGCAGTCTAAGGGACAATCTGCCTTATGGCCAATTTTTGCGAATCCGTCGGAACTGCACATTTAAGGATGAATATTTTCTTCATGCTGAAAATTTAAAAACCAACCTCCTATCCAGGGGCTATCCTAAAAAACTATTGAAGAAAGCAATCAAACGAGCCTAGTGGACCCCGCGTGAAGTACTCTTAGAAAGAAAGGATAAATCTAAAATGAACAGGATCGTGTGCGTATCTACATACAGCCCCACATCCAATTGGCTCAAAAAGATCATCTCCCAAAATTGGCATCTGGTCAAGAATCTTGACACTTCACTCAAAGAACCTCCGTTATTTGCATTTAAAAAAGACAAAAGCATTGCCAACCAGATAGTGCGAGCCGCACTTCCAAAAACCAAAAGTTTGAGCATAAGAAGTTTCCTAAGTCTGCCTCCAATTCAAGGCCATCACAAGTGTGGGACATGTGTATGCTGTGAGTCTACCATGGAAGGCAACCATTTCACCCACAGGGGAATTCATTGGAAACACGACACCTTCTCAAACTGTAAAACAAAATATGTGGTGTACGGAATCCTATGTCCATGCGATAAACTATACATCGGGAAAACAAATCAGGAGACAAGGTTAAGAATTCAACAACACAAATCAAGAATACGCAAGAATGTGCATAATGCCCCGCTGGTCAATCATTGGCATCTCAATAACCACACAGAAAAAGATGTGAGATGGACTGTGATTTCAAAAGTCACACAGGATAGCCGAGGAGGTGACTTGGATGCCAAACTATTAAAAAGGGAGGCCATGCTCATCATTAAATTCAGTACGTCAGTGGACGGTTTGAACGAAATCTCTGAGATCTATAATTTGTGAACCTCTTCAATTGGTCCGGCTGCCATTCATCCGGTGATTTTCAATATGCACACATTGCTTGGAAAGGCTTTACGAGTCAGTTTTTTACTGACGCTCCCGTTGGGCTCATAACCCGCTTGCACTTATATAGAGCTGACTCACGCTTTCACAGTAAATGCGTATGTTTTTACAATAAAGCGTGGTGTTGTGTGTGTCGAAAACACAATCTTCATTGAACCACACTTCCCTTGATCCTTTGAGCCTTTGTCTTGTCGTTCTAGGACTTTTTTCGGGATATTTCGCGGTCGACTACATTGGAACGGCAACAGATGAGAGTCTTCCGATTTCGCAGTTTGAAATAGATCCTATGCAGATTAGATTATGCACGTGATACGGATCTGTCATTATTTTACTGAAACTACACCACTATACATCTAATGATTTTTAAACAGTCACATATTGCTCAGAGGAGGCTTCCGAAGTATTGTTTTTCTGACGCTCCCGTCGGGCTTATAACTCGCCCATACCCGCACGCATTCCATTGAACGCATATGTTGCTTACAATAAAGTTGCATGTTGTGGGTTCCAACAAACACATCTTTATCAAACTACATTTCCCTTGATCCTCCGAGCCTTAGACCGGTCCATCTGGTGGGTCTTAGGATATGCCACGGAGTACTACATTGGAATTCAAACAGATGTGATTTTTCTAATTATCGCAGGTTCCATCAGTTGTTATGTTAATTCCCACGCTGAGAAGTCGACGTATGCGACACAGATCTGTCTAATTAATTGTCGAAACTACACATCCCAGAATCCCCAAGCCCCCCACCCCCCTGGCGGCTACACGGGCAGTCAAAACGAATGTCACTTCCTGTGCAAAGCTCACTACAATGGCGTTTCTTGCACGGAATGGGAATGCTCCGATGGCGATGTGAAAACTGCTGAAACAGGTAAAACGGCACGCAGACCCATAGTTCAGCGTCTAGAGAGAACCCGGTAGCGTTGAAACAGTTTAAACAATTGAAGGTTTGGGTTTATGTCTTCCATCCGCTCTAGAGTACACAGTCTAAGAGGGACTTTTACTACAAAAAGTATGCCGAAAAATCAAATCGTGAGCACAGCCAATTTATACCGGGATGCCAGATAACAGAAGCATTGTTTGAGACATCACATTAGCCTGACAAGTAAGAATTATTTTTTGACAATTGCACCTCAAAGTCTCAGGGCAGCAGCCTTGACTTTTTACTGACTCCCCCCTTCTTTTTTCCGCTTTTCTTCCCTCTTTGTCTGTAGGGATCCTGACGGATTTATGTTTCATATATAAAGCCTGTATTGTGCACTTTCAAGCTGTAGGTAAGATTTCTGAGAAAGGTGTGCGGCTTATTCAATTCTCTGATTTGGTTAGGGTCATTCGGTTTAATTCAGTGTTGTGTCCGTTTTGTTTCAGATAGTGTTGGTCCTGATGAGAATCCCCATAGGCAAAGGGATTCGAAACGCGTAGACCTATCTTCGCTTTTGGCCAATCATCTGCTAAACAACCAAATACAATTTATTATAAGTACTGCAAATGATATTTGCTGATGGCCTGATGTATTTTGTACATTCAAGTGTAAATCGTTTTTCTAACAGTGTGAAGTTAGTGTGTTTGTGAAGTTTGAGTGTTGTTGTCCGAGTGATTGGAGTACGCTAGTGTTGGTGTCGCTTATATATGTCTTTGTAATGTAAATATCAATGATGTATTGTTTGATTATTTGTGAAATGCTTTAATTGTTTCAGTGAAACCGTGCAAAACAATAAGTTAAGTTATTGCATGAAAATAATTTTGATTAAATTCAACAAAAAAGTGGTTAAGAGTGAACTTGTTTTATTCAGTTCATGGTCAAAACTCTTTCTAAAGTGAAGTGCAGCATTGGCACTATCTCTGTTTTGTTAATTAGCTTCTAAATGATGGCACAGGATTAATAAGGTGATTTTAGCATTTGACCATTTTCTATTTCTTGATTTGTTTAGTTTGCATTGGACGCTACCCTAAGAAGTGCAATCATAACACGTTCTTACAGCTGCTAAAAGCTTAGCATTTTTTGCTGCTTGATATTTTTTTCGGCATTCAATTTTTCGAAGTGAACAGAATATCAGAGCTTTACATCACTTGCTTTACATGACAGCATCAAGCACTAGGCATTGCATGAGCACACAATGGTGTCCCACTCATATAATTTACTGTACACAAGCAATACACTCTCTTTGGGACCTGTACCTCATTTTGTTCCTGGGGTCTGGAACTTTCAGCTGTCACTTTATGAAAAAAAAATGAATTGGTATTAGAAAAATAAAAAATAATATAGATTTGCAACTCGCACTAGACCGCATTATTGAGAGTGGTTGTTGAAATGTTGTGTGTAAGCAATGCTTTTCATTTGATTTACAGAAAATATTCCAAACTCAGCTGCAGCCACAGCCTTTCTATCCAAGGAAAATCATTAGCTGGTAGGTGGTTTAGAAATTAACGGTTTGATTGGTTTGCTGTTCAAGTAACATTTTAGTACCATCTCTCTATGTAATATCATTCCATGAATCTGTAAGCTGCCTGTTAGAAATGGGAGTCTCTAGTTGGCAGAGGTAGGTACCTTTGTTCAAATAGGGACCCTTGCTTCTAGTCAGGGTAAGTGGGATACACACTTTAGATAACCTCAGCTAACCCCCTGGGTAGCTTGGCACGAGCAGACAGGCTTATCCCAAAGGCAATGTGTAAGTATTTGTACCAACACTCACAGTAACACAGTGAAAACACCACAAAAGGACACCACACCAGTTTAGAAAAATAAAGTATCTTTCTCTAAACTAAACAAGACCAAAATGACACAAATCTAACATGCACAGTTAAAAATTTGACTTTCAAAAGGTTTCAAGAACTTGTACCATAGAAAACTATAGATGCGTGATCTTTCACCAAAGTACCTGTAGATGCGTCAAAGATCCACAAGCCAAACAGCTGCAGAGTCGGAAAACAAAGGGATGTGACACTCCTGAGACATTGGGCAGGCGATGCGCCAGTTCTGTGACATGCAGAGGGCGAGTTGCGTCGAATCCAGTCTGTATGGAGAGTGTCGATTCTTCATGACGGTTTCGGTTTGCAGGTGTCAGTAAAGCTTGCCGCACAGGTATGATGCGTGGAAATTTGGGATGTGTCGGCGATCGATGCGGCATTGTCAAGCGGTGCTGCGTCGGTCCTCTTCAGAGGTGTTCCCTTGATGCGCCGATTCTTGCAGCAGCGGCAGTTTTCGCACCGGCACGGCGATGCGTGGAAATTCTTCTCGCGCCGTGGAGATGCGTCGATAAAACAGCTGTTCTTCACGTTTCTTCTAGTTCCCAAACAGCAGCAACAACCTCCAGAGGTCCAAACCTGGCACAAGCACCTCTAGGAAGGTCAGAACTCACAAACGCAGAGTTCAGGGGGAGCGGGGGGTAAAGTCTTTGTGTCCCTTAGACTTCAGAACAGAAGGCCAGCACACACAGGCCCTTGGAGATCTTCTTCAAGCAGGGGACACAGCACACAGCAAAGTCCTTCTCCTTTCCTTGGTAGAAATAGCAACTGCAGGCCAACGCAAGACACACAGCAAGGGGAGTACTCCTCCTCAGTTTTTCCAGCTCTTCTCCTTGGCAAAGGGTCCTCTTGAATTCCAGGAATGATCTAAAGTTCAGTGGTTTTAGGTCAAAAACGTATACCCAAAAATGTCTTTGTTCATTTTGTGTAGGGGGCCCTGAGCTCAGTTCTGCCTTCACTGATGACCACAGGAGGTGGAGACAGCATTGAGCAAGGGAGACAGGCTCCATTCAGGTGCAAGATAAATCTCCTCCCACCACTCTATATGCAGCCGGGGTCTATTCAGCTCAAGGCTATGTCATCCAGGAACAGCAGGCACACCTCAACCCCCCAGAGGCTGTCTACAGGGAATGCACATCCTCTGTCTCTGTCACACTGAAACCAGGCAGTCAAACTGCAAACAGGCAGAGACACACAGGATGCTTGAACAAGAAAATTGCTACTTTCTAAAAGTGGTATTTTCAGACACACAATTTAAAAACCATCTTTACTAAAATATGTGCTATTAAATCCTGAGTTCAGGGATACCAAACTCCATGTTTCTATCTCATCCCTATGGGAAGATATGCTTGTAAAATGTTACAAAGCATTCCTCATTCTGTTCAATGGTGGTTGGGTATTTTAAGAGGGACCTTGGCTATGGAATAGGTTTTAATGTCTCCATGTACACACCGAATCAGTACGGTTGTGCCATGTACTAGTCGATCTTGTTGTACCAGGCTGGAATGGACGACCGACTGGTGGCAACCTGAGTCCAAAAGGGCTGTAACCTGATTCTTATTTAATGTAAGACTTACATAGAAGCTTGTTCCGCATTCTTCTGAATACATTACTGTCTTTGGAAGGTAGCTAATGTCCATAGGTTCAACGGTTGATGTAACATAATTTTTCTACATCTATCACGACTCATAAGTTAGCATACCACATGAGCATTTTTACATGCTGACCAAAACCAATATCTTAATACACACTTTGGCAGTGACCTGATGACTACCCTTATTCCATGTAATGACCTAAACTCACCAATCCAGGCTTGTGACATCATCTAGCCTTGGGGGTTCCTAAATATTCAGTGATGTGACCTACTTCTGATCAGTGCAAAAGATTGTGAACTACTGAAGGCTATACATGAATACTTATGGCACAGTGAATAGTGGCCGCTGTGAGTAAGGGGCCTGCAGTTTGGACTTGACACACTTTGAAATTGGAGTAAAATTAAATGAAGTGTTAGCTCAAGAAGTTAGGCAATTCTCCCTTTCAACTGTAGTCCATTTAAAAGCATTCAGGGGCATATTTTTAGCACACCTCAAAATCTGACCTGGCAAGGATATATGTGTATGGCAGATATACCTCAGTGTTTCAGTTGTTTGTTCCTGTGACTCGGCCCCAGCCATGCCCATTATTCTGACTGAGAACTGCTCATTGTCAGGCCTTGTTATCTGTAGCCTGATGGTCATGATGTCACATGAACACAGCCTTCCCTTAACTTTTACATGCTTGTAACTTTTGCACGCTTCTGATAGCTCCCATACAACTGTTTGGAGAGCCCTGATCTAGGCGGAGTGATTTCTGAACCAATACACATAGCTAACATCATTTTCATTTGGTTTGTACCGGAAAAAAAATTATGTACAGTTTCCATGATGTGAGTTTTCAACATAGAACATGTAATTCAAACATATACATAGATATATCTCTACATACACACCAATTAGAATCTAGGTCTTTAAACACACAACACATACTAAGGTTGTTGTTTATTAACATTATAAAGTGCTTAGAAATCCCCAATATCATTGTCCTGTGTATGGAACAAAATATATGACAATTCACATCACTAACTACACTTCACTCAGGAACTCAAAGGGACATTGTAGCCTGTGTTAATGGAAAATAAAACAGTTAGACAGATTGCTGTATACCAGTCAGTCAGTCAAAAGGTCTTTATTTCAATTTGCATCATAAAAGACATGCTATACATATAAAACACAATCCATAATAAATTGTCCTAGTATAGTCCATAAAATCCATAAATAAATACATACTAAAAACAAAATAACAAGTTATTAAATACAATACAAAGACCCACGACTGATGCAATCAATAGCCGCAAAAAAGAAAAAAAATAAGAACAAATGTAATAATATAATGAACAATAATAATGAACAATATGCTAAACCACCTGCAACATTATGTGTACTACTGAATTATAGACTCAAATTCCGGGTCCGAATTGACCAAGCCCAACTAACAAATTTAGATACCCCTATGACAATATACTTAGTGGTGTCAGATTTTAGGATTCGACTGGCAACCTGTGCTGATCTTGTTCCCACAGATTGCTGTATACATTTCAGACATGTATCGGTTCCTCTAGTGAGCCATAGAACTGGCTTTTCAGGGAGAGGACCCCCTGTGCCAGCAACCCCAGATTTTCTGGGGAGAAGGCAAGGTCCCTTTCTCCTGCTCAACCTGGCAACCTGGCATTGTTGTTCCCAGAGGGGACAAATAGCAGCAAATGTGGAGGAGGTCTTGATGGCCGCAGTGTTATGAGACATGTAAGCTCTTTTTTCCAACCACCAATTACATGTAAGTGATGCACACCTTCACCAGCGAAGACAGACACAGCTATTGGCCTTTGTACGTTACTTTCACCAACGTTAGCCTATGGCTGGATCCCTCGTGAAGTTTACCACCCACCATGTGGTCAACTTCCACCGCGCCCATCTGATTCCAAATGTCCTATCGGTGAGGTCAGGCACCCACCATTTTAGAAGTTCAAAATAGTGTGTTTGTGACTGTTAAGTGCGTCACTACCACTTAGAATTGGGGCTAGTTTGTTAACATTGTTCTGTCTTCGATGGGCACTCATACTTTTAAAAATAAACATTTATTTGTAGTGCGTTACTGTTCTTTACTGTGCTGGAAAGCTATATTAGCGTGGTGTTGTTTACACCTCTGATGAAGGTAATATTGGAGGAAATGCTTTTTTAACCCCTTCGCTGCTGGCCTTTTTCACCCCCGTGCTAAGCCTTTTTTTGGCTATTTGGGGTAGTTCGCGTTTAGGCCCCTGTAACTTTTTGACCACATAAGGTATCCATGCTAAATTTGCGTCCTTTTTTTCCAACATCATGGGGATTCTAATGGTACCCAAGGTTTGTGGATTACCCTGGAGGGGACCCAGAAATTAGCAAAATACAGCTACATTTTGGGTTTTTTGGGAAAAATGGGAAAAAAGGGCTCCAGATGAAAGTGTCTGTTTTTTTCCCTGCAAATGGTATAATTCTTGCGGGAGGCCCAAGTACTCGCAACAGGCAAGGGCCCAAAACGTATTAAGGCGACATCAAAATTGCCTATCACAAAACAACCTGGTTTTGCAGGGGGAGGGGTCACCGGATTTTTTGCCCGTGCTCGGCGGCCAGCTAGGGAAACCTACCAAACCCATACATTTCTGAAAACTAGACACCCGGGGATTCCAGGGTGGTATGGCTTTCGTAGATCCCCCAACGTTTTCTTACCCAGAATCCCCTGCAAACCTCAAATTTAGCTGAAAAAATCATTTTTGCCACACATTTTTGTGTGGGAAAGTTGTGGCATCACCGGGCTGACACAAATTTCTTCCCCACCCAGTGTTCCCCCAGGTCTCCCGATAAAAATGGTGCCTCACTCGTGTGGGAGGCACAAGTATCCGCTACAGGCAAGGGCCCAAAACGTATTGAGGTGACATCAAAATTGCCAATCACAAAACTACCTGGTTTTGCAAGGGGGGTCACCTGGGTTTTTGGCCCTGTGATTGGAGGCCAGCTAGGGAAACTTACCAAACCCACACATTTCTGGCAAACTAGGCACCCGGGGGATTATAGGGAGGTATGGTTTGCGTGGAACCCCCAACGTTTTCTTACCCAGAATCCTCTGCAAACCTCATATTTAGCTGAAAAAATCACTTTTTCCACACATTGTTGTGTGGGAAAGTTGTGGCATCACCGGGCTGACACAAATTTCCTACCACCCAGTGTTCCCCTAGGTCTCCCGATAAAATGGTGCCTCACTCGTGTGGGAAGCCCAAGTACCCACGACAGGCAAGGGCCCAAAACGTATTGGGCAGCCCCCAACCCTAATTTACTTAGTAAAAAAATAATCCCTGGTTCCAGTGGGCTTTCTGCCCCCCGGGGGGGCAGATTTGGGGCTAGAGCCCCCATCTGCCCCCCGGGGGGGAGAAAGACTGAATTTAGCCCCAACATAATGGGGCGAGCAAAGGTCCTTGCCCAAGGGGCGGCTCCCCCCTCCCTGGTGCCTACTGGGTGGATCCCCAAGCAGGGATCCACTAGGGAGGGGAACCATTGCAAAGGGGAAATTCTCCCTTTCCAACGATACCTCTCCCAAGTGTTTCGGTGCTCGGGGGGCTGAGATAGCCCCACGAGCACTGAAACACTAAAACTGAAACCAAGTTTCAGTTTTGTTTTCAATCTAATGACGACAGCACGTCATGCACGCGATCGTCATTGGATTGAAAAGAAGTGAGGGGCCTCTGGAGGTTGGGGAAGCTCTTTCCCACCTCCTGAGACCCCAAAAAAAGGAAATCCCTCTGCTGTTTGCAGCAGAGCGATTTCGTGCCCCTGTCCTCATGACGGAATGGTTCCGTCATGAGCACAGGAGCACCGGTGCTCTTGACGGAACCATTCCGTCATGAGCACCGAAGGGGTTAAAAGCAAATGTGTAAATAATACATTTATATTGTATTATTTACACATTTTTCAAATGTTTTACCAATACAGACATATGATCCCTGAGAAAACAATAGCTTCAGGTGTACCGCCCATTTTCAGACCTTGCCACCATGGAAGAAAGGGATATAATCAAGAAGTTCAAATTGAATAAGCAAACTATGATGGTTTTATAGCATCAGCTGGAGCCAGATCTACAGTCTCACAACAGAAACCCCACATCTATTAAACCAATTGCCAAACTTATGGCAGTACTTCTTTTTGTGGCCACATGATACTTCCAATACACTGTGGCAGTATCTGGTGGAATGTCACAACCAAGTTTCAGTGGTGTGCTGCAAGAAGTTATATCTTCATTGATGAGACACAACAACAGCTTCATCCAGTTTCCACAGCAGCAGGATTTAGCATATGTGAAGGGGGGCTTTTACAGTTTGAGTCACCTACCACGTGTGATAGGAGCAATTGATGGCACACATATTGCCTTAGTGCTACCACATGCCCGAGAACAGGTGTACTGGAATGGGAAACACTTCCAATCAATCAGTTTGCAAGTTGTCTGCTTACCAGATTTGTACAACACAAGCATCTGTGCCCGTTATCCTGGCTCTGCCTATGATTCCTTTGTACTACAGAACTGCTACATACCCCTGCAAATCTCACAACTTGGACCTGTATTAATGGTCAGTACAATCTTTCATAATATTGTTTGGGGAATTTCTAGTTGAATAATCTGAAAATGTGTTTCATTTTTTGGCACTTTTTTGTCTTCCATCTAGCAGACTCAACTTATCCCAACTGAGCATGGTTGTTGGCCCCACTTAGGAATCCAACAATGCCAGGGGAAGTCCACTTCAATGAGGCCAATGGAAGAACACGGCAGCCAGTGGAGAAGGCTTTCGGACTCCTAAAGGCAAGATTTATTGTCTGGACAAAACTGGTGGAGCCCTCCTCTACTCACCTGATAAGGTGTGGGTAATCACAGTGGCCTGCTGCATGCTCCACAACATCGCCCTGAGGCAGAACATCCCTTACATCGCAGAGGATGGAGACCATGAAGAGCCACAAGGTGAAGATCCTCATATGCCAAATGAAGATGATAGTGGTGAAGAGGAATGAGTTGACTTGCGTTAAGGTGCCATTGACAACTTCTTCTCATGAGTGTAATTATGTCTTTACATGTTATCACTTTCACTGTTAAACCAACTATTGATGTGATGATGAAAGAAGTATGTGGTGGTAGTTTTTGAGGAAGACCAAGTTCAGAGAAAGGCCAAAGGTGTTTGTTGATCAAAGTTTAGACACATTGGCTACTGTGTTCAGTTGCATTGTTTATCTCTGATTGTTTTGTGAAACTGTGTCCTCCAAAAGTTGACTTTGCAATGTGTGTATTATGTTATGTTTGATTGGTAATATTTTTTTTTAATCTGTTTTAGGTTCCTTCACCATGTCATCTTCGTTTGGACATTTCAGAGTTGTGACATTTGCAGGGAAATGGTTCTGTTTTGAAGTACAAAGGGAACGTGGGTTAATCCTGGAAAAGACAGACACAGACTTTGGGTGTACAAAATTTGTACCAAGGCAACTTGCACTGAATGGAATATTTGAAGATCACACTGGACTTGTTCTCTGTCATGTGTTGGCAGTAAGGCAATGTGTGTGCCATCATTAGCTCAAACCACATGTGATAGTACAGCCAAATCATTCTAATCTCCCTTCAAATTGGCAAAATCCTCATTGCGTGTAAAGTGTATGTAGCTGTTGATGTGTCTCATCACTGTAGGACAGACTTCTTGTGGCAATCCACTGAAACTTGGTTGTGACATTCCACCAGATCCTGAAACAGAGGATTTGAATGATCCTGTGTCTACAAAATGTGGTATTGTCGTGTTTTTGTCTATTGGTGTTATTGATGTGGGACTCCTTGTGTGAGCCAGGATCTGGCTCCAGCTGATGACATGAGTTGATTATTGTTAGATCTGGGGGTCTCTAGTTGGCAGAGGTAGGTACCACTGTCCAAATAGGGACCCTTGCTTCTAGTCAGGGTAAGGGGGATACACTCTTTAGATAACCCCTGCTCACCCCCTTGGTAGCTTGGCACGAGCAGACAGGCTTATCAAAGGCAATGTGTAAAGTATTTGTACCAACACTCACAGTAACACAGTGAAGACACCACAAATGGACTCCACACCAGTGTAGATAAATGAAGTAATTTTATATAAACTACACAAGACCAAAACGACAAAAATCCAACATACACAGCTCAAGAATATGGTTTCAAAAGAGTTCTTAGCTTAGCAACAAAATAATCCACATTAGCGTCAATTTTAGCCAACAGTACCTGGTGATGCGATAAAAGTTCCTAGCGGCGCTCAGGCGTCGAAAAACAAGCAACAGCGTCAGTCCTGAGACCCTGGGGAGGCGATGCGACAACCCCGCTGCATGCAGCGGGCGTGTGCGATGAATCCGGTCTGTATGGGGAGTGAGGCGATACTTGTATGGATTCCAAGGCGTAGCTTCTCCGGTAGACTTTTACTCGCAAAGGCACGATGCGACGATCTTCGATGGCTCTGCGACAATGATCGCAGCGCCGAAATGTGATCCGTTAACGAGCTATGCGATGATCTCACCAGCGATGGCAGGTTCTGCGACGATACTCGCAGCGACAGGAATCTTCCCGTTCCGGGGGCGATGCGCTCTGAAGACGAACGCGGCGTTGACGTTGCAGCGGCGACAGGCGCTGCGACGATCTTCGCGTCGACAAAAAATGTTCTCGCTAAGCCGCCGGTGCGTGAAAAAGTTGCAGATCTTTTACTTCTTTTCTCTTGGTCAGCTTCCCAACAGCAGGCACAACTTCCAGAGGCCCTACAATTGGAGCAAGCTGTGAAATAAGGCCCGGATCGGCATGTTTGCAGCATTAAGGTTATAAAGAAAATGTAAGCGTCTTTCATGTGGCAAAAGAACAAGATTAACGAAAAGTTATGGATGAAAAGAAAAAATGAGAATAAAAATAATTTGTGAAATCTAATGAATTTGTGGCATTTGAATATGCAACGAGGGAGCTGTGCGTCCGTCACTGGGGCCTACCAGGCTCCAGTTTACAAAGGATTACAACTTCCAGAGGCCCCACAATTGGAGCGAGCACTCCTGGAAGGGCAGAACTCACACAGCAGAGTTCAGGGGGAAGCTGGGGGTGAAGTCCTTTTGTTCCTAGGTCTTCTTAACAGGAGGCCAGCTCTACTCAGGCCCTTGGAGATTCCTTCAAGCAAGGGGACACAGCACACAGCAAAGTCCTTCCCCTCTCCTTGGCAGCAAAGCAACTGCAGGTCAGTCCTTCTTCTTCAGTCTTCCAGCTTTCTCCTTGGCAGAGGTTCCTTCTTGATTCCAGGATGATCTAATTTCTTGGGCTCAGGGTCCCAATATTTATACCCCCAAATCCTTTGTCCTCTGAGGGCAGAGGGACATTTGCTCAGTCCAAACCAGTTCTGGAGCACTCTGTTTACATGACTCCTTCTTTCCTTTCACAGCGCAGGGCAGAGACATCAGATGCACCACAGGGGGTGGAGCCAGCACTGTGGGGGGCAGGCACTGTCCTATTCAGGTCCCAGAGGCAGAAACATCAGACGCTCCACAGGAGGTGGAGCCAGCATTGTGGAGGGAAATCACAGCCCAGGAGCACTTTGTTGACATGATTCCTTCTCTCCTTTCACAGTGCAGGGCAGAGACATCAGACGCACCACAGGGGGTGGAGCCAGCACTGTGAGGAGCAGGCACTGTCCTATTCAGGTCCCAGGTGCAACTCCTCCCACCCATCTACATGGAGATCTCTCTATTCAGCCCTGTGCTGACTCACCCTGTCTTCGGGAATTCCCCAGCCCCCTGGAATTCCCCAGCCCCTGTCACTTAAACTCCAGACAAGAAATACACAACCTAGCAGAGGCAGGTTTGAATGGTTAGACAAGAAAATACCTACTTTCTAAAAGTGGTATTTTCAAACACAGAATGTTAAAACCAACTTCACTAAAAGATATATTTTATCATTCTGAGTTCAGGCATACTAAACTTTAATTTTCCATCTTGCTCCTATGGGAAGATATGCAGGTAAACATTATACTCAGCATTCCCATTTATAGCCTATGGGCAAGATAGCCTTTCAAGAGTGAAAAAGGAAAATGGCTGTAATTCACTACCAGAGCATGTCACCTACACCAGTACATGCTCTACCTTTCACATACACTGCACCCTGCCCAGGGGGGTACCTAGGGCCTTCCATAGGGGTGTCCAATGTGTACAGAAAGGGAAGGGTTAGGCCTGGCCAGTGTGGACACTGGTCAGGGCAGCATGGCAGTTAGCAACTGCACCCAGGCACCGCGGTGGCAGGCCTAAGACACCATTTTAGGGCTACTCATGTGGGTGGCACAATCAGTGCTGCAGGCCCACTAGTAGCATTTGAATCACCAGCCCTGGCACACTTGGTGCACTTTACTAGGGACTTCCTGGTAACACAAATATGCCAATCATGGATAACCAATTACAATAACTATTTACCTATGGAGCACTTGCACTTTGACACTGACCAGCAGTGGCAAAGTGCCCAAAGCATCTAAACCAGCAAAAACGAAATTCAGCACAGTGTCAAAAATACAGGAGATAGAGGCAAAAAGTCTGGGGAAACCACGCCAAAGATGCCAGGTCTAACAATGGCTGGGTTCAAACTGGAATGGCATGGTGAGCAAAAAAATGATGGATTTAGGCCCAGATCTCTGTACTGGGGTGAATGTATGACTTTGTTCTGCATTCTGTCCATCAACGGTTCTTTTTGCATTTGTCACCCCGAGTGGGACGGATATGCCCAGACGTGGGTCCTGTGCTCTTCATGCCAATGGAGTCAGGCTATCCTGGCTGATGAGGGGGGAAACCCCGAAACCGGTCCTAGGATGCTTGGTTCCAGTCCAGGGAGGACCTAGCTTGGCAGTTCGGGCTGTACTGTCCCCATGAGGCACAGGGTCAAGACTGACTTGCATATGGCTGGGTTCAAACTGGAATGGCATGGTGAGCAAAAAACTGTTGGATTTAGGCCCAGATCTCTGTACTGGGGTGAATGTATGACTTTGTTATGCATTCTGCCCATCAACTGTTCTTTTTGCATTTGTCACCCCGAGTGGGAGGGGTATACCCAGACGTGGGTCCCGGGCTCACTGTGCCACTGGATTCAAGCTATCTTGGCTGAAGTGGGGTGAAACCCTGAAACTGGTCCTAGGATGCTTGTTTCTGATCCAGGGAGGACCTGGCTTAGCAGTTCGGGCTGGACTATTCCCATGAGGCACAGGGTCAAGACTGATTTGCATATGGCCAGATCTAAACTGGGGTGACATGGTGAGCAAAAGAATGATGGATTTAACCCAGATCTCTTGACTGGGGGTGAA
This sequence comes from Triturus cristatus, assembly GCF_964204655.1. Classification (NCBI taxonomy): domain Eukaryota; kingdom Metazoa; phylum Chordata; class Amphibia; order Caudata; family Salamandridae; genus Triturus; species Triturus cristatus. The sequence continues at coordinate 1,344,923,910 of NC_140589.1, forward strand.
TTTTTAGATTTGTTCTGCATTCCGTCCATCAATTGTGTGTTTTTTGCTTCCTTGCCCTAAGTGCGCCGGGTATGCCCAGACGTGGGTCCCGGGCTCACTGTGCCACTGGATTTAAGCTATCCTGGCTGAAAAGGGGTGAAATCCCGAAACCGGTCCTAGGATGCTTGTTTCCGGTCCAGGGAGGACCTGGCTTAGCAGTTCGGGCTGGACTGTTCCCATGAGGCACAGGGTCAAGACTGATTTGCATATTGCCAGGTCTAAACTGGTGTGGCATGGTGAGCAAAAGAATGATGGATTTAACCCAGATCTCTTGACTGGGGATGAATGTTTAGATTTGTTCTGCATTCCATCCATCAATTGTGTGTCTTTTGCTGCCTCGCCCTAAGTGCGCCGAGTATGCCCAGACGTGGGTCTCGGGTTCACTGTGCCACTGGATTCAACCTATCCTGGCTGAAGAGGGGTGAAACCCTGAAACCGGTCCTAGGATGCTTGTTTCCGGTCCAGGGAGGACCTGGCTGAGCAGTTCGGGCTGGACTGTTCCCATGAGGCACAGGGTCAAGACTGATTTGCATATGGCCAGGTCTAAACTGGGGTGGCATGGTGAGCAAAAGAATGATGGATTTAACCCAGATCTCTTGACTGGGGTGAATGTTTAGATTTGTTCTGCATTCCGTCCATCAATTGTGTGTCTTTTGCCTCCTCGCCCTAAGTGCGCCGGGTGTGCCCAGACGTGGGTCCCGGGCTCACTGCGCCACTGGATTCAAGCTATCCTGTCTGAAGAGGGGTGAAACCCCGAAACCGGTCCTAGGATGCTTGTTTCCGGTCCAGGGAGGACCTGGCTTAGCAGTTCGGGCTGGACTGTTACCATGAATCACAGGGTCAAGACTGATTTGCATATTGCCAGGTCTAAACTGGTGTGGCATGGTGAGCAAAAGAATGATGGATTTAACCCAGATCTCTTGACTGGGGATGAATGTTTAGATTTGTTCTGCATTCCATCCATCAATTGTGTGTCTTTTGCTGCCTCGCCCTAAGTGCGCCGGATATGCCCAGACGTGGGTCTCGGGTTCACTGTGCCACTGGATTCAACCTATCCTGGCTGAAGAGGGGTGAAACTCTGAAACCGGTCCTAGGATGCTTGTTTCCGGTCCAGGGAGGACCTGGCTGAGCAGTTTGGTCTGGACTGTTCCAATGAGACACAGGGTCAAGACTGATTTGCATATGGCCAGGTTTAAACTGGGGTGGCATGGTGAGCAAAAGAATGATGGATTTTACCCAGATCTCTTGACTGGGGGTGAATGTTTAGATTTGTTCTGCATTCCGTCCATCAATTGTATGTCTTTTGCTAACTATTACCCTGGTATTTTGTTGTACAGAACCTTAGGTGTACACATTTTTTCTTTAATTGGCTGAGTAGTTGAGCACTGGATTCTCCCTTTCCTGCAAACTGACCTTCCTTAATATTAATTGGGTTGGAGCATCAACAACAGCATGCAGTAAATGACAGTAAATGGTTTGGGCCTCAGCAGTGGACTGGTCTGTTACTGAGACAGAAGAGCTTTCCTCTACCCATCTCCCCCACACCCTCACCATGCCCGTCAGTGTCCGCCATCTGCTAGTGATAAACTTTATAAGAAATGTTTACTCCAAATATTTTTCACATTAATATCAAGGTCAAAATATTGTGAGTACACAACTATTGAGGTAAATATAGCTTATTTTAACAATAAGTTTGAAATTTGAAATATTTACTACTAAAACGTTGTGGCAATATCATTTTTGTTTGTCATTTAGTTATCTTTTTTTGCTACATTTATATCATAAATAATAATACAATTGTTTTTTTAATAAATATACATAATATACATACTAATTTAGGTCCTTTTTATTTCAGGTCATGGGGTTTATTGATATTTTATATGAGCAGTATTTTATAAAAATAATAATTATTTAGTATGTTTATAGATGTTTAAATGAATTTATTATTTAGTATGTGTATGGAGGTTTATATTAATTAGCTTAATTTAAAATTATTTGTTAGTAATTCATTTCATTATTGAATGAATTTGAATTAATTTGTTTAAAAATGTCCTCGGGATTTACTTTTTTGGGGTGTGATAGGGTGGCTAGTATTTTAAAATGTATAATGCATTAGGTTAAATATCAATTAATTATTTTATGTTACGCCCTGTCATGCTATGCTATGCTATGTTCTGTTACGTTTCGGTGCTGTGATTCTCTCTGAATCCTGATTGAGTGTTGTTGTCTAGAAGATGGTGAAGTTCGAGGTGGGTTGTGAGTTTCTTGTTGATGGTCTTCTCAATCACTGTGACGGGATAGGGAAGCAGGGAAATGGATCGATAGTTGCTTAGTTGATTTTGGTGAGCTAGGGGCTTTATGAGGAGCTTGTTGATTTCTGCAACTTTCCATTCATACGGAAAAGTGGCGGACATAATGAAGGTGCTCATGATGTGGGCCAGGTTGGTGCTAATTGGTGATGTTACTAGGTTATCGATGTGGTTGGGGCATAGGTCCATTAGGGGCCATGAGTGGATGGTCTGCATGATTGCCGCTGTGTTGTTTCTGGTGAGGGTTGACCATTTGGTCAGGTGACTGTCTTAGTTGGTGCTGGGTAGATTAGTATCAGTTTTCTGGGGTTGGGTTGGTGTGCGAAGTTGATGTAGATGTTTGCAATTTTGCTGAGGAAGAAGTTGGATAGGTTTTTGGAGAGTTGCTCGGAGGCAGCGATGTTGGTGACAGTGGCTGAGGTTAACTCCTTAATGATCAAGAAAATCTCCTTGCAGCTGTTGGACTTCCTTCGATGCGGTCCACTAGTGCATTTTTCTCTATGTGTCTTATTTGCTGGCAGCTTCTTAGTGCAACTTTGTAGGTAGTTATGTCTGTGGTGTTATGGCTGGCTCTCTATTTAGTTTCTAGCTGTTTACAGAGTCGTTTGGTGTGTTGGAGGTTTTCTGCGTACCAGCTAGCCTGCTTATGTGATCGACTATGCTTGTTGGGCCTGATGGGTACGAGCGAGTCCGCACAGTTATTGACCCAGTTGTTGAAGTTGTTGATGTCCATGTCGAGGTTGTCAGTGGGGCAACATTGATCTGTGCTGAGGGCGCAGAGTCAGTCTGATTTTGCCACAACTGCTGCTTGGATTGGAAATGATTTGTTTGTTTAATTATTACTGTATTAATTTTTAATGAACTTGTTCATAATTCTTTTCAGTGTGGACTGAGTTTTATTGTGGATCCATGTTAGATAGAATTTTAAAAACACAAATTAAAAATATTAAATCATTACATATTTTAAATACAAAAATATTTTAACTATATATTTATATGTATTCAAAAAAGAAATACATAATTTGCATTATATGCGTTTATTAATTTACAATGGACTGACTATTAGGAAAATCATATTTATGTTTTATTTCTGATAAATATATTTGTAAGTTTTAGTATGTTGATTTATTTTTAAAATATGTTTAATATGAATAATGTAGCAGAAGAGGAAAACATCTAACAATTAAATTAAATATGTGTTCAATCAGTTTAAAAAGTAATATTACAAATGTATTATTTTTAAAAATGCTTCTTTTACAATTTAAAAGGTAATAATATTCATCTTTCATTGTATTTCTGGATTTACAATTTTTAAATTAAAATTTTCCAAAACGTTATGAACAATAGTGTTTATGTAGATGTACTTTTGATTTCATCTGTGTCAAACCAAAATGTTTGCAAAAATATGACATTTTTTAAAATAGAGGAGTTGTAGTAGATTTAGAAATTGAAAATGAAGCTGTTTCATATATTTTGTGTGTCATAAGAATTCTTCATGGAATCTACATCACGTGAAATGTACACACTTTTCCTGTTTCTAGGAGTAGAATTAGAAAAGTAAATATGCCCCCTCCCACTCTAGGCATTTTCTACAATGTTTGTTGGACTGGAGTAGGAATAATAAATGAGCCCTCCTCCAATATATGCACCTTCCCCACTGTTAGAGGAACTGAAGTTAGCATAGTAAATGTGCCCTTCCACCTAGTAGGTGCACTATTCCCCATGTAGATAAACTGGAGTTCAAAGAGTAAATCTAACATCTCAAAATATTTGTAGGATTGGAGTTAAATAGTAAATTTGACTCCCAACAAGATATGTACGTGCACAACTGCAATCATGACAGGACTGTTCTAATCTTATCTTATCTATAGAGATGGTCATTCTTCAGATTCTGGATTATGTACTTTGAAAAACTGCTGTCATTAGTGTCTGCATGTCTGGGCCGATGGACCTCTCCTCTTCTTTTGATACAAAGCACCATGGGGCACTTTCTGTCCATGCTCCAATCATGAGTTGTATTAGAAGGGGTGCAATGTGATCAATAAAGCTTAGAATATATTTTGTCTTATATTTCTGGTTGTTCACAGGTCATCCTGGTTGGTTTCTCTAGGTCTCTCCCTAAGTGGAAACTGGGGTGCCACTGTTCCTTTTGATTGCTAATCTTCATGTAGCAGAGGGCTAGTGAACCTCAAAGGTGTTTCCATGAAATAGAATGCTGATGCACAAAATGATATCTTCATGCATCACAAGTCTAACATCTATTACCTCAAAGTTGTATCTCCATGAGAGATGAGTCTGTGGCAACTTTCAGCCTTAAATGTAATCAAACTACTTATGCAAGATTTGCCCAGGGAATGACAGGGTAGGTTGTTGAATATTGAATTAGCATTTTTGGCAATGATGTAATCATACCTCTATTGGTGGATTCTGACAAATCTTTGCTGTCTTCTTCACATATTGTAAAAACATAGCCATCGTTGGTATTATCACATCTTGAAGGTAGCAATGCCACTGTGGCTAGCCATACATTTTCTACTCTCTTCTTCTGAGCAACGTCTTTTCTGCTTCTGAATTTTGGATTGCTGGATCTCTGAAACTTGGGAATATTATGTCATTTTAAAAACATGACTAAAAGTTTGTTTCATTCTATTGCTGGAGCTAGTAACTTAAACATATAATTCTATTTTAAAAATATGACAAAAGGTTTGTTTTGTTTTATTGCTTATCAGATTGCTAGAGTTAGTAAATTTGAAAATATAATGCCATTTTTAAATATGACAAAATGTTTGTTCCGTACTATTGTCAGATTTCTAGAGCTAGAAAACTTGAAAATATCATACCATTTAAAAGATATGTCTACCTTTGGACATCCTGGTCACATTCACTCTTGATTGCAATAGATACAAGTCATTAATTTTGAAACAATCTCCCCATTTTACGGCTAAAGTGACATAGGCAGGAAGTTCTAATCTGACTTAGACCGAATACTGGATAATCGCAGGGGGTCAGAAGACCCAGGCCCATTAGGAAATCATTTTGCACAGGTACTTATGGCATATGTACTACATTCTAATTCTAGCATAAATGAGTAGCTTTCTCAAAAAATGGAGCTATTTTAATGGCAGTGAGATTGGTCTCAGCTTTGCGCAAATTTGATCATGTTTCAAAAGCGAGAAGAAAACTGCCTTGGTTCACAATCAAACAAATAATTTGCAATAAAGTGCTAGGCCTGAATCACAAAGCACTACACGGAAAGGCGGTCTTGTGGCGGTCGACCTCCGCAGTTGTAATACTGCAAGCGGTCCTGCAGTTTGGCGTCGTTGGACCGCCACCACAGGTAGAGGGTCCTATGGACCGCCGTACTCACAATCAGGCCCTTAGTGTTGTGTATATTTGGCACTATGATCTATTCTGTGGGTGTGTTTTTAACGTTTGTGTTACAGGTTTTTGTTCCCAAACAATTTCTATGGGAGTTTGGAGTTTATGGGCCTTATTACGAGTTTGGCGGTCCTCCTGCAGCACTGCCACCACTGTGCTGCCAAGCCTGTGGTGCGCCCACCCACCAGATTCTGAGTTGAGTTCACAGCGGGTGGGGGTGCTGCAGCGGTCTCACGTTGTCAGCTGTGTTAGGATCATAGGAGAGCCTTAAAAGCAGACAGCCACCATGACAGCGCCTGCAGCACGTTTCTGCACGGTGTGGCATGCACTATGTCAAGCATGCCACACCGTACAGGAATGGGGGTACAATTCTAGGGGGGGACAAGATGCGCCTCCTGCATGCACCCTCAGGCACAGGGGTCCCTGTTAGGGCCTCCTTAGTTGCATGTCCGCCACCCTTTTCATAGGCGGCACCACCAGCACATTCCTGCCCCTTACCACTGTGTAACCACTGCGGGATCCTGGATCCCAGTGGAGGCTTCAGACCTGTGGTGGTCTGACCTCCACATTCGAAATACAGCAGGTGGACCTTCAGTGGTGGTAGTGGTCAGCCCTTCACCATGAGTACGGCGGTCCTAGGACCGCCATACTCAGAATAGGGCCCACTAGTTTTTTCCTTTTTTAAAGGAAATCTGTTTTGGTTTATTATAAACTGATGGTTTATACTTAGATTTCTTTAGTTGGGGGGTTTCCTAGAGCGGTTCATTAATTAAAATACATGTTTTTGTATGGAACCTACAGATTTTGGATTGTTTTAAAGGATTTCGATTGGATTGTTTATATTTTGGAGGGCTTTTTGCTTTTGGATTTGTATCTTTTTTGTGGATTCCTATTTTTTTGTTGTGTGGAGCTTGAGCTACAAAACAATAAGTTTTATTTTGTACTTTTTTGTGTGAGTACGAAATGTCATATTATATTGTTTATGCTATGGGTATGTTATTTTTGTGAGCAATTGTTATAAATATGGGTTGTATTTATTTGATGTTATGTATTGAATTTGTTTACACTGGTTGGCAGATTATTGTTATATGTTTTACAAATATTTCTTGTATATATAATTTATTATACCAGTGTTTAATAACTTGGTGACTTTATGTATTTGTTTTTGCTGAGGTAAATAAATATTTATGTTCATATTTATTTTTACAAAAAGATGTGATTTTGTGGTTTATAGTTCGTTTCTAAGTAATGTAGTCCTTTGTTATTTATGAAGAGTTTGACTTTAAATTGTAGCATGTTGTGCATTCTTTTAGTTTGTTTTCTTAGTTTAGGGCCAATTTAGGTAACGGATTGCTCTATGCTAAGTTCTTGGTAGCTTTGCTCTTTTGGTATGCTTCAATAAATTTGAATAATTTAGGTTGGGTTCTGCCTATTGTGGATTGGAAGGCATTGTGTCATCCTTCTACTGGGTTGCTTCTTTTGGCTTCTTGTGCCAAGATGCTGTCATAAGACATTCCACAATGGTATCTAGCACTTAGCTTGGTGTCTGTGTCCTGACCGATGTAGTTGGTCTTCATTTTGTTGGTAGGAATGGCTTTCTATTAGTAAGTTATAGTGGTTGACTACCTCTCTGACATGGACATAGGCTAGTGCTATAATTTTTTTAATTACGTAAGTGAATTAGTTGTTAGAGGAGTATTCTATACTTAGGGGCCAATTATGAATTTGGTGGTCCGACTGCCCGACCACTGCAGCCTCTAGAGACCGCTACAATGGCGGTCTTCCGCTCGCCATATTGCAAGTTGTGCAGCCTGAAACGCAGACTGTGTCAACGGCACGGTTCCGCCTAGGCTGCGGCTGTCTGCAATGTTGGTGATGCATGTTCCGACGCCATCAGGGCCATAGTTTTCTGCTCTGATGAGCCTATTATAACAACACAGTCATACTGGCCATCTCCTAGAAGCAGTGGACTGCCACAGTACGCTTGCAACAAGGCACCACAACATTGGCCATTGGATGAATTGAAAAACTACACAGCTGATGTCCTTTTGCCAAGTTGACACACCTGCAAATCACACTATAAAACACACCCCATCCCTGTCCAGCATCCTTTGCTTCTCCCCTGCAGCACACAAAATAGGACACACCTTTTACACCATTGTGAGCTAAGGCAGACCTTTTTTTCTTCTTCCATCATCCCATTTAGCTCTCTCCACACCCTTTAAATTTATTTCTTTTCACGAATTCACCATTATCCCTTGTTTTGTTACCTTTCATTTTGTCTCTCTTATTTTTTTATATCACTGCCTCACCCCAAAAATCCACGTTTCACAGAGCCTGATACACGTGTCCAGGGATGGCTAACGCGACACTCATTTTCATTTTAAACTTTTGGCATAGGCGTACCCGCCGACGCTACTTCATGGACCACAATTCTTTGGGGTAACACGCTGGTAGGACTAGCAGAGTGCGGCCAATCAGATTTTTGTTTATATTCAGGCTCCCTTGAGCCGGTGGGGCTGACGAGCCCATGGCTACGCACCTGCGCGCCTTGAGTGGTACTTTACCTGAGAATATTTTTTGGCAGCCTATGCAGCAACCCTACACACATACCTACTCCCTGCTGACGAGAGGCAACTACCTCGAAACACGTGTCCAGGGATGGCTAACGCGACACTCATTTTCATTTTAAACTTTTGGCATAGGCGTACCCGCCGACGCTACTTCATGGACCACAATTCTTTGGGGTAACACGCTGGTAGGACTAGCAGAGTGCGGCCAATCAGATTTTTGTTTATATTCAGGCTCCCTTGAGCCGGTGGGGCTGACGAGCCCATGGCTACGCACCTGCGCGCCTTGAGTGGTACTTTACCTGAGAATATTTTTTGGCAGCCTATGCAGCAACCCTACACACATACCTACTCCCTGCTGACGAGAGGCAACTACCTCGAAACACGTTTCCAGGGATGGCTAACGCGACACTCATTTTCATTTTAAACTTTTGGCATAGGCGTACCCGCCGACGCTACTTCATGAACCACAATTCTTTGGGGTAACACGCTGGTAGGACTAGCAGAGTGCGACCAATCGGATTTTTATAACTGATGTTCACCTATCAGGCAGGTTACCATTTGTCAAGTGTTGGTAAGTGGAGATAGAAAAGCTCCATCCACTACCATGAGGCCATGGCACTGGATCTCCAATCAAGATGTTATACTCCGTTTGCCCCTTCTTACTTATCTGCCATTTTGCAGCTGAAGTTCCCTTATTATTCAGGTTACCATTTGTCAAGTGTTGGTAAATGAAGACAGAAAAGCTACAACTACAACGAGGCCCGTTCACAGGAACTTCATCAAAGATGCTATACTCCTTTTGACCCTTCTCACTGTCTGCCATGTCATAACTGATGTTCACTTATCATGGACTGTGCAATGTGCGTACAATGCTCTACTCACATACTTGTCTGACTACTTTGCTTGATGGTGTCCTGGTCTCCTCAACTGAAACTCTTGATGGACTGAGTGAAGGCATACTAACTGTGTGCCTTCAATATATGCAATCCATGAAGGAAAATCAGCTGATGAGCATTGACAGGTGACCTGTTGACTCTGAATCCTTCCATGATGAATAATGCCACATTTATACACAACTAGGTCTTGTAATGGCCAAATACACGTTACTACTACACTGTGTTGGTTGAAAGGTTTTGGAGTGGTATGTTTATCCCTAATGCCAAAATGCCACATATCAGCACATCCAATGAGCTGATCATTTCTACAACATGTATTGAATGTCTCTGAATGTCTAATAACCAACTTCAACACCACGCAAATAGATGACAATACAAATCTCCACCTATTATCTTTCATCCTAGGTCTCTATGTACTGTGACATAAACAATTGAAGATACCACACTTCCACCAATAGCAAGGTTCTACATTTCTCAACAGTTCGATCGAGCACAGCACCTGGCCCGAACTTGGCCACAGAACAGACTTCCGCTCCACCCTAGGATGAAGCCTTCAGTGATGACAACACTCCTGGAGTGGTGGACATGGATGGTGGTCCTGGCCCATATAGTCACATATAGTCAGCCTGGGCAGACGGCAAGAGTGAGGCTCACTGTGCCTACAACACCTCCCACCCCAGCTGCAACACAGCCAACCTCTGCTCTCCAACCTGTGTACCTAGCATAGTCAATACCAGCTTGTGCCCCCATGTCCTGGATCCTGAGGTGGTTCTCAACACCACAGTCACTGAGGAACCAGGACCCAGTGGGAGGGGGCAGTCTGTGCCAAGGGCACATCCCCCTGGAGCTAGGGCCCAGGGGTTGGTAACTGTGGGCCCACAGAGTGAGCCCACTGGAGACACTGACACCCAGGCTGCCATCACCCAAGTCCTGGGAGTCTACCAGAACTCCCAAGGTGTGATGGACCAAGTACTTACTCAACTTCGGGAGATGAAGCAGCTGCAGAGGAACACATACAAGGAGGTGGCCGGCATCCAAACTGAGTTTTCTGGCATCAACACCAACATGGCCTCCCTGGTTGGGGTGCTTCAGGACATCAATACCACCCTCTGCAGGGCTTTTCTACCTGCATCTACCACTTCCTGTGGTCCAAGTACATCCAGGCCAGCAACGTTTGCGGCAGCCATAGAAAGGGTGGCCCTGTCAGAGGATGACACGTCTGCAGGCAGCCGTCTCAGCTGCTGCGAATCTCCCCTCCCACAAAAGGAGGGGATATTCACCCAAATATTCAGGAGGTCAGGATGAGAAGACACCCACCACTGCCAGTAAGGAACCTCATACCTAATTACCTCCAATGTGTGCAACACATCCACTTTGTGGACTATTCTTGAGTACTTTTCCATATCTGATGGGAGTACTATGTTAGACTTTGGACTCCAGACAATGGGGACTCCACAGTGATGGTTTAACTATTTTAACACTTTTGAGATTATCCTTGTTAACTTAAATAAATACAAAGACACCAATTAATTGTCTCTTGTTGTAATTCACATCTACCAATGTATATGTCCTACCATGTCAACTTTACGATGACAAAACTAGGTACTTCTGGAACCATGGATGTGTTGTTGTATGTAAACAATGTTCTACTCTGGATCACTACCATGTTACAACAACACATACATACAAGTGTCTGGTTTGATAACATCTTTATTCCAGTGTTCAGATCATAGGCAAACATGATGTCAGAAACATAGTAAATAAGATATGACTCAATTCTTCTGTTTCAGTGATCACATATCCAGTTGCAGACCTTCACAAAATAGAAGACAGAACCACATCTGACAATATCCTCCACACTAGGCAACATTGAAAGAGGTCAACATCATCTGGAGCTATCTTAGCTACCTTACAAAAGGAATCCCATATCAATTAAACAAATAAACAGACACATGTCAGTGCAACAGTTTCTGACAATAGTTTCATTCCAATCCATTGTTGCTTGCATTTGGTGGAATTTCACAAACAAATGTCAGTGTTGTGCCAAAAGCATTTCGGCCTACAATGAGGAGATGCATCAACCGCCACATATAGTTCATACATAATGAGGATTTAGCCAATGTAAATGCAGATTTTCATGATTTGGGCCCAACACAACATTGTGTTGGATCCCATGGTGGCACACATATTGCATTAGGAGCAATACACCACAAGGAACATGTCTAACGCATGCCACATCACTTACATTCTAGCGCTGTGCAAGCTGTCTTGCTACAGGTTTTGTACATCCAAACTCTGTTACAGACATTCCCAGGACCAATCCATGTCCGCTTCATATGTCTGAACAGCATCATACCTGGTAATGTCATGACTCTGAAATGTCCAAATGAAGATGCCATGGTTAAGGGATCGGAAACAGTCAAATGCAGCGAGATCAGTTAAGAAACCACACATATGCACAAATCACATATTCAACCTCTAGAGAACATTGTCCAAGACAAAATGCAAATCTAAACAAAGCTACACTAACAAAACAAACCCCTTTCATCAGATATTGCCAGAGCCTTATATTCCTAGTATGTAGCATTAACATCGTCCTCATATCATCACTACAAGAGTTGGGCTGATAGTCCAAGTCTTTACATCTAACACCATACTTACACTCAGGAGAAGAAGTTTTGGATGACATCTTGACACAAGTTCATTCTTTCCTCTCTTTACCACTATCATCATCATCTGGCATTTCCGATTCCTCACCCGGCGGCTCTTTATGGCCTGCATCCTCTGTGATGTAAAGCATGTTCCATTACAGGGCAATGTTGAGGAGCATACAACAGGCCACGGTGTTCTAATACACTTTCCCAGGTTAGTAGAGGAGGGCTCTCCCAGTCTTGTCCCAACATCTGAATCTAACTTTTGGGCCCCAAAAGGCCCTCTCCACTTGCCGCTGTGTTCTTCCATGGGCCTCACTGAAGCAGACTTCCCCTGGTGTAGTAGGATTCCTCAGCGAATACAACAACTATAGCCAGTTGGGATATGCTGAGTCTCCGAGATGGAAGACAGACAGAAGTACAACAATCAGTTACACACTTTTAGATTAAACTACCTGACATAACCCACACAAGGTTAGGACAGATCACACTTACCTACAAGCCAGGCCCTCTCTGGCAGTAGCTGTGACATCAGCTGGGGTATGGTGCTATTCTGCAGTATGAAGGATTCATGTTCAGATCCTGGGAACCGGGCACAGACGTATGAGATATACAAATCTGGTAAGCAGACAATTTGCACGTTGATAGAATGGTAGTGCTTCCTTTTAGGGTACACTTGTTCCCTGGTTTGTGGTGGCACTAAGGCAATATGACTGCCATCAATGGATCGAATAACATGTCGTATGCAACCAAATCTATAGAAATCACCCTTCACAGTTGCTAAATCCTCACTTCTGGGGACCTGGATGTAGCTGCCCATGTGTTTCAACATTGCTTTTAGCATCTCTTTGAGTACATGACGAATCATTGATTGTGACATCCCACATGAAATCGCAACAGTGAATTGAAAGGAACCTATGGCCAGAAAATGCAAAACTGACATGAGTTTCACAATTGGTGTGATAGATGTAGGATAAGTGATGTGAGGTAGAAGGTCAGGCTCCAACTGATGACATAAATCCAGAATTGTTTGAGGATTTAAACAAAATTTCTGGATGACAGGTCTTTCTCCATGGTCTGAAGGTCTGGAAATTGGTGGTACACTGGAGGCTGGCATCGCCTCCATCTCCTCACATAGGTACCTATGTGAGGAGTTATAATAAAATTGTACATTGGTCACAGTGTCCAGAGTAACATAAATAAAGAGTAAGCCTAAAGTCATGTGACAAAACATAACAGCTTCGTGAAGCATTACACATATTTCTCATCATCGTTGTCTACTCTTAAACATCCAGCAATAATCCCCAATGTGGCCTTCACATATCTGTAACGGAACTGTGCAAATCATCAATTCAGAAAAGTAAAATTTGCACATCAAGGTTTCCGTGACTTTCATGTGAAATACTGCCTTATGCACAGTAGAGCACTACACAGATCATGTTTTGTACTGGACATGATGTGAAGGGAGTTTTTCAAATGTTAACATGTTGGGCCTCATTTGTTGTGGTAGTGGCACACTTAACAGTCACAATTACGGTCTTTCCTACCGCTAAAATGGCAGATGCCTGACCTTGCGTATAGGACATTTGAGCCGACTGGCGGTGGCGGAAGTCAACTGCGTGGTGGCCGATTGCCACCATGGCAGAGATAGCCATAGGCTAAAGTTGGTGACAGTGACGGTCCAATGCTAATGACCGCGTACGTGGCGAACATGTACCTCGTGGTTTGAAAAACAAATCTCTTGCCTCCTGACACTGCTGCTATCAACACCTCGTCCACTTTAGCTGTTGTTTACCACCTCTGGGAGCTATCATGCCAGGCCAAGCAGGTGAAAGGGCCCGTCCATTCTCTCCAGAAGATCTGGAGACCCTGGTTAATTAGGTCCTTTCTCTGTATGGCCAGCTCTATTAATCACCGGAGGACAGGTAACTATTTCAAATACAGTTTTTTACTCTGTCAAACTTCTTCCTTTCTGTTCCCCTAGGCTACAATGTGGCTCTGAGTTACAGAGTGTAACCATATTGTGTTGTTTGGTGAAGTTGAGTCGTCCATACATAGGCCAATCATGTAATAGATTTTGAGACACTGTACTTTGTGGAGTGAACATCAGCACTGTAATGGCTGCTAATTCCTATTTTGTACTTGTGTTACATGCATAGATATATGCATGTCTACATTTCATTGTATCTATCATGATTTCCTACTTCACATCATGGCATATGTGCAAAGATATGTATAGACTTTACACAATGTGCTCTGTATGTATACTGGTAGAAGCATTCGAGGATTAAGTTAGCCATGTATACAGTTATTTATCAAAAAAGAAGAAAGGGGACCCAGGAGCTGATTAAGGTCTAGTGTCCATGCTCCATATACCAATATCAAAACCAAAAAGGACACTGTTCCTATCGCAGGGTGCAAACAGTAATCCTTGCGTGAGGGTGCAGAAAGTCACCCGTGTTCCTATCGCAGGGTGAAAACAGTCACCCTCGCGTGAGGGTGCAAAAGGTCACCCGTGTATCTAAAAAGAAAGACAAGAAGAGAAAGAGGTCCTAGGTGAAGGGGACCCATCAGTGAAATGAAAGAACACATTTTGTCCTCTGTTGCCCTCACACACCCCAGGAAGTGTCATGCTTCATCATTGGGCGTTTGCTCCTTGTAGGGCCGGCGCTGCAATTCCCTACGGGTCCCCCAAAGGGTCTCTTTTTCGGAGATCTTTTCTAGGACTGTCGGATGGTGCATGCGGGTGTGTGGGGTGGGGGTCCAATGAGGGTGAAAAATGTGCGTGCCTAGTGATAAATAGGTTAATAACTGGTAAACATGCAGCGAATGTTTAGATTGTATACCATTAGCAGACTCAACTGCCCCTGCGGCACACTATGCCCAGGTATCAAAAAAGGTCATAGGTCGACATGTTTTGTGCCTGCGTCGCCTTAAGGGCCGTTGGCACTTCTTCAGGACCAAAACTATCAAATAAAATAAATAGTCCCACAGGTCACTCAGCCCGCATCACTCATGACAAAACTGTTGTCTGGGAGGTAGCTATGCCTCCCTTCTGAGTGCCACATAACCTTATGGTCACATATTAGAAGGGCCGAAATTTCACATTTATGTATTGCATTGCTGGAAATTTGATGTTCATGTTGGATCAGTATGCTCAGCCTGCCGAGGGCAAGGCCTGACAATGAGTTGTAGGCAGTCAGACCCATGGGCCAGGCTAGGGCAGAGTTATTGTGGCAAGACAAACTGATGAACAGAGTAAGCTCCATTAGACCTGTAGATCCATGGATGTTCCCAAAATAAGTTTTCTTTACCACTAGTAGCCATTATTAGCTGTTACATGGACGATATTTAGAATAGTGACTGAGATAACCCTCTGACGTGTTACCTTTATCCATTGACCCACATTGTCAATGTTTGGGGTTTACTTATGGCACTCCCCTTACTCACACAGGCCTATTGTGACTTTCCCTTAAGTCATGGTCCCACTGTACAGGCCTATTGCACATCTGACACATGAACAGTGTAGATAGTTTGTAACTTCTGAATAGATTTTGTAATGTCATTCCTCAGCTTTGTCAGATTACATCCACTCAGACAACACATACAATGGTATGTAGAAAGTCATCCCTGCTACAATGCCACATATGGCAAAAGGTGTGTCCTGTGATGGCAGTATATACCACACAAACTTATTCTGATGTAGTTTGATATCCTATTAAGTAGTCCACATATCCTCCAGAGAGGAAGCTCTCAGTAACACACATGCCAGCCTTTCTTTGTGACCTTATTCTTAAGATGTTGTGTACACTATGGTACTCGGCTCTATGGACCATCTGCTTCAAGTCAATGGGCATGGCAGTAAAGGTGTCTGTACAGTCATGCACAAGTAGTTTACCCATCCGAAGGTAAAAATGGCGTGTTGTGTATCATGATACCTCACATCAAATTCCATGTAGAATGGCCCTGGGCTACATGATGTTAATGGGCTTGCTCAGTGAGTGTAGGTCATGACCAGGGTTGAGGTGAGCCAGCAGATGACTACAAAAGTGTGTATTCACGTTTTAGTAGTGCTTAGCATGTGACATGTGCACATGAATTCTGTTTGTGCTAGGTGTCAAAAAAATGTGCATCAACCATACAGATATCTTAAAACTTCCAGTTACAATCTGTTTCTACATCTATTGCATTCATACAGGTCAACGCCCATCAGAATAAAGCCATTTGGAGAGCCATCGCCCAGAAGGCACAGACCCTGGGGTCTTCAACCTGCGTAGCGTCCGCTGCAGGAAGAGGTAGGAGGACCGTAGGCGCTGGACCCAGACGATCATGGAGGTCCAGCTGGTAAAGTCCTCCCATTGTGGAAGGGGCGCAGCCGGACCCTGACTCCATTAATAGCCCACCTATTGGCGGTGGCCTACCTGGAGCTTCCTGGGCAGTTGAGGGCCCATCTGCAGCTACAAAGGGGTAAATCCTGTACATAAACAATATTTAAAGGCGATTTGCTCTTTCTATGTGTGCTGCATTCTGCAGCACAAGGATCACAAGGAGAAATAAAAGTAGTTCTCCTTGTTGCGCCAATCTAACACAAGCTTTTGCATGGATCTAGTTTTTGGCACTGCATCAGATCCTTCTAAATCTGGGGCAGCGTCAAAATGCAACGGGCGTTGAACACCCACAGCAACACCCATCGCACGCCCCTTTCAAGCAGAAAACTGCGCGAAAGGATACCACACTTGCACAGAAAGTGCCTTATCGCCGCTTTGTAAATATCGTTCAGGGCATTGCGCCACCGGAACGTCCAAAAAAGTGATATTCCGGTGGTGCAATTCCCTCTGTGTGTTACAGTCAGGCATTTTCCAAACAATATTGGTGGTGGTCCATATGCCACACACAAGATGAGTCATTCTTTGTGTAGGTCTGGTAGTAGGTGCCTGCTGCTCTGCTTTGCCTATTGTCTTTCTGACCAGGAATACAGCAGAGTCTTCTCCACATCCAAGTTTCTTTTTGGAACAGACACCTGGCTGAGTAAGCGGTTTAATATTTTGTGCTGTTAGCTGTTTTGGGTGACAATTTAACCACACAGGCAAATTGTCTTCCTTGTGTAAGGAGTGATGTTCCCTAACTAATGTCCCTCATGTGATGGTGGCCATATTAAGTGTGACATGACATGGAGTGCACAGTACATGTAGTGACTGTACAACAGTTCCCATTGGTTAAGGACTGGTAATACAGTAAAATGAGTGTGAAAACATCACTGGTGCCATCTGCATTAGTGCTTACATGTTGACCGCTGTGCATTTGCAAGTTGAAATGCAATAGTGTTTCACAACACTCATTCACTGACTAGTGACATGCATAAGGGAGTGAGATGTAGAACTGGAGAGACAATATGTGAGTGTTTACACTGATCCTTACAAGGCAATCTTAATTTGCAATACCAAAGAGTGCTGTGATGTGCCAGCCCATTTGGGAATCTAGTGATCCCACATCTTCATGTCATAGCTATTCAGGGACATCCACAATCTACAAAGGTGTATTGGCTTGTAGGTATACAATCTATGAATAGCATTATCACCTGTACGAAGCAGGATTGGGGTTGTTCATATGTCTATAAGAAGACTTGTGCTGTGTGAAATCAAAATGTTTGGACCTCAATGTTTTCAGGCAACTTTATATTCTACATGTGATACATACCTAAAATACTTCTGTACAGCTTTCATTAGACTTTTCAGGAAGTGGACATATGATTTAATCTGGAGTCCAGAGTCACATCAGTGTACAATTAGCATTTGCATGTGACATGATGTCTGCCACAACACTATTTGATGGTAAATTGATGTTTTACTTTTGACTTTCATGACATTATGGTGTGTTATGAGGGATAGGTATATCTGTTGGACTCTGGGCCTTGTGTGAGAATTGTGTATATCTTAAATTGTACTTTTCCACACTGCTGTACCCACACCCAAGATAGACTCTATCAGCCTCTAATTCTCCTATTTGTGATGTATTTCGCTGTCGCGGTCAAGGAAGAAATTTCCTTTTATTGTTTAACCCTCACACACCCTATTGGTGTCATGCTTCATCATCGGGTTCACCCGGACTCCTAAAGGTCCGGGTGGGCTCAATCGTCTTTCAGGGAGCTCTTAGGAGATATATGGCTAGGGGGGTTAAAGATTTAAAATACTATTGCTTCCCCAGGTATCCCTTTATTCGCGGGGATGCAATGGATATTAAAAAGAAAAATACTGGCTCTTTTTTGGGGTTTTATGGTCCTAAGACCCTAAAGGTTAGCCAACATGTTCTGCCCATTTATAATGCCAAAAATGGTCAAGGGCTTTCGTCAGGGCTTGAAAAAAAGGAGAATGTTCCCTCCCTGGAAAAATAGAGTTGACCTATAATTTAGATTCATAGAAGGTACAGATAGCTGTCCCCTTCATCATCTTCAAAAAGCCCAAAAAATGTTTTGGACAATAATCAAAAAATATTATTTGTAATAGCTTCCATCATAATAAGGAGAATAATTATCCTCCTACCTTCTTTTGTAAAATAATTCCACCTATTTGGAGAAATGAGAAAAGAAAAAACAAGAGAAAAACGAGAACATAAAGACTAGACATTGAACTTCAATTATAGTCATAAAGCGCGGCATCAATTCATGTTAGAGCGCACTTTTCAGAGTCATGCATGGTTGAGCTCCATTCTCAACCCAAGTGAATCAAACCACCCAATTCGGGTATTGTGCACCTCCTCATAGTATAGCAAGAATTAAATAAGGAATTAAAAAGTCAAAATCAACATCAACATTATTGCGGTGACCAGTGAATGATTCCAAGGGTATTGTACTCCCATTTTGTGCACATCACATTCGACATTGTTAACCAGCATTTAATCATACCGGTGATGTTATTTGCAATGTTTATATATGCATCGCTAAACTGTATTGTTTAATTCACAATAGAAATCAAAATCAAACATACGTTTCACACACATGCAAATATGGCATTCTCTTACCCAACTTGGGCAGAATCTGCGTGTCTCAGGGGGAGGATGGACAGTTATTCGGTAGTGTACTAATGATGAAGTGAGATCAAAAAATAGTATACACATCGTAATGTTGTTAAAATCTCAAAAGAACAAGTGGCTCCCCTTCTCGTATGCGTAGGTGCGGTCTTCCCCACTTACTAGTTTACACATCCTGCTCTCGGGTATACCTGTGTACCAGCTCCGTCCCCTGGCTCTCGCGTCTAAACCCTTTACAATCGCGCCATAAATACTCAGGAATGCCGGTAAAACACTCTGCAATTAAACCGGGGACGCGTGTCAATTCGCGTCATTTCCGGTGCGCCTGAGCAAAGCGTATTGGGATATGTAGTGCCAAGTCTCTTTTCGTGTCTGTTAAACCACGGTTACGTGTGTGGTGTATAATAGACTAGACTAGACTAATTTGACATTTATACCCTATCTTATTTAAAAGTTTGGGACACGTTGTGAACGATATTAAGTTCACAATACAAGAAAATAAGAAAAATTATAAATAAAAGCACATATATATTCAGTCACTTTTTTCAGGATAAAACATATACGTTCCCCTTTTAATTCGTGACTGATATAACTGTGAACTCAGAATTAAATATAGTTGGGGGGAAACCAAGTTGCATGCAGGGCATATTGTAAAAACACATTTTTTTGTTTGTTTGAATATATAGCGAGATATCAACATTGTTAGAGATACCAATATTTTTGGAAAGGTCAATATCACATTGTTCTTAAGGACATAGTGCCTTGCCAGATTTACTCAAGCTTAGTGTACTTCTTATTTTTTGACATTTTTTGACATAGCCCCTGGTACTTTGATGTTCTTAAAAATTTAGTGCGGGAAAATAACATATTTATTCTAATTCACTGCGTACATTACCAGTTATACTTATCTTACAGCATTCCAGGGTATTGAGTCGTTCAGACCATGTTTGTCTGTGCCCATTCTGTACACCCATCTTTGTTCTTGTTCGAATAATCTTTTTGTTATATTTGGACTATCATTTACTTTCTCTATTATTGTCCATTCCAGATCTTTCTCAGAGTGTTTCAATGCCACATAATGTGCTGTTAATTTTGTGGCCACTATTCCACGTCTGATTGTACTTCTATGTTCTCCAATGCGGAGTTTTATCTTTCGTGAAGTCATCCCGACATATTTCAATTTACACGGGCATGTGATTACATAGACAACGTTGTTCGAGTTGCAAGTAGTATGGTGTCTTTGTTCCCATTTCTCTTTTAAGCCCAAGTCAATGTTTTTTATGTGTTTTGTAAAAGGGCATACCGCACAATTTCCACAGGGGAAATGGCCTTTCACTGGTGAGCTATTCCACAGTGCCATTTGTGTGTCTGTGATTGATTCACTGTTATCCGTGTGAACTAAAGTATTTCTAATACTTCTGTTTTTTCTGAACGAGAACATTGGTTTTTCAAAGTTCAAACTGTTTGAAGTCAGAATCTGCCAGTTATTCTGTATAATTCTCTTCACAGAGTTGGAGGATGAGTTATATGTGGTAACACAGATGATGGCTGTATTTGCTTCTTTGGTATTGGATTGTAATAGTACCTCACGCGGGGTGTGCCGTGACCTTTTCCTTGCCTGCTCAACCACTTTTTTGGGGTACCCTTTGTTTAATAATTTAGAGGATAGAATTTCTGCCTCATTATTGTAGTCCTGTAGGCTGGTACAATTTCTTCGTATCCGCAGATATTGGCTTATAGGGAGATTTCCTCCTAAAGAGCGAGGATGTGCACTGTTGAAATGTAAAAGATTATTGCGGTCAGTTGGTTTTTTATAGAGGGAGCTCTCTAGTTTCCCATTTATGGCATTGATATTGATGTCCAAAAATGAAACTCTCATGTTGTTATTAGTACCGGTAAACTTGAGAAACAGATTGATGTTATTTATCCATGTCATGAAGTCTTTTATACTTCTGTTATCTCCATGCCAGATGAGAAAAATGTCATCTATATACCGGAGCCATTTACGTACTTTGTCAACAAATGGGTTGTTATTCCATATATGGTTTTCTTCTATATATCCCATATAGAGACAGGCTATACTGGGGCAAAGGTACTCCCCATCGAAGTACCATGTACCTGTAAAAATAAGTCATCCTCAAATCGAAAGAAGTTTTCTGTAAGGGCAAGCCTTATTAGGTCCATCACAAATTTCACTGGTGCATTCTATGGCCAGGTAGTCTGGTTCAGTATAGCCTGTATCATCTGTATACTCTCCTCTTGAGGTATGCTCGTATACAGTGCTTCAACATCTAGTCAATCTTCAATTAGAGTCATAAAGCGTGGCATCAATTCATGTTAGAGCGCACTTTTCAGAGTCATGCATGGTTGATCTCCATTCTCAACCCAAGTGAATCAAACCACCCAATTCGGGCATTGTGCACCTCCTCATAGTATAGCAAGAATTAAGTAAGGAATTAAAAAGTCAAAATCAACATAAACATTATTGCGGTGACCAGTGAATGATTCCAAGGTTATTGTACTCCCATTTTGTGCACATCACATTCGACATTGTTAACCAGCATTTAATCATACCGGTGATGTTATTTGCAATGTTTATATATGCATCGCTAAACTGTATTGTTTCATTCACAATAGAAATCAAAATCAAACATACGTTTCACACGCATGCAAATATGGTATTCTCTTACCCAACTTGGGCAGAATCTGCGTGTCTCAGGGGGAGGATGGACAGTTATTCGGTAGTGTACTAATGATAAAGTGAGATCAAAAAATAGTATACACATCGTAATGTTGTTAAAATCTCAAAAGAAAAAGTGGCTCCCCTTCTCATATGCGTAGGTGCGGTCTTCCCCACTTACTAGTTTACACATCCTGCTCTCGGGTATACCTGTATACCAGCTCCGTCCCCCGGCTCTCGCGTCTAAGCCCTTTACAATCACGCCATAAATACTCGGGAATGCCGGTAAAACGCTCTGCAATTAGACCGGGGACGCGTTTCAATTCGCGTCACTTCCGGTGCGCCTGAGCAAAGCGTATTGGGATATGTAGTCCCAAGTCTCTCTTCGTGTCTGTTAAACCACGGTTACGTGTGTGGTGTATAATAGACTAGACTAGACTAATTTGTCATTTATACCCTGTCTTATTTAAAAGCATGAATGCTTATAGGTTTGCGTGTACCTCCCTCCTTTCCGATGTTCGGCACTATAGGAAAATCCAACAAGATCCTACCCAAAGACTCCAAAAAACAAACAAACAAATGACAAAGAATGCATTTGACAGACAATGGATCTCTAAAAATGAGAATGACTTTCTAAACAAAAAGGAACCAAGGACACCAATTTTTTATACTATCCCAAATATTCACAAGGGTAAGATTCCCCCACCTGGAAGACCAATTGTATCGGGCATAGGATCATTATTAGAACCACTCTCCTAATTTGCTGATTTTTTCTTACGACCTCTGGTTTCAAATCTAAGATCTTATGTCAGAGATACAAAACATCTTCTCATTATCCTGACAGACATACAGTATGACCCATCTGTGGAAACCATGCTTTGCCTAGATGTTGAAGCACTGTATACGAGCATACCTCAAAAGGCTAGTATACAGATAATACAGGCTATACTGAACCAGACTATCTGGCCATGGAATGCACCAGTGAAATTTGTGATGGACCTAATAAGGCTTGCCCTTACAGAAAACTTCTTTCGATTTGAGTATGACTTATTTTTACAGGTACATGGCACTTCGATGGGGAGTACCTTTGCCCCTAGTATAGCCTGTCTCTATATGGGATATATAGAAGAAAACCATATATGGAATAACAACCCATTTGTTGACAAAGTACGTAAATGGCTCCGGTATATAGATGACATTTTTGTCATCTGGCATGGAGATAACAGAAGTATAAAAGACTTCATGACATGGATAAATAACATCAATCCGTTTCTCAAGTTTACCGGTACCAATAACAACACGAGAGTTTCATTTTTGGACATCAATATCATTGCCATAAATGGGAAACTAGAGAGCTCCCTCTATATAAAAAAAACAACTGACCGCAATAATCTTTTACATTTCAACAGTGCACATCCTCGCTCTTTAAGAGAAAATCTCCCTATAGGCCAATATCTGCGGATACGAAGAAATTGTACCAGCCTACAGGACTACAATAATGAGGCAGAAATTCTATCCTCTAAATTATTAAACAAAGGGTACCCCAAAAAAGTGGTTGAGCAGGCAAGGAAAAGGTCACGGAACAACCCGCGTGAGGTACTATTACAAACCAATGCCAAAGAAGCAAATACAGCCATCATCTGTGTTACCACATATAACTCATCCTCCAACTCTGTGAAGAGAATTATACAGAATAACTGGCGGATTCTGACTTCAAACAGTTTGAACTTTGAAAAACCAATGTTCTCGTTCAGAAAAAACAGAAGTATTAGAAATAATTTAGTTCACACGGATAACAGTGAATCAATCACAGACACACAAATGACACTGTGGAATAGCTCACCAGTGAAAGGCCATTTCCCCTGTGGAAATTGTGGGGTATGCCCTTTTACAAAACACACAAAAAACATTGACTTGGGCTTAAAAGAGAAATGGGAACAAAGACACCATACTAATTGCAACTCAAACAACGTTGTCTATGTAATCACATGCCCGTGTAAATTGAAATATGTCGGGATGACTTCACGAAAGATAAAACTCCGCATTGGAGAACATAGAAGTACAATCAGACGTGGAATAGTGGCCACAAAATTAACAGCACATTATGTGGCATTGAAACACTCTGAGAAAGATCTGGAATGGACAATAATAGAGAAAGTAAATGATGGTCCAAATATAACAAAAAGATTATTCGAACGAGAACAAAGATGGGTGTACAGAATGGGCACAGACAAACAGGGTCTGAACGACTCAATACCCTGGAATGCTGTAAGATAAGTATAACTGGTAATGTACACAGTGAATGAGAATAAATATGTTATTTTCCCGCAGTAAATATTTAAGAACATCAAAGTACCAGGGGGTGTGTCAAAAAATGTAAAAAAATAAGAAGTACACTAAGTTTGAGTAAATCTGGCAAGGCACTATGTCCTTAAGAACAATGTGATATTGACCTTTCCAAAAATGTTGGTATCTCTAAAAAAACATTTGTTTTTACAATATGCTCTGCATGCAACTTGGTTTTCCCCCGACTATATTTAATTCTGAGTTCACAGTTATATCAGTAACGAATTAAAAGGGGAACGTATGTTTTATCCTGAAAAAAGTGACTAAACATATCTGGTGCTTTTATTTATAATTTTTCTTATTCTCTTGTATTGTGAACTTAATATCGTTCACAACATGTCCCAAACTTTTAAATAAGATAGGGTATAAATGACAAATTAGTCTAGTCTAGTCTATTATACACCACACACGTAACCGTGGTTTAACAGACACGAAAAGAGACTTGGGACTACATAACCCAATTCTCTTTGCTCAGGCGCACCGGAAGTGACGCAAATTGACACGCGTCCCCAGTCTAATTGCAGAGCGTTTTACCGGCATTCCCGAGTATTTATGGCGCGATTGTAAAGGGCTTAGACGCGAGAGCCGGGGGACGGAGCTGGTACACAGGTATACCCGAGAGCAGGATGTGTAAACTAGTAAGTGGGGAAGACCGCACCTACGCATATGAGAAGGGGAGCCACTTTTTATTTTGAGATTTTAACAACATTACGATGTGTATACTATTTTTTGATCTCACTTCATCATTAGTACACTACCGAATAACTGTCCATCCTCCCCCTGAGACACGCAGATTCTGCCCAAGTTGGGTAAGAGAATACCATATTTGCATGCGTGTGAAACGTATGTTTGATTTTGATTTCTATTGTGAATGAAGTAATACAGTTTAGCAATGCATATATAAACATTGCAAATAACATCACCGGTATGATTAAATGCTGGTTAACAATGTCGAAAATGATAAGCACAAAATGGGAGTACAATAACCTTGGAATCATTCACTGGTCACTGCAATAATGTTGATTTTGACTTTTTAATTCCTTATTTAATTCTTGCTATACTATGAGGAGGTGCACAATACCCGGATTGGGTGGTTTGATTCACTTGGGTTGAGAATGGAGATCAACCATGCATGGCTCTGAAAAGTGCGCTCTAACATGAATTGATGCCGCGCTTTATGACTATAATTGAAGTTCAATGTCTAGTCTTTATGTTCTCGTTTTTCTCTTGTTTTTTCTTTTCTCATTTCTCCAAATAGGTGGATTTTTTTTACAAAAGAAGGTAGGAGGATAATTATTCTCCTTATTATGATGGAAGCTATTACAAAGAATATTTTGTGATTATTGTCAAAAACCTTTTTTTGGCTTTTTGAAGATGATGAAGGGGACAGCTATCTGTACCTTCTATGAATCTAAATTATAGGTCAACTCTATTTTTCCAGGGAGGGAACATTCTCCTTTTTTTCAAGCCCTGACGAAAGCCCTTGACCATTTTTGGCATTATAAATGGGCAGAACATGTTGGCTAACCTTTAGGGTCTTAGGACCATAAAACTCCAAAAAAGATCCAGTATTTTTCTTTTCAATATCCATTGCATCCTCGCGAATAAAGGGATACCTGGGGAAGCAATAGGATTTTAATCTTTAACCCCCCTGGCCATATATCTCCTAAGAGCTCCCTGAAAGACGGTTGAGCCCACCCGGACCTTTAGGAGTCCGGGTGAACCCGATGATGAAGCATGACACCAATAGGGTGTGTGAGGGTTAAACAATAAAAGGAAATTTCTTCCTTGACCGCGACAGCGGAATACATCACAAATAGGAGAATTAGAGGCTGATAGAGTCTATCTTGGGTGTGGAGACAGCAGTGTGGAAAAGTGTATACTAAGGAGGAGGTATCCATATATCTATCCTTCTTACCCCTTATGGCATCAGTGGAACCCTCTACTGATACCTAGTGGTTATAGTATCTTAAATTGTATCCATTCTATTTGGTTACATCAGTTTTACAATGGTATGATACAAGTGCCAAAGTATGCAAGGTAATCAACTATCCTAGTATGAATATAAGGATAGAATTCAGCCAATTCCATCAATGCATTTGGGCCTGTCTGGGTTTATGACATGAGTGGACCCAACTGTTTGCAGGTTATTTAGCATGCATGCATGTGCTAATGCTAAGTTTGAAGCCTCGAGAGTGAACCATATGCTGGTGTGATATGTACACTTCATCAATGTTTTCTGTTGATTAGTGATGGTCAGGTGTGGAAATGCAGTTGCAATAAACCCATGTTACATGTCATTTCAGTAACATCCAGAACAAGCGAAGGACAAGGGGCCAACGTCGGTGGGGACACAGCTGGTCACAGTGGTTCCAGACATGAGACCTCAGACATGGAGGGACCCAGTGACCAGCAGGGTGTGAGGAGTGCCACGGAAGGTCGCAGCTCAAGCTCGTCATCATCCAAGTCATCCTCCAGTGGACAATCCCGAGTGGTGGAAGACCCCACAGGATCAGTATCACCTTTATCCTTGTCTGCTACCCCCAGTTCCACCGCCACCCTCTCTGTTGTTCCCCGGCACGTTGGCCAGCCCCGCTTCCCTAAGAGGCGAGCAGTCTTCTGTGCTCCAGGCATCTCAGCCCCTGGTGGCCCCACTGCCCTGAGTGAGGAGGCTATTGACTGAGGACCATCTCTGTGGGTCAGAATGCAGTTGTGAATGCCATCCAGGGGCAAGACAACCAGTTGACACAGATGGTTGCCTACATGGAAGGCATTCACATTGCAATGTCCTGCCTACAGAGATCTTTTCAGGCTCTGGCCTCCTCCCTCACGACAGCGTATCCCAACCGTCCACCCAACCTCCTGCCTCTCCCCATCCAAATTCCCTATTCTCATTCCTGTCCCAAGCATACACACACCTAAGTAAGCACACACTTCAACAGACACAAAAACCACACACAAACATAACACATAAAAAAACAGAAACATGCAAGCACTCAGCAGACACTCACCACCCCCAGCATACACCCAGCAACAGATATAGACCCTTACCTGCCCACAACCATACCCCCAAGGCCCTACAGCAACAGACACAGACCCCTCCATAACTCCCAGCATGTCTACAGCGCACACAGGCAAAAAATGTGAACACTCACGGTCACCCACACACCTGACACACAGGATACACACAGGTCAGACAACACACACAGCTCACACTTCCACTCCCTCTACCTCCCAAGCCAAACTCCATCCCAAACATCCTACCCATTTTCCCCATGAAGATGTGATGTGTGCCCTTGCCCATAGCCCTGTGACACCTAAGCCCACCCCTCCCACTGTCTCAAAGATCCCTCCCAAAGCTCAACCCATCCTTTCCACATCCCACTCCACCCCTGAGAAACTGGATTCCAACCCCACTGAAGCCAGCCCAAAAGAAAAGAAAAAATCCTCCCAGAGCCCAACCCATCCCTTCCACATCCAGCTCCACCCCTGTGAAACTGCATCCCCACCCCACTGAACCCAGCCCAAAACAAACATGAAAAACAACCTCTCCCAAAGCCCAACCCATCCCTTCCACATCCCACTCTACCCCACAGAAATCAGACCCCACTCCACCCCACTCCACCCCACTGAACCCAGCCTAAAACCTAAAATATCCCAAAAGCTCCTCCCAAAACTAAACACACCCCTCCCTAAACAGCAGACCCCCCCCCCCAAGTGCCAACTTCGAGGTGCTTGCTATGCCCAATGGATGCTCCTTTGTGATGAGGCTCCTTGGCAGTGTCAGAAAGGGCAAGTTTGTTGGCACAGCATTGTGCTGTGGCACATGAATCGTAAATGGACTTGCCATTGCCCTTTGTTGAAAGTTATGGTTCACAAAATTACACTCACACTACCTTTTCCTAGTTTTGCAGACATTGGTCCTGCCATTACTTTTCTAATGATTTGATCTTATTGTAAAGTTAGTGATATGTGACTACAGTTGTGTTTGTTTCATTTCTGATTGCTGACCCAGTTGATGTGGTTAGTATGATGTGACCTTGGACCCAGTGCTGAAGTTACACAGGACAATGTGGGATGGATAACTATGTGGTATGAAAACCAAATGGGGCAGACATTGCATTGGGTGACATATTATGTGGTAGATATTTCAGCTTGGCCTGGCCACTGTCAACATCATTTGGGTTTCACTTCTATCTAGGATGTAGGTTGTATATATGTTTGAAGTGTTGAAGTTAAATATTTGTTTATCTGCACATGGAGGGTGTTAATTTGTCCTTGCTTTGAGGAATTTTGTATGGAAATATGTTAATTTTCCAGTGTGCACATTACACCTACTTTATCTAGATGTGTGAGGAGTGCTGTTAGTGCTGTGTTTGCTTTCCTGACTTTCACTTACACATTACCTACATATGCATGGCACTTGGTTATGCTATTGGTTGTCCCTGATATACCTCAATTCACATGTCCTGTGCACATTGAGCCTTTCAGCCATGTGCAAAATGTACTGTGCCCCAGAACCCCAGCCATTCAGAGTAGTGCCTATTCTGCAAAGATTGTTTCCATTGTGCCCTTAGTGATTCTTTGAAATACCGTTTACTGACGTTGCCTTTTCATGTGTGTGATGCGTGAGATTCCAATACAGAGCTGGAGCAAACAAGGTGTGTTTCACTTTAATGGCACATCCATACAGATGTATCTTTGACATCAAAACAGGACCTGGGATGTGTGCAAGGTGAATGTGTCACAGAGATTATTAGGTGTGATTTTGATGAGGAGGTGCTATTGTGTGACACAGTTTAATGCACATATCACTGTCCCTGATTATGAGTTGTAAACACATCTCCATTTGTGTACAATGTGCATGTGCAGTAACAGTGATTTGGGGATGGGGGCATCATACAGATGTATTTGGGTTATACATTTAGAATAATCCCACACAGGATCCCAGTAAATATGTTTGACCAAGCCACCCAAACACCCTTGCTTGGTCCATGGTGGAACATAGTCTTGCTGAGGAATCTATAGAAACAGATAGTAGTATGACTTAACGTCGGTTGTGTCCATGACGGTGTGGGTTTTGGACGTGATCAAGCAGGTACAGCAGGGGCAGGATGTGTATGATCAGCTCCCTAGTGGCACAGGACGTGTAGAGGTGAGGTTCTCCCTTATATACTTCCCTTTCCTCTTGCTCAGGTGTGGTGATTGGACAGCCACGTTCAGGCTGCATTTTAAAATATCTTTTGGGGTTAAGGCACCTGTTGCACAGATCTTTGTGTGCCCACTAAATCTCCGGTATTTCTTGGGGAATAATAATAATGGTAAGATAACTATGGGTTATTATGCATTTGCAGGAGATATATATGTTTTCGCTAGTCATAGGCTTGACTTATAGTAGTATAGAGGGTTTATGGGTCTCGTACAAAGCACATTGTGTAACATGCATGATACAGATTTTTATTTTATGTGAATTGGTAAGGGGTTTTCTGCTTTAACACAGGCATCCCTTAGTTACTTGCAGTTCATAAAACTGCAATCCTTGTAATCTAGCACAGTAGGCTATGAAGGACGAAGTGTGACTCCAACAGCTGGTAACACTCATTAAGGGTCACTGGAATTATGCAATTTTGCAGCCGTGGTGTTTTCCTGCATAATTATGGATTTGCTCCGTTTACCACATAATCCATCATCACCTGAATGAACTGCAGATTTCAACAAAAAATGTTTCTAGCTCAAACAGTGAAAAGGGTACTAAAAGCACAGGGACACATGTTGCTGTGCAGTGTAAAGCCCTTTGCAAAGGGTGTATGGTCACCTTTCTGTTGCTTTTGTGTGTCAAAGTGGCAATAAAGAGGTGAAACCTTTGCCCAGATAGTGTTAACATGTGTAAAAATTCTAAGATATTGAGACGATACTAACACTAAATGTGCCCCATTACACTGCATAATTTGCCTTTTCCTTCTACATAATTTAGTCAACCCTACTCCTTAATTTGCTGCCCCTGCCACATAAATCCAGTAGCTCTGCTTTCATTGTCTTATGTAACACATCCTATACATTGATTTACACTCCCTTGTAGGATTTATTGTCGATGTATAATTATAATGTGTGCGAGTAATGTAAAGTGTTCCGTACATTGGGAGGAATAGCGCTATAAAAGAATTACATTTAAAAAATGGTGGATGGCCTTTACATTGTTATTCATGTAAATATTCGTACAGACCGAAACATCTGACATTCCAGTAAATTCATGTCTCTTTATTATAGGACTGAAGAATGTCAAGAGCTTGCTTCGAAATCGTAGTTTGTCTTAATTACTTGTGAAGCAATAACAAGCTGTGTGCTTTTGTTTTACCTCTGTTGCTCGGACATCTAGGTGGTAGCCTCGAGATAGCCCCCAGTCAAGATTCCACTTGAACAAAAGGAGGGCTGATGGTCGTTTAAATCAGGCCTTTGTCTGTAGGTCAGCTGCAGGTGATACGAGAAACCTTCCTCCTCACCTGCATGTTGCTACCTGGAACAGAAAGCAGACAACGTGCAGAGGCAGCTGACAAGTTCAGCATATTTAACTAAACCAAACCTCTTGGCAGGAGGAATGGCATAAATCCTGTGAAAATAGTGGGTGGACACCAACCACCACCGTGTCCTCCCGAGTTGTGCCTTACCCCAATCGCACCTTTTGTTCGAC
Source organism: Triturus cristatus (assembly GCF_964204655.1). Taxonomy (NCBI): domain Eukaryota; kingdom Metazoa; phylum Chordata; class Amphibia; order Caudata; family Salamandridae; genus Triturus; species Triturus cristatus. The sequence goes on from NC_140589.1 coordinate 1,344,954,496, forward strand.
CCAATTAGTTCTACCGCCTGTCCCCCGAAACAGATGTGTCTTGGACAGTGGCGGCTCGCCGAGGGAGTGCTGCGGGGCGGTGAGGCGGGAGGGGGGGCAGGATGGGGGGTAGTAAACTCCGGCATATGGCGGAACGGAGTTAACTAAATTAGGGGCATATTATCTAGAAACGGAGTTAAAATTATCGCCGCTTTAGCAGCAGAAAACTGCCGCTAAAGCGGCGATAAGGGGCTTGATAATATGCCCTTGTGAATTCCCATAGAAGCCCATGTTGTGGTGTCAACATGGGCTTCTATTGGAATTCTCCAGGGCATATTATCAAGCCCATTATCGCCGTTTAAGCAGCAGTTTTCTGCCGCTAAAGCGGCAATAATTTGAACTCCGTGCTTGATAATATGCCCCTGAATAAATAAAACATTTTACATTGCGCGGGCTGCAACGCCAACTCGGCGATGCAGCACGCGCAATGTATATTGTTTTATTTATTTATTTCTTTACTTAACTCTGTTCCGCCGTATGCCGGAGTTTACTACCCCCCACCCTGCCCCTCCCCCACCCCGTCTCACCGACCGCCAGCACTCCCTCGGCGAGCTGCCACTGGAACTCTCGGAGGATAAGCCTTCTCCCACCAGGCCTCTGAACTCTGGAGTCATTTGGCGTTCTGGTTTAGGATTATTGCCGCCTATCTCTTTTTCCCCCCCAAAAAAATGAAGACCCCCTTGTTTATCTGAGCTTTGAATTTCACAATTATTGAACATGCTTTTCTGCTCTGTGACTTCTGCAGTTGGTCTTTTCTCTTTACTTTTCTAGCGCCAAGATGCCGCTATGGTGACTGGTGTCCTTTCAAATACCTGTTTCAGTCATTCAATTTCTATTTCGGAAATGTCCCCGATAATTGAGGGACGCTCTTTAAGCTGAATGGCAAGCTGTGTTTTTGTAAAGGAAAGTGACTGAGGTTTTGCTAGTCGTCTTTACTGAACTTTCTGCTTGTTGCTCTAAAATGGGTTGTATCAGATTCAACCTCTGTGCCACTTGGGTATAAGAATAATAGGTTTCAGGACTTTGTAGTATATTATTTTGAGTTTACATTTGCTCATATTTTCATTGCCAAGGTACACCCAATATTATTTAATGTCACTAAGATAAATAGAAGAAGTACCATTAAATGTTATGTTAGTACACTGTTCCACATGTGGATGTAAGCAAGGCCCTTGTCAGTTGATCATCTCCCAGAGACATTAGTTGATGAGGGATCAGGAATCACTTCACTTCAGTCTCGGATTCATTTTCTTTGTTAAGGTAGCGGTTTACCTGAAAATGCATAATTTTCCTTAGTTAATCAGTGCTGACAATAAATGCTCCAGGCTCATTGTTTCTCTTCTTAAGTCCAAATAAATCTCTATATTTTTGGATTTCGTTTCTAAAGGCGCTGGACATTTTCCAGGTGTCATCAATCCATGCCTGGCAGAACATACATTTTAAATTACAGTAATGTTACTTTTTTGGGACATGCAGGCTTGTCATCTAGCAAGATAAATAGCCACAGTGTTCAGGTATCCCCGCAGGAAGGTGAGGCTCATCTTACCTGGTCCGGATGATTTATGAAGCACTTCTCGGTGTGCACTGCCTTCCTCAGGGACCCTGAATACGTGTCTCATCTATGCTTTATATTAGTTTCCAGGTAGCTAAATACAAGACACACCCATAAATCCTCAGAAAGACAGGCAAAACCTTCTTCATGTTGGCAAGGCTGGCTTTAAAGAAAAAAGTTATGATTTGTGTTGTCTCTCCCTGGTTACATGTGATCTCTGTTCCTTTTCAAGACAGCTATAGTAGGTCATGACCTAATTTCTTTAAATATCTATTCCAATTAATTGGGCCACCAATAATCCTTTGTTGTTCTTTTTGGCCAACACGTTTGCTGTTTAAAATACGGCTCAGAAAAATATATGTATAAATGTATATATATATTATATGTATATGTGTGTGTGTGTGTGTGTATATATATATTCACTGAAAAAACCATAGGTTTCACACATGTTATAGTTAGCTGGACATTTTACTGATAAAAAACCAATGAAATTCCCCCGTTATAGTTAATGCAGGCAACTATAACTCACGCGACCGCAATCCTCTGCTGATGCTAATACTGTATTTAGACACTTATTTGCCCATGTCTTCTTCCATTAAATTTTAGCTATACATATATTACAAATATTTTTTTTTCATAAAGACACATATGTCATCAGCAGAGGATTGCGGTCGCGTGAGTTATAGTTGCCTGCATTAACTATAACGGGGGAATTTCATTGGTTTTTTATCAGTAAAATGTCCAGCTAACTATAACATGTGTGAAACCTATGGTTTTTTCAGTGAATTTGTACGGTTTTTTAAATGCTAAGTTACTTTACGCCATTCGTGGCGTGCGCGCCCACTTAACGCAGTTCGTTCCGTGCGCGCACGGTGCGCTTTGCGCACCGTGCGCGCACAGTGAGCACGCGGTGCGCTTCGCGCACCGCGCGCCCACTTTACGCAGTTAGTGCCGTGGATGGGCCATGTACGCACGATGCGCTTCGCGCACCGTGCGCACATGGAGGACATATTGTGCGCTTCGCTGTGAAGGGTAAGCATTTACATTTTCTTGTGATCGCACACCGCGTGCCCACTTTACGCAGTTAGTGCCGTGGATGGGCCATGTACGCACGATGCGCTTCGCGCACCGTGCGCACATGGAGGACATATTGTGCACTTCGCTGTGAAGGGTAAGCATTTACATTTTCTTGTTACAATATATGCCATGCACAAATGGTGCCCTTCGGGCTGCATTTGCACACGGGGTGGGGAGAGTAGGGATAATTTTTTTTTTTTATTATTTTTTTTACCGTACGCGTACGGTAAGCGTAATCGGCGATTTTTCGTAAAATAAAAAAAAATGAATTTTTGCTCTTGGGGGAACTGTGGGGATCCATTAATCACGACTAGGTGGTAAGGAGTTGTCTAAACAGTCCCATTACGTGTTTTTTGCCTTTGTTTTTCCTCACCCCTTAAGAGTGCGAGAGAGAAAATGGCGGCCGCCGCTTCCTGGTTTCGAACGATTCGAATGTTTACTAAGATCTAACAGCCAATCAGAATCGCGCTCGCGCACGTCACCGTACGCGTACGGTAAGCGCACCGTAAGCGCACCGTAAGCTGGCTCAGATATATATATTGATTTAAAGGCTATTTTCTCAGAATCTACTGAACAGATTTACACCAAACCTACAAAAGGCACTTCCTTGACCTGTAGACTACCTCTCTGCCAAATTTCATGGAACTCTGTTCAGCCGTTAGGGCTGTAGCTGTGTCTAAAGGTCCTATGGAAAAATGCATGGGAAAAACGCGTTTTGGGACCCCCCTTTTATCTCAGCCCCCGCTTGACGAATCCCCCCGAGACTTTCAGGGTAGGAGCGGAGCGTGGCGCCCCATTAGTTTTGAAAATTTCGCGAGGATTCGTCGACCGGCGCCAAAGTTATTCAAAATAGAATGTTGCGGTTTTCCTATGGAAACAGGGTCCTAACTATAACTACCTACTGGCAACCGCCAGTAGGTAATATATATATATAAATATTTTTTTTTTCACCAAATGCACAAAGCTATTTCGAAGGCGCACTCAACAGGAGAAGTAAGTACATAAGGCGGCCAGCATTCATTCCAGTGTAGGTATTTTAATTAATCTTCGCCGAAGGGTTTCGAGGCAACAAGCCTCTTTTTCCTAGGCAGCTTGGGATGTGCACAGAGAGCTCCCCTTTCACTTTTTATAGCCATGCTACCCTCATTGGGTTAACGTGTAGTACGGAAGTTCTTTCAGGCATGCTGGGACATAGAGTCCATTGACGGAGCATTTTTTATATTACCTTCGTAGGTTTTGGGACATCCTTTATTAAAAGCATTTTATTCCCCTTGTGTAGGCCTCTGGAATGCTTGATGGCCCATTTCGCCACATCTCCTGTGCTTCTGAGCGGGCGTAGATACAGTTCCTGCCACGCAGCCTCGCTTCCAATTAACACGATGGTGCAACCTTCCACGGTCAGGACGGCCGTGTTAAATTTTTTTCCACCAAATGCCCGAAGCTATTTTGAAGGCGCACTCAACAGGAGAAGTAAGTACATAAGGCGGCCAGCATTCATTCCAGTGCGGGCGTGCGAGTTATAGTCAGCTCAACTAACTATAACTGGCGAATTTCTCTGGTTTTATATGAGTCAAATGTCCAACTAACTATAACGTCCCTGAAACCTATGGTTTTTTTCTGTGAATTTCTAAGGTTTTTTAAATGCTAATTCCTAAATATAACATCTGTAAAACCTATGGTTTTTTTTGTGAATTTCAAAGGTTTTTTAAATGTTAATTTCATATTTTAATATTAATAAAACCTATATTTTTTTTAATTGTTTTTTAATATTTTGCAACTTTAAAAATTATGTAATGTTTTATATCTTCCCCCAAAAATATGCATATCAAACTTTTTTTTGGGGGGGGGAAACTACAATCCCGTACCGGTACTCTACCAACATCGATCAGCACGTGAATCCTATCCACCACATTTAAATGATGCGCATTTCGTATCCAACAGGTTTGTGACACCACATCCCGCGTAACAACATGTACGTATGAGGTCGCGCCAGCTGTTACTTTAGTATGCGACGGGTACGCACTACCAAGCTGTGCGTTATGTCATGTACGTATGGGGTCGTGCCCGTTGCGCGTTGCGAATGCGACGAGTGCACACTGCCACACCCTGTGTTACATCATAAACATACGGTGTTGCACCGCGTACGCCATTCCCCCATTTTTTTTGTCTCAAAACTAGATCTAAATAACTTTAAAGTGTATATGAGAGCAAGCGATAATCTAACATATTTTAAACATTTATATATTTCTAACTGTAATAAACTTATATTTTAGCAATTATATTTTCTCAAAATCACGTCGGGTGCGGTCTCCTTGCGCACTAGGTGCGCGATTGCCATGTGACCATAAAAAAAAGCACTTCATTAGTTCATAACATTTCCCATTGTAACAGTTGGAAAACGCCATCCATTTTAGTCAATCTCTGTACTGCATTTGATGAGACACACCTCTTCTGCTTAGAGAGCTTTTTTCTAAACTTTTTGCAATGTACACATATCTTACACTACAAACAACATGCAACCATCATCTTCATCAATATTCATGGTCTGTAAAGTAGCCTTCCACCTGTGATAGCCATACACCTACAAGTTACATAACCAAAGTTTTCCCCACTACAAGAGGTAACATAGTTACATACACTGCCCACAGCACAATGTAATATCACATGGCCCAGGGGCACTATCATGCATAGATAATGAACACACGGACACAGATAGATAGTGGAAGTGGGTATGAGCACATGCGCTCGACACCTTTTTATTACCAGGGTCACGTATCCAGTAACGTCTGCGGTGAATGCGTGTGAGTCAGTGTAAGCCATTCCTCAAGGAATAGTTGCTGCTATCATCTACTACAACAGTAATCATTGGATCACACACAGACATTCAATAATAAAAGAATCAATAATTTGTACTGCAGTAAGGTAGGGACAGTAGATGTGAAGTAATACAGAAAAATATTCTATCGTAAAAGAAACACAACTTATGGTATACTGAGACATAATTAATAGATCAGAAATAATACACAAAAAGATTTTATCATAAAGGGTCCATCAGTTTTAGTGCACTCAGAAAGCCACATCAAAATCATTCAACATGTCAACAACCAGCACTGATGTGTGCTATAGATGGGCAGACCGTACTTAGAGTAATATCTGTTGCCATCAACAGAACATCATCAGCAATAGTAACTCAATCTAAATTGTGAACACTGCTGTCTACAGTGTAGGCCAGAGAGAGTGGTCGGCAAGGGCCCACAGCTACGTAAGGTGGAATTCAGCTACACAGTTTGTCATACGCGAAACAACAAAAGCATGTCTGGAGCCTGTAATAATACGTATTCATGTTGTGGACAGAGCGCACTGGAGCAATGTCTTTTCCTACTGAACTGCGTCATCTACAAGACCAACTCGATCCGAATTTTGAACACTGCTATCTGCAGTGTTAATTGTAAACAGTACTCACACAGGCATTCATGAATACTTTCTCTCACTTCCTCTTAACAAAACAACATAAATTGCAGAAAAATCTGCAATAAATAAAACAAAACAATTCAAATACCCTTTCTGCTGTCTACAGTGTAGACTATTCAGTGTTCCTTTGCACTTGCAATTTGGTCATTGTACTAAACCTATAAGTCATTTCAAAAAATGTCTTCAAAGAAGTATACTAAAAACATAATATGTATATTGCAATAGACGTTGTAGTTACTTGACTACTGGTTTCTATAATTAAACAATCAGCACTCTATCTGAATTGTGAACACTTCTGTCTGCATTGTACGCCAGACTCACTATTCATTAACACCTGACAGCCATGTACCATTCAATTCAAAAGCATGGACTTGCTTGCAGCAGATCAGAAGGGGTACACAGAAATAATATCAAACTTCAACTTCTGACATCCTCAATCATACAATCAAGACCCCATTTCACTGTTCGGACCTGCTGTACCACAGTGTACTCCACCGACTAGTGTCAACCAAGCACAATAATAATGTGCAACAGTTACTACAGAAACACAGAGTCTGATGCACCTCAACGGAGGGAGTTCTATGAAAACCAAGCAACAAGTAATATCGGACATCTTCCATTGTGGAATCAAGACACCGTTCAACTGTTGGAACCTACAGTTGCTTGCATCTGGTCGAAGAGAGTACCTTCATCTCCACTCTCAGATGAAGTTCTAACAGCCTCCATTGTCAGATCAAGACACCGTTCCACTGTTTGGACCTAGAGTTTGATGCACCTCATCAGAGGGGGTACCACAAATCATCACAAACTGTAGCTTCTGACATCCTCAATCATAGAACCAAGACCCCGTTCCACTGTTCGGACCTGCTGTACCGTGGTGTACTCTACCAACTACAGTCAACCAAGGCCATTAATCATGTGCAGCAGTTAACTACGGAAGCACAAAGTCTGATGCACCACAACAGAAGGACCTCTGAAAGTTCACCAGCACGTTATATCGGACATCGTCCATTGTGGGATCAAGACACCGTTCCACTGTTGAGACCTAGAGTTGCTGCTACCTACCTGCCTCCGCTGCCTGACGCCTGTTTGCCGCTCCTCACCACCTACCTGACGCCGCTGCCTGCATCTCGCCTCCGCCACCTCCCAGGTACCGCCTGCTGCTTCCTGGTCGCCACCCACGCCGCTACCTTCACTCCCCACGCCCGCTGACCACCGCCACTTACCTGGTCACTCCTTGGGCTCCGTCGCTTCCCGCCGATTTTCCCGCCGTTTCTCGGCGCCGCTGCCCCAGGCGCACACTCCCACTCCCGCCTCCTCCTTCAGTCCCGCCCCCCCTCCCTGCCCATTGGCCACCCCGCTCCCGCCTCCCGCTGACCCTCCCTCCCGGCTCCTTATTTAAGGGGACCCCGCGGGCTGGTCAGTGCGACCCCCTGTGCCTGCACAGACGGACGCTCCCTCCCACTGCTGCTACCTACCTGCCTCCGCTGCCTGACGCCTGTTTGCCGCTCCTCACCACCTTCCTGACGCCGCTGCCTGCATCTCGCCTCCGCCGCCTCCCAGGTACCGCCTGCTGCTTCCTGGTCGCCACCCACGCCGCTACCTTCACTCCCCACGCCCGCTGACCACTGCCACTTACCTGGTCACTCCTTGGGCTCCGTCGCTTCCCGCCGATTTTCCCGCCGTTTCTCGGCGCCGCTGCCCCAGGCGCACACTCCCACTCCCGCCTCCTCCTTCAGTCCCGCCCCCCCTCCCTGCCCATTGGCCACCCCGCTCCCGCCTCCCGCTGACCCTCCCTCCCGGCTCCTTATTTAAGGGGACCCCGCGGGCTGGTCAGTGCGACCCCCTGTGTCTGCACAGACGGACGCTCCCTCCCACTGCTGCTACCTACCTGCCTCCGCTGCCTGACGCCTGTTTGCCGCTCCTCACCACCTACCTGACGCCGCTGCCTGCATCTCGCCTCCGCCGCCTCCCAGGTACCGCCTGCTGCTTCCTGGTCGCCACCCACGCCGCTACCTTCACTCCCCACGCCCGCTGACCACCGCCACTTACCTGGTCACTCCTTGGGCTCCATCGCTTCCCGCCGATTTTCCCGCCGTTTCTCGGCGCCGCTGCCCCAGGCGCACACTCCCACTCCCGCCTCCTCCTTCAGTCCCGCCCCCCCTCCCTGCCCATTGGCCACCCCGCTCCCGCCTCCCGCTGACCCTCCCTCCCGGCTCCTTATTTAAGGGGACCCCGCGGGCTGGTCAGTGTGACCCCCTGTGCCTGCACAGACGGACGCTCCCTCCCACTGCTGCTACCTACCTGCCTCCGCTGCCTGACGCCTGTTTGCCGCTCCTCACCACCTACCTGACGCCGCTGCCTGCATCTCGCCTCCGCCGCCTCCCAGGTACCGCCTGCTGCTTCCTGGTCGCCACCCACGCCGCTACCTTCACTCCCCACGCCCGCTGACCACCGCCACTTACCTGGTCACTCCTTGGGCTCCGTCGCTTCCCGCCGATTTTCCCGCCGTTTCTCGGCGCCGCTGCCCCAGGCGCACACTCCCACTCCCGCCTCCTCCTTCAGTCCCGCCCCCCCTCCCTGCCCATTGGCCACCCCGCTCCCGCCTCCCGCTGACCCTCCCTCCCGGCTCCTTATTTATGACGCCCCCTCAGCGACCGCGCAGCGGACGCGCGCAGCGGGAGCGCCGACTGAGCGCCGAAGGTGCGCCAAAGGTAAGCCCGTCTGCGCCCGTCCGCGCCTGGACCGCGCCCAGCGCCAGACCCCCTGGTCCCCGCGCCCGCCAGCCCCCCCGCAGGACCTACGACTTCGCTACGCTCATCGCACTCAAAACCGCCCGAGCCCCCGGTTGCTACCGAGCGTCCCCGCGACGCACCCATGGACCCTTCGCCTGCCGATCCTGCAACTTCTCTTGCCTCCAAACAAGCACCACGCCCACCAAGACGGACAACAGCAACCACCTCAAGTGCATCCTGCTCAACACCCGCTCCGTCCACAGACACGCCGTGGAACTCTGGAACCTCCTCGACACTGCATCTCCAGACGTCGCCTTCCTCACGGAAACCTGGATGAACGACTCTTCAGCCCCCGACATCGCCATTGCCATCCCGGACGGCTACAAGATCATCAGGAAGGATCGCGTCAACCAGACCGGAGGAGGCATCGCCATCGTACACAAGAGCACCATTCGCATCTCGACTGACTCCATCGACGTATTCAACGCCGCCGAATACCTGCACTTCCAGATCCACACCGACCCCAAGACTACCCTCAGAGGCACCCTCATCTACAGACCCCCGGGACCACGCGCACAGTTCTGCGAAGACATCGCCGACTTCATCAGCCCTCACGCCCTCCCCTCCGCCGACTACATCCTCCTCGGGGACCTCAACTTCCACCTGGAGAGCAACAATGACCGCAACACCACCGCCCTGCTGGATAACCTCGCCAACCTCGGACTTCAGCAACTGGTCAACACCCCCACCCACTTCGCCGGCCACACGCTCGACCCACTCTTCTCGTCCAGCAAGCACGTCACCTTCAGCCACTCCACCGGACTTCACTGGACCGACCACAGCTGCGTCCATTTCAGCTTCAGAAAGAACACGGTCCACCATCACCCGAAGCAGGCTCCCCACAGAAACTGGAGCAAGATCACCGCCGACCAGCTCGCCACCTCCCTCAGCCAGAGCCCACCTGTCAGGACCACGGACCCTAACACAGCTGCCCTCGACCTCACGCAGTGGCTGACCTCCTGTGCCGACGACCTCGCGCCACTGAAGAACCCCCTCACCAGGCCCAGAAGCAAGAAGGCCCCCTGGTTCACCGACGAACTTAAGGACTCCAAGAAGGCCTGCCGCACCCTCGAGAAGGCCTGGCTCCTCAACAAGACCGCCGACAACAGAACAGCACTGAAACTCGCCACTCGCAGACATCACCAGCTCATCCGCACCACCAAGAAGAAATCTCTGCGGGAACGACTGGACAAGAACGCCCATGACAGCAAGGAGCTCTTCAACATTGTCAAGGAGTTCTCCAACCCCAGCACCGGCAACAACGACATCACTCCCTCACAGGACCTCTGCGACTCCCTCGCCTCGTACTTCCACCGCAAGATCGCCAACATCCACAACAGCTTCGACATTTCACCCCCGCACCCATCGGTCGTACCTTCGCACCCCGCCGCCACCCTCCAGACATGGACCGAGGTGACCCCCGAAGACACGTCACGCATGATGAACACCATCCACTCCGGATCTCCGACCGACCCATGCCCCCATCATGTTTTCAACAAGGCAGCCTCTACCATCGCACCCCACCTCCGAGACATCATCAACACCTCCTTCAACACAGCAACTTTCCCGGAGAGCTGGAAGCACGCCGAACTCAGCGCTCTGCTGAAGAAACCAACAGCGGACCCGACCGACCTCAAGAACTTCCGCCCCATCTCGCTCCTTCCTTTCCCCGCCAAAGTCATCGAGAAGGTCGTCAACAAGCAACTGGCAGCCTTCCTCGAGACGAACGGATCCCTCGACCCATCACAGTCCGGATTCAGAGCCAACCACAGCACCGAGACCGCCCTCATCGCAGCCACCGACGACATCCGAGCCCTGCTCGACAACGGCGAAACAGCGGCACTCATCCTCCTAGACCTCTCCGCAGCATTTGACACTGTCTGCCACCGCACACTAGTCCAACGCCTCAACGACACCGGCATCCAAGGGAAGGCTCTGGAATGGATCATCTCATACCTCTCCGGCAGAACACAGAGAGTACGCCTCCCTCCGTTCCGCTCCGAGGCCACCGAAGTCATCTGCGGCGTCCCGCAAGGATCGTCGCTCAGCCCCACTCTCTTCAACATCTACATGAAACCCCTCGCTGCCATCGCACGCCAACACAACCTCAACATAATTTCCTACGCCGATGACACCCAGCTAATTCTCTCCCTCACCAGAGACCCCGACACCGCCAAAGCCAGCCTGCACGAAGGGATGACAGACGTCGCTGAATGGATGAACATCAGCCGCCTGAAACTGAACACGGACAAGACAGAAGTCCTCATCCTGGGACCATCACCCTCCGCATGGGACGACTCCTGGTGGCCCCCGGCACTAGGCACCGCACCTGAACCGACGGACCACGCACGCAACTTGGGCGTCATACTGGACTCCTCCCTATCGATGACCAGACAAGTCAACGCCGTCTCCTCAGCTTGCTTCCACAACCTCCGCATGCTCCGAAAGATCTTCCGATGGATCCCAACCGAGACCAGGAAGACGGTCACCCACGCTCTCGTCACCAGCAGACTAGACTACGGAAACACCCTCTACGCCGGTACTACGGCCAAGCTTCAGAAAAGACTTCAGCGTATTCAGAACGCCTCCGCCCGACTCATCCTGGACGTCCCCCGACGCAGCCACATCTCGTGCCACCTTAGAGACCTGCACTGGCTCCCGGTCAACAAGAGGATCACGTTCAGACTCCTCACCCACGCACACAAGTCCCTCCATGACCTAGGCCCAGGGTACCTCAACAGCCGCCTCACCTTCTACACGCCCACCCGCCGGCTACGTTCCGCTAACCTCGCCCTCGCCGTCGTCCCTCGCATCCAGAGAGCCACCGCTGGAGGAAGGTCATTCTCCTACCTGGCAGCTAAGACTTGGAACTCCCTACCCGTCCACCTGCGGATGACCCAGGACCACCTGGCCTTCAGGAAACAGCTCAAGACCTGGCTGTTCGAGCAGTAGCAGACCCCCTTCCCCAAGCGCCTTGAGACCCTTACGGGTGAGTAGTGCGCGATATAAGTTCCATGATTGATTGATTGATTGAGTTGGTGGAACCTGGTCAAAAGGAGTACCTTCATTTCCACTCTCAGTTGCAGTTCTAACATCATCCATTGTGGGATCAAGACACCGTTCCACTGTTGGTACCTAGAGTTTGATGCACCTCATCAGAGGGAGTACACAGAATTCATCACAACCTTTAACTTCTGACATCCTCAATCACAGAATCAAGACCCCGTTTCACTGTCTGACCTGCTATATCACGGTCTATTCCAGCGACAGCAATCAACCAAGCCCAATAATCATGTGCAGCAGTTAACTACAGAAGCACAAAGTGTGATGCACCTCAACAGAGACAATTCTGTGAAAACCCAGCAAAAGGTTAGATCGGACATCGTCCATTCTAGGATCAAGACACCATTCCACTGTTGGGACCTAGAGTTGGTTGCACCTGGTCGAACAGAGTACCTTCATCTCCACTCTGAGATGCAGTTCTAACATCCTCCATTGTGGGATCAAAAGACCGTTCCACTGTTGGAACCTACAGTTTGTTGCATCTGATCAGAGGGGGACACAAAAATCATCACACACTTTAACTTCTCACATCCTTAATCACAGAATCAAGACCCTGTTTCACTGTTCGTACCTGCTGTACCACGGTGTACTCCCCTGACTGGTGTCAACGAAGCACAATAATCATGTGCAACAGTTAACTACGGAAGTACAGTGTCTGATGCACCTCAACGGAGGAAGTTCTATGAAAACCAAGCAACAAGTAATATTGGACATCTTCCATTCTGGGATCAAGACACCGTTCCACTATTAAGACCTAGAGCTGGTTGCACCTGGTCGAAGGTGGTACACAGAAATAAACACAGACTTTAACTTCTGACATCCTCAATAATAGAATCAAGACCCCATTTCAGTATTCGGACCTGCTGTACCGCGGTGTGCTCCAGTGACTACACTCAACCAACCCCAATAATCCTGTACAGCAGTTAGCTACGGAAGCACAGAGTCTGATGCACCTCAACAGAGTGAGTTCTGCGAAAAACAAGCAGCAGGTAATATTGGACATCATCCATGGTGGAATCAAGACACCGTTCCACCGTTGGGACCTAGAGTTAGTTGCACCTGGTCGAAGGGAGTACCTTCATCTCCACTCTCAGATGCAGTTGTAACATCGTCCATTGTGGGATCAAGACGCCATTCTACTGTTGGGACCTAGAGTTGATTGTACCTGGTCAGAGGGGGTACACAGAAATTACCACAGACTTTAACTTCTGACATCCGCAATCATAGAATCAAGACCCCGTTTCACTGTTCGGACCTGCTGTACCGCATTGCACTTTCAACTTCATGCATAGCAATGGCTGCTTCATTATCCACTATTGCTCGTCCAAGAAGATCATGACTACATGGACCACTAGTTTCACTATCTTGATAACTTTCATTACTAATTTCAGCTGTAATAGTCTTTTTCTGTTCAATTTCATCATTCAACATTTTCAAATATATAGCAAAAATTGTACATGCAACGCTACTTTTACATGTATTACAAGAATCTTCATAACTGTCAGTCTCCAAATAATTCACTTTCACTACACCATGAATTAAACAGTTACAGAAGTGCTAAATAGTAAAATTCTCCCTTATGTAAACTTTCACAACTAACTTTCTTGTAGTTTATGAGATTACTCTTTGCATGTTTTACTAAACAACCATGACATCCAACTACTGCATATTTTCCTTCTTTTACATTCTCTTTAACATTTCAAGCTGTAATGTTGAAGTACTTCATACAGACATAGCTGTTCCAGATGTTGACTCCTTTTCGGTTAGTACGTGTTCAACATATTAGTTTTAAGATTGTCTGTACAGTCTGCTTCATTTACTGCTAATTCTTCAATTTCTTCAAATCATTTCAAGACTCCATTTAGTTTGCAGGCAAGACCTAAACTTACCCAAATGATTCCTCGTGACTTTGCATTTAAACTTGAAGAGCACAATCAGTCTGAACATCCTTACAATCCAATTTCTCGGTGGGAAAGCATTTTCAAAGTAAAGCTGTACAATTCTTTACTAAGGCTTTTCTCTTGTGTAATTTCATCCCACAGTTCTTTCATCTCTAATTTTTCTGATTTTGTTATGTACGATGTAACGTAACGTGCAACAGCAATTGAGTTATCTGCAACATACTGAATGTCCATGTTCGCATTCCACATTTTTAAAATGACTGGATTGTAATCATTCATATACTTTGACACTTCTCTTCTTTTTAACTTGTAGTTATTCTTTTGGGATTTCCGAGTTGTTGTGTGCCTTACAGAAGAAAAAAAATAATTTACTCTTCCTTTACAAATGACTGGACAGGAGAAACCAAACCGACATCTGGTGTAAAATTTTCCTTTAAAGTTGTAGTTTCTTCTGCAATACTTTCAACAACTGTGACTTTGGAAATGTAAAACTTACTATCTCAAGCTTCTATCTCCTTCTTCTCTTGGTATCTCACATGTCACATACTATTCAATGAAAGACAATACTGTTTCATCAGAATTATTCCCAAATTTAGGTTCATCCTTGATCCATAGTAACATATGTAAATGAGGTGCACCTCTTGCTTGATACTCCTTTCTCCAAAAGAAATCGGTAACCTCTCCAAGAGCTGTATTCTTTTTATTGCAGATAAAAGACATTATAGGTTGAAACCTATCATTACAATACCTGCACACATATACAGGATCCAATGAACACAGTTCACCACGAGTCTTTATTTCAACATTTTTTATATTGGAATTCGCTTATCTTAGAGAGTCAAGCAAATCTTCCCATGCATACTCTACACAGCTAAGTGAGACAAACCATGTTCTTGTACCTACGCTCTGTAACATACACTTCAGTTCTTCATGACGACAATACCAATATTAATTTGTTCCTCGTTGACATGCCTTCAAATTGATTGTGTCCTTCTAAATTTTCATCACTTCTTGAAGTTTCTCCATAAATTCTTTCGCAGAAAGAACTTATTGATGAACTTTAGTTTTAAGTATGTGGTTCACTGCATATGACAAAGAAGACAGATCACTTTCAAACAAGAAGGTGAAATATGTATAAAATGCACTGTCGAAATCTAGGATCTTCAGAATATAATCTGAAATTTCAAGTGGTCAAATAGAGAAAGTGGACAAGTCAAGGACTGAAGATATTTAAGAACATTACACAATATGTCCTTTGCATTCAAAAGAAGTAATAGGAAGCAGCATTGAGTTATTTGAAATGAAAAAAGCACAGGGAACTCCAATAACTGTATAGGAGAAAACCTTGGAAGGTCATTATTTTCCACAGCTGTTGACTACAGGAGAATGTGGACGGTATAATGATCCACCTGTACCGATTGCAGCTTCAGAATATTGATCAACAAGATTTATCTTCTAAACTTATTACCTGTTCACCCACATTTACAGTTTTGTAATAAATATTGTTCTCTATAAGATATAAGGTAGCCTTTTCAACTTTATTAACACCCACAAAATCTTTCCATATTTTCCGACTTTTTGTTACTACAACATTTACTAGAATGACTACTGCCTAATTTTCCTCTTTCACTCCAGCAATAGTTTCAATATTTTTATTAAAATCCAAAGGTAAGTACACCACTCTTCCTTTAAACCTCTTTGCAAGTCTTTTGGTGACAGTTTACATGTTTTAGGCTCCATCCAAATTATAGTTTGAAAAGAATTAACACATTGAATTAGAACAGACTCATATGTATTCAATTCTGCCAGTTCCTCCAGAATAGCTACTAATTCTAAGTTATTATGTACTGCTCTAAAAGGCATTTTGTGCTCTTCTAATTTGTTATAACAATATTTACATATACGGTGAATACTACCTAACTCAAATTGACCTTCCACCAACAAGTAAATTGTAAATTCTACCCACTTACCATTGTTCTCCTTTTCACTTTTCAACTACAAATCAACATTCCTACTTTGACTTTCATAATCAGTACGTCAACAACAAACACAAACATAGTCTCGTATTTCACACCACACTACATTAAACTTTCCAATTTCTTCTTCAAACTGATCAGTGCTAATCACTTTCCCATCTCCTCCAACATCTGTAATTGTCCAACTTTCACGTTCTATGAACTGCTCCTCTGAACCAAAATATTGCATTTCAATTTCATCACACTTTTTTTGAACAACTAATAAAGAAGCATATAAAAGACTCAGTTCACTTAAAAATAATGCAGAACTTTTTACATAGTACACTTTCCTCACAAACTTCCGCATTCCTGAATAACACACTGCTAACATCCTCAACTGATAAAAAACACTTTTACAAACTTTTCTTCAAAGACGAGCCAGAGAATGCCCATACTTCTCAGTATATTTTCTTACGTGACATAGATCTAGTCCTTGTAACAACTTAACGTTCTGTTTAATAATTTCTCTTCAAAATCACAATGAATAACTTCTGTTTTAAATTGAAAGCACTATCCACTATACTTTCAATACGCTGTTTCTCTTTCAATTCAAAAACATTCCTTTTATATTTGAAGCATTCTTTCATTGAATTCTGAATCACTCTAGATCGAAAAAATCTCTGACGATTTTCATGAAACTCCTTTTGTCTCCGAGTAACAGATACTATTTCTTTATCATCTTTCCTTTTCCTGGTATTTGAAATTGAACTCTGCTTCACCTTACTTGAAAAATTCCTATTTTTCCTCGTGTGATCCTTTTTTCATCTTGTACTTATAGTAGAACAGAGTTTTTCTGTACTACTCCCATTTTTTCCAAATACAAACTTTTGCCTTTTGCGCAAATATATATTTTTCTTCTCTTCTCTTTTCTTTTTTTTTTACTTCTTCTTGGCATTTCCAAATTTTAATCCAAACAAAAAAATTTTCAGAAAAAAAAATAGATTCAATTATTTTTCACATTTGTTCACTGTGTCAAAATTATAACATACAATTACAGAACTTCCACTAACGACTTCCACACCCAGTGCTGCAACACGACAGAGCAGCACTAACATGACAAGCAGTGCCATAGAACATACAGCAAGTATTTATTTAATTATTTACAAACACCTTTACAATTTATATGTAACTGCACTATCTTGTACTTTTCACCTCTCCGCCGCACCCCACCACCCCACTCCACTCTCTCTGCAACGCACCACAGACATCTTTATAGATAGTATTTTTTTTTTTAATTAATCTATGTACTTAAGATGATATTATCAACCAAAAAGCACATACAAAAATTACCATTATTAGCCTACAATTTTATCTACAACTTTCCAAACATAACACTGCCCCCCCCCCCTGGTTTTAAGTGCGGGGGGTGTCTGTGGGTGTCTGAGCAACAGCCCTTTATTTTAGGTGGCCTCGAAACAGGTCTTTATGGGGGTCTACTTTCGGGCCTCGCAAACCTCATCCCTTTTTTTTTTTTCTTTATTGCACTGCAGTGAGACTGTGAGAGCATGCACATTACTTACTACTTAGAAGTGCAGACATCATGCCAGGTGACTCGCATTGTAGGAGAAGGGAAATCCTTTAAAAAGACACCTTTTCTCTCAGAATTTCCCTTCTCTTTTTGCAACGCATGAGCAACATCATCGTGGGGTAATTAGCAAACACACCACCAGGCGCGCATCGCCCATTGTCCCGGACTCTCTCAAACAGCTTCCCGAGCGCACACACACAGCCGCACCCAAGTAGTTCACAGGTTTTCAAAAGATCATTTTTTGGTAAAGAAGACTCTGTTCTTTTTCACCCCTTTTTACAACCCCTACATCTCCACTCCTATCGCTGAAAAAATTAGGCTCCCTAGAAATTTCACTCTGGTTGCGCCTCTTGAAACAACCACAAGCAAGCAACTCCAGCACGAACCTGCTCTGACCTTACACATTCTCTTGTTTTAGGGCTACGAAAACACATGCTTTGTCTGCCTCACTTAGTTCTCACACCCCTTCTTTAATATGAACATAAAAGCTTTCCACTTACTTTTATATTCCTATACTGTACTTCACATGGAAATATAGAAATCAAGGTTCTCACCACCCCAAATTACCTCTCTGGTATACTTTCTCAAATGTAAGAAATACAGGTATTCAGTATCTGTCAGTCACGGCCACTTTTAAACAGTGTACCTATATACAACTCCACTCCATTGATCTATAGATAATGGATCATGAGAAACTAGCCTAAGTCAACAGACAGTGGGTTCGCCAAATTGGTGAGCATCAACAATTTAGAAAATAAAAATGCTTTTCTAGAGTCCCCTCACTCACCCAGGGTTGCCCCTAGGTGACTAGCTTCATCATTGGGGCCATCCCAAACATCTACTGCTTGGGGCGTGCTACGACTTGCGAGATTTACGTAGGAGCACTTTCTTGTGTGAAACTATGTGTTGTGCAGTGTTGGGGGAGTGGTGTTTGTGTTAGTTAAAAATACCTAACTAGTGAGTTCACAATTTATTCCTACTCCTAGCTGGTAAGATAAAAAGGGGTTAATAACAGGAAAAATATAACTGTTATGTGGTTATATTGCCTATTATTTTGTCAACATGTTTCGAGGTATCCCCTAACCTCTTCTTCAGGACAGCATGGGATCCAGCCCCACGTGTACCACTCCGTGCAGAAACCTAAATTAAGGTGAAAAAATAGACTAATAACGTGCGCCTATTGAGCGCACTTGGTTATATACATACGGTTATTGATGAACACGTAGTATTTATATGGTAGCACTAATATGCCTCATGGTCTGTCTGGGTGGAGGGGCCTGTAGGACCTGTTCTCGGCATTCCTCCGTCAGTGTGACCTGTAAGTCCCAGGCTCGACCGCATATACAATATACAACACCACTCCCCCAACACTGCACAACACATAGTTTCACACAAGAAAGTGCTCCTACGTAAATCTCGCAAGTCGTAGCACGCCCCAAGCAGTAGATGTTTGGGATGGCCCCAATGATGAAGCAAGTCACCTAGGGGCAACCCTGGGTGAGTGAGGGGACTCTAGAAAAGCATTTTTCTTTTCTAAATTGTTGAGGCTCACCAATTTGGTGAACCCACTGTCTGTGAATACCGAAAGTCTTAAAATTAGGATTTTTCTCAATTTAGTAGTCATAAATGTAGATTTAGGACTACTAAATTGAGAAAAATCCTAATTTTAAGACTTTCGGTATTCACAGAAGGCATTTAGGAGTCCTAAAGTCAGGAGTCCTAACTATACTACTACTAAACTGAGAAAAATCCTAATTTTAAGACTTTCGGTATTCACAGAAGGCATTTAGGAGTCCTAAAGTTAGGACTCCTAACTTCTGTGAATACCGAAATGAGTAAGTGCCTTCTGTGAATACCAAAATGAGTAAGTGCCTTCTGTGAATACCAAAATGGTAGTAAGTTTAGGATTTTGTCTTAAGTTAGTTCTGTGAATCGGGCCCTATGTTTCTAAATTAACATCTTACACTTAAAAGCTCCTTTACATTTCTTTCGCTACATGTACCTTTCTTTAAAATACCACCAGAGAAGGATGGTGAAGTATGCTCCACAAAGAGCAACTCAAAGCTTTGTTATTCTTTATAAAATAATCTGCCTGTCAATGCTTTTTGCAAACCATTTCGACCCCTTAACAGGCTAGATGGATGAGTATAATACGTCCTAATTAGGATCAGGGGTGGACGATGCCCTGAAAATAAGAACTTATAGTTGAATAAAAGGCGAGTGGATGCATGGCCAGATGCATCAATGCATATATACATAGATGGATGTATCAATGTATAAATGGAAGGATAAATGAATACAGGGACCAGTACTTACGATAGACTGGTGGGCCAATAGATGCTTAGAATTGGTTATAGGACAGATGGATATATAGGTGTATGGCTGCATGAATGACACAGTGCTTACAATAGGTGAGTGCGCTCATAGATGCTTAAGATAAGTGCAGGAACAGATGTATGTATGTATATAAGTAGGAATGTAGGCATCAATTAAAAGATGGTTGGATGGCGCAGTGCTTAGAATAGATGAATGCTGGGCTTTACTTGGGCCGGGTCTGAGGACCAGCACTTATTTTCAAGGAGCCTCCAAAAGGGTCTCTATCAGACTCTATTTTCAGCCCTCGCTGTAGTGAATGAGCCACTTTTGTAGTCTGACACCCTATGATGATCCTCAACCACCACCATTTTGTACTGACTTAAGTGTGTTATGTTAACTTAGCCTTAATGTAGGATGGGCTTGCCTGCTTTTCTTCTGCCTCTTAGTGGAATAGTCTTTCCAAGAATAGAAGGTATGGGATGTTGAGGTGCAGTCTTGTGGGTGGTGGTGCACACATGTGCTCAATGTTGTATACTGAGGGATTAAGTGTATAATGTTATTTGGGTTAGGTGAATTATGACTTTGACCTATTGGCTTTGACGTGGTCTAATGTCATTCTGCCTTCTGACTTTACCTTGCTTCAAACTTTTCTGTGTGCACAGTGGTGCTTGTAAGTTGTGTGGATGAGAATTATAGGTGCTCCTTTGACATCGTTTCATGTCATCCTTGCTTTTCTAATTCCATCTTGCTTTGGGCCTTTCTGTGTGCATGGCTTAACTAACTCCATTTTCATGCTGAAGCCATTTTCTGTGCCTGCACGAAGAAGAGGGCATGTTTTGCTTTCCTCCTGTTTTTACTGACTAGAGAGAACTGGTTCTCATCAGACGAGTGTACATGGTTTGACTCGTAGCCATAGCAAAGGTCTGATCAACCGTTGCTGTGACCTTGGAGCAAGCTGGTACGGGCTCTCATGAGAACGAGGGGGCGGGCTTGCTAGAAGCTTCGCTGTGTTTTGAAATTGTATTAAAAAGGGGAGTCTACACTGGCCTGGTGGAAGTTCATCCGTGGAGTAGACGTGTTGTCACGGAAAAAGTAGTGTCACCTCTGAGCTTTCGCCCGGTTCAAGTAATGGACTCCCCTTGAACAAAGTGGGGTGGAGCATTAGGTGAGGTGTCTCTGCTACTAGCTGTCTCTTGATTCTTTACTGATTCTCTCCCTTCCTTCTTATTTTCTGATTCTTATATCCATACATATATATTTCTACATGTATATTTGCCTTGATTGTGTTTCAATCATATTATTGATATGTTAGAGTCTGCTATGATAGGTGCATTTGGCTTACTGTGTGGTGCTATTTACTAATAAATACATCCCAGATATACCAATTCGTCTTTTCCTTGTAACAGGAGGTGTGGACTCTTCTTGGCCAAGTATTCTGTTGTAGAAGGATGGGTGAATTCCCTTCTAGCAGGTAATTGTGTTATAGGGAGTTGTTCTACCCCTGGCAAGTGATGTATAAAATATACTTCGCTCTAGAGAAGTGTTGTGTGTGTTACCTTGGTCTAGAGGAGACTCATATGTTATATTGTTTTCTTGCCTTGCCTTTGGGGGAGTGTTGAAAGTTTGCCCACCTTAGGAAGTGCTGTGTATATGTTATATTCCATAAGTTTGGAACTGATATTCTCTCCCTGGGAAAGTGACGGTACATTCCTTGATCCAGGGGAGATCTAAATTTGTCATTACACTCGCAAACATAGTCAATTTTATTTTCGGCCCTCGCAAACATAGTAAATGTATTAAATATTTTTTTATTGCACTGCATTGAGAGCATGCACATCGATGTGCGCATGCTTATTTTGCTCACTACTGAGAACTGGAGACATCACGCTATGTTACCCACGTTGTAGAAGGAAGGGAAATCCTTTAAAGAATGTCTTTTTCCAAACGTAGGTTAATTGGAGAGGATTTTCTAAAGCACACAATGATACTTATCTTGATTTAGACCACAGCCCAACTTGCATAGCCCACACCTCTTTAAGAGCTCCCCCCTGCCTTTTAGAGCACCCCCACTTTCTGAAACGCTCATAAGCAAAGCGTATTAAAACATGCAAATTTGCGAGTAAAACATATACCATGCCATAGGGCACTTTATAAGTGCTCCCAGTGGTACTACATCACTTTTATTAGCTCGACATCTGCAAGTTACTATATTCTGTGTTTTAATCAGAAACATACCCACCTCCTCCACAACCACCCACGCCCTTCCTTAACCGTACAAAATAAAAAAGAAACCCCCACCATTCCTAGTAGCGCCACTATACCCATACACAGGCTTAATTTTAACAGGTGTGTGCCGGAACACTTATCAACAAAAAGTATTCAAACATGCAAATTCGCGGTAAAAACATAAACAATACCATAGCACGGCTAATAAATGGGCCCAGTGAAACTACATTACCTTTACTAACAACACATGCCCACGGTACAAATGTCCGTCTTATAGTCAGCAACATACGCACATCCCCCACCCCCACCCAAACCATGCTTAACCTTACAAAATCAAACAATGAGCCCCAGCACTCTCGTTACCACCACTATAGCCATTGATAGACTTAATGTCAACAGGTGTCTGCCGAAACGCTTATCAGCAAAAGCTATTAAAACCTGCAATTTTGCAACTCAAACATACACCATACCATAAGGTTTATAAATAGTCACAGAACCACTACACCACCTCAACACCCGCCCTTGCTTAACTTTACTCAATAAAAGAAAGAGCCCCACAAACGTAGAAGCGCCACTATAGCCATACAGAGGCTTAATTTCAACAGATGTCTCCCGAAAAGCTCATCAGCAAAACGTATTAAAACATGAAAATTTGCGGGTAAAACATACACCTTGCCATATGGCACTTTATAAGTGCTCCCAGTGGTACTACATCACCTTTAGTACCTCCACATCTCCACATTACTATATTCTGTGTTTCAAACAGCAACATAACTACCTCCCCCACACCCATCCCCGCCCTTGCTTAACAGTACGAAATCAAACAGAAACCCCCCCATTCCTAGTAGCGCCACTATACCCATATACAACGTTAATTTTAACAAGTGTCTGCCGGAACACTTATCAGCAAAAAGTATTCAAACATGCAAATTGGCGGGTAAAACATAAACCATCCCATAGCACGGTTTATAAATGGCCCAGTCGAACTACACCACCTTTACTAGCTAGACATCTATATGTTACGAAAGTCGTTTAAACACTCTGTAGAGTGTATAGCAGGGCATGGGGAGAGTAAACAAAGTTCTAATTCCCAAACTTTTGATATACAGTCCCTTTGCTGTATCTATATTAAAGATATTAAATGGAATGAATAAATTGATGAATGTCTCAAATGGGATAGTGAAGCTCTCCATCAGTAAAACACGAACACTTCAACACCTACATATATCCGCCACAGCGACACAGCCTGACGAATAGTATCACTTATAATCACATGTAGTTCTCTAATGTCAACAAAGTCATACAGAAAATATACCGCACATTTACATTTTTTATCTCTCACACATTTATAAAACATCTCTTCTAAAGAAGCACTCCCCAACTACTTCTATTCCATAAGAACAGACAATAATTAATAAGTTTACTACCATATATTTTAGTATATCTACCTTTTTATTATTCACTAGTCAGAAACTACGAAAACTATTAACTATGCTGGGACTACCAAGCGACTTGACTAGCAATCCCCAGTGCATTGTGGGTGGTGTCACTGACAGGATGGGGGACACCGCTAGCGCACACCGGCTCCAGGAGGGGTCATAGCGCTACACCGCATGCTGCACGCTGAACCAACCTGCCAGGCTCAACCACGCAGCGCCGTTGGGTTCCTGACGCTGTGACTGGACTACAGCTCCCAGCTTGCTCTGCTTCATCACCGCTTCCTCTTCCTGTGGGAAAGCGCCAGGAGGCGCACAAAAGGGAACAGCTCCCACAGAGGAGCGGGGGACACCGCTAGCGCACACCGGCTCCAGGAGGGGTCATAGCGCTACACCGCATGCTGCACGCTGAACCAACCTGCCAGGCTCAACCACGCAGCGCCGTTGGGTTCCTGACGCTGTGACTGGACTACAGCTCCCAGCTTGCTCTGCTTCATCACCGCTTCCTCTTCCTGTGGGAAAGCGCCAGGAGGCGCACAAAAGTGAACAGCTCCCACAGAGGAGCGGGGGACACCGCTAGCGCACACCGGCTCCAGGAGGGGTCATAGCGCTACACCGCATGCTGAACCAACCTGCCAGGCTCAACCACGCAGCGCCGTTGGGTTCCTGACGCTGTGACTGGACTACAGCTCCCAGCTTGCTCTGCTTCATCACCGCTTCCTCTTCCTGTGGGAAAGCGCCAGGAGGCGCACAAAAGGGAACAGCTTCCTCCGCGTCGCGGACGCGCGCGGACGGTGCCGGGCGGAGCCCGGGCAGAGGGCGGGCCGTCTGTGGCCGTCTAGGGACGACGAGGGACGGGCAGGCCACCCCCCTTACGCCCAGGACCCAGGATTCAGGACTCAGGCTCAAAATGGGTAAGAGAAAGTTACCATCCCCCACTGTGGGTGGTACACCCAAGGATAAAGCCCCCAGGAAATCTAATAGCATTCTCTCTTTTTTGACCTTGGAGGTGGGGAAGTTGACTACTGAAATTGCAAGAACTGAACGCAAACTGGGGCTAGAACCATCGCCGAACAGCAGGGAGAGCACAAGCCATCCACAACCTGGTATCACATCTGTTCCCCTTGAACCAAAATCTGTTATTGCCCCGCCTAAGGTGTCTGCGTTACCTCCCCACCCTACTACTGCTGACTCTAATGGGGCTACCCCCAAACCTTCTAGCTCAGCCCGAGCATGCAGAACATCAAGCACAAAACAGGCAAAAAGACAGTATAAAAAAAGGAATACGCAGAATCACAAGGGAGGAAAGGGCACAGTGGGTTCACTTGAAAAGGCTATCAGAGACATGGTGGAAAAAGTAATCACTGACAAGATAGAGCCCACACTTACAAAAATAGCCTCAGACATCATAGACGTCTTACATCAGTGCGTCGATGGCATCTTAAGGAAATGTGAACGCCTGAATGTATGCCATAAAACCAAATGTCCTCAACCAAACTTTGGTACTAAAAGACCAAGGGAAGTTTTCTCAGTTGCCAGGAGTGCTGCATCCAACTTGCCCTCTGGATCAGCAACTACCACGATAGACATCCCTAGTATAACAGGAGTAACAAATAAGCTTGCTGCTCCTGCTACTATAGGTCAACAGAACCTACCTAGCCCACCCAAACCTGTTCGTCAACCTTTTATTAACTTACCTCCCGAGGCGGCCCCTTTCGTAGCCATTTTGGTAAATGTTCCCCCACTCAAGTCAGGTGAACATGAACATCCGCCCCAATTGCTAGCCAGGGCTAAGTCTTGGGCAAATTCGACCTGCTCAGGAGACAATGAAGTTTCCAATGCCATTATCTCTGTTCGGCGGGTGGGCTGGATCGGGCGAACTAATAAAACAACTGAGGGAGACTGCTTGATAATCAACTTCAATAATCCGGGTGAGGCCCGTAGATTACTCTGGGATGCTTCACCCCTAGAGGGCTTAATTGCTGGGCCCCGTGCCGTACCCCTGGGCTTTTTCTATCCCAAATCTAGACCTCACCCTTTTTCGAACTTGGGTTACGACCAAGGCAGGGGATTCGATAGGACACCTAGCTTGCCCTCCCATCTCGATAACACTCAACCAGAACCAGACTATAGCTGGTCCACGATTAATAGGTTGAGTAATCATAAGGTGGTCACACACATCCCAATGCCCCTTAATAGCACTTTAACCCTGCATAATAGATTCACGCCCTTGACTCAGGCGGATGAACAAAATTGACGCCTAGTCACCAATACCCCTATGCCCAGACAACCTACAGGGAACTGTCCCCCTCTAGGAGTTCCCAGCAGAAGGCCTAAACTCATAAGCTGGAACATAGCCGGCCTTCGCTCAAAAAGGGAGGACAGTGTTTGGCTGAACCTTCTGAACCAACATGACATCATAGCCCTACAAGAAACCTGGGACTGCAATAGTGATTTCTGGGTTCCTGGGTTTACATCTTACTTTGTCCCAGCTACTGGATCCTCCAGTGGAAGGGACAAAGGGGGCCTTATGATTTTGATTACTGTCCAACTGGCGGGAACTGTTAAACAAATAACTACTAACTCCCCCAACTTCTTGTGTCTAGAGATCAGCTTAGCCAATGGTCACAAATACATTCTTATAAATTTTTATAACTCTGTAGCAGACGGACACTCTACTGAGCATCTCTGTTCTCTACAGTCTTTTCTGATTAATTTTAAAGAACGTCAAACCACTTTGTTGCACATTATAATTATGGGGGATTTCAACACACATCTTTGCAGGCTTTCCTGCCACATTGAAGACACTGACTGCCCTACCTCAGGCGATTACCAACACTTTGAACACAACCCTAAAGGACTGGCACTAGAAAACCTCCTTGCGAACGTGGACCTCTACGAACCGGGGTTCAACGCCTACAGTGAAAGGGTTATGACATACAGTGCTAGAAACTCCGACTCCATCATTGATTACATCTTTGTTTCCCCTGGATTATTAAGTTGGGTCGTCTTTTACAACGCAGTTGTGGCCGCGTTCAGTGACCATAACCCAGTCATCCTTGAGCTTGCCAGTCCTGCGGGCCTACTCAAGGAGGGAACAATCAAAATGCCCGAGCTGGCTGTACGGCCCACGGATCAAGGTAGAAGGCTGAAGTGGTCCAAAGTAGTTCCAACTGAGTTCTTCAAGACTCTAAGCAGCAAAGCTCGCTATGAATTAGACATCTGCCAAGACAACTCCAAACAGGGGGAGGATGTAATCACCGCCTTTGATACTTTGTGTGCTTTAATTTCTGACGAACTTACAGTTAAATCCAGGAAAAAGACTCGACCGACCAAGGGCTGGTTTAACAAAGCCTGCTCGAAAGCACACACTTGCCTCCTGAATGAACTAAAAAAATCACCTAGGGACAGAGGGGAAGTTGCCAGACTAAGACAAGAATACTATAATATCATTCACGAACGTAAAGAAGTTCTTAAAAATGATGCCTGGGCCTCACTAATGGAAAAGGCCACCTTAAGAGACAGTTCCAGCTTCTGGGCCATTATAAACAATCCCCTGTTTTCTGGAGAAGCTAATGATACCCTAGAGGCCAACATCAGTGAGGAGGACTGGTTAGCTCATTTTAAAATCATCTATGGGAGTGACCAAATATGTGAAACACCTACTATCCTCAATTCTAACTCCCCTATGCCAGCACTATCCTTTAATATGGAAGAAGTTGAAAAAGCCATAACCAACACAGTAGGGAAGAAAGCGCCAGGCCCAGATGGCGTCCCAGCCGATATGTTCAAGGCAAATGTCTCTTTCTGGGCTAACATTTTGACCAACGTCTTCAATGCCGCTATGAAACATAGCTTGCCTGCCTCCTGGTCACATGCCACCATCATTCCAATCTTCAAGAAAGGCCAGAGGGGAGACCCGAGGTGCTACCGCCCCATCTCATTAATCGACTCGTCTTTTAAAATCTTGGGGAAAGTGATACTGGCAAGGATCGACGAGTGGGCTGCCAGCAATAACATCTTATCAAACGCCCAATACGGGTTTCGTAAGGGGAGAGGGACGGAGGACCAGTGCCTCAACTTACATTTGATCCTAGGCAAATACACAGTGGCATCCAGCGGATCAATCTACCTGGGGTTCATGGACTTGTCCACAGCCTTCGACCTAGTGAATAGGTCCAGGCTGTGGGACATCCTCCTGGAACTGGGGATGGACCCTACCTTGGCTCATTTTCTGGCTGAGGCTCATCGGGACCTAGAAGCGTCCATTAGGATGACGCCGGAAGGAGTTTGTACAGCTGGATTCAAGTCTACCAGAGGGGTGCGACAGGGGTGTATTCTCGCCCCAATACTATTTACACTCTATATTAACCACCTCGAATCCACACTGGAGCTGGCAACTCTCGACGTCCCGCGTTTTGGCGGACTGACCACCCCGGTCCTCCTTTACGCGGACGACGCAGTGCTCGTGGCACGTACTCCTCTTGGGCTACAAAGACTATTGACATCCTTCGATGCCTTTATGATCTCCCTTGATTTAAAAATCAACACAGACAAGTCCCATGTTATGGCTGTAGGCGGCAGAAAAAATAAGGACTTGAAGACCTTCTACTGTGCTAATACTTCTATTTCTAATGTGAGAACTTTCACCTACCTGGGGGTAGTATACGACGATAAGGGCACATGGGCATCTCAAATATCCGTCAAAACTAACGCCATGAAAAGAACAGCAGCCGCCATTGTCGGCTTCTCAAAACGTCTGGGTGGAAAGCCAACGGAAGCAATGCTGGCACTCTACAGAGCGAAATCAATCTCAGTAGTAAGGTACGGGGCTTCCATCTGGGGTTATTCCAACAATATAGAACCAATACAGATGGAAGAAAATAGATTTCTACGTATGCTTCTAGGATTACCTCAATCCACAGCCACCTTTTCTGTCCATATGGAACTAGGCCAGGGGTACATCAGTGACACCATCAAACAATCCCCTATCTTGATGTGGTTAAAAACATGGCTGAACTCCAATTTAACTCTGAACCACACAATTATGAGAGACTGCCTACTTCTGGACAATATGAAAAATATCCCGTGGCTAGCATATATTAAAAAAACACTAACATCCCTGGGCCGCCCAGATCTCTTCCATAAACCAGACTGCATCGTTAAGAATGACCTGGAATGGTTCAAAGTGACTTTTTCCCAAGCAAGAGAAATGGAGCGGGAGAGCTGCGAGTTTGCGAAACCCACTGTGAGGGAGCATTATATTTCCAAAACTACACCGGCCATTGAACCTTATTTAACAGTAGTGTCTATTCCATTACATCGCTGGTTATTAACCAAACTAAGACTTAACCAGATTCACTTTCTGCTAAATGACTCGAAGGTATGGGCCAAGCCAGAGGATTTAGCGGCCTGCAAATGTGATGGTTTTTCTCTGCAGGACACTGCTCATTTTATGTTCTTCTGTGGTACATATGATCTGCCCAGGAAAAAGTATATTGTTCCATTGCTTAAGAACAAGGGGTTCGTGCAAATCAAGCCTGCTCTATTTTACTTAAAAAAATTAGATTCACCACTAACTATGTTTAGTGTCGCTAACTTCCTGGTAGCTGCCTTTCGCCTTAATAAACGTTCTGTAAATAGATAACTTAACAGTTTTGACAACACCCGATGTAATTATCGAAAAATTTCTGCATTTAAAAAAAAAAAATTTTTTGTAAATATTTTAATTGCTCTATTTTTACAGTGACTGCAACCCGATGTAACTGTACCCCTTAATTATGTATTTCATGTCTACGTGCTTTTTATGATTCGTCATGAATCGAAATAAAGTTGTTTTGAACTTGAACTATACCCAAATGCAAACAAGAAACCATATTCTTATTATATCTCAACTTAGGATCACATGATTCAAACTATGCGTACATATAAAAGGAACGTATGACTTTTCCTATCTCCATCTCCTCTCCATGTAATCTCCAAACACTGTACACGGCCCCACTGTACAACAACCTACCCTGACTTACATTCAAACCTACCTCTCAGTGTAAAAAATAAGACCACAACCTGCCCACATAACATTTCTGCATTTCGTTTTATCGCTTTTAACTTAATAACACATACGTCTCCTACCACCACCACCCACCCCACTATTTCCACAAAAAGTATCAGTTGCAAACGTGCGTCATTGTCTTTATCTCCTCAAATACATTACAAACTCAAATTAACGCTGTACCTCATTTTCAAAAAATACAGTCCTATAAAGATGACAAACTACACTTCTTCTCTGTGAAAAATTCCCAAACATATATAAAATACTTATATAACAACAGCTCAAATGTTATGCATATTTCATAACCAATATCAAACATCACACTTTACTAACACTATATTGCTTTGAAATAAAAAATACTTTCAAAATTAAAAACATCACCTCGGAGCCCGCTTGGACAAACACAGTGGAAAACTCTGTTTCAGCGTTAAGCCGGTGGATGCCCTGGTGGATGCTCTGCGGAACTTGTTAAGAGGGAATTGCGGTGAGAACTCCGTAATTCATTAGCGCGTAATATTCTGCTGCCTGGGGAGGAGATCAGGACCCTCTGGGAAAACATTCATGCCGAGGTTTCTTTGATTGGAGGCTCCCTGCTCGCTTTAGTTGCTTAATAGCTAAATAGCAGAAAAGTTCGGCTATACTGAAGAACTAGTGGTAGCCTCGGTTGTCTGCTCTGGCAAGGGAAGATTGCCCATACGGACAAACACGGATTTGCATTGTGACTCATTTGTTAAAAAATACCTGAATCCTTCACTGTTGGACAGGCGCTGCCTGTCTTCTGCCCTGGGACACCGCTTGGGACACTCTTCAAGACCCTGCCCGCCCGCCCGCCTCCCGCCTCCCGCCTCTCGCCGTGGGACCCCTTCTGCCATCTCGGGAGTCCGGCTGACGAGCGGAGTGTGGGCGTGGTGCAGGCACAGGACCACAACACCCAGCAGGCCTAGCGGTACATACCGCGATATTTCGGCGCCAGGAGGCGCATAAATTAACCATCATCCCCGTCTCGCGGGACGCCGGGCGAAGCCCGGGCAAAGGGCGGGCCCTCTGAGGCCCTCTGAGGTCGAGGAGGTTGGGTTGGGTACACCCCTCTATCATCATCTGTGCCCTACGTCATTCCAGGTACTTTTCTATTATTACCTACACGTGTCTAAAATTCCTCCCTCGCTCCTTAGTATATTAAGCCAAAACTGCTTGCATGATATTGAGTTCCCCTGCATCAGATTGATTGAGAGATCTCTGGTTTCACCTATCACTGCTTGCCATCACACCCGGCCCACAATTATATCGCAATGTCTACCAGGGGAAGTAGAAGCAAAACTGCTGCTGCAAACAGTACATCCATCATCGGCCCCATTGACAACTTTATCACGAGAACCCATGACGCGATTGATTTAAGCATCTCTCTCCTTGAAAGAAGAGTCTCACAAGACTTAGAAGCTGCCAAGCGTAGGGCCTCATATGAACTATTAACAACTAAACGTTCCTCCCTTGGCGACATTTTGTTGGCAAAAACTCCTGTCAAACAACATGAACAACAACTAGGCTGCCCGCAAGAAACACGGCCTGATATTCACACCATTCCTAATGAAATTAATTTATCGGCCACAGACCCACTGATAGAGTGCGACTCTGACACGAGCAATGATCTCGAAAAGACACCAGATCTAAACATAAACCTTACTCCGGAAAACATAGAACCAAATAGTCCCATACTAATAAGACCCACCGAAGAGGGCGCTATTCGTAAACAGACTCAACAACCAACAATAAGTATCCCTTCCGTGGGTAAATTACGCAAAAAATCCAAAGTTCAATCTAGAAAAACCACAATCAAGTATCCCATAGCCAACGGAACATTTAAACAACCTGGCCCTTCAACTGAAGCCATGCAGGAAAAGGTCCAGGAGTATGTAAATAACCTTGACGCATCAGTAAAGCTAATAAAAGATGATCAACTGATAGAAAGCGTCGGCAATCTCCTGGCAATCTACATCTCACCCATCGAATTTAGACTGACTAGAATTGAAAAGAAACTTGAGGAACTCATCGCTGTTAATAAAAAGACTCTCACTAGAGACATTGTACCTACTAATACAGCAGGAAAACCAAACACCGGTAAAACTACTACTACAAAACAGACAGAAAAAACTACATCGACTGTAACTAGTACAACAAAACCGCAACCAAACTTATCCATTCCAGTGAGCAAAAATAAGCCTACAAACAACTCTACCACAGGAAGTGGCCCAACTTCAAGCACAACCACTAGTACTCAGGCGGTAAACACTACTCCAGGAAAGACGACCACATCATCTCAAGAACAAAAAAAGAGTCAAAATTATTCAACATCCACTACCACAAACTCTCAAAAACCCCGGTTAACACACGATCCACCATATAATTCAAGGCAGATCCCTTCAAGAATCAATCTTCCCCCCGAATGTGGTGCTTATGTATTGATTTTAGTGAATGTGCCTAGGCTTAGGAACGATCAAGAGGAAACTCACTCATCCTTGAAAAACAAGATCCTGCATTGGTTGATAGCAAACTGTAACTATCCGATAGAATGCACAGCAGAAATAAACAACGTACAGAGAGTAGGATGGATAGGTCCTTTAAAAAAGAAATTTGAAGGTGATTGTGTATCTATTAGTTTCAAGAATCCACAGTGGGCCGAGAAAACTCTGGCCAGAGCCCCTCCACCTTCCGTATGGGAATTTAATACTACCCTACTCCCACTGGGGTACTTCTATAGGCATCTGATCACTGATGTACCAACAACAGAATCTAACCCAGCCACACCTTTCTTCGATCATCATTCAATATTTGCAAACAACTCCCCCTTTTTACAGCAGTATCCCAAATTTACATATCCAAACATTCACATGCATAGACATCATCCACAGGTTCATCCTCATTTCACATCTCACCCTTACTTGTCTACAATGCCAAACAAAGAATACAGGGACCCTCGTTGGCAACATGTTGCCGCAGCACCTGGTAACCTTTATAGTATTCCAACTCAAAACAGGTTTGCTGCACTCTCTACTCTTGACTTTAACGATTGACAAGAAAATATCTACCCTGTAGACTCAGTGAACCATACATTAAACCCAGCAGGCCAGACGTCAGATAGCCCCCCTAATACCTATGGATTAGACATGCAGAACATAATACCAGAGAATACCTTAAATACTCAAAATCAAATAGGACCTAATGACGAAATTAACTTAGCTCAATCAAAAATTAGCCACCAACATCATGGAAACTCATTAATCAAGAAAATTTCAAACTGCAATAACAAAAGCACTTCCTTAATAATTTTAACTTTCTGGAATATAGCAGGCTTGCTGGCTAAAGTAACAAATCCTAACTTTTTAAACCAAGTAACTGCGAGCAGTATTATCTGTCTTCAGGAAACTTGGGCTATCGACCCACTGCATATAATGGGATATAAGACTTTCCTTTCTTCAGCAAAAAAATCTTCTTCTGGAAGAAACAGTGGCGGTCTAATTATCTATATAGCCAACACCCTACAACATGAAGAGATAGTTCCAGTTAAACTACATGAGAATTACCAAATAGTAATTTTGAAGACAACTAAACAGACAGTATACATTATTGTAAACTTTTACAATAACAAAAAACTAGACGACCTAATTAACCTTCTTCAAGAAATCTCTGGTACTTTACAAAACCTAAAAGAGAAATTTATTAATAAAACATGCACCATACTATGGGGCGGAGACTTTAACATCCATCTATGTGACAACAATAATACTGATAAATGTGGGATAGTAGAAGATGATGGAAATATGATCACTCACTTTACTCATTCACATGAAGGTGAAAAAATGAATGAGGCTGTAACTGAACTAGAACTGGGTTTTGCAAACGAACTAAAAACTCCTCAAGTACCTTTTTCCCCAACCTTTAATGGCAGGGGACTGACGAGTCTGATAGACTACGTTATGATCTCAGCACATAAAGGTCCAATTATAGAATTATTCGAAGTAACCAAAAATCCTTTAAGTGACCACTTTCCGATTGTAATCAGCCTAAGAGAACAAAGAAAACAAAAAGACTTTGATACTTTTTCTCTACTGCATCAACAAAACTTAGAGATGGGGTCTCTTAATGGCTACACCCTAAAATGGGGAAATGTTGATAAAAAAGCGACCACTTCAACAATTGTTACAGCATGTAAAAATGAGATATCACTTTGTCTAGACCATGAGGCAGAAAGCTCCAAGATAATAGCTAGCTTCAATATTATCATAGATAAGATAAAAAAGGCTTTAACTAGATCCTGCAAACAGATTAACCGTGATAAGAAAGGCTGGTTCAATTCAGCTTGTACGAAAGCACACGTAAAACTAAAAAAAGCATTGGCCAGTAAGTATAGAGACAGGGTGAAAATTACCGCTCTAAGGAGAGACTATGCCTTAGCAATTAAAAACAGAAAACATGAGATAAAAACTGACCTCTGGGAGTGTCTAAAAAAAAGTACAGAACTCAAAGATAGTGTTGAGTTCTGGAAAATAGTAAGGTCACCATACCTCACAGGGAAGGAGGATATACCCTCTATTGACGTCGCGATCTCCAACACTGAATGGGTAAAACATTACTCAAATGTTTTTGGTTTAAGTCCATCAGATAATATGGAAACAACGGACTTGCTGAAGCAAGTTATCTATCCGCTAAACCTGCAGTTTACGCATGACGAGGTACAGAAAGCATTAAGATCCACTAAATTAGGCAAAGCCCCGGGGCCCGACGGGGTTCCCGTTGACATTTATAAATACGAGGAAGAACTCTGGTCCCCGCTCCTGACAAATGTCTTAAACGCTTCCCTAGAAGAAGGCCTGATTAAATCATGGAAGACCTCTGTACTCGTCCCGATCTTTAAAAAGGGAGACCGAAACTCACCAACTTGTTATAGGCCTATCTCCCTCCTGGACTCTCTCGGGAAGGTCGCTGGTCGGATAATTCTCGAGAGACTCCAGGAGTGGGCAGTCACTAACAATGTCATATCAGACATACAATATGGTTTCCGCGAAGGCCTAGGCACTGTGGATCAAGCACTAAACTTGACCCTATTGGCAGGAAAATACTTAGAGGCCAAGGGGAGTGCCTTTCACATGGTGTATGTGGACCTATCCGCAGCCTTTGATTGTGTTATACATTCAAGGCTGTGGACGATCCTGTTGAATATGGGAGTAGATCCCCCTATTGTAGATTTCCTACGAGAACTCTATACTGGAACAACAGGCAGAGTGCGATTCGGGACAAAGGGTCAACTGTCAGATAGCTTTTGGGTAGAAAAGGGGGTCAGACAGGGATGCGTACTGGCCCCCTTTCTATTCACCCTCTACACAAATGGCCTTGAGACAGCACTGCTTGAGGGAAGTAGAGACCTCCCATCGGTCGGTCGTCGGCATATACCCGCGTTGCTATATGCCGACGACGCGGTCATTTTAGCGAGAACATCTGTGGAACTGCTGCGAGAATTGGATAGATACTGTGAATTCATGTTAAGTTTGAACTTGTTTTTAAATGTCAAAAAAACTTTTACTATGCATGCGGGGAGGAAAAACATGAAACCTAAAAGACTATTTGTGAAAGGGGAAGCCCTGGAAAGAACACCCACTTACCAATACCTGGGAATTGTCATTGACGATAAATTTAAGTGGAAAGCGGCAATTTCGGCGAGAAAACTATCATTTCTAAAAACAACAGCGGCCTTGAGAACATTTGTCCAAAAACTGGGTCACAAGCCACCTCTAGAAACCTTAAAAATCTACAAGGCAAAATGTGTCAGTACTGCTATCTATGGGGCAGGGATATGGGGCTACGCAAACGTGACTGAATTACAAAAAATAGAAAATGCCTTCTTAAGATTCTTATTGGGGCTGCCGAAAAATTCTTCAACATACGCCTGTCACGAAGAGCTGGGCATAGACCACCTAGAGGACATTATAAGAACACAACCTATAATGCTCTGGAGAAGAATTTGGGTCACTGAACAATGCAATTTAACCAGACTCATTATTCAAGACATTCAGACGCTGGAGCACTACGGGCGGATGAAATGGACAGCCTATGTAAAAGCCTTTCTTACAGATATGGGACACAGTCATTATTTTACAGATCCATCATCTTTATACAGTATTTCCAAAAAAGATCTGAGGAAAGCATGTCTATCACACCTGCACCAAACACGTCTGCTAAAAGAAATCCATAAATCCTCTGTACAACAAAGTCTATTAGTCCAAACAGTATCATCCATTGAACCTTATTTGCTGTATAACATGACCCAATTTGAAAAACTACTTCTGACACGCTTCAGGTTCAACATGTTCCACTTAATGGTCTGCTTTCCCACACAAAATGATTGGTCATCAAAAATGTCATTGTGCCCTTGTGACTCCCAATCAAAGCAGTCGACAATACATACAGTCTTATTTTGTACATTTTTTGAGGCACCCCGCAGACAATGGCTATTGCCCATATTTAAATATTGGGGTCTACGCCAATGTCGCCCAGCCTACCTGGCGTTACAATATCTGGAAAATGAATTGATAGCAAAAGCAACTGTACGTTTTTTGAAATTTTGCATACGCCATAGGTCTAATCTCTGAAAATCAAATGTATGAAGAGACTACAAGGGTTGGTAGTAAGAGTCTAACCTCTTCTTTTAATGATTTTACAAAATGCATTTTAAACTCATGATTTTTTAACAGTCTTTTTAAATTGAACTAATGTATGAAATGTATTTCTATGAACTTTTATGGTCTTCTTTGCAAAACCGAATAAAGTGATTTTTTTGATTTGATTTGAAAAACATCACCTCAAATACTTAATCAATACTATAAAACACATAACACACCTTGTTCATTTCTAACTCACCTTTGTAGTTGTTATCCAGATTTCAAATGACACACGCATACAATTCTCTTTTTCTCACATAGTACATGTAAAGCTCCGACTTCATGAAGAATGAAACCAGGAATGGCACAATTTCTCTGTCGCTCCACACATAATTACATGTAAAGAACAAATCAGAATACTTCATTCCTTCAACGACATTCCAAAACTTACCTCCACATACAGGTCACAAGTTCAACTTATTTTATAACCACACTTTCTGGAACCTTCTATGACACCTGCAGGTTAAAAGTTCATCATTTTTTTTAACCTAACGATATACTTTTGCAACATTTTATCGAACATTTAACGACACGTGCACGTTAAAGGTTCACAATAGGGGTCAGTAGTTCTTCAGCTTTATTCCCAACTCCAGCAGCACCTCACCTTACACCCCCAGCACCATCAGACCCATAGGAGTCAGTGCTTTCCACTTACCAAATACCAAATTCATTTCATACACAAAACTTTACCTTTGCACTCTCTATATAACACCCCCTAAGCACCATACACAAGTTACAATGTTCGAAACAAAAGTTCCTCCAAGTAGCTATAACTACATGCTGACACTACTTGCACAGATGTGGCGCAGCAGCCAGAGCACATGACTTCACAGCATATGACACACAGTTTGGGCTCACGCTTTCATCCCCGAGTCCGGAAGCAGCTCAGCTTAGCAGCATGAGACTCTCCACACTACCTCACATATCTTCCGTACCCCAGAACTTTCAGACCAGTACGGGTCAGTAGTTTGTCCTAGTAGTTATAAACACATGCTGACACTACTTCCACAGCTATACTGCATCGGCCACGGCACATGACTTTACAGCATAAGACACACAATTTAGACTCACGCTCTAATCCGAGAGTCCCGCACCACCTCACCTTAGCAACATCACACTCTAGGCAATACCTAACTTAATTTTCGTAGCCTAGCACTTTCACACCGGTAGGTATGATTAGTTCACTTCGCACCCCCTCTATAGCACACCCTAAACACCCCACAGAGGTTACAGTGCTCCTACCCTCCTATTTCCCACTTTTTTCACCCTTTTTCCCCCTTACTCGCTTCAACGGAATCACAAAATGGCGGCCAACACTTCCTCCTTCCATGAGACTCTAGACAATACGTCACATATTTTCCGTACCCAGGACTTTCACACCACTACGGGTCAGTAGTTCATCCTAGTAGGTATAAACACATGCTGACACTACTTCCACAACTGTACTGCAGCAGCCAGGGCACATGACTTCACAGCATAAGACACACAGTGTGGGATCACGCTTTAATCCTCGAGTCGCACACAAGTTCACCTTTGAAACATCACACACTAGCCAATACCTCACTTAATTTCCATAGTTCGAACTTACACACCGGTAGGTATGATTAGTTCACTTCGCACCCCCTCTATAGCACACCCTAAATACCCCACAAAGGTTACAGTGCTCCTACCTTTCTCTTTCCCACATTTTTTTGACTTTTTCCCCCTTACTCGCTTCAACAGAATCACAAAATGGTGACCAAAACTTCCTAGTTGCAAACGCTCGCAGCGCTCGCATCCAATCAGCAGCAAGCTCGTGCTCGTAACGCCTCAGCCAATCAGATGGCAGAATTCCCAAATATCGATATCTGTAAATTTCGATATTTCTCAAAAACCACTGAACGGATTTACACCAAATAAACAAAAGTGTGCTTTCTAGACCAAGCCCCTTCTCCCTGACAAATTTGGGGTAATTCCGTTCACCTGTTCGACCTGTAGCCTTGTCTAAAGTTTCCTATGGAAATTAACATTGAAAAAACACGTTCTGGGACCCCCCTTTTTTCTCGGCCACCCCTTGACGAATCACCCCCAAACTTTCAACATAGGAGCTGATCTCAACAAAGAATTAGTTTTGAAAATTTCACAAAGATTCATCGATTGGCACCAAAGTTATTGCGAATAGAATGTTGCCATTTTCCTATAGTAACTAGGTCCCCTAACTATAACTACCTACTGGCGACTTAAGAACGATCTAGTGTGTAGCTATCAAAGGGACACCCCTAGATCAGCATTTGGTGCATTGCAAGGTTTCTTCCCGTGTGGCAAGTGCAAAGCCTGTAGAGGGAGTAAGAGGGTGCTTTGTTATGATATTCCAAGTATAAGCACTAGCAGGAATATCAGAACGTTTTTGACGTGCACCACGCCATACACAGTATACTGTCTAACATGCCCGTGTGGCCTGCGATATGTGGGCAGCACTATTCATCCTACGAAGACTAGAATACTGGAACACATGCGGGCTATAGCCAAAGGTGATGAGACATATCCTGTAGCACGCAACTTTGATAAAATGCATAATCGCAATAGGGATCAGCTAAGCTATTTTTGCCTTGATCATGTACCGATGAATCCCAGAGGAGGGGACAGGATACTGAGACTCCAGAGATTGGAGTCACGGTACATTATTGATCTGCAGACTAAAACACCCTGGGGACTGAATAGTAGTGAGGAGCTGGCTATCCACTTGGGGGAGTAGTGGTAATAGTATTGCTTCGTACATTTATTGCTGTGCCTAGCCTTAGTGGCTTCATGTATTTTACCTTTAGTGGCGTGATGGATTCTTTATGATGTATGATTGATGCATAGGACGTGTTTATACGTGTATATTGGTACATTTGTATATATTGTATATTATGGATGAATTAGAACTGGATCTCTTGTTCTGTTTTCTTTTAGAAGTCCTTTACATTCAGACTTGTGATTCCTGATTCTTTTCTTTTCTTGTTTTCTTCTTTTGTTGCCTCTCTCTTTTATCTTCTTTTTTCATATTTTTTCTTATCTTGTAGGTTAGCGTAAGCCCACTTGTAAATTTGTAAATTGATAAATATTTATGCAAGATATCTTATGTGCAACCAGTCAGCCTGAGCTATGATTTAGAATGAGAAATCTTCATTTTCCTCCGAGGTACTGCCCATTCAGGGCTTGATGATGTGTAAGTTTCCCATACACTTTTCATATATATGTGCGTGGAAACAAGGTATACCCATTTGTGGGTTGAATTACATACATTCAATTGTACAGCACTCATTTGTTAGAGCATCCTAGCCTCTGGTAAGTGTCGGGATTGCGCCTGGACATTTCAAGATGGCGCTGATGTTAAGGAGGAAATGAAATGCTTGGAACAACGTGATTGACATTTGTCACTTGTTGATTTCCAAGTAATTTTTGTTTATAATCATGGCGAAATGGCGCTTCGGTAAACATAGAAAAAGGTTGTTACCGAAACGCGTCTGTTTTGTGAGCGTGTGAAGTTTCTGTTAATAAATTTACGGAAACGGCCCCCCGCGAGCGCTGTCTTTCTCCAGAGAAATTGAATGCGAGAAGGGGAGTTGCAGTGGTAATAGATATGCGGGTACACCCCCGCACTGAGAAAGCACCCGCCTGAGAGTGCACCTGACTGGTGTTTGGGAGCAGTAATATATATATATATATATATATATATATATATATATATATATATATATAAGCAAATCCGCAGTTTCTCAGCCTTTGTGCAGCTACAAACGGACACGGACCGCAGACTTGGTGCCAATTATTTCTTGTTTATTGCTTTGATGCCGCCATAACGCGTTTCAACTCTTGCGAGTCTTGATCACATGGTAAAGTGTATTACGCAGCATTCGTATTTTTAAAGTGACAGTGCGCATTGGTGATAGGTTCAAACATTGCACATGGTAATAAACATAGAAGAGAACTTTCCTCTTGAAAGACGTTTACATATTTACAAACATTTAATTTTTCGAATTTATATCATGCTTAAATGCAAATCTTCTGTACCATTTCTCCTATTCTCTAACGAGTCAATCAATAAAGTTTTTGTGACAATCGCGTAAAATACTATTGTAAATACATGCCTGAATGCAATTAGTTCCATCTGTTCAATAAAATGATTGAATATACATGAAATTGTTATCGCTGATTGTCAGATTTCCCAATTGTTTGACCCTATTGTAATTCCTGTTGTCCTAATGAAAAATGCTGCTTGTTTAGGCATCATACTAATACAAATTCAGTTTTTTAACTTTTATTCATCACTTAAATGCGATGGAGTGTAGCCTGGTTCCAGAGATTATTTAAGAGAAAATGGGAACCAATGTTTCATAATGTGCAAATTTGTGCTAAATTCGTGCAAAGTGCTAGTGCTAAAAAATAAATAAAAATGAAATAAATAGAATAAAATTATGATTTATATTGAAATTGACATATATATCATACATTTGATGCATCTGTTGCTTATAGTGTCATTTTTTTGTTATAAATTTTATTTATATAAATATATATTTTTTTGTACACAATTGTTTAAATTGTTACATTGTGAAGATACATTTGTATCTGTCACCATTGTTGTAGCTTCAATAAGTCAGTGGTACATACGCCTTCATAGTATAGTTTGATATCCTTGGGAAATTTAAATCAGTAATGGCTCAGTTGGGTTTTTTATATGGAGCATAGATCTCTAATATGTGGTGCAAAATAATGCTTAAATATATAAATACATAAATAAATAAATTAATTATATAAATATATATATACATATAAACACATAAAAGAGATATAAACCTCATTATAAAAAAGTCTTGTAAAAAATTCCCTTAAAATGTTGTCGATATAAAGGCTAAAATGCAAAAAAATATAGAATAAAGGCCATGCAAATTGTGTAAACAGTTTCTTTATATGCAAGTATATAGATCTTCCGTAATGTTTAGACCACATGGGGCCTTTGTATCCAGTTCCAGAATGTATTGGGTTTCTAGTTTTCTCAGCTTTGCTTCCCTGTTACCCCCACGTCTACTTGGAGGCACTGAATCTATCAGATAAAATTTTAGATCCTGACTTCTGGAATTGTGATACTCTCGGAAATGTCTAGCTACAGGGTATGTATTGTCATGATTGTTAATAGCTCTAATATGTTGTAAAATCCTTTTGTGAGCTTGTAGCTTCGTGCTACCAATGTATTGTAGCTCACAAGGACATATTAGAACATATATGACATACTCTGTCTTGCACGTAAGTAGTTTTTTAATTTTTATTTCCTCCTTGCCAAATGGTGTTATGTATGACATCTTATTTACACCTAGTTGACATGCCTTGCATGTTTTACATTTATAAAATCCATTGTGAGATTTTAGCCAGTTGCAAGTTTCAATTACTTCGGGGGTTGTTGATACCAGTTTGTCTCTCATTGAGGTTGCTCTTTTGTATGTTATGGACACCTTTCTCGGTAGAGACTGTCCCAGGATTGGATCGCTCAGAATCAAGGGCCAATTGCTCGTAATGATCCTACTCAATTCTTTGTGTTGATTGTTATAATCTATAATTATCCGAAATTCATTTTTGGTATCTGCTTCGGTATAATCAGTTAAAATTGGTTGTTGTCCCTTTGGCTTAGGTTTGATTAGATCAAAACGGTCTTTATTCATAGATTTGTCAATGGCCCCTTCTATTGTTTTGCACGAGTAACCTCTGGCTAGGAACCTGTTCTTTGCTTGATTTTGTGCTTGTTTTAATGCATTCTCGTTACTATTGATTCTTCTTAATCGCAGCATTTCCCCATAGGGGATGCTGTTTATCAGGTGTCGGGGATGTGAACTAGAACTATGCAATATTGAATTTCCCGCTGTCTTCTTGCGGTATAGTTTTGTTTGAATAGTATTATTGTCAATATAAATATTGGTATCAAGAAAATTTACAGAAGTATTGTTGATGATGCCAGTAAATTGTAAATTAAGATTGTTATTGTTAATCAAATTTATGAAGTTCTGTGCCTCTTGTTCTGTACCCCTCCATATGATAAATAGATCATCAATGAAACGTAGCCAAATTATGATGTTCTTTTTTATATATATATATATTTATATCACTTAAAAAACCATAGGTTTCACACATGTTATAGTTAGGTGGATATTTCACTCGTAAAAAACCAATGAAATTCCCCCGTTATAGTTAGTTCAGATAACTATAACTCGCGCGCCCGCAATCCACTGCTCATGACGTCACATATTACATCACTCATGACATGGTCAGTGGCATCACTCATGACATCACTGATGACATCATCCTTGTGATAGAGTGGCGGTCGCGCGAGTTATAGTTATCTGAACTAACTATAACGGGGGAATTTAATTGGTTTTTTACGAGTGAAATATCCACCTAACTATAACATGTGTGAAACCTATGGTTTTTTAAGAGAATTTGCAAGGTTTTTTAAATGCTAATTCCTAACTATAACGTGTGTGAAACCTATGGTTTTTTCAGTGAATTTGTACGTTTTTTTAAATGCTAATTTATTTATGTATTATTATTTTTTTTATATATTTATTTTACAATAAACTACGTATTAAATTTTTTTTATTTTTTTTTCACCGTGCGCGCAAGGTGTGCGCACCCCCGCGATTTTTGGGGGTTTTTTCACAGTGCGCGCACCCCCGCGATTTAAAAAAAAAATATTTTTTCAACCTTCGGGGTCCTTCAGGGACCCCCTGACAAAGGCTAGGGGGTCAGGAACTCTCTACCCTGCCCCCTTTTCACGTTCGCCACCTTCCTTTTTCACTCTCGCACTGAAAACAAACAAAAGGGCGGCCGACACTTCCTGATTTCGACCGATTCGAATGTTGACTAACATGTAACCACCAATCAGAATTAAGCTCGCGCACGTTAGGGTGCTCGCACGGTGCGCGCGCCCTGCGCGCGTATTGATATTGATATGCTTTTAAATGCTATTTTCTCAGGAAATACTGAACAGATTTACACCAGACCTGCAAAAGGCACTTCCTTGACCTTATGGCTACCTCTCTGCCAAATTTCAAGTAATTCTGTTCAGCCGTTCGGGCTGTAGCTGTGTCTAAAGGTCCTATGGAAAAATGCATGGGGAAAACGTGTTTTGGGACCCCCCTTTTTTCTCGGCCCCTGCTTGACGAATCACCCCGAGACTTTCAGGGTAGGAGCTGAACGGAGCGCCCCATTAGTTTTGAAAATTTCGCGAGGATTCGTCAACCGGCGCCAAAGTTATTCAAAATAGAATTTTGAGATTTCCTATGGAAACACGGTCCTAACTATAACTATCTACTGGCGACCGCCAGTAGATAATATATATATATATATATATATATATATATATATATATATATATATATAAAAATTAACATAGAGAAAAAGCGTTTTGGGGCCCCTCCTTTTTCTCACCAAGATTTGTCAAACAGCGCCAAAGTTATTGGCAAATCAAAAAACGCTTTTCCTATGTAAACTAGGTCTAACTATAGCCACCTACTGGCGACCCCCAGAAGGTAATATATATATATATGAGTTGTCACACAAACGATAGGCAGAGAGCCTTTGGTCTTCAAACTCACATAATCATGTCTAAATAACATGTTTTGCAAAATACTTCAAAAACAATATACTACCTACAATATACTCACTACTTAATGGTTTTAAAAAAGCCATGCCTGTAATGCACTGGAGTAACTCCACTGTTTTGATTGGAGTGCATCTGAGTAAATAATTGGCCGATGGCTTTGAAGCTGGAGCCAGTATCTTTTTTGGCTCCCTGGATATCCATTAGATGGCAAACCTTAGACTTCAGCCAAATCCCTCCAATTCTGTGTGTGGAATCTTGGTACCACCTTAAATGAAAAGTGCCCCTCACCACCACGTCTACTCAGTAGTGGAATTCTTCCCCCACTGCAACAGACTGCAAAGGTTGGTATTTCCTTTTCTGTAATCCCCATGGTCCTTGTACTAGGTGGCCAGGACTATGCAAGTGCAGTCTACAACGGTTGACCTATACATCTTCTGTGCACGCTCTAGCTTCCTGACATCAGAAAAGACATCTTTAAAAATATTAGGGATCATCTGCCATCTGGCAACAAACTGAATTGTAGTTTGCATTGCGTACATATGTGATGAGAATTCATCTAGAGTAATACACCTAGCCCTAGTAGATATT
Organism: Triturus cristatus; assembly: GCF_964204655.1. Lineage (NCBI taxonomy): Eukaryota > Metazoa > Chordata > Amphibia > Caudata > Salamandridae > Triturus > Triturus cristatus. Next base: position 1,344,998,880 of record NC_140589.1, read on the forward strand.
TCTCCTGATCAATAGAAGCAGACTAGAGAGACTGAGATTAAGAGATAGGTTTTAAACAATAACTTTTCTGGCAACACTAGACATTCCGGTTATGAATAGCCAGTAGAAAATTCAGGAGATGTGGGTTTAGAGAAACACTCAGGGGCCTATTTACGAGCCCCTGTCGCCACAGGAACGTCACTTCTAAAGACATTCCTGTGTCGATAGAGGCGGTGTTAAGCCACTTAACATAGCTTAACGCCGCCTTGTAAATAAGGCACCCTTTCATGCTATGCTTAGTGTAAATGGGGTGGGCAATGGGTGTTGCAGTGGGCGTTCTGCCTCAACACCCATTGATTTTGACGCTGCCCCATATTTACAAGGGTGGCGTAAATATGGGGTAGCAATATTGCCATATGACTCAAAGACAACGAAATGCCAGAAAAGCACAAACTTTGTGTAGTCATTTTTCAAAAAAGGTTCATTTAAGTCTATGGATAGAATGAAATATTAAGACAATCTTTTAAGTATCTAAAGAGATGTGATTGTGAACAGTTGGCAGGTCGGCCTGGTGGCCCCACAAGCATAGGGGCCCCATGCAGACCAGAATTTAACACTAATTTTCAGTTAAACATTTGTATTCCTGTGAGTGGCTGTTTAGGCAGGGCCCAGTGCACTGCTTTGCCTGGGGCCCTAGTATGCTGTTAAGACAGCCCTGGGTCCTAGTTAACAAGCAATAGAATAAACACCAGAATCTCGCAGGCCCTCTTTGAATTACTTATATCTGGGTAGTGCAAAAGCTTTATGAGTACAGGATCCCTGCACTACAAGACAGGATCAGGAGACCCACAAGTGTAGCTCAGTTACATTTTCTCTGGTACCCAGGCTCTTTTAGGCTTTCACGTGGTCCATCCACGCACCACATCATGTGGAAACTAGTCGGTACCAGAAAAAGAAAAATGAAAAACAGGCAAATCCTGAAAGGAGTGCACTCACCAGCCACCACTGAGTTCACCTTGCTTGTAGGTCGCAGTTTCCTGGGAGGTCCAACACCTGTCTCCAGCAAGGAGGAGAAATGGCTTTGTGACACTCTGGGGCTTATTACGATGGCGGTCAGAAAGCCATCGCCGGTTTCAGTTCCGACCAGCTAATTATGAATCAGCAGGTCGGAATTGAAACTGACCGGTCATTCCGGCTGGCTTTCGACAGGCTCAAGGAGCCCGTTGGCCAGTCGGAGGCTGGCCCGTAATCCCAAACGGTGGTCTTTCTGCCCTTGGGTTTACAATACTCACTGGCTTTCCATGCCGGGCTTTCCGACATGGAAAGGCTGTCAGAGAGCAAGTATGGGAGCACCTAGCAGGGCCCCCTTGTGTGTGCGGCCCCTGGTTGGTGGCCAAAGGGGCACCTATGGTGCACCCCGTTAATCCCTGCACCCCGTAACAGGCACATGACATACCTGCCACAGGGTGCATGGATGAACACCACTTCCCATTTCCCTATGTGGGCATGTACTACGGCCGGTTTACAGCCGTAACACATGCTCCCATAGGGAAATCTCGGAATGCGACACACAGTGTCGATCGCATCCAAATCAGGTGGTAGGGACCGCCGACCGGAGGTCAGTCGGTCCCGTTTACGAGACAGTGTCAGGCGTCCACCCGACATCGTAATTGGACCCTCTGTGTCTGAACCTCTGAACTCATTAGGCTGGCTGTGGATTTCAGCATAGGCATGGGCAGCAGCACGGAATGCCAGAAATGCCTCAGCAGGGCATCAAGCATAATGGCGCCTTCAAGGAAGGAAAAGGTTGTATGTCACAATAAAAACTACAACAATCTTGTGACTTAAAAATATTGATAACAAAAATGCTGACTTTAGATACTTTAAATGTGAATGTCAGACTAGCTCCCACAGAATACTTTCGATATATGCAGGTTCGGCACGCACTGCAGACGTGCCTCCAGAAGGGAGTAACCCCCCCTGACTCCTCGCCCCTTGAGGACAGACTTCTGGATGGCTATTTACCAACCAAGGCCATTTCACTCACCTACAAAAGTTAGTTAATCACTCTGGCGAACCCCTTCTGAAGAAACAGGAACAATGGGAAAGAGATGGCATTATACTTGACGACGAAGACTGGGCAATAGCGGTCACCTCACCACGGGAGGTGGACATTGCAGCCAGGCTGAGGCTGGTGCAGATTAAAATTCTGCACCATATCTACATCACGGGGCCATGTTTGGTGCAAATGGGGAGAGCAGAGGATGGTAAATGTAGAAGGGGTTGTGGAAGTGAAGGAACATTCCTTCATATACTCTGGGAGTGCACACACATACAGAGGTACTGGAAGAAGATACATGAGGTATTGGGCGAGGTGCTTACACACGACATCCCCTTGGAGGTCAAAAGGTGTCTCCTGAATGTGTGGGAGCCACTGACCTGAATAACACACGCATCACTTGGGTTACATTAAGATTGATGATAGGGAAACGTAATATTGCACAGAAATGGGGGGCAACACAGGCGCCTACAGTATCCATCTGGAAGAGGGATATGAACTGGTGCATGTTCCGTGAGAAGACTGTGTACGTGGCCAGGGGATGTCCGAAAAAATGGATCCGCATCTGGAATGACTGGAATATGTATAGAGGGAATATCTGTATTCCACTAGTAATCCCAGCTGAAGATGAATAAATGTAGACATGATACTAGTTACCAAATACTATGCTATTGTACACATGAACCTGGAAATGATTGATTTGCGAGGGAAAAAGAGAATGTACTGATACATGCCTTGTGTTGTTGATTCCTATTGTTAATAAAAAACTATTTAAAAAAATATGCGAATGTCAGTGATATCAACTACAAATATATCAAAAAAGAAATATAGAAAGAAGAAAAAATCTACTACCAAAATATCAACTACAAAGATTTAGGACCCTGTTCGCAAAGGTAAATTTGGTCATAAAGTTAGGTTTAAAACTGAATCTGACTGTTTTACACCTGCCAGGAAATACCAAAAAAAGCATGCGTAAATCCATTTACAGAATTGCACCATGAATGAGTATTTCCACACACTCTTAAATCCTACACAAGGAGTGGGAAAACGGGAGTTCCTAGCCGTGGTTAACTCTGGAAGTTTGAGAACAGCTACAAACTTGTACGTTTAGGGATTTCAAGTTCAGAAGACTTCATTCGGTTTGAAACAAACCATGAAAGCACAAATATAAAATACAAGCAATTGAAAAAGACAGTGATTTTTTTTAAAATAATGATGACAGCTAACACAATATAGCCCAATGATTTTTCGTGCGATCAATGAAGAAAGTGACTCAAGATGTATGTATATTTATTTCCCAACAATTCTTCTGCAATTGACTATGGAGACCATGAATCTATAAATGGTTTGACACACACCGTCGGTCTGGAGCAGCTGCAAATACTCCAGTACCTCACTGCATTTCCGAATATACTCCTCTCTGCCCCTTTCCTTCCATGAAGCATTCGAATTTTAACTTCAGCAAAGGGCTGGCTTAAGCTACTTTTCAGGGTGAAATGGGAATTGAAATATATCCATATTTACTGGGGTTGTAGGAGAAACAATTTCACCGCATAGAAATTATGTTTCCTTTCCCCTGAAGAAAAAGAATATTGCATTTGCACAGAAGATTCTATTTTCCCTCTGAGGAATCCTCCACTTTGTAGAACTCCACACAGCAGGAATAGGATCCCCATGGAAATGTCACATGACTTTTCCTGGAATGCGCACAGAGACTGCACCTGTGTAGCGCGTTGGGAATCAGCTTCTGACACGCGTTTTCTTATTTATCTTCTTTATTAAATAGATTCCTCATAACCTGGCTCATATCTCTGCAGATTTCTGTGAATGTTTATAAATCCCAAAAAGCCGTAAATGTTCTCTTTCATGTGGGTGTAAATCTGCGAGCAGAGAATTACTACTTTCTTTGTGAATTGGGCCTGTATTATCTAAAAAATAACAAAAGACCTAACCAAAATAACTAACACAAAAAACAAGGTTTATTTAAACTCACACTAAAATACTTTTGCAAGAGTATACTTAATTATTAAATAAATAAAAGAAGCGACACATATATAACTTTATTTGTTTATTAAAATCAAATCAATAACAATATTATATAAAAGTGTTTAGTTTTATAACAAATATGATAATATTCCAAATATATATAAATATACCTCTAGACAAACAAGAATTGAATAAAAGAGGTTGCATTTAATATTCAAACTCCAGTTTCACATGCACTGGGGGACTTGAGCGATTTTATGTTCTAACTCTGGGCAAACATTAACTGTGGCAAGTGCACAAATAAAGCGAATAAGATAGCTATTCTGTCTCTAAACCAACAACGTTGGGAAAAGTGCACACTTTGGTGGTGTGTTATTTACTATTCTAACTCTAATACAGCATATTTTGAGGAAGGTGTTATTGTTATAAATAATTATACATAGTCACAATCTAGTTTGAAACAAATGAAAATCAAATCATTGCGAGGACAGGAAGTGTTTTCACGTTTTTCCCGGCTCCACCCAAGCACAATAGCTGATGTCAGCGTGCGGGGAGGAGGTTCATATCATCATTGCCTCTGGGGACAGGTCAATCTCTTTGTAAATGTCAGGAGCAACATCTAGCCTGACAGGCACTGTGCAGGATGGGAGAGGCACCATTGGAGAGTTTCCTCATCCAATGGTGCCTCTCCCTGGTGGATTGCTACTTGGGGCTCGTTACTGCTCCTCGATCCCCGCGCAGGAATCCTCCAATTAGACACCAGGGTTCTGTTCCTTGGGGGAGGGTCGCCCCTGCGTAGAGCAAAATTATGTTTGCCATTTTCCCTACCCTGGGGCAGCCAATCAGGCACCCAGAAAGGGAAAATGGCAGCAGGCATTTTGTTTATCAGTGTTTGGCCGTGTGGCTCCCCCCTTTCCAATGTTGTCTCTGGCTGTGATCAACCATGAATCCATCACCATACAAAACAAATGAATGTGTTTTTTATGGGGGAGATCCTCCACACAGGTGTTGACCCCCACTGGCAGCAAAACTATTTTGTCCATTTTCCCTTCCGTCCTATTAGCCCTCCCACCCCGTCCCTGCCCCCGGTAATGACGATGGAGGTGGCTATTATTTTTTTATGTTGCCACCTGGGGGCCTTGTGCCTCCCAGTGACTGAAACTAAAGGAAAGGACCTCGTTGGAAAGAGGGGATTCTCCCCTTTCCAATGGTGCCCTTCCAGGGGCATGATTCCGCTATTAGACCACCAGGGTTTTTGTGGGGGTCACCCCTTGATAGGGGCTGACTCCCCTTGGGAGCAAATGTATAATACTAAGTTTTTCCATTCCTGAGGGGACAATTTAACCCAGACTTCCCTGTTCAGCTCCAAGGAACGAAAAAGGCAGTGGCCATTTTGTTTTTGAGTGATGGTGCCCGGGAGCTTGGTGTTGTGCCCCAGGCCATTATAAAGCATTCACCAGCTCCTCCGTTGGGTGAATTTTGGTAATGAATTGTAATCCTATTTTGAAAACACATGTGTTTGTTCCCTAATCATTTTTGTGAAATAGTCACACTCATCATCTGTATCGTTTTTCTTTGCTGCTTCTTTGAATAGTATTACAGTAATTGCAAGCTGAAGAATTATTTTCTTTGTCCTTGTAAGTTCTTTTTTCCCAGTCTGTAAATGCTGCCCTCTATGACTGGTTTGAAATTCAATTTAAATTAAGTGACTGCTTTTAGCATTTTTCTGCCTCTATTACTTTTGTACCCCACTCTCACATGAACTGCATTACATTTTAATTTTCTGCACATATCACACACACATTTATCAGCATTCTCGGTGCATAAACATTTTGATGAGGTCCTCTGCCTTCTACTTACAGCACAGTATTTGAGGAAAGAAGGTTTAGACAGAAAACAGATAAAGTGTCTTACTGAATGATTGCTGCCCAGGCCTTAAGTAATAAAGAGAGCTGTGAGACTTATTCTAATACTGACACTACTTCTGAGGGAGAGGATAACTGATCAGAATTTGGAAGTGATTTTTCATTTGGTGAAGTTCTCTCAGATAATGATTCCTCTTCCTGTGATTCTTTGCATCTTGGCCATGCAGGATAGTAAGGCAGTTGTGATGTTACTTCACAAGCACAACCTGTGCGGCTAAGAAACAGTGAGAGTATAGCACAATCCAGAGTGCAAGCAGGCACTGCAAAGAGCACAGCAACAGTCCTCACTTGGCAGTCCAGTAATCAAATCCAACTTTTAATTGAGATGCTAGTTGTAAAGTCAATACTGCAAATTCTCTGCTCATTGAATACTTTCAACTTCTGGTTTATGATGTGTTCCTTGAGGAAATTGTGTGCCAGACAAATTTGTGGGCTGATCAATTTTGGAAGAATAATGGAGGCACTGAGGCACCTAATTCTGGGGCTCACATGAGGACTCTCACTTCACTTATGGAGTTGGAATAAATCGGGCCTTACATTGCACATGAGAATATTGCACAAACCATCCGTACAGTCTTATGGGTCTTTTCTTACATTTGGGCATCACCCAGTTTCCCATCAGTCATGAGCAGAGATTGTTTCATGAGTCTGCAGAGTACGCTTCATTCAGAGATAACTTTGCAACATATCCATGAAATCCTTTACCACTTGCCGCTTGTGTTTTATAACTGTGTTTTATGACCTCACTGTTTGCTAGCGGCCAGCCTGAAGGTTGTAGGCCCATACTTGTATATCTATTGCATTTTGTAATAAAGGTTTAAAAAAAAAAAAAAAAAACATATCCATGAAATCATCCAGACCATGACAGAATTCGACTTGTTGTCGAATATTTCTCTCCATCAAGTTTTATAGGTTGTGAGAACGTTCCACTGATTATGCACACAGCCTGGGAGTGTATACTGGAAAAGACTCCAGTGTATGACCTCTGGTTGCCCCTCCACATTTGAAACTAGTGAAATAAGAGTGTGGAATCTTGCTCAATCACTCTGTCATAAAGTTTATAAATGTTATGTGTAGAAATTCAATATAGGAGCAGAGCTATTCAGCAAGTTGTACATCGTTGGCACCAAAGCTTTTTGGACAATTTGAAATCAAGCAAAGGATTCCCTCAGGAGCGTATTAGTACAAAGTTCCAAAAAAGTCAGTGCAGTGTGTTGCAATGAACTGCTGGCTGCAAAATTCTCAGACAGATGGTAAGTACATTTGCTCATTAGAATTCATGCAGAGAGCATTTCTCCTGTCACAGTTTGGGTTAAGTTGGCAAAATGCATAAGCACAACTGTATACCTGATTATAACAAGTACATGGGTAGAGCCATATGATGTTAATCATACAATTCACACATGGTCCAAGAAGCTGGCGAGCCACCTGATCTATCTGCCAATGTACAGTATATGTGTTGTCTATTGCCAGAATACCGTGAGAAGACTGATGTCCTTTTGCTTTGTGTTTGCTGTTATCGCTGTTCTCACTGCTGTAGAAGCAGTAGCCTGTACTTCATCTGTTGCGGAGGACGTTGCAAGGCTGCTGGATTATCACTATGTAGATCTCATTCATGCAAAAGAGAAGAGTAAACCGTATTGCAAATAGCAGAGATTGAACTCTGGTAGGAAAGAGGCAAGAGACTCATTACTATGGTCCCCAGTACACATCTAATCCAGGTCTGTGTTTTCCAACTAGCTTCACTTTGTACCACGTAAAAGTGAAGTTCTGGGAAACTGACAGAAGTGAAGCAGTTAATTTTAGAGTTAGTATGTGGATTTAAATGTTGTCGCAAGGATGTGTGCCTGCAATGGCACATTACTTCACTTGCCTACGCAAGTTTTCAAATTGTTCCATTTAAGCTGGAAAATCTTTCTACTAGTTCTCACCCAAAGAATGAACACAATCCATACCTGTTTCCCTTCCTAAATTTAGATTAGAGTGACTGGGTCTACGATGGGTCTAGTAAATAGGTATACATTAGTCATGCGTGTAGCCTTCTCTTGCTACTTCCATCCTCTATCAAACATGGAGGATGTTCCAGCCTCCATATTACAAGTGCATTATAGTCATTGTCACTGCAAATGACAGCAGACCAGACATCTGCCACACTTTGACTGAATAGTCTGTCTAACAAACTCTAAGGTACTAAGGGCCAGATATGCACAGCATATTTACAGTTGCAAATGTCAGGCTAAGTAGAATTGGGCTATTTGCGACCGGACAAATGCTTCATCAAATGTACAAAATGCAACCGAATCGCATTTTGCATTTGCAATTCAGTATTTGGAAAGGGTGTGTTTAGGGTGTCCTTTCCAATTACTGAATTGGTATGGTATGTATTATTGTTTTGCGATCGAATTGCGGTTGCAAAACAGCAATACTTTACCACCAGTTTAAAACTGGTGGTAACCCATTCACACTGGGGAAGGTGTCCCCAAGGGACCCCTTGCCCTTTGAGAACGTAAATAATAATATTTTCTAGTAGCATGGACCACTGCCCACTCTTAAAAAATGAAACTTCAAGGTTTTTTTCTTTTTAAATGCATCTTGTTTTCCTTTAAGGAGAACCGTCTGCATTAATACAAATATTGCTTAAAAAGTGATCACAGACATGGTGGTCTATTGACCTCAGCAGGTCACCATCCCTGTAATGGCTGTGATTCCTAGTGGGTCACAAACTATGACCTCCTAACATTTGTATGTCTGGCCTCAAGTCTTTCTGAAAATTCTGAAAAGATTTTGCCCCAACATTTTTACCACAGTTTTCAGATGTAGATCTGCTCACACTCTCCATGGAATGGGTCAACAGGGTATCATCGGACAACCTCCAGCTTACTACCACACATTTGAAACAGTTGGAATTGGCAGTAGCAGTAGCTGACTGCATTTTGGCAGTAACAATGCTGATCAAGAGGCATCATTGAGGTGGGTTCCTGCCAAACACAGTGAGCACACTGAAGGTACAAGAAAGATATTTCCATTGAGAGGTGTTAGTAAAGATTCACCAGGCCACCCACACAATATTTGTCAGGAATTAAAGTGAGAGAAACATGAAGCGACAAAAAAGCTTAGCCTTGGTGTGTTTTTATAGGGGTTGAAGAAATTCAAAACTCCTTCTCAGGGTTAAACTAACAAAAAAAAAGAAGTTGGCCCAGAAACTGAAATATAAAAGAACATCTTTATTAAACTCAAAATGAGTGTGACCCAGAAGCCGCAGCAACTGAATGATGCAGTCCAAAGAGAGCAGAACACTGGGGCCTTATATATGTGGGGGTTACATACTCAGCATAAAAGAAAGGGGCAGTCCTGGCTCATGCACGCATGCAAAATGCCAATATGGACATACAAGATCTGCCAAATATTAGCCAATAGGAAAACATTCAAAACAAGGCATCATGTAACCAGAACGTCCCCCTTTAGTCGTGTTTTTGCCCAACCCCATAAGTCAATCAATGACAGCACCTATAGGTCAATCCGTAACGGCAGGACATGTTTGTGTGCTTCAAAGGACAACTTGCAAAATAGGATAATGCGGAGAAAGAATACTGAAGGCCAACAAATAGTTGGGACAAGGATTAGTCAGTATAGGCAGGGATTTAGTCAGTCTGGCTAGTTCCTGGAATTGGCTTCACAACAAGGAAGGGAAGGTTATTTGACATGTGGCAGTACAAAGGGCAAAAACACTCGGTTTACCAAGATGCCTGAGTGAGAGCAACAAAATGGCGACAGAATACAGAATGGACTTAAAACTGAATTACCTCAGGGTCTCATGTTTGAAACCCATTGACTGACCAATAGTAGATTTCCAGAACTATGGCCCCTTCATGGTCTATATCGGACTGCTTTTGTTATTGTTAGCAGATGGCCAAGGTAGAAGTGGCATACAGATCACTCAACCCACTCCTACTTACATAGGTGTTAGACCTGGCATCCTTGGCATGGTTTACCCTTTTGTTTTGCCCCTGCCTCCTGTATTTTTGATTGTGCTGGATTTCGTTTTTGCTGGTTTAGGTACTCTAGGCACTCTACCACTGCTGATCAGTGCCAAAGTGCAGGTGCTCCCTGTGTAAATTGTAATTATGATTGGTTATTCATGATTGGCATATTTGATTTACTGGTAAGTTCCTAGTACAGTGCACTATGGGTGCCTGAGGCCTGTAAATCAAATGCTACTAATGGGCTTGCAGTACTGATTGTACCACCCACATGAGTAGCCCTGTAAACATGTCTCAGGCCTGCCATTGTAGTGTCTGTGAGTGCAGTTGTAAACCTGGCAAGTGCACCCACTTGCCTGGCCCTAACCTTCCCATTTATTAGATGTAAGTCACCTCTAAGGTAAGCCGAAGGTAGCCCCATGGGCAGGGTGCGGAGTATGTGAAAGGTAGGACATGTGCTGGTGTGTTTTACATATTCTGATTGTGAAATACTGCCAGGACTAGAAGAGGCTCAGTAGTAGATACACATCAATTTTGTACATTAAGGGGGCAACAGTGGAGCCTTCATCACCCATTGAAAGAACAGAGTGAAGAAGGAATATGAAAAGGATGTGTAATGATATGCACTTGTTCCCAGAAGGACCAGGACATTCAGTCCAATGCCCTGATATGAATGCCCATCTTGGAGAGCAGAGGATGACAATGAGATGGTGTACCATTTCAAACGCTATAAATAGGTTCAACAGGAAAAATGTGGTAGCATAATTTCCAGTTGTGTGTCTTCTGAGTTCATCTCACATAACAGTGAGTGAGTGATGTGTAAACCAGTTTCTCATATGTCTGATGTGGTCTTACAAAGCTACCAACATGCATAATGTAGCCTCCGGTCTTGTAATGAAATTGCGATTCTCCTATTTATATGACTAGAGAATCTGGATTTCATTAAAGACACGGAGGCTAACATTATCCCTCCCTCCCTTTCCCTTTATTGTCTATATCTTAAGACATTTAACTTACAGTACTAATGTTTACTGTTTACTCTTATATATTTTAACGTATTTTACTTTTTGACTCTCATGATGAAATTGTTATACCTTGTCTAACTTCTTTTCTTGCCTCCTCAATTTAGCATTTATTACTCTGGAGTTACTTGTACTTCTCTTTCTTTTTCAGATAATCAATCATAATCTTTGCCTCAGAAGATTTCAACTCTGGCTCTCCCATCGTTCTTCTTTTATTCGTTTGTTGATAATCCCATGGAACTCTATGCTGTTTTTTGGACTGTGACTCTTCGCATCTTATCCTGCTCTACATTTCATTTAAAAGAGGCTGATTGTTATGGTCTCATGCCTTTTACCTTATGTTAACGTTCTATTCTGGAACTTGTTCTTTATGATGTATGCGGCTGCTTGGTGACGCATTAAAAGTAATATGCATAATGTTAGCCTCCGTGTCTTTAATGAAATCCAGATTCTCTAGTCATGTAAATAGGAGAATCGCAATTGTCTCTTACAATGAGGAGGGAACCAACTTGAAGCCAACTGAAAGGCTATTAGTTTCAAAGTTCTCCAGATAATACTGGTCGGATGCTCTTTAAATTGACTTGACCATGAACTGCATGTTACAATAGACCAGAAGTTTACATTGTTGCTGATATCAAGTCCTGGGTTCTTAACTAAAGCATTGATGTAAAATACTTTGAAGTTTCTGGATTCAAATAATATCTAGCAAATTATGTAGGTCAATCCAGATGGACTGTCAACCAAGAGTCTGACAGAAATCTAAACTTTTGTCACGAGATGGCAAATGCATGTTATTCAAAACGTGAGATCAGGGAGGGGTACTTGGCCTCATCCCAGAGAAGAAATAAATGCAAAAAAGGAGGGTAGGTGATACATTAGAGTATCTTGACAGTAAGGTATTTGTCAAAAATCCCAGTTCTTTCTCTCAAAATGATTGTCTAGAAGATCACAGAGTATCTGCGAAGGGTCAGCATTTTCAGAACAATTTGCACGTTTTTTTAATTAAGACAATCTTGAAGAATTTTTGGGAGGCAAGGGAGTGTAAAACATAATATGAAAACTTTGTGCATTTTCATACTCTTGTCTAGCAAGGGAGAGTTCTGAGGGACGGGACATTAACTGTTGTTACATTTCATACAGTTGCCCTGTATCTCTTATGGGACCTTGGGTAGCGCTGATTGCCCAAAGAGACTGGTCCATTCCACTACTTGTGCTCCAATGTCTTGTTAGCAGTTTTGAGAATCGCAAGTTTTTGTTGAAGGATTTAATGAATATGGATTCAAAGGCATTGGTCAAATTTAAATGGTCATACTGCTTGGCCAGAGGTGGACGAAGGTGGTCTAGTGTTCTCTTTCAGGATCAGAATTAATTTTTTCTTCAAGGCACAGGAGTACACCAAAGAGACAATCTACTTTGTAGATTTTTACTGGGTAAAGTAAGTGATGGTGAATGAGATTACATGGTGATCATTCCAAGGAAGTAGATCTAGTTCAACATCTCATGGTCCATACTTTCAAGCTGGATTGAACAGTGTCAGCTGAAGCAAGTTTGTAATCAATCTATTATTGTCTGCCATGCTGCAACTCACAAATGAGGACCACAATAGCAAAACTAGCATAAGTGTCCTTGTTTTTCCATCTCAAGAGGACCTTGGCTAGCAGTTCAGGCTGGACTGTTCCTATTAGAGCAGGACTAACTGTGAAGTTCACATGACTGGGCTCTCTGGAGTGGAAAAGTAGGAAAAGCAACAATGACAGGCAGGAATGTGGCTGAAATTATTTCAAACACTTCATACATCACTTGTTTTCATCAAAATAGAGAAGCAGAAGCAAAGAGAACATGTAATACAGCATCAGCTGAGGCAGCACTGAAACCTAAGATGTCAGTGACATTCATAGACGTGTTAGAGCAGTAAATGCAACTCTTTTGTATAAAGAGGGAGAGGATGCAGCAGTTTGTCAATAAGTTGATAGGCAGATGTTCCCTGTTCAGAAGGCAAAGCACTGGAAACACAAAGTAAGCACTGGAAACTGCCATCAGTTGGTTGGTCAATAGCGAATCCAACAAAAGAATTAACACCAATTCAGAGTCAAGATCACAGCAGAAACCAAGAAAGAAAGTAGAATAACACTCATGCCTAGTTTTACTGTCCTTCATGCAATAAAGTGCTGCAAGAAAAATTGCTGTGCTGTGTTGGACAAATGATAAATGTAATATTTATAAAGGGCCATGTGTCAATGATGTAATTAGTGCACACACACAAAACACCCAGGGCCAGATTTACTAACAGTTTGCGTCATGGTTGCACGACTTTTGTGGCTCAGCCATTACACAAATGCTAATAGATATTTATAAAGCTATGCATGGGTTGTTTGTGTCGCCTTGCGTAGCTTTGTAAAAATAAATGTAACGCAACACAGCAGCTTGCGCTGCATTACATTACATTTAAATCTGGAAGGCGTTCCATGGATGAAACATGGGTGTTCGCATGCATCCACCCACGAATTTCATGCAATCCCAGATTTACAACGGTTTGTAAAACCTGGAATTGCATGAAATCGCAACACCTCCAGTAGCTGGCGTAAAGAGAAGAAAAATTATTTTTCCTCCTCTTTATTTCTTCTTTTTATGTGTGCTGCAATCTGCAGTACCAACAGAAAGAGGAAAATGCCTGAGAGATTGCTTTTGTGTAGGAAAGTGTCACTTTCTACACAAAAACAGCTCTCCTTGTAACACATGCACCCTTGCACTGTGATGAAAGGGTGCCTGGGTTAGCGCTAGGCTGCCTGAAGTGCGCCAGTGCCACGAGAGAGCAGAAGTGCGCCATATCTTTCTGATCTCTCTCTTTCACGCAACGCAGCACAGCCAGTTGCCTTGCTACACTGCGTTGCGTGAATGGTTACTAAATCTGGCCCCCAGTTTGTTAGGGCTTCGAACATTGCATTGTGGCACAAAGACAATCTAGAAGTATCTAGCATGGAATTTGTACTTGAGGAACACCATATCGTTCAAAATCTAATTTGCAGACACTTGTACAATGGTACAGATGTATGATTTTGCATAACTCACACATTATGTTTAAAAATGTCACATGATATACCACATAGCCCCTGGTTTGCACCTTGTTTCACCCGAAGCCAGGTCAGACTATTTTAATTGATCAGGATTTATGTCAAGTCCAAGCGGTATTTGCATTGGTCTGCTCCAGACACTCCCCCTGTCTATAAAGTAAAGGAAGGTTTGCAGCTCAAAACATTATTGACGCTGAGTGCAGAAAATAGTTTGGCGCTTCCATTTGCGCGACTTTGCCCTACGAAGTGCCACTTTGAGACACATTTACCAGTTTCTCACGCAGCGCAGTGAGAAGGAGAGAGCAGGATATAGCCATATTTACAGAAATATGTCACTCTCCTTCCTCACCCTAACGTCGGTGCAGAAATGTGCAGCCGTGCGCCACGGACACACCTCTGCACCATAGTGCAAGGGTGTCTCTGTGAGTCTAGCATAGGTTCTACTGCAAGGATTCTCTTTCAGTACAAAATACTATGAGGCAGATTTATGTTAGACTTGCGCCACTCTTACGCCTCCGTTGCGTCACTTTTGACGCAGCGGCGGCGTAAACCCTGTGCCACGTTGCGCCCCATTTACATCGTGACGCATCTATGGAGATGCGTCACGGTGTAAAGCCCTGCGCCACATTAAACCTGCGTCAGGTTTAATGTATGCAGGGTGGGCATTCCATCGGAAAAAGCCTCGGAAAAGTGACGCAGTGAAATCTACAAGATTTCACTCAGTCACTTTTCCGACGCTGCTGCGTCAAAACCTTGCGCCTGCTTGAAGCAGGCGTAAGGCATGACGCAGCATGTTAGGTATGGGCAGCCCCTAAACATTGCTGGAGTTGCGTCGTGCTTGCGACACGACTCCAGCAATGCGCCGCCCTTACGCCATCAGATGCGTCACGCATCTGTTTATCCTTGCGCCACGATGCGCTGCATTGTAAATGCGGCGCATCTGGAAAGGGGGGGCTCTTGGCCCCCCCGCCTGCATGGCGGTGCGGCGACCTCCCCCGGACCTCTCGGTGGTGGGGGCGTGTCCACTGGGGCGCGCCCCTACCACCGATTGGCTGCTTACATGACCCGGATGTCGCTAATCGACATCCGGGTCGGAGGGGAGGGGGGGCGGGCCACTGGGGTGGGTTAAAGAGGTGGGGAGCGCCCAGGTGACCCCCTTGTTGCCTGGACGCTCCCCCACACAACGGACGTGCCCCGGCGCTCAGGGCGCATAATTTTCTTCTTTGTTTCCCCCCCTTGCAGGTGCGGCGATTCCGGACGGTGAGGCGCTGGAATTTCTCACGAGCGGAGGAAGGCAGCTGATCCGGCTCCTACAATTGGATTTACCGGGACTGCGGAGCGGCGAGCACGGACGTCCCTGAGAGACGGCTTGGCGTTCGAGTTCGCAAAGGTAGCGGCTGATTCCCGGAAAAAGGTACAATCAGCGGTTCGAGGCTGCCAGCGCCACCGGAGCGCTTTTACCAAACACGGTACGGTAGGAGGCCACGTGGTGGAGCGCGCTCGCGTGCGGCGATCGGTACAGTAGGAGGAGGGGGCATTTAAAAACGGAGGGAAGCGCGGCGCTTCGTGAATTCTGTGCTTTGCTGTACGGCAGAAAGTTTGTGGGTCTGCTTCTGGCTTCCAAAAATCAGAGAATTTGCAATTGTACGTAATTCCTACTGTTCCTAATCATTTTGACATCCTTTAATGGCAGTGATCGCCACTAGGTGGGGCATTACCAGTCGATAATTTCCTGACTGAAGATAGTGTCTTCTACAGCCCCATGGTCTTGCTTAATCCCTGCTCCGGAACTTTTCACTGACCGTTCACCCCCGTGTGTTACTTATTGCTTAATTGTCAGCTGTTAAGTCGTCACATTTGAAACCTGACACTGTGCGATCTAATGGGATGGAGTGAGGGAGCTCCTTAGGACATCACATGAGGAACCATTTAATTTGAGCTTGTTGTGTAACGTTCAGCCCTTGATATTCAAAGAAGTCATAGGAAGATCAGCTTTTAGCAAACTAAGCTAAGGGCAGGGGGGGGGTGGCTAAAGAAGGTCCAAGCTAGCTTTCCCCAACTGCTTGTGAGATTGCTGGGTGAGGTAATTAAAGTGTAAGCTACTTACCTTTGTCTGAACGTGGTGCAGTCCGTTTTCTCCGGCTGGTTGTATTTAATACTAGCATGTATTAATGCATTTTCTATTTTAGGCACATTAACGCTGTATCCTGTATATCACGTAGCGAGCGGAGTGGCGGACTTCAGTGTGGTCGCGGGCGAAATTCCGGCTGGAGGTGCGCCGGCTCTTGAACGGTAAGAGGAGAGCGGGGGGCTTGCATTGCATTGCTTCTGGTAGCCGCCGGGTGGGTCTACGTTAGAGTTTACTCACCCCTGACAAACCGGATAAGCCGGGGCGTTGCGGTTACGGTTGCATGGTGCTTACAGCCCCCTGTATATCCTCCATCTGGTGAAGGTAATAAGCGTACTTACGCCTGTATTAGGGTATTAGTGTAGGGCGGTGCACCTAAGTCATGGTGGGGCCAATGGGTGGTGAAGGGGGGTCCAGGATGGAGGCTATGTTGCAGGCCATGATGCAGGAGATGAACAGCATCAATAGGAGATTGAGTAAGGTGGATGAATTGGAGGCCCGCATGAATGAAAGGTTTACTGGCCCCCCAGTTTCTTCAGGCAGGCCCGCGCGGCAGCGGAAGGCACCCTTGTCCAGAGGGGATTTTGTTAGCCCGCCCAAGACGTCCAAGGCTAAGAGGCGAAGGCGCAGCGCCCCAGCCCCAGTGGTACCGGTTTCAATCCCACCCGCGGTTTCGGTACCCCTTGTACCTGTCCCGGCACCCGTTACATCTGCTCCTGCCATGGCGCCGGCGCTACCTCTTGTGGGGCCTACTTCCCCGCCCGTGCTACCTATCCCAGTGCCGGGTCTGCCGCCACCGGTCTCTCCATTGCCTACCATGCCAGTGCCACCGGCTATGCCCCCCGGGGTGCCCGTAGTCCCAGCAGAGAGCCCGGACTCGGTCCCGCCTGAATTGGTATCTCAGATAGCGGCTTTATTACCTTGGCTAAAAAAGGGGGGTGTGTTACCAGCGTCGTCAGATCATGCAGCAGAAGCAGCACAGTTGGTAGAAAAGATTAAATCAGCAGCGGCAGCGGATAGAGCTGCGGTTCCCCCCTCTTCTTCACTTGCAGGTTCCAGCCCCGCCCAACCGAAAGCAGATGGTGGTCAACCGGCTGCGGCGCAGGAAAATGGTAAGGAGGTGGCACTGCCCCTCTTGGGCGATGGGTCATTGCCCTCTAGGAGTGAGAATTTGGCACAACATGTGTCCCAGGCAACGAAGGAATTGATTTGGGCGGGAAAATAGGTTTACATTTTTTCATTGCTACTGGATCACAGGGAGATGGAACAGGCAAAGACACTAAAGGAGTGGATGCATCCAAGTGAGTGGAGGGCACAGTGTGCTAGATTTAGGGTAGAGGAATCTTTGCTCAATTGGGTTAGGGCTTTCGCAGTGTTCACGACCATCATGGCCGAATGGCCTCCTAATGTGCAGGCGCCATTGGCTTGCTACCAGAGTAGAATTGTGGGGTGGAGCGAGCAGTACCCGGGGGATGCCAGGAAGGAGTATGATGTTAATTTCAGGAAAGCTAAGGAATTTGACGCATCATTGGCATGGGATAAGGTGGACTCTGTGTCATGGCATAGGCAGTTCTCAGGGAGCTCTGCCCCACTACAGTCCTCCACTGCGGTCAGGGGGTACTCCACCAGACCTCAACACCCCTTTCGGGCGGCTCAGGGGAGTGAGGTCCCGGGTAGGGGTAGGGGGGGGGGTTTGAGAGGAAAGGGGTGTGTTGGGACTTTAATAAGCGCACCTGCACGAGGGCCCCGGGCACCTGTAAATTCAGGCATGCATGTTCAATCTGCGGTCATCCCTCCCACCCCGAGTCATCTTGCAGGTCCAAGCAGGGCAACCACAGTCAGAGGGGGAGGGGGAAGCCAGTGTAGTGCAGATATTCGGGATATCCCAACCCCGATAGATGTTTTGGCAATGATCCCTTGGTTGAATAGGTACCCGAATCACACAGCGGCCACTCTACTGCAGGAAGGTTTTTCTCAAGGTTTTAGGATCCCGGCAGGGGGCTACACAGGTAGCGCACATTGCAGGAACCAACTGTCGGTGCAACATAACCCCGCAGTGGTGGCTGCTAAGATTAGCAAGGAACTGTCCCTGGGTAGGATAGCTGGCCCTTTCCAGCAGGTGCCTGTTCCTGATTTTGTGTGTTCTCCACTAGGGGTAGTACCCAAAAAAGAGAAAGGGGAGTTCAGATTGATCCACAACCTATCGGCACCTAGAGGTGCGTCACTGAATGATGCGATTGATGAGGGGATTTGTAGTGTAAAGTATGCCTCATTTGACCAGGCAGTTGACTTATTGCGGGCGCTGGGGCCAGGGGCATTGATGGCAAAATCAGACATAGAATCTGCCTTCCGCCTCCTCCCAGTCCATCCTCTGGACCACCATCTCTTAGGTTTTACGTTCGATGGCAAGTTCTATATGGATAAATGTATGCCCATGGGCTGTTCCATCTCATGTGCTTACTTTGAGGCGTTTAGCTCATTTTTGGAATGGGTCATGAGAGAGGTCACGGGCCACCGGCAGGTGATGCATTATCTGGACGATTTCCTTTTCCTAGGTGCGGCGGGATCTCAGGAGTGTGCTTGGGCGTTGCAGGAATTTTGTGTGCTCATGCGGGCTTTTGGGGTCCCGCTAGCACCGGGGAAGACGGTTGGCCCGTCCACCTGTTTGGAATTCCTTGGTATCGAAATTGATTCAGTGGAAGGATGCTTCAGGTTACCCATGGCTAAGGTATCTAGCTTTAGAGCAGCCCTACGTCAGTGCCTACGCAAAGACAAGGTTACATTGCAACAGCTACAGGAGGTGGTGGGGCAATTGAATTTTGCGCTTCGGGTCATCCCAATGGCACGCCCTTTTTCACGCTCTATTGCCCAAGCTATGAAAGGGCTACGGGAGAAACATCACCACACGAGGTTGTCATCTGAGGTTCGCCAGAATATGCTTATTTGGATGGCATTTCTGGAGGATTTTAATGGCAGAGTAGTGTGGCCGGGTCCTCCCTCCACATCGGCGGAATTGGGCTTATGGACGGACGCTGCTGGGGGTACCGGCTTTGGCGCCATTCTGGGTACCAGGTGGGTCGCCCAGCGGTGGCCAGCGGAATGGAGGACACAGGGACTGACTACCAATATTGGCTTTCTGGAGCTCTTTCCGATCTGGGTAGCATAGATGGTCTGGCCGGAACACTTACGCAACCAATCCGTGGTGTTCTGGTCGGATAACATGACGGTTGTGGAATGCATAAACCAGCAAGGGGCACGCTGTCCATTCATACTCCGTTTACTGAAGGAGATTGTGTTGCAATGCTTAAAATGGAATGTGGTTTTCAGAGCCAAGCATGTCCCTGGCGTCCTCAATAATGCAGCTGACTCCCTTTCTCGCTTTAAAATGCAGGTTTTCAGGGAACATCTTCCGGCGGCAGATCCCCAGCCGGCGCAATTCCCGGCAGTACTTTGGCAGATTGGTGCCCCAGATTACAGGACCTCGTGGTCGCTAGCTTAGCCCCCAGGACCAAGACAGCTTACGAAGGGGCATTTTTGTCTTACCGGGCTTTTTTGGGGCAGCAATGGGAGGCTAGGTGGGCCCAGGAGGACAGCTTTGCAGCTTACCTAGAATCAATGCACAGGGAAGGGCGCTCAGTGGTGACTGCGAACAGACATAGGGCGGCGGTCTCCTTCTTTGCGCAGGGTAAGGGTATGCGTGATCCCACTAACACCTTTCTGGTGCGCAAGGCCTTGAGGGGTTGGCGCCGTTTACAGGGTTACCGGGGTGATAGTAGAAGGCCCATTGGATTGGCACGGCTGACGGCCTTATTGGGGGCGCTGCACAGTGTTTGTAGCTCCCAGTGGGAGGTTATCTTGTTCAAGGCGGCATTTTCCCTGGCCTTTTACGGGGCTTTGAGGGTTGGGGAGTTAGTTGCTGGGTCAAAAGCTGATAGAGTGGGCGGTCTACGGTGGGCCGGTGTGGAGATCAGGGATGACGTTATGAGAATAACAATTCAGAGATCGAAAACTGATCAGGACTCTCGGGGGCACACCATAGTGCTCCACCGGGCGCGGGCCAACCCCTGCTGCCCGGTTTCTCACGTTGAGGCTTTCTGCAGGCAACGGGAGTACACAGCGGGGGACACACTGCTGTGTCACGCCGATGGTACACCATTGACTAGGTACCAGTTTAGGCAAGTCTTGGAGCGAACGGTCAGTCTGGCGGGGTTCGATCCAAGGGAATTCGGCACCCACTCATTTAGGATTGGGGCAGCAACTGAGGCAGTAGCGAGGGGTCTCTCAGTGGAGAATGTGAAGACATTGGGGAGATGGTCGTCTGAACGTTACAAAAGTTATGTACGAATTGACATGTTGTGACAGAATGGTGCTCACGCCGGTTATGTTTCTGGTTTTTTGCAGTTTCTCAAACCTGTCACGCAGGGGAGGAACTCGTCACCGGGCGCCAACGACCGACATCGGCACAGCACGGAGGACACAAGAAATTGGTGACTTGGATTGTGGGCCACTCTTATGTTAGGCGGGCGGAACATGTTTTTCTTTCAGGAGACCGTAGGACGCGTGCATTGCAAAAGGGGTTTGTTATATCATTTTTTGGGAGGGGGGGTTTATGCCTCAGCCAGTTTCGGGATTTTTTCCCAGGGACTCTTAGCTCAGCAGCGGCCCCCCCCCCGTCAGTGGTGATACTTCACCTGGGGGAGAATGATTTGGCAAAATTGGGGAGGCGCGTGCTTATTGAGGAGATCATTTCCACTGCGGGGTGGGTGGCCAGGGCTTGCCCGGGTTCCACAGTAGTTTGGTCTCAACTTATCCCTCGGTGGCAGTGGCGAGGGGGGGTCTCGGTCAGGGCGTTGAACCACTCAGTACGGAGGTTCAACACACA
This sequence comes from Triturus cristatus, assembly GCF_964204655.1. NCBI lineage: Eukaryota > Metazoa > Chordata > Amphibia > Caudata > Salamandridae > Triturus > Triturus cristatus. The sequence continues at coordinate 1,345,019,912 of NC_140589.1, forward strand.
GTTGGACAAATTATTTCGGACCCCCCAGTTGCAGACGATTCCACATGGGTGTATCTGGGGCGAGCAATTTTACTTGAAGGACGGGGTGCACTTGACGGAGGCAGCGAACGTCTTGTGGTCTAATAATGTCTGGGCTTGGTTGGAGGGATTTGCAAAATAAGCGCGCTCTTGGTTTAGGTCTAGGTAAAGGGGAGGCCAGATCGTCGGTGAACAATGCTGGCCTGTGGCGGTAAGGTCATGACCGGTGAGCAACTATTTGAAGGTCTGAGGGGGCGGGCATCATCCTACGGAGGTGCCCGCCCAGGGGGAGGGGCTATTTGCCCCTCCTAGAACTTCAGGGGCAAGGTAACTGGTGCTTCAAAGGGGCGCGGGTTGGGAAGTCACGCTTTCCTTAGGCTGGTAGCCACCCCGCGCGCGCATACTCATGACGTCACCGGATGGCGCAGAGTAAGGGCCCTCCTTTAGTGGGTAAATGAAGTTCACGGCGTGGACCGGGTAATTACCGGGCCCGGCTGCGCATGCGCACACCTTGTAGGGGAGGCGCAGCTAGTAGGACCTGACACCGGTTAGCGACCTTGCCATATGGCCCAGAAATGTTAGTATACAAAAATGCAGAGGAGGATGTTAGACTCGGTTAGGAAACAATCTGTATTAGAGTCTCTGTTAAGGATAGTCACTCACACCTGTTGACAATGATGTATCTAATGTCCTGCTGAATTTTTGTATAACTGTTTATCATGCAAATTTAAAAAATTTATTGTTTTGTACTTAATAAATACGGCCGGGGGGTCTCGCGACCTCCCGCCTTCCAAAGATACCACGTCTATGTGCTGTGTCCGGGGGTGGTGCGGTTATAGGGGGAGGGTGGTAGCCAGTCACTGACCATGTGGAAAGGGGGGGCTCTTGGCCCCCCCGCCTGCATGGCGGTGCGGCGACCTCCCCCGGCCCTCTCGGTGGTGGGGGCGTGTCCACTGGGGCGCGCCCCTACCACCGATTGGCTGCTTACATGACCCGGATGTCGCTAATCGACATCCGGGTCGGAGGGGAGGGGGGGTGGGCCACTGGGGTGGGTTAAAGAGGTGGGGAGCGCCCAGGTGACCCCCTTATTGCCTGGACGCTCCCCCACACAACGGACGTGCCCCGGCGCTCAGGGCGCATAATTTTCCCCACCCACCATCCCTGGAGTACGTGGTTGACGCATTGCTAGTCCGACTAGCGGACACTGGGCGCAGAAAAATGTTAAGTAATGTCAGTTTCTGATGAGGTTTTTCTTTAGGATTTTTTCTCCCATTTTAGTGAGCAATATTGTAATGTGCAGTTATGTTCTCGACTATGCTTTCTCGTAGGCCTTTTTTCTCCCAAGGTAAGGAATGATACTGTTTATGTGGAACTGGTGCAGTCGTGTTTAGGCCTTTCTTTCCCTTATAGCTTTATGGTGTTATACATGACGTGTGATTTTAGTCAGTGTAGTTGTTCTTTAGAATTTTCTCCCATAGGTCGTCGTATTTATTAGGTATGGGGCATGCGGTAAGGTCATGACCGGTGAGCAACTATTTGAAGGTCTGAGGGGGCGGGCATCATCCTACGGAGGTGCCCGCCCAGGGGGAGGGGCTATATGCCCCTCCTAGAACTTCAGGGGCAAGGTAACTGGTGCTTCAAAGGGGCGCGGGTTGGGGAGTCACGCTTTCCTTAGGCTGGTAGCCACCCCGCGCGCGCATACTCATGACGTCACCGGATGGCGCAGAGTAAGGGCCCTCCTTTAGTGGGTAAATGAAGTTCAAGGCGTGGACCGGGTAATTACCGGGCCCGGCTGCGCATGCGCACACCTTGTAGGGGAGGCGCAGCTAGTAGGACCTGACACCGGTTAGCGACCTTGCCATATGGCCCAGAAATGTTAGTATACAAAAATGCAGAGGAGGATGTTAGACTCGGTTAGGAAACAATCTGTATTAGAGTCTCTGTTAAGGATAGTCACTCACACCTGTTGACAATGATGTATCTAATGTCCTGCTGAATTTTTGTATAACTGTTTATCATGCAAATTTAAAAAATTTATTGTTTTGTACTTAATAAATACGGCCGGGGGGTCTCGCGACCTCCCGCCTTCCAAAGATACCACGTCTATGTGCTGTGTCCGGGGGTGGTGCGGTTATAGGGGGAGGGTGGTAGCCAGTCACTGACCATGTGTGGTGGCGCAAGGGTAAACTTGCGTGACGCATCTTTCCTGGCGCATCCCTGCTGATTTGCAGGGATGCGCCAGGAAACATAAATCTGACCCTTAGTTTAGACTAACTTTGAACCTTTTCCCACTTTATATGTGTGCTGTACAGTGCAGCACACATGCAAAGTCAGAAAAGAAAGGATAAATAAAAGCATTACTCTTTCATAGCGCCCATGCACCACCCATGGAATGCCCCTTGGCGCTAAGTAACGGAAAGCAGCGCTTTGCGCAGCGCTGCTTTGTGTTACTTTCAGGTTATTTTCCAGCATGAAACAGGTTGATTGGTGAAAAAGATTTTGTCAAAAGTGAGGCAAAGACAGCGTTAAATCTTAGTAAATAGACCCCTCTGAGTCACAAAAGAAGTCCCACAAACCCTTAGTAAACCTGGGCCTCTGTTGTAGCTGGATTCAACCACTTCCCCAGTGGAAGAATCAGAAATATGTTAGCTCAGTTCCAAACACTGTTAAAGAAACTTGCCAAATGGGAGGCAATACCGCAAGAGATAGTTTCTTCACTGAACGACCAGTGTGTGTTCGCTCAGTTTGTGTGCACCATGAATTTATTTTTACAAAGCTTCGAAGTGGTTGGGTCTCAGGAGTTTAACGTGGAACACAAGGGAGAGTGAGTGACGGCAGCAGCTGCTTTACAAAGCGCCTTGAAGTGTATCAAGAGAATTTCCTATGTTAAGGGCTATGAAAAAAGGGTTGACTATATTGTGTTGGTTGAAATGTGTCCTAATTTGTTTTCACATCTAGTAAACGTTGCATTTCCCTTGGCCCCATACCCAGTTCAGTCCAATCAGGTTCGAATAAAACCATAGAACTGAACTGTAGTGATTAGGGCCGCGTTCCAAAGGTGTTTCAGATTTATTACACGGCAGATGTACACTTTGTTCCTCTTACCTCAATGGAATCATTTCTTGATGTGCTGCATGGCCTGCCAAGGAGGGTTGTTTATCAGTCTGCTGCCTTCCCTGCACCTCCATAACACAAGGATATATATGAACCTTTGTAACAGCAATTTGACCCTCTTGGCCAGAAGAGGCCCTGTGGACTGCCAATTCGAGATTTATAGTTTACTGTAGCATAGCACTGAAGAGATTAAAAAAACTGATGTCCTGAGGATGTAAAGTTTTCAGTTTTCAGTTTCTCACACTTGTATTTATTTAAGATGAGCGCATTTAAGCTATTATTACACAGCTTGTGTGTACAGGGCCTAATGTCTGATCACTTATATATGTGCTGCGCTCTGATGCCAAGACTGGCTTAGTTAGTAGTAATTGAAGCCTTGAAATACATTTTACGAAGTCTGTTTCTATTTGAGGTTGTGAAAATCAGATTTAACAGGTCAGTGGTGATTTTGTGGAATATGGGTTAGTTTTGTTTTGGCATCTTTGCATCTCTCTGAAAAGTGGTTCCTTGGGTCCAGGTTGAGTCTGCCCGCAGTCTCCTTTGATTCTGGACAAGTCACTTAATCTCAAAATGAATGTGTCTGTTTGTAATGCAATTGGTGATCATGTAAAGCGCCCCGATATCTTCTGGTCGAGTTTGCGCTATGTAAAACTGCCAAAATAAACGAACAAAAAAAAGTGCCTGTAGAAACCTGCTGCCAGCTCGCCCACATGCTGGGGTTGCCCACTACAAATGCTGCCTATTCTTGATTCCACCTAATGTCTCTCGCTTCCACCACCCAGTATTTCCTGTCTGTTTAACTCACTGATGGGTTCTTTTGCATCCCTGCTTTATCCCCTTGTCTCTGTTTTCTTACCTTGCTTTACTTCCGTCTTTCTCCCTTTTTTGACTTTATCACCCTTGCTCTGGGCCAAGCCTGTTGATGATAAATAAGTTGCAGTCCCCACAAATAAAGCCAGCGCCCACCACCTGCAACCACTGGCGCAAATTAAGCACTGGAGGCACTAATCCCACATGGACTCCACATGATACCCCTGTTCTCCAACCAATAAAGCCAGAACGCGCATAAGTAGCCATTTTGAAGGCAGGTGGTAGGGTTCAATATTTTGGTAACCCTTTAAACCCCAAATCAGACTTCTTTGGGAATTAATTTATCTTTGGGGCTCGCTGAAGTCTCATATTGCATGAGGTGACACACAGTGACCTACCAATTCAAAAAAGAAAACTCTTTAGAGGGATGGTGGAAATAGTAGCAGAGGTGGAAAAGATACAACGCCAAGTTGGAAGAGCTAGCCAGTGATTTTGCAAGAGACATGCAATGCAGAAGAAGCGGTGGTGGAAGAGACAGCTAGTATTTGAGGAAGAAACATGCAATGATTGTGGCGGAGTGATGGTGGAAGAGTCAGGTACAGGCAAAAAAGATGGTGGTGTTGGAAAAGATAGGGAAAATGAGACAAATTGTGATGACAGAAAAAGACCAGAAGTGGTAATGGAACAGACATGTATTGATGTTGGAAAAGAGAGTGGAGATGGAGGAGACTGATTATGTGATGATGAGACAGGTAGTGAGATGGTAGAGAAAGGTATAGGAATGATGAGACTGACAGTGGAAGAGACAGATAGAAACAATGGAGGGTAGGTTGTTCAAGCGCTCTCGCTACGCTCGCACGCCTAAGGGAAGTACAACAATTATTTTGCGCCCCACAACTTTCAAATGTCACCAGCCGCCACTGCTGCTGAGGACGGGACAGCGAATCACCCCTCCCCCCCCCCGACTCTGACAGTAGGCGAAATTCACCTGTTTTCCCCTGGGGGCCCTGGAAGACGCATGGGCAAGAACTAGCCGCAGAGGGGGGCTGGAGCTGGCGCTGTGCTGTCCCTGGGCTCCCGCTTGTGTACTGTTGAGTGGTAAGGGAATGAGAAGTGGCCGTGATCCGGTGTGGCGCTGTCCAGCACAGCAGTAATAGTGCATAGTGGAGCGACTGCAGGAGGGCCCAGCTATGACGAACTGCTGCCTCGAGCTCACCATTGAAGTGGGACACGACGCTGTGACTGGGGGCTGTGACCCGTGGCACTGAAGTATGCCGGAGCAGTCTAAGGTGCTGGCAGCTGCTACATAGTCCATAAAGCACACTGGATGAAAAGTGTGACTGAGCGCCAACGCTACTAGCGAAAAGGGTGAATCGACCACCTGAGAGTGGGGTGGCCACTGCTGGGACTGAACCTCCCTTGCATTGCGAATACACCGAAACACTGGAGAGTGCATGTTGGCGGGCCAGAGAGCATGCGTTGGCCCAACAAATATACCGTACTAGGAGGGTCATGGGCAAGGGAGATCCCAAACTGAGAAAGCTAACTTTTGAGAAGCCGGGTGGCAGATCGGATGCCACAAGTACATCTATGGCGGAAGGAGGAGATGGCGCGGGCCCCCTGCAGGCAAACCTCCAGGGTAATGAAGCGTTACTGACTGAGTTGCAAGCAGATTTCAAGGCGCTTCACAAGCGCTTTGAATTATTGGACAAACGGCTTGATAAAATGAGAGCCCGGCTGGATCAACACGAAGGTCGACTGGAGACAGCTGAGGGCAGAATTTCAGACCTGGAAGACGGCACTGCGCGACCACAAAAAAGATAAAAAGAATGGAAAGGGTGCTCAAAACAATGGCCCTTAAGAACGAGGATTTGGAAGCCAGAGGACAGCAAAATAATATACATTTTATGGGAGTGCCAGAGTCTACGAACACAGGTCGCTTGGATTGTTTTGTAGAGGGGTTGCTGGTTGAGCTGTTTGGCCAAGAGTCCTTCACTTCTACATTCGTGGTAGAAAGAGCACATTGCATCTTAGGGCCCCGGCCTACCCTGGCTGTCCTCCGTGTCCCATCATGACGAGGCTCCTTAATTTTAGGGACTGAGACACTGCATTGCGTATGACTCGAGAGAAAGGAACGATGGACTGGCAGGGATCGACCATAGTCTTGTATCCAGACTTTACGGTAAAGGTGCAGGATACACATAGGAAATTTTGCTTTGAGGAAGGCGGGTCTGAGATAAGGCATGTTGTACCCTGCAAGGCTCAGAGTAGGCATGGATGGTTGGTCCTGCATTTTTGAAACACCAGCTACAGTTCAAGAATTTCTTCGAACCCGAGAGATGAATGGATATCAACGGAAGTCCTCGACACCGGATCGCTCGCCTGGGATGCAGGACTCTGGTGCCAGGGCCGATTTGTTCTCGGCTAGCTGATGGACTGCTTGCTATACACATGGTTGATGAGTATTATTTGAACTTTAGTACATTGCTGAATATTAGGATGCTCGCTGTCAGAGTGGAAGGCCAATTTCAATGTGTGTTTCATTGATAGAATGCAATTGGGGACTAGGCGTTGCGTTGTCACCCCCCTAGTGCTTAGGCACCTATATTGTTTGTATTTTGGATTTCAGTATTATGATTCTTAGATGGTTTGGGAATTGGAGGTTTCCCCTAGCTAGGTTTGTGGGGGATGGGAGAGGGGTGGGAGAGGGCTGGGAGGGATGGGTTAACTTCACAGAGTGTTTTTTGTTGCAAACGTGTAGACACATGATTGCAATATATGTACTGACCGCGAGATTGAATAGTAGCTTAGATACAAGATTGAAGAATGATGCATGGTAATAACGTTGTTGATACCAAAGCGTTGATGTCTTGGAACGTGCGTGGCCTTAATGATGCTTGGAAGAAGAAACAAGTACTACACTACCTGCAGGGGCATGGCCTTCCTGCATGGCATTTATTTACAACAAAAACAAGCATTGGCATAGCCAATAGGTCTCGCCTTTGGGACCTTATAAGTGTTTAGCCATGCAACAGTTGCATAACTAAATACTTATAAGGTCCCAAAAGCGAGACCTATTGGCTGATGCAAAGCGGCCATGCTCGGCACAGGCCAAGCATGGCCTGGGTCAGCGCATCGCCTGACCCAGGCCATGCGCTGGATCAGGCGAGACCTACAGACATACAGTGATTGAAGATAGGATGAAAACCGACGACTATTGTAAAAATCTACAATTCAAGGATGTTGAACTTCATTTGTTTCTAAGAGATAACTTTTGTAACAAACAGCACAACGTGTGTCTTGGTTGTTATAGGTCACAGGTGATGTTTAAGCCAGCTGCATGCTTCCTGGCGTTAGGTGCTTTCCCCTCTTTTTAACTCGTTGCTTTTCAGGTCTTGCTAATATCAGCTTTACTGTTTGAAAGATATCATGGGAGCCCAACAATTATACCAATACAAATAATATACAGTGAGGGGTTTTGGGCGAGTCCACTTCAAACATTTTCTTCTTTGGGTGAACCCTCTTCAGTCATTGTTTGGATGAGGTATTCATCAAAGCATTTGAAAAGTCTGTACATTTTATGCTGGTATATTTTGCATTGGTGATCTGGCAAAAAGTAGTCTCTTCTTTACCTCTATTGAGGGGCTTTCATTTTAAAATCAGAGCTCCTGGTGGCTTCGCTGCTGCTCCCCTTTTATAATGCTTGACACACACTATGCTGCTGACAGCCTATCCACCAGTGGCGGCACCTAGAGGGAGTGCTGCGGCCGGTGAGGCGGGGGTGGGGCAGGGTGGGGGGTAGTAAACTCCAAAATATGGCCAAACAGAGTTGAGTAAATAAATAAATAAATAAATAAATAAAACAAATTACATCGCGCACTGCATAGCCGATTTGGAGTTGCAGCGCGCGCAATTTAATTTGTTTTATTTATTTATTTACTCAACTCCGTTCGGCCGTATCCAGAGTTTACCACCCCCACTCCTCCCCTCCCCCGCCCACTGCCCTGCAGCACTCCCTCGAGGAGCCGCCACTGCAATCCACTCAGAAACATAGAGGGGTTGATACATATTTTGTATTTCAATGAGTTAGGTCAGGAAGCATCCCTCATCAGATACACAATCCCTCACCCACCAAAGTGGCATGATTCATTATCGGGCTGAGCTCCTCGCAAGACGTGTGTTGCAATGCCCAGCGGCCTCCAACGAGGGGGTCTTTCCCGGAGATCTTTTCCTTACCCAAAATTGCCCGGGTAATGCCCTGCATCTAGGTTAGAGGAGTGAAAGATGGTATATTGGGGATAAGTGATGTTAAAATTGGCTATGAGTTATCAATAAATTATTTTTTATTTATGCTGAGAACTCAAGCCAAAATTGAGAACAGATGTAGAACCTAGAAGGATACCAATGAATCCCAGGTTAAAAAAGAGGCCAACATGTTTACTGCGTAAGTCTGCTCACAGAAGAGTCAATGGCAAATCATCAGGACCGACCAACAGAGCCCTAACATACCTAATTAGCAGTGCTATTCGTGTAGATATGTAGGTAATAAATCTTGCTTTAGATGAAACAAAGACATTTAAGGAGTAGGCCTCACAACGGGGATCTTCTATGTATGATCTCTTAAAAAAACGAAGAAATAAACACAAACCAAACATGAAAAACACTTATTTAAACATTTAGTTGTAGCAGGCAAAATTGTGGAAGAATGATGATGATCATGCCCCAGTCATGCATTCAAGGGAACTTTGCACACAGCAAACAAGAATGTGGTCACTCAGCAGTGGTAGTCATTATACATCTTACCCATTATCTAAAGTGAACAGGCCCCTTTGAATGCCATTGAAACACTTCTGGAGCGCCCAACTGATTCAGAGAAAGTGCATGCCTTGGCATAAAAGAGCATATTTTCTCAATCTAGCAAAATCTGATATTAAGGGGTGGTGTCCTACTTACTGGGGTCGTCCGACAGCGTGGTGGAAAACCTACCTGCTCACCAGCATTACGATGATGTTTATTGTTGCCGGAGTGTCTGTTTTTAATGCAGCCGGTGAAAAAGGAATGCTGATGAGGTGCGTCAAATATGTCATTAAGATGTTACTATGATCATGCACATCTAGAACGCATAGCAGCATGTTGGTATGGGTCACCATCTTGGATGGTGATCAACATGTGACAGAATAGGAGACATTTACAATGTTTCGTGGCATACAAAAAATTTAAAAAAGCTCTGGTATGATAAAAACCCATTTTAAGGGAGTTACCCTAAAATAAAAAGATATTTATGGGGAAAAAAATGGAATTCTTTTATTAAAAAAAGATGTTTAAAAGAAGCCATCAATTCAGGGCTAAAAAAGAAGAAAAGAGAGAACGTTGTTATTTGCACTTAATTTTACGTCCTATGTGAAAGCAGTATTCTTTGCTGAAAAAGTAAAAAATAACTTGTGGATGAGGTAACCCATCCTACCCCCACTGAGGACTGCAAATCCCTAGTCCTATGGCAGAACTTTGACATCATCACCGAAATGGCCCTCCCTGAAAGCATTCTAGAAACTAAACCCTCTAACCATCCAATCGACCCCATCCCCTCTGACATTGCCATTGACTTTTACACCCACACACTCTTCTACTGGACCAGTCTGATAAACCTTTTCCTCAACCAAGGCTCCCTTCATGCTGCCCTTAAAACAGGACAGGATACCCCACCTCTTAATAAACCCTCTGCTGATGCAAAAGATATCAACAACTTTCGGCCTATCACCAACCTCCTTTTTCTTGCTAAAATTACAGAAAGTTGTGTGGCGAAGCAACTTTCCTAACATATCAAGGTCATCTCCCTCCTTGCCAAATTCCAATCTGGTTTTACCCAAGGCTGCAGTACAGAAACAGCCCTACTACAAGCGATCGATGATGCCCTGCGAGTACTTGACTCTGGTGAATCTGTCTCCTGATCCTTCTTGACCTATCCGCAACCTTTGGCACTGTTAATCACAACACTCTTTTGAACACATTGAAGCTAAGAATGGGTTTTGAAGGCACAGTGGTCAAATGGTTCGAATCTTTCCTCTCGGGCAGATGCCAGATGATCGAAATAACTAATTGTCTCTCCACTTCAATGGCTATTGGACAAGGCGTCCCTCAAGGCTTGATCCTTGCGCCCACACTGTTCAACCTTTACATTGAACTGCTGGGTAATCTCCTAAAAAAATCTGGGATCAATTATCACCCATATGCGGACGACACACAAATCTACCGAAAGGTATCTTCCACTCATGACATTTCAATCCTCAACACCACTCTCAACTCCATCCACCACTGACTGTTCACTCATCAACTGACACTGAATCCTTCCAAAACAGAATTCCTTCTCCTCTCAACCTCACTATCTCCTCCTCCCATCCAATCTTGGATTAACAATCTGAACATTCTCAACAACAAGCTTATCATTGTTGATAGTGACAAATCTCTAGGCGTCATCCTAGACAAAAGGCTCAGCTTACAATCCCTGATTAATACCATCGCTAAGAATGCACACTACCAACTGTGCCTCCTCGTGGGTGGGGGGAGGGGGGGTTGGCGTTTCTTTCCTGAAAAAGACCTATAAACCTTGGTCCAATCATTTGTTCTTTTCAGATCCGACTGCTGAAACTCTATCCTTGCTGGCCTCCCCAAATCCTATCTTTACCCTCTAAAATCCATGGGCTAAAAGAAATGATCACATCACACCCATACTGTTGTCTCTTCACTGACTTCCTATCGAAGCAAGGTCAATTTACAAGACTACCTGTATCACCCACAAAGCCTTGCACATCTCCACCCCATGCTGTCTTGCTAAAAAACTCAAAATCTCAGGAGGCTCTAGACCTTCACGCAATGCGGATAACTTACTGCTCGAACCTCCTACCTTCAAAAGGGAAAGAATTATGGCTCAATCCTTCTCTGATAATGCGGCCAGAATCTGGAACTTACTTCCTCCATCCCCCTGAACCACCACCTCTTTCTAGACCTTCAAAACAGATCTTAAAACTCTCCTCCTCCAAAGGCACTTCCTGGAATAAATCAACCGATTTCTTGACCATTACGGCCATCTAGAACTCACATGAGGTCAACTTTGTAAATATGTTATTTACACCCGTTTTAACCTAACGCTGACACCTTTTATTTTTTACAATATAAATATGCTACTTGTTGCGTTGTAACTGCATATATGTAACTTGTTAACATTCTCAGTCTATCTTTTGTACCTTTGTAACTGTATATATGTAACTTGTTAGCGTGTTTAGTATATCCTGTGTACCTTTCGTTACTTACCTGGTACTTTTGTAAAGCGCTCTGACACCTTCGGGTAAAGTTCGCGTTCTATATAACTGCATTAAATACACAAATAAATAAATAAATAAAAGCAGGACAAATGGAGGCAAAAAACCAGTGGGATGGTTTACGGATATTCAAAAATACAATAGGAATATTGTATTGTAGTTGTATATGAGGATTTTTCTAATTTCAAAGTTTATTTCGGATTCAAAGGTACGTGAAACCACATATATTGAACAAAGAGACACATCCTCATGTAAAAAGTAAGTGTTAAAACCCATAGCAATATTAAAATAACTTTAAACAATAAACAGTGTGTGTCTCAATATAACAATTCTTCAATAAGCTTGAAATTCATTGCCATATGATTAGTAAAAGAAGGTTGTAGTTAAAATAGGTGCAAAACAGCATTTCAGAACAAAATGTAAAACATTTCCCTGATGATCATACTACAGGATGGTTTGCCCTTAGCATAAGGACCTTATTGCGAATTAACCACGCAGAGGATAAGAATTTAGCAACACTGATACAGATCTTCTCATCAGTGTACGATCTCATTAATCTCATTGCATGTTCCATTCTCCTTGTGCCTTGCAAAATGCACATAGGTTTGATCCACTTCCTGTGAGGAGAAACTTAAGCTTTGCAAAAGAAAAATTAATGATGTAAGGTTTCCTTCTCTAGATTGCAGGTGGGACATAAAGCTTCTAGTACAATAGTTTGATCCCTGTAGTGTTTGCAAATACAAACGTTGTTGATGGGTAGTGTGCTGGATCTAAAACACATAAACAGCTGCTTGCCTAAAGGGCAAATAAACTTGTCAGGGAAAGGCTCAAAAGATGGAACTGCTTTGATATCTAAAAAGCTGTCTGTACAACTACCCTGATTACATTTTCTTAATTCCTCATCCCATAGGAAGAGTTTTAATTTATTTTTAAGCATTGATCTTGAAATAGAGGCGACATCATCAGGAGAGTTCCATAAGGCAGATAGGTAAAGCATGGAAGTCATTTCCCTAATAAACCTTAACCAATGGATTTCCAGTGAATATTTAGACGCATTTGTTCAGTGAGTAGGAACCTATACAGGGCCAACTCTCCCCTAGACCATAATCTATGCCATTATAACAGAGGGCGCATTTTACAGACTAAACAATTGGAAAAATGCCAATGTCTATAAACTGAGTAACAAAAAATAACATCACTATTCATTGTTAACGTGGCTTTTGCGTAAATGGGCACCATTTGTGGTGGAGTGCCACATACGTTGTAGCTGTAAAACAAAATAACAACACTTCTCATTGTTAACGTGACTTTTGGTGTAAGTGGGTGCAATGTGGGGTGAGAAATACCATACATGTGGACTTCCCGCAAGTGTACCTTCTAGAACGATCCCATCAAGGCATGCCATGGGAATCATTGAATGAATAATGATGTTAGTTTGTCTTACAGCGTTGTGATGAAAAACCATAAGTAACGGGATCACCCCCACACAGTTAGTAAACCTTAGTGTGTGTACTAGTTTTTCACTAGGCCTTTTGCCCTCAAATCACTTCTGATCCTGAAGAAAGCCTATCTAATTTCGGTACAAAGGCTGAAACATGTAGACCATCATCAGGATATTCAAGACCAAGTCTGTCTTAAAGCTATCCACCCTTTTCTTTTTTAACCTTGTCCCAGGACCTCAGCATTAAAGTACCTCGAGTTTGGAGGAGGATCCTAGAGACATTTTTAACCTGTACACTCATCTCATGTTTTTCATAAAAAAACACCCACTCCGCTGTAATCAGGCGTCGAATCACACCTAGGATGCACTCAGCACCCTAGGTCGGAACCCGATGATGAAGCATGCCACCAACTAGTTTGGTGGGTGAGGGTTCTTCTAAAAACCCAATGGGTTTTCCTTATATCTTGGCCTGTTGAAGCAGTGAAGTTGGATTTCCTCCTAGTGCCCGTCTTTATTGTTACTTTATAATGTTTTCAGGGGAAAAGGACGTGCCCCTTTCTTCGCTCTTTCATTGTTTATGCGATTACATAAGATATACATATCTATATGAATGTATATGTATATATATGGCCTGTGACATGTGTCAACAGCAGTTCCCTGATGTTTATAAATGGGCCATTTTATAAATCTTGCAATCATCGGTAAGTAGGGTAATGAGCAAAGTGTCATCCAAGGAATTTCATCATTAGACCCATGTATATCTGCTCTAAGTTTGTAGACCCAGCGTTGTTCTCTGATCAGAAGTTTCCTTTGTGTGTCTGGTCCATCACGCAATTTTTCAAGAATGATCCACTTCAAATCATTTGCTTTTCCACTCATTCAGGCCATGCTGGAAAGTCTGAGGCTTGTCAAGCCACTCATTTGACATTGTGAGCATGGGTGGCTCACTTGTACCTGCTGTGAGCCACAAGGTTTTGGCTGCTTGCTGGAATATGAAGTCCCTATCATCCTTTGTACAGTAGCTCTGAAGGGATGAAGCTCGCCTGACCGCTGCCAAGCACAGTACTTTGCAGACTTTTTCAATTTCTATGGTGTGTATGGTTCCTGGTTATATGTGGATATATCCGAAATGCCCAGCTGCCGTTTTGCTAAGTTTGTAATATTAAAATACCATATACAGAGAAAACCAGTGCAATCCTAAAGGAGGAAAGACAGGTTAGTAATTTCAGTTAAGTACACGACTTACAAGTTCACTTTTTGGAGGGTTTGACCAACACTGGGTAAGGTTCGGACCAAGGTAGGTACTGCATCACCAGTTGCACCTGGGTGGCCGGGTGCAGAGGTCGCTGGGCCCAATGTTAACCTATGGGAGCTGGGGGCACCTCGAAGAGGCATCGGTTGCAGGTAGGTACCCACGGTTTCCAGGACAAGGCCCAGGGATCAGAGGTGAGCACAAAGAGGGCCACAAGTTGGCACCAAGAGTGCACTTACAGTGGCACACGGGCGGTAGGTCGCAAAGCAGGCGTCGGGCTCCCAGTGGAAACCAATGGAGATCATTGGTCAAGGAAAAAGGCTGCCGGCTTGGACCAGGAGGCTATACGAAGGTGACCAATGGCTGGGCAGGTAAGTTGGATCCCTGGGGGACACTTGGACACCATCAGCTGGACTCCTCAAAGTCGTGGGATGGAGGATGCTGGGGTGCCCTTTGGTGTCGGGTTTTCCCAGATGCTTCTGGTCACGATCGGGGGGGACCCTTCGAACAGAGGCTGCAGGCGTTGAGGGGGGATCCTGGAGAGGTCAGCCATCAATGCAGGCAAGGTCAGGATCACTGTGGGGACTTCACAGAATAGGTGGGGACTTCTCAGACTATGGGCGTCGGATGCAGAGTGTGCGGGGTTCACAGATCCGCCTAGTTCTGGAGTCCTTGAAGTTGGGGTTTCTTTGTTGGACAAATCCATGTCCACGGAAGAGGAGAGTCTTTGTTGAAGTCAGCTCAGGCCGCCGGACATGCTGGTTTCTTCAAGTGGGGTCGCTGGAGGAGGAGACAGGCCAGTAGGGCTGGGGCCAAGACAGTTGTCTCCTTCTGCTGCACGGCTCTTGAGTCCTTCTTCGTAGGTCATCATAATCTGAGAAACAGGGTTCAGGGAAGCCCTTAAATACTACATTTAAGGGTGTTAATGGGGTTGGAGGGCAGTAACCAATGGCTACTCTCACATAGGGTGACTACACCCTTTAGGTGCCTCCTCCCTTTGAGGAGAGGGGCACATGCCTTTTCCTATTGGGCCTATTTCTCCAATTTAAGATGGAGAATTTTCAGAAGAGGGATTCACCTTAGCTCCGGGCCACCCTAGCGGTGTCCCAAGCCAAGGTGGACTCTCCTACTTTGCTTTCTAAGTTGTCCGCCTATCCTGCATTCAAAAGTGGGGCTGGGACAGGAGGTAGGCATCTCCACTAGTGGGAGCTGTCCAAATCAGCATAACATAAGGTGAGAGCCTTTGAGGATCACCACCAAGTGTTGCTGTTCCTGCAAGTGGGAGGTGTAAAGCACCGCCACCAAGAGCAGGCTTTATTTCTGACCTTCGAGAGCACAAAGGCTCTCACCCCATGTGGTTAGAAACCTGTCTGGTGGTGGCTGGCTGGCAAGGACCAGTCAGCCAATACACTACAAGCTGGTCGTTTTTAAGGGGCATCTCTAGGATGCCCTCTGAGCACATTTGTATAATAAATCCAACAATGGCATCAGTGAGGGTTTATTATGCTGAGAAATGTGTGCAGAAAGTCCTGTTCGCGTTGGAGAGGGCTATGGGGAGCAAGAAGAGCGTCTCAGGACTCTGTTGGCATGGCGCAAAGAGTTTGGTGGAGCTTCACATTGGCGGTCCCCCATGGGCAGTCAATGCTGCTGTGCGAAGAGACAGGCTGGAGGAGGCTCACACTGGATTTCAGCAAGGTCACAAAGAGCCCAAATGCTTGATTTAAGCTTGCTGAGCCACACCAAGGATCCATGACCTGAGGGTCACCACTTGGGTGTCAAAACATGCTGCAGCTGGGTCGGGGAGCTGGTTGGGGTACTATTTATATTGCTAAGGCTGAGAGCAGGAGTCCAGCGCACTAGCCCTTGGAGTCAGTCTGGAGTCCAAGGTTCAAGATGAAGTTGCAGGCCCAGTTCTTCTTCCTCGTGCAAGTTGGCCACAGGCCAGCACAGCAGGGCAGCAGTTTCTTTAGAGCAGCAGCATTCCAGCAGAGTGGCAGTCCTTGTAGCAACTTCAGGAGATACTATCCCTATACTGGGACACGATGGTAGAATATTGCATTAACACAACAATCATAATATTCAGAAAGAGCACAAAATATTCCTTGCATTTATTATAAAAAGTGTATAAATTTCATAAAATCAATTATACAATTGCATGGATTTTAAAAACACAAAAAAAACACTATTTCAAGATTCGCTAGTTTTCACTTCAATACAAACAATCAGCCTGTTATGAGCCCGCATAACAGAAGACAACAGAAGACAGTGCACTTTGTCATAGATTACACATCCTAGTGGGTCGTGTATATAGGACCGTGGTTAGTGATATATAGACACCGTTATATCTACTGAAGATCAACCACAGTTCTCCCTCGGATTGTGTTATTCAGATGCGTCGACGCGTTTCGATGGTATTACTTATAAAGCCATCTTTATCAAGACAGGTCATAGGCTACAGGTCCTCATCTATTATACAGGGACCTACATAAGAGAAAGAAATTCTTTTATTAAACTCATCATAGTAGTTTGTTGCTACACGGAGATCATTTTACTCTGTTTGGTTAACTCTACTTGGAAATGTGTTAATTCTATTCTTAATAGATATCCTGTTCTATTCCAGGTGTACCTGTCAATAAAAATAAGGTTATGCTTCACCTGTTTGTCTCTATTCCAACTTCACGAACTATAATCAGTGTTCTCTTATTATGTAGTGTAGTGGAGCGCTGTATGTTCTCGTTATTTTATGCTGTAATAGAAAAAACAACATAATGTTGTTTTAAGGTCATAAGATCTCCCTCCCTCGTGGCATGGAAAAAATACTCCATATGACTTACTAAATATATTCAGGCTGATATTCCTGATAGGTTTTTCATAAAAGTGACGGGGGTCCGTAGTGTTTCTCCCTCAATGCTCGTCACCTATTATGGAAAGAAAATAAATGCGCTCGTGTTAGCGCCGCTAAAATCTATCTTGTATCTCTCATGTAGTTTAGCCAGCACAATATCCGCCACCACTACAAGAGGATATTTATATAGGCTAACGCTGTAGTCTCACCTTATGGCCTCAATAACATCGGCTTCGAATGCGGAAGTGCTCCTGTAATCTCTCCCCTAATCCTTGTCTAAAACGGCTGTTTATTTGTTCGTACAGACATCGACCGTGATTGGTTGAATTTAGCACGTGTTCCCTAACCCACGTGATGTTATTATTACGTGTGGGGCTTTTTTTGAAAAAATAATCTTTATTGCTTAACCTATCGAGCACAGAATTGTAGGCGATTAATAAAATATCCCTACACTACGTGCCTTCCCTTATCTACCCTGCGATCGACCCTAATTCAAATGTCGATTCCAATGCATATTGTCGTTTTAATGCATGTGAGACCCATAAGACATAGTTATCCCATTCATAGAGT
This sequence comes from Triturus cristatus, assembly GCF_964204655.1. NCBI lineage: Eukaryota > Metazoa > Chordata > Amphibia > Caudata > Salamandridae > Triturus > Triturus cristatus. The sequence continues at coordinate 1,345,037,278 of NC_140589.1, forward strand.
CGTTATACCGACATTCTGTGTGACATGACATCCTCGTCAATTTTTTGTCATATACATTATTTAACATTATCTAGCATGCGGTACACGGCTACATATTCATCAGAAACTTCACCATTTTACAGGGATGCATAATTGTAAAAGTACAGTGACAACAATCATCGTCTAGAAGAGACTAATAGCATGTCAAATTAATCGAACAATCTTTACATTTTTAAGACATACATAATTATAAATGATTGTAAAGGTGTTTACAACTATTGATCTGCCTTTTAAATTGGGGTTACAGTGATCTCTACTAGAGGTAAAGTGATGACCAACGTCCTCATGGGGGGATTTATAATGTGCTGAATCAAAACAGGAAGGTCATAATGTTCACATTATCGCTACCCATATATTGTGTCAGTTGCATATGAAAGCAACACAAAACATTTATCATTTCTTAGGGATACATATCACTGAAGATATTTTGCAACTTGTGATATACAAATCAAATTGGAAGGCAATTATGTTTATTTTTTATACCCATCCTATGATACATAAGTTCCCTATGTCGTATTCAGCAACCAACATATAGGGATCTACAGGTACCGTAGCACCAGTAATATACCTGTTACCCTTTCTAGTATGCCCATTTTTTTAAGTGCCGATGATACTCATCCAGTCCTCTTTCGAATTCAATCCCCTCTCAACTGTATTTAAATGACATATGAACCATTGTTCCCTCTTTTTCCTTTTGATGTTCAAGTCACCCCCTCTTCTGTTCACTGTCACTTTCTCCAGAATAAACCATTGGATTGAATCCCAGTTGTGGTTCGCTTCTTGAAAGTGATCTGTCAGAGGGGCATTGACTTTCCTGGTTTTTATTGCCGATTTGTGCTCCAAAAGACGGATCCGTAGTTCCCTACTCGTTTCCCCTACGTACCCGAGCCCGCAGGGGCAAATTAAGAAATAGACTACGTTTCTGCTCCTGCAGTTATTCAAGCTTCTAGCCCAAATTGTTTTGTTGTTATGGATAAGGTTTTTCGCTTCCAGGCATTGTGGACAGATGGAACAGGTTCCACATTTATAGTTGCCCTTAGCTTTTTCTCCCTTCATCGTGGTTTGGGATTCATCTTTGTTGTCATATGTCCTTACTAGTGCATTACGTAATGTTTTATTTCGTCTAAATGAAAATAATGGCTCTTCTAATATGGTATCTGATCCATAATTTAAAATCTTCCAATTTTTGTTGAATTTTAATCCGATTGCTGAGATTGGAGAATTGGGAGACAAAAACTATACATCCTGCTGCTTTGTCATTGTTTTTAACTTTATTCATCTCCAATAAGTGGTCGCGATTATAAAATCTCGCTCTTTTGAAGGAGTGTTTAATCAATTTACTAGGGTAGCCTCTCGCTGCTAGTTTTTTCTTAAGAAATTCGGAGTGATGGTAAAAATCAGAGAGAGAAGTGCAGTTGCGCCTAAGTCTTAAAAACTCTCCAAAAGGGATATTGTCCTTTTGAGAACGTGGATGGTTGCTGCCATATAAGAGAAGTGTATTTTTGTCAGTGGGTTTGGAGTATGATTCTACCTGAAGAATATCTCCAACATTCTTGATTTTTATATCTAGAAACGCCACCTCAGAGTCACTGTAGTGTGCCGTAAATCTCAGATTCGGATCACGCAAATTAATCCATTCAAGAAAACGCTCTAGATCCTGGCTGGCACCGTTCCAAACAAAGATGATGTCATCTATATAACGGTGCCAGCAGGTGACGTTTTAAAAAAACGGAGCCATCTCATTGTAGACGTGTTTCATTTCAAAGTCACCAACATAGAGGCATGCCAAGCTCGGTGCACAGGCAGCCCCCATGCTGGTACCTTTGATTTGGATGTAGGCTTCGTCCTTGAATAAAAAGATGTTATTTGTAAGTACCATTTCTATACATGACATTATAAATTCCTTATTAGCTCCCTCTAAATCCTCATGATCTAGAATGTTTGAGATGACTCTTATGGTGTCATTCTGGGGGATATTTGTATACAGGGCTTCAATGTCCAGGGTCACCAGAAACTGGGTAACCCTGTTGAAGCCCTGCCCCTCAAATACGGAGATGGCATGTGCTGTATCTTTGAGGTAAGATCTCTGTTTCTGTACGATCAGTTTAAGGAAATGATCCACATATCTGCTGAGGGGCTCCAAAATGGATCCCACACTACTGACAATTGGTCTCATGGGTGGATCAGTGGTACTTTTATGAATTGTTGACAAATATAATACAGAAGCAGTATACCCATATTTAGGCAAAGATTATTTTAACAATAAAAATGACTACAGATGGGACAGACCTCAATATACTAGACCACTCTATTCACGAGGGGGTATCAAACGAGTCACCTTTTCTGAAACGTCAGGTTCCAGTAGTGAAGAGGAACATGAAGGGGAAAGGAATGGGAGAGGAGCTCCCACATTTGAACGGGAGTCTTTTTTGGGCAGGCATCAGAATCGGGGGCAGAGGGGATACAGAGGTTACAACCGACAGGAACCCTCGAGAAACCATCAACCTCAGACTGGACAGGAATATGTAGCCACCCGGAGCAGACAATATTGGAGGTAGAAGAACTCCCCATTATCAATCTATCTAAGAGGATTTTAACCAGAGATGAAATTGAAATTTTAAAGAAAGGCTTTAGCTTTGCACCTAGTGCCCCGCACAACTCATACGAATTGGAGAGTGATTTAAAGAGTTTTTTTAGAAACATTAGGCTTAATAAATTTTTCGAAGATAAACACTATGCACCTGCACCTAACGTATCCGGTTTGAAACCGAAATCCACATTTACTCCTAATTTAGGTCAAGTTGACAAAAACGTGGAGATATTTGAGAGAGTTGTAGAAATGGAAATCAAAAATATGAGGCAGGCGGCTTCCAAGTACTACAATAATAACCTCCCTTTTGATCAGAAAAAAGCATTAAAAAATCTACAAGAATGCAATCTTATAACTATTAAACCTGCCGATAAAGGCGGAGGCGTAGTTATATTTGATACCACGGACTATGAGAAAAGGATGAGGGACCTCCTTAATGTGAGGGAACATTATCAACCCATCCGGTTGACAGCGATCGATGTTCTCAAAAGAGAGGTGGCATCACTCTTAAACTTAGGGAGAGAACAAGGATGGATATGTAAGAATGAATATAGATTCCTACTGAACTCACACCCCATGACACCTGCTATTTACGGACTCCCCAAAATTCATAAAAGTACCACTGATCCACCCATGAGACCAATTGTCAGTAGTGTGGGGTCCATTTTGGAGCCCCTCAGCAGATATGTGGATCATTTCCTTAAACCGATCGTACAGAAACAGAGATCTTACCTCAAAGATACAGCACATGCCATCTCCGTATTTGAGGGGCAGGGCTTCAACAGGGTTACCCAGTTTCTGGTGACCCTGGACATTGAAGCCCTGTATACAAATATCCCCCAGAATGACACCATAAGAGTCATCTCAAACATTCTAGATCATGAGGATTTAGAGGGAGCTAATAAGGAATTTATAATGTCATGTATAGAAATGGTACTTAAAAATAACATCTTTTTATTCAAGGACGAAGCCTACATCCAAATCAAAGGTACCAGCATGGGGGCTGCCTGTGCACCGAGCTTGGCATGCCTCTATGTTGGTGACTTTGAAATGAAACACGTCTACAATGAGATGGCTCCGTTTTTTGAAAACGTCACCTGCTGGCACCGGGATATAGATGACATCATCTTTGTTTGGAACGGTGCCAGCCAGGATCTAGAGCGTTTTCTTGAATGGATTAATTTGGGTGATCCGAATCTGAGATTTACGGCACACTACAGTGACTCTGAGGTGGCGTTTCTAGATATAAAAATCAAGAATGTTGGAGATATTCTTCAGATAGAATTATACTCCAAACCCACTGACAAAAATACACTTCTCTTATATGGCAGCAACCATCCGCGTTCTCAAAAGGACAATATCCCTTTTGGAGAGTTTTTAAGACTTAGGCGCAACTGCACTTCTCTCTCTGATTTTTACCATCACTCCGAATTTCTTAAGAAAAAACTAGCAGCGAGAGGCTACCCTAGTAAATTGATTAACACTCCTTCAAAAGAGCGAGATTTTATAATCGCGACCACTTATTGGAGATTAATAAAGTTAAAAACAATGACAAAGCAGCAGGACGTATAGTTTTTGTCTCCCAATTCTCCAATCTCAGCAATCGGATTAAAATTCAACAAAAATTGGAAGATTTTAAATTATGGATCAGATACCATATTAGAAAAGCCATTATTTTCATTTAGACGAAATAAAACATTACGTAATGCACTAGTAAGGACATATGACAACAAAGATGAATCCCAAACCACGATGAAGGGAGAAAAAGCTAAGGGCAACTATAAATGTGGAACCTGTTCCATCTGTCCACAATGCCTGGAAGCGAAAAACCTTATCCATAACAACAAAACAATTTGGGCTAGAAGCTTGAATAACTGCAGGAGCAGAAACGTAGTCTATTTCTTAATTTGCCCCTGCGGTCTCGGGTACATAGGGGAAACAAGTAGGGAACTACGGATCCGTCTTTTGGAGCACAAATCGGCAATTAAAACCAGGAAAGTCAATGCCCCTCTGACAGATCACTTTCAGGAAGCGAACCACAACTGGGATTCAATCCAATGGTTTATTCTGGAGAAAGTGACAGTGAACAGAAGAGGGGGTGACTTGAACATCAAAAGGAAAAAGAGGGAACAATGGTTCATATGTCATTTAAATACAGTTGAGAGGGGATTGAATTCGAAAGAGGACTGGATGAGTATCATCGGCACTTAAAAAAATGGGCATACTAGAAAGGGTAACAGGTATATTACTGGTGCTACGATACCTGTAGATCCCTATATGTTGGTTGCTGAATACGACATAGGGAACTTATGTATCATAGGATGGGTATAAAAAATAAACATAATTGCCTTCCAATTTGATTTGTATATCACAAGTTGCAAAATATCTTCAGTGATATGTATCCCTAAGAAATGATAAATGTTTTGTGTTTCTTTCATATGCAACTGACACAATATATGGGTAGCGATAATGTGAACATTATGACCTTCCTGTTTTGATTCAGCACATTATAAATCCCCCCATGAGGACGTTGGTCATCACTTTACCTCTAGTAGAGATCACTGTAACCCCAATTTAAAAGGCAGATCAATAGTTGTAAACCTTTACAATTATTTATAATTATGTATGTCTTAAAAATGTAAAGATTGTTTGATTAATTTGACATGCTATTAGTCTCTTCTAGACGATGATTGTTGTCACAGTACTTTTACAATTATGCATCCCTGTAAAATGGTGAAGTTTCTGATGAATATGTAGCCGTGTACCGCATGCTAGATAATGTTAAATAATGTATATGACCAAAAATTGACGAGGATGTCATGTCACACAGAATGTCGGTATAACGACTCTATGAATGGGATAACTATGTCTTATGGGTCTCACGTGCATTAAAACGACAATATGCATTGGAATCGACATTTGAATTAGGGTCGATCGCAGGGTAGATAAGGGAAGGCACGTAGTGTAGGGATATTTTATTAATCGCCTAAAATTCTGTGCTCGATAGGTTAAGCAATAAAGATTATTTTTTCAAAAAAAGCCCCACACGTAATAATAACATCACGTGGGTTAGGGAACACGTGCTAAATTCAACCAATCACGGTCGATGTCTGTACGAACAAATAAACAGCCGTTTTAGACAAGGATTAGGGGAGAGATTACAGGAGCACTTCCGCATTCAAAGCCGATGTTATTGAGGCCATAAGGTGAGACTACAGCGTTAGCCTATATAAATATCCTCTTGTAGTGGTGGCGGATATTGTGCTGGCTAAACTACATGAGAGATACGAGATAGATTTTAGCGGCGCTAACACGAGCGCATTTATTTTCTTTCCATAATAGGTGACGAGCATTGAGGGAGAAACACTACGGACCCCCGTCACTTTTATGAAAAACCTATCAGGAATATCAGCCTGAATATATTTAGTAAGTCATATGGAGTATTTTTTCCATGCCACGAGGGAGGGAGATCTTATGCCCTTAAAACAACATTATGTTGTTTTTTCTATTACAGCATAAAATAACGAGAACATACAGCGCTCCACTACACTACTGTTATATTGAAGAATACGCTACACACACAGGTAAGTTGATGCAGCCTTTATTCACTGACCATCCGCTCTCACAACAATGAAAGACTTCACCTGAACATTCCAAGGTGAGCTCCCTAGGCTCATACCATATACTAGAAAGGGAGGGGGGGTTTGGAACATACCAACTCACTCTAAGTATTTCAAGATTATAACAACTACCTAATAAGAGAACACGGAGTATAGTTCGTGAAGTTGGAATAGAGACATACAGGTGAAGCATAACCTTATTTTTATTGACAGGTACACCTGGAATAGAACAGGATATCTATTAAGAATAGAATTAACACATTTCCAAGTAGAGTTAACCAAACAGAGTAAAATGATCTCCGTGTAGCAACAAACTACTATGATGAGTTTAATAAAATAATTTCTTTCTCTTATGTAGGTCCCTGTATAATAGATGAGGACCTGTAGCCTATGACCTGTCTTGATAAAGATGGCTTTATAAGTAATACCATCGAAACGCGTCGACGCATCTGAATAACACAATCCGAGGGAGAACTGTGGTTGATCTTCAGTAGATATAACGGTGTCTATATATCACTAACCACGGTCCTATATACACGACCCACTAGGATGTGTAATCTATGACAAAGTGCACTGTCTTCTGTTGTCTTCTGTTATGCGGGCTCATAACAGGCTGATTGTTTGTATTGAAGTGAAAACTAGCGAATCTTGAAATAGTGTTTTTTGTGTGTTTTTAAAATCCATGCAATTGTATAATTGATTTTATGAAATTTATACACATTTTTTATAATAAATGCAATGAATATTTTGTGTTCTTTCTGAATATTATGATTGTTGTGTTAATGCAATATTGTACCATCGTGTCCCAGTATAGGGATAGTATCTCCTGAAGTGTGATAAGTACCCCATTCCCTTTAAAAAATAAGGGGTCTCTCTCGGTCATTTATACACAGTCCTTGTAGCAACACGGCAGTCTTCTTCCTGTAGAGTATCCACAGGTCCAGAAGTGTAGTGAGGAGTTGGTGTCTGAGTCCCAGAATGCATAGCCAGGTGTGCCTTTGAAGTGGAGAGAAGCTTCTAGAGGTTTCCCTTTAAAGTTCCCAAGCATCCTGCCTTTCACTACACTGGCTCCAGATGAACTACAGGGGGTATGCAGCCCTTTTTGTGGAGGCAGGGCACATCCTATTCAGGTGTAAGTGGGGCTGTGTCCAACTCATCCTACCCAAACCTGCCAGTAATGGCCCATCCAGGCACACCTAAGCTCCCTATTGAGTGGCTGTCTAGGGGAACTACACAAAGCTCAACTGTCAGCTAGACCCAGTCATGTAATAGATTGCAGGCACTCAATGGTTAGGGCAAGAAAATGCCAACTTTATAAAAGTGGCATTGTTAGAAATGGGATTCAGGGTTGGTTAAGGTATGTACCCAGGCAAAGACCACCACTCTAGTCAAGGTAAGCTAGATACACACTAAAGATAACCTGTGCTCACACTCTGGTAGCTTGGTAGAGAGCAACCAGGCTTATCTAAAGTAGCAATGTGGAAAGTATTTGTGCAGCACACACATACAGTAATACAATGAATATACTCCAAAAAGACGACACACAGATTATAAATAGATTATATTATAAACAATACAAGACCAAAACAACAAAAATCAAATCAGTAAAAGTTGAGATATTGAATTGTAAAGGAATACATTCAGTAAGGCACTTAGAAGAAAGCAGCGCTAAAAAGGTTACTTTAGGTCACACTGGACTGGAACACAGTCAAATTTCGGGCTGACTGCGATGAAGTGCCGGACGATTTCAGGACCCACGCAGGCCATGATGAACAAAGTACCTTTCCTTGTCGCAAGCAACAAGATAAGTCAATGTCGTGTCTTGCGTGCTCAGGATACTTCGATCTTCCCTACACAGTGAAGGCGATGCATCAGTTCAAAAGATGGGTGCTGTAGTCGAGAGGTGTCGAGCGATGCGCCGGATTCTGCCATGCAGTTGAGGGGATGCATCGATCTCACCAAGCTACAGTGCTGGCAACAAGCTGTCTCATGCATCAATTTCTGAAGGCAACGCGCTGGTTCTGATGCGATGAGCCTATTTTGCTCCGGCAACCCGGTCAAAGTGCTGGTTCTGATAAACGTAGGCAGGAAATCCATCGATTCTGTAGCAATACAGCTGTAGCCCCCACTTCTGAGGTACAGAACTGGAGAGGCAGCTCAGGTAAGGGTAGGACTCGCAGATGGTAGAGACCAGCAGCACCAGCAGACTGGTAAGAAGTATTTTGTTTCCCTAAGACTTCAGAAAACAGGCTGCATGGCAGCAAGCCCTTAGAGATCACTTTGGAGAGAAGGCAGAGTTCAGCTCTCCTTCAGTACTGTCAGAGAGCAACAGGCATCAGGGTAACAAGCAGAAAAGCAGTCCTTCCAGAAAAGCAGTACAGTTGAGTCCTTTAAGCAGCACAGCAGTTCTTCTGACAGACGTCCAGTTCAAGATCAAGAAGTGTCTGATTTCCATAGACAATCTACTGCCTGAATACATCTCTCACCCTATCAAGTCCACGTCCTATGCCAACACCCTTCTGAACAATTTTTTTGAATGCTATGTGAACATCTATGTCCCAATTACAAGTGCAAGCCTAAGCCTTCAGCACCATGATACTGTAAAGAATCTGTTGACAATCAACAATCCATCAGCAGACAGTAAAGAAAATGGACTACAAATAGATCTTCAGAGCACCTCTTGATAGTCAAGTCCCTCCATTCAATATGTAGAGAGCTCATCACATCAGTGTTAGACCTGGTACCATTGGCGTGAGTCTCCCTTCCATTTTTTACTGATTGCCTCCTCTGTTTTTGATATGTTTTTGCTGGTTAAATGCTTTGGGCACTGTGCCACTGCTATTCAGTGCCACAATGCAAGTGCTCCCTATGTTAAATTGATGTTGTATTGATTAGTGACTCCATGATTGGCTTATTTGATTTACTTGTCAGACCTTAGTAGTGTGCCCAGGGCCTGTAAATCAAATGCTGCTGGTGGGCTTGCAGCACTGATTGTGCCACCCACAGAAGCAGCTTGTAAAGTGTGTCTCAGGCTTGCCATTGCAGAGCCTATGTGCAGTCTAGTACTGCCATGTCGACTTGGTAAGTGCACCCACTTACCAGTCCCTAAACCTTCCCTTTTCTACATATCAGACACCCCTAAGGTAGGCCCAAGGGCAAGGTGCATTGTAGGTGAAAGTTAGGACATGCCCTGATGTGTGTGTCATGTCCTGATAGTGAATTTCAGCCATTTTCATTTTTCACTATTGCAAGGCTACCTGTCCCCATAGGTCAGAATGGGCAGTTTGATTATAACATCTTATAATCCTAACTGGCCCAGGGAACTTGGTAGAAAAGCGAATTTAGTATGCCTGAAGTCAGAATGATAAAATACATCTTTTAATGAAGTTGGTTTTAACATTCTGACGTTTGAAAATACCACTTTTAGAATGTAGGTACTTTCTTCCTAACCATCCAGCCTGCCTCTTCTAGCTTGTGTATTGTATGTCTGGTTTGTGAGTGACAGGGGCTGGGGAGACTCCAGGAGACAGGGCTGAATAGACCTATCTGCATGTAGAGTGGTGGGAGGAGTAGCACCTGGGTCTGAAAAGGGCTGTGCCTGCCTTCCACAATGCTGGCTCCACCTCCTGTGGTGTGTCTGAGGACCCTGGCCCACACTGACAAAGGAAGAAGGTGTGCACTGGCAGAATGCACCCAGAACTGGTTTGGATTAGGTACAGGACCCTCTGCCTTCAGAGGACAAATGATTTTGCAGTATAAATATTGGGGCCCACACCCCAGGACTTTAGATCACTTCTGGAAACAAGACAAATCTTTGCCAAGGAGAAGAACCAAGGAAGCTGCAGGAGTTTGGACTGCCCCCCTGACACTGTGCTGTGTCGCTGGGTTGGCAGGCAGTGGTTTCTTTATTGCTAAGGAAAGGAGAAGGAACTTTTAAAGAACTTTCATCATCTTGCAGAATATTTCTCCAAGTGCTTGAACTTGTGCTTGCCTCCTTCTGAAGTCTCAGGGACAAAAGACTTCACCACCAGCTTTCCTCTGAATTTCCTTGCTGGAAATTCTGTCTGCAGAAGCCTGCGTGTCGCTGACAGCTGGAAGAGCGACTCAACGAGAAGAAGCGTGTCGCAGTCACAGCTGTTGCCGTCGCATCGCCGGAGAAGCGTGTCGCCACTGCAGAGGTCGCCACCGCATCACCAGAGAAGCGTGCCTTTGTCGCAGCTGTTTCCCGACGCATCACCGGAGAAGCGTGTCGCCATCGAAAGGGTCGCCGTCACATCACCGGAGAAGCGTGTCGCAGGGTCTGTCGCAGCTCCAAAGTTACAGAATTCACCGCACGGCCGTCGGGCTTGCACGCATCGTCTTCACATCGCATCAAGGGCGCCATCTTATCGCATCTCACCAGATTGTTGCATCGCATCGAGGCGCCATCTTGCCGCATCGTAACCGGAACGCAGTACGAGAATCAACGCATCACCTCCTCTCCGGTTAGGAACAAGATGCATCCCCTACTCTGCAAAAGCATTGAGGAGCGACGCATCGCCTCCCCCGAAGCAAGGAACCGGCGCATCACCCTCCCTGCGAACCTTTTATTTGTTTTGCATTACGCATCCAGCTACTTTTGTGAGAGACGTGTCGCATTTATCATCAACTTGAACTAAGTTACTTCTATCATCTTTAAATCTATTTTGAGTACAATATTCTGGATGTTTGTCGTTTGTGGTCTTGTGTTAAGTCTATATAAAGAAATACCTATTTTTATAAAACCTGTGTGGTGTCCATTTATAAAGTTTTCATTGTGTTACTGTATGTGTTCACAAATGCTAAACACACTGCCTCTGAGATAAGCCTGTCTGCTCGTGCCAAGCTACCACGGGGTGAGCAGGGGTTATCCAGGAGTGTTATCCCCTTTCCCTGACTAGAAGCAAGGGTCCCTATTTGGGCAAAGGTCTGCCAACTAGAGACCCCCAGTTCTAACAATCAGCCAAAGCAAAGTACTATACCAACACCATCAATGAAGCCATCAACTGAAGAAGAACGCTGTTCAAGACAATTAAGCACTGCATCCCCTGACTGCTGGACCTACCTATTCTCACTCCACAGGAAAGTGCAACCCATCAATCTCTCCTTTTGTTAAAGAAATACAGAAGAACAAATAGCACAGTAATGACACCTAGCTTGTTTCAATTCTTATACCCACCACTTTCAGTAGAATGCTGCAATGGCCAGCAATCAAAGCTTTATCTCTGTCCCTTGCTGGTATATACAACTCTCTCAAAGGCACTTCATATAAAGAGGACGTCTTATCATTGCCTTTAATCAAAGCTCTCTCTGGAGATGCTCTCTTACCATTACATACTGATGTTAATATCTCCCTCTTTCAAGACATCTTCCCAGAAGCTCTCAAGACAGTCCAGATCCTCCCACTACCAAAGAAACCCACATTAGAACCTAACGACCTCGACAACACTAGCCCATCACTCACCTACCATTCATCAGCAAGATCATTGAAAAAGCAGCCTATGTTCAACTCCAAGACCACATCAATGCTAACCATCTCCTTCATGAATACTGATCTGGCTTCAGATCATACTGCAGAATGTAATTGTTAGAAATGGGGGTCTCTAGTTGTCAGAGGTATATACCTTTGTCCAAATAGGGACCGTTGCTTCTAGTCAGGCTAAGGGGGATACACACCTTAGATAAAGCTCTGCTCCCCCCCTTGATAGCTTGGCATGAGCAGACAGGCTTATCCCAAAGGCAATGTGTAAAGTATTTGTACCAACACTCACAGTAACACAGTGATAACACCACAAATGGACACCACACCGGTTTACAAAAGTAAAGTATCTTTATCTACACTTAACAAGACCAAAACAACAAAAATCCAACATACAAGCATTAAGAAAAATGACTTTCAAAGGGTTTTAGCAACTGAGTCCATAGAAAACTATGGATGCATAATTTCTTTCAAAGTACCTGTTGTTGCGACAAATTTCACCAAGCCAAACAGCCACAGCGATGGGAAGCGTTGAAAAAGAAAGAGATGCGTCGTTTCCTGAGTCGTTCGTGGATGAGATGTGACAGTTCCGCTGGACACAGGGAAGAGGTGCATAGGGTCCGGTCTGTAGGGGAAGCGGTGCATCGATTCTGAGACGACTCCGATCCGTGGGTGATGCGTCAGGGAAAACTTGCTGCACAGGGACGATGCGTGAAAATCTGGGATGTGTCAGCAAACGATGCGGCACCGTCAAGCGGCGCAGTGTCAATTTCTTCAGCCACGATCGGTGCGGTGAGATTCTTCTCGCACCACGGCATTGCATCGGAAAAACTGTTGTAAGAACAGCGATGCGTCGATTTTCTTATTGTTGCGTTGCTTTCCAGCTCCCTGTAGCAGAAACAACCTCCAGAGGCCACACACAGCCACAGGCACCCCTGGCAGGTCAGAACGCCCAGCAAGGAAGTTCAGGGGAGCTGGGGGTGAAGTCTTTGTGTTCCTTAGACTTCAAAACAGGAGGCAAGCTCTACTCAAGCCCTTGGAGATTTCCCTCAAGCAGGGGACACAGCACACAGCAAAGTCCTTCTTTCCTTGGCAGAAACAGCAACTGCAGGCCAACTCCAGACGCACAGCAAGGGCAGGACTTCTCCTCAGTTTCTCCAGCTCGTATCCTTGGCAAAGGTTCCTCTTGATTCCAGAAGTAGTCTAAACGCACATGCATCAAGCCAAAAGCAGCTCGCAAAAATAGCGAATAGCTATTTGCGAGCGCATGCAAGCGAATCCCCATGCATCAAGGAAAAAAATGAAATTCGCAAAATTACCGAATCGCAAATACCGTGATCCCAGAGATAGCGATTCGGAATCAGCGGCACCCAGATTAGCTGGAGCAAATAAGGAATCGCAGAATCGACCCGCAAATGGATGCATCAAAAATCGCTAATAGCGATTTTGTCAAAAATCGCTATTTAGCAAGAGCAGAATAAGGAGAAACATAAGCAGGTGGTAAATAATTTTTTCAAAAAATAATTGGAATACAATACATGGAGCTGGAGAGGGTCATTGCAACTAACCAATTAGTCCAAACAGGACGCTCACAAAGGCGACACTCTACTTGTGTGATATGAGGATGAGGACCCATGCAGCAGGCCAGGGCAGGAGGAGAGTCCAGGAGATGGCCTTCTGCCTGCGCATCAGTCAGATGTGACACACCCAAGAGGACACATATGAGTAGTACTTGAGCAACGCTGCGATCCAACTCAATCACATAGCCTAATTGGAAACAACAATGCTGCGCCAAACACAGAGGACCCATGAACACCGTCCCCGTGTCCAGGTGCAATGTTGCTTGCACCTACTTGCATCCAAAGGTGTCCAGGGGGTAGTGGCAGTAGTGGGAGGGGTATCACTAGGCTCCCACTCACGTGTTCAGATGACCTCCTTGGCTGCCATGATGACTCAGACCCACGACTACAGCAGCCTCCCCAAAACCCAAATGGATTGGAATCCACCCAGACTCCATTCATATAGGATTGCACAGTTCCCTATTGCGATATGAATGGCTGGATAGCACACACAACCCATATATCCACCATCAGGCAATGAGGAGAGCTTCCGTAACCGGACTGGTTATCACTCCATCAACGTCCAACCAATGTGCAATGTGGATGACATCATGTCGGACATCGCAGCGCAATCTCCTTGGAGCATCAATGATCCACACATCTTCGGATACATTGGCATTCACACATGCCTCCCAGGGGGGGACATGGTGAGGGACACCTGCTAGGTCAGACAATATACTCATGCACACTAAAGCATACTGTAAAGGCAATGCTAACCTGACACATACACATTCCACACTACCCTGTAGGTGACAGTGCATGCGCGGTGAGGTACTATTTCATGACTCCATTGTTGAACCCAGGCACCCAACTGTAGCTGCGGTACAACGCACCACCCACCAGGACAGGTAATGTGATCGAAAGGACATTTGGATAGGTCAAGTGTAGGCTCCACATCCTGCACAAATCTGGTGATGCGATGCTGGACCATCCGGTGACCTGCTGTCGGATAGTGGCAGCATGTGCACTGTAGCCCATCGTAGCTCCCAGGATACGCATACCCATAGATGACCACGGCACTGCGGAAAATCAGCCCCCTGTACACCCACCACACCCGCATCCTGCAAGCTATGCGGAGGGGCAGTTGATACGTGCCCACATCACCCAACATATCCTCAAATGTACGTAATCATGAGACAGAAACGATCATCAATCACATGGCAAGTTTTATTGACTCTTGTGAGTCTAAACATACATGTAGCCGAAGGATATATTCACGTCTTGTACCGGGGCACTATGCAGATTGAGTTATTGTACTCCATTGGCAGTCCCTCTGTATGTGCTGACCATGGTTACGCCACCATGGGCAATTGTCCGGAGGGATGTGACTGCTCAGCGCTTCCTCCCACGCACACCGAGGCACCTATCTCCTGCAGCGACATCCTCACCCATTGGTGGAATCGGAGGTGTTGAACGGCGTGCACTACACCTTCTGCCAGTGCTGACTGGCGCAAACATGCTGCTCACGCTGGATGCCCCCTCACTCCCCTCTTCTCCAGTGGCATTGCTGAGCCCACCTACACCGGCCTGGATCTGCTCTACAGCAGTTGTGACTTGGCCAAGGGCCCTGGCCACGTCCCCACAACAATGCCCCATGTCGATCTGCATTGCCACCGACCGACGTGACAGCAGTGCAGTGGCGTTGCTCAGCTTGTGGTTGGAGCGTGTCAATCCAGCCAGGCGCCCCATGAATTGGCGATGCCTCCTCCGGTCGGTATTCTGCCCCTCCTGCATCACACGCACGAGCTCGAGCAATGTGGCATTGGTGTCCCTGTTGCCCTCCACAACTGCTTGAGTGAGGTCACTCATGTGCTCTGCCATGGTTGCAAGGTTCTTGTTCAATTTGCCCATTTGCATACTGATGGATCCCATGTGGCGTGCCTGCAGGCGCTGCACCCTTGTCATCTGCAGCTCCATAGGTCCCCAGACATTTGGAGTGGATGGCTCCTGCGCAGTTGTGTGGCCCCTTGCCCTGCGTCTGTGCATCGTCGGGACGGGTGTCTGCAGGGTGGTGGTGGTGGACCTCACTCGCGGCGGCCCTTCGGCAGTTGCCCTTTCAGGCTCAGGTGTGCTCTCCATTGGCTGCATGGGAGGGACTGTAGCCCTGCGTCGTTTGGGTGCATGGGATGTGCTGGGAGGTGTGTCTGGTCTTGCTACGGCAGGCTCTGCGGTGGACTGGACGCTCTCCCTGCATTCGCTCCCTTCACTGTCTCCTTCCTCTGCACCTGTGGTGTGAAACAGTGCAGGATTAACATTTCTTTCGATACTGTTTATCTACATGGTGCTTATGTCTGCTCTTACGTTCTCACTCTCTGTATTCCCTGTCTGTAATGCATATTGGGCACAATGGTCACACTAACTGATATGTGACTCACTAATTGGTTCATGGGACTACAACTCCCAGGATGCATCAGTGACTGTATATGGACTGTGGACTGGGGTTGGTTACAGCTTCCTGCCTTCTTATTACTGTATGGGCGCTATTATTATGTACATTGATGGGTATTTCATAGTGCCTCTTACCTTCAGTACTGCAGGCTGAGCAGGATGTATCCAACTGCGTGACCCCCGCAGCAGCTTCAGGCAGGATTGTGCCCTCCACCAGGTCCTCCAGGGCTGTGTTGTCCGGGACTGTCGATGGACCTCCTCCGGTGCTCCTAGCCTCCCTCAGCCTCTGGGCAATTCGCTCCTTGGCACGGCTGCGCAAATCGTACCAGCGTTTCTTTAGATCGTCAATACTGCGGTGTGTCACTCCCACAGCATTGACCCTTGACTTTATCTTGTTCCAGAGGCGTCTTTTCTCTGCCTCTGGGACTTTAAGGGAGAGCTTCCCGAAGAGCTTGTCATGGCTCTTCACCACATCCTCAATGAGGTACTCAAGTTCCCTCTCACTGAACTTCAGTTTTCGTTTTCTTGCACCTGCACCCTCCTCAGCTGCTGTATTTGCCATTTCCCTGGTTTGCAGTGGTCTGGATGCTCAATAGTCCTCTTCACAGCTCCTTACTGGCACTCAGCTTCCTGCTCTGGCTTGCTCTGAACACAGAATGCACCATGGGAAGAGTTACTTCCTGGTTCTGATGTCATCAGGCTGTTCCCAATGCGACTCTCGCAATTTGCGATCTCGCAATTTGCGATCTCGCTAATAACGATCTCGCTATTTGCGAGATCGCAAATTGAGTGTTTTCAGCTAATAGCGAGTTTTGGGTGCTTTTTCGCTAACGCGGTTAGCGATATTTACCGATTCTGTGTTTTTCCGCTATTTGCATCATGCATAGGGAATAGCGAGTCTTTATGTGCGATTCCTTATTTTTCGCAAATACCGACTCGCTATTTCTTTGCTTGATGCATGTGTACCCTAGGGGTTTTAGGTCTAATACTTATACCCCAAAATGTCTTTGTTCTCTTTGTGCAAGGGTCTCTAAGCCCAGTCCAAACCAGTTCTGTCCTCTCTTGTGCAGCTGCCCGGCAGGAGGTGGAGACAGATTGTGTAAGATAGACAGGCCCTATTCAGGTGCAAGGGAAATCTCCTTTCACCACTCTACATGCAGACCAGGCCTATTCAGGTGCTAGTGACAACTCCTCCCCATACTCTGAATGCAGCCCAGGTCTATTCATCCCAGCCCTGACTCATGCAGGAAAGGCAGCACACACATCAACCCCCCCCCCGGTGGCTGTCTGAGAGAATGCACCTCCCCAGCCCCTGTCACTTGTCACTCCAAAACCAGACAGTCAATACACAAACAGGCAGAGGCACACAGAATGGTTAAACAAGAAAATTTCTACTTTTTAAAAGTGGCAATTTCAAACACACAATTAAAAAAACATCTTTAGTAAAAGATGTGTTATTAAATTCTGAGATCAGAGAGCCTAAACTTTATTTTTTAATCTTATCCCCATGGGAAGATATGCTTGTAAAATGTTACAAATCATTCCCCATTATGTCATACAGGACAAGACAGCCTTTCAATAGTATTTCACTATCAGAACATGCCACACACCCCAGGGCATATCCTACCTTTCACATACACTGCACCCTGCCCACAAACGTGCCTTGGGCCTACCTTAGGGGTGACTAAGATATAAGAAAAGGGAAGGTTAGGGCCTGGCAAGTGGGTGCACTTGCCAAGTCGACATGGAAGTTAGCAAACTGTGCACAGGCACTGCAGTGGCAGGCCTGAGACATCCTTTCAGGGCTACTCATGTGGGTGGCACAATCAGTGCTGCAGGCCCACTAGTAGCATTTGGTTTACCAGCCCTGGCACACTTAGTGCACTTTACTAGGGACTTACTAGTAAATCAAATATGACAATCAGTGAGAACCAATCATAATAACAATTTACACAGAGAGCATATGCACTTTAGCACTGATCATCACTGGTAAAGTGCAGAGAGTCCTAAAACCAACAAACACAGGTCAGGAAAAAATAGGAGGAGGAAGCAAAAAGGTTAGGGATAACCCTGCAAAAAGGGCCAAGTCCAACAGTAACCCACTACTTCACACATCATAAACAATGCCCACTTGACCACAGATATGCAAGAACCCCTGCTTCCTGATGTTGCCCTCAGCTGCCTTTGACCCAGTTAACCATTGCAAACTCATATGCACCATGAAGTCTCAAATAGGATTTCCCGGCAATGTCCTTCACAGGTTCTCGTCCTACCTTGGCAACTGTTGTGTCCAAAATAATTATTCCAAGGGCCACACTTACCATTGGCCCGCAATATTAGGTAAGAAGGAGCAGTTGGCAACGTGGAAGGTTCAAACGTTTATAAGCCACCATAGAACTCTATATAGAGGAGCCTCGTCGATCCTCACCCATCAGGTGCGCCGAGGAAGACTGCTGGCTCCTTGACAGTAACACACTTTTATACATTATCAGTACAGCATACAAAACCATATATGTGGAAAAGTACCAGTTAGTCCTGGCGCCCCTAATGAGCTCATGCCTATTTCTAGTTTCGGTTACACATACAAAGGGTTACTATCTTTACAGAGAAGGTCGAAAGGGTGACTCCCTTCTCGTCCCAGGCCTTAGAGGAATTTGCCTGATACTCCCTTTTAGCAGATGTGACCTTGCTTCTCAGCAACTCAGCCTGTCTCCTAATTAAATGCAAGGAAAGGGGAAAGCAGAGGGTGTGCGGAAAAGACCACGTGACTCCCAAGTGAGAGAGAGAGCCGCAATCCAAGATGGAGGCGGTTCGGTTTCTCGGCCCTTTTTGTCGTACTAAACATAATCGGGGATTTCAAACCGTTTGATACACCATAACGAGGTAAACTATCATTAGATATACTGCGCTAATCATATCGTAATATCTTGAATACCTCAGAACGGCCCTTTTAGCGCAGCATAGCTAATAACGGGGTCAGTCTTCGAAAATACCCTCATCAATCTGCATTAAGTCGTGCGTCTCCTTCTGAGCCCGCTGAGTATCTATTCTGGTTTGGACGGGCTCGGGCCTGGGGATGGATCGGCGAACTTGAGCAGCACAATATGCACAGCAAGCAGGCCCGCACTGTAGACAAAGGCAGCAGGTGAAAATGAACCCCACTATTCCCAAAAGAATCATGAATAACTTCCATCCCCAGGTGGTCACCAGATCCCAAAACCACCCGGACAAAGACCAAGTACCAGTCTCGGTGTGAATTTCAGAGGCTAGCCGGTGCAGTTTCTGAATGGCTAAATGGACAGAAGGGGCGGAGTCAGGTATATATACACAACAGGAGCTGCCGATGACTCTACAAGCTCCTCCGCGATCAGCTAGGATAACATCTAAAACAAGACGATTTTGGAGGGTCACAAGCCTGGTCGCCTGGAGCTCCACTGTGATATTAGTTAATATTCCTGCAGTAGTATTAACCACCCCTTCCACTACTCTAGATAGCCTCCTGACTTCTTTACTATTGAGGATGGGTCCCCATATAGGCAATGCCCCTTTTATGATATCAACGAAGTGTTGGGCTGGAGTGTCAGTCTGGTCGGTGGCATCATTACTGGCGGCTTCAGCTTTTAGGCTCCGCCGATTTAAGGAATGCGATTTGTGATAATCAGAAGGAGCTATGTAGACCGGTGGGTAAAGAAAAGATAAGTAACATCGACCTGCCCATCCCCTGGGTAGCCAAGTGTATGCATTTTCACCGCACACAAAATAAACATTGGGAGGGGTGAGTGTTGGGGGACTACTAAAAGTCTGTAGTCTATAAGTGTAATTACATCTACTATAACCTACGGATAGATGTCCGGTACCCTGCACACAGAAGGAGGAGGACGTATTCAATACCGGGACCGGAATTATTTTCTCATCTGAGACATTTCGCTCCTGGAAATACTTGAAATACTCAGTAAAATTAAAGGTCATGAAATCCAACACTTCATCCCTCAACCAGGTATCATTCTCATGATCAGTGTATACGTTCATACAGGCGGCAGGATCAAGGGTACCATCCGTCCCCTCAGCATTGGGAGTAAAACCTTGGTGTGTCTCTATATAGGCTAAGATCAAGGCATAATCCTTCTCTGAGAATCGACGTTCATCTATAGCATAGTGTTCATATAGCATGGATAACATTTTGAACCAGGCTTCGCAACTACCTAAATAAGACAAGGGCATTGATATGAACAAATCTTGCTTATGCATCACTGACGGGAGAAGACCACAGACCCAACAATCAGTAACATTTGTGGAACTATGAGTCTGGTGTAGCATCTCAATGAAAGCATTATGTACATATGTCTGTCGGTGTCTCTCCTTATGAGGGGCAAAAGTCTGGAAATGATGTTCCTTAGGAGCAGGGGTAGACACTATCAAGGTGTGCACAGGATGGCGAAACTCTAGATATATAAACAGACCCAAGCATAGCACAAAGGATACAATCAATATAAAAATGAAAACAATTTTAACACGCAAACTCCATGAGGAGAACATTGGCAAATGCGGGGGAATGGTACGGGGTACTATGGGCCGCCCTTCTTCAGGGACAAAACGAGCAAAAGGGTACATTTCCTCACTAAAAGTCCAATATAATCTCGGGAAAAGGGCTACGAGCAGTCCGACCTGCCGGAGGGTGCTTCTTTCCTGTGTCCGTATAGAGCCTCACAGGCAGACTCCTATTGTTCAGAAAAAGAAAAAAAAGAAAAACTTCTCGCGTTGGGGTCGCACTTGACGCAACCCTTGTTGAAAGGAAACTCCACCTGGGCCCCCACCAGTCCAACCAATGTCTCTACCTTCGTTCTGAACAGAGCTTGACTGAAAGTTCCATGCTCTGAACGAGTTCAGTCCAATGTTCTACCAATCCTCAGGTCTTTGCCGAGGCTTCCAACTTCACTTGCCAAGGCTAGACCTGGGATTCTCTATTTCCGGGGCCGCAGGTGATATCGATCCCGACCAGGGGTGTCAGGATTCACAAACAAAGCAGGCACAATGGGATCAGACGAGGAGCTGGGCTCCTGACCAGACGCCTCACTCGGAGCAATTGAGTGGTCGCAAAAAGGGTCTTGCAGGCTCACAGCACTCTCCCCTCGCCCGTCAACTTCTCTGCGGGTGTCCAGGGAAAGTCGTTTCCTAGTGCTGGGCTCGCCCTGGTTTGGCAGGCCTTCCTCCTGGTCAAGCTGCTCCCTTGGCAATGGGAGAGGGACTCGCTTAAGATGGGAGATATGGATCCAGCGCTGCTTACCCTCAACTTTCACCGCCGTTCGCGTTGCCAGGAGCACCTGGTACTGTCGGGACCAGCGCGGATCCAAACTCGATTTTCGTTGATAGTTCCGAACCAAGACCCACTGTCCAGGTTCCACGCTGTGTCCGGGTCCCTCCGGCAGGGGCTGCAGTACAGCAGATATCTGTTGATGAATGGAATGGAGATCTTTAGTCAAAGCATACAAATAATCAGTCAACATAGGATGGTCGATGTCCCTGAAGGATTTGGGCCGAGGTACTCCCCACACGTTGGCAGGTCTGCCAAAGATTACCTCATAAGGGGAGATACCGCTCCGGGAATGGGGAGTAGTTCTTACGGACAACAGGGCCAGGGGCAGGAGATCAGGCCATTTTAATCCTGTCGTGTCCTGAAGTTTAGCCAGTTTCAATTTCAGAATCCCATTATATTTCTCAACTAGGCCCGCTGATTGAGGATGTCGGGCTGCGTGAAACTTCTGCTGAATGGACAGACCCTTGCATACATGCTTAACTAAGTCAGCATTAAAATGTGTCCCGTTGTCACTCCAAATCACCCGTGGCAACCCATATCGAGGGAAAAACTCCTTTACCAGAGCTTTCGCGGTTGCCAGGGCAGTATTTTCCTTTGTGGGATACGCCTCCACCCATTTACTAAAAGTACAGATCACTACCAGCACGTATTTCAGATTGTTAACTCGTTCTAGTGGTATGTAATCCATTTGAAGTACTTCAAAAGGCAGGGTGGGCGGCGCAAAACTACCCGCCAAGACGGGAATGCTAACCCCAGGATTATGTTGGAGACAGATCATGCAATGCTGAACCAGGTTCCTAGCTGTCTTATGAATATTAACATTGTACCAGACAGGATCCAATGTGGCACAGATGCCCTGGACCCCTACATGTGAAGGTCCGTGTGCCATAGCTACTACTGCATTTACAAATGCGTTTGGCAGTAACCATCTACACCTCTCTGACAAGTCAGTCCAACATCCATTCTCATCAAGCCTCCCCACCTGTTCTTGCCAGTATGTCAGTTCTTCCGGGGTCACCTCCTTTTGTAGCTCTTTCACACTGTCTATGGTGTTGTTAAAAACCCCTGCCTCTATCATTTTTGTCACTACAAACATGGAAGTGGTGTCAGACTGGGCTGTTTCCTTGGCGATCCTATCCGCAAAGGAATTTCCCCTCCCCACATCATCCACTACAACCTTGTGTGCGCTACATTTCACTATGGCCAGGGTTTTAGGCAACGTTAATGCAGCCAGCAATCGGTCAACTAATGGCCCATTCTTTATCTTTTCGCCATGAGATGTCAAGAATCCTCTTTCCGCCCATAACCTCCCGAAGCTATGTGCTACCCCGAACGCATATTGGCTATCGGTGTAGACATTTAGCTTCAAGCCTTTCCCCAACTCGCAGGCCCTGAATAATGCAACCAATTCGGCCGCCTGGGCCGACCGGTATGATATCTTGGCTGCCTCGACTACCGTTTGCAGGGTAGTGATCGCATAAGCCGCAGCTGTCGTACCATCCGGTAATCTAAAGCAGGACCCATCAACATACAATTCTCCTTGGGCATCAGATAGTGGGGTGTCAGTTAGATCTATCCGGCCCTTGGTTTCTTCTTCAGTTCGAAAAATACAATCATGTATGTCTTGTTCACCATCCCCTGAAGGGAGGGGCAACAGCGTGGCAGGGTTCAAGTTAACACATCGTTTGATCGTTATATGAGGTGCAAACAGGGTCAATTCGTACCCTGTAAGACGCGCACTAGTTAAGTGCTGCGTCTGTGTCCTGTTTAATAATACGTCCACAGCATGAGGCACCATCACTGTCAGATCCGTATTCAGGACTAGCCCTTCCGATTGTCTGATCGCTACAGCCACTGCCGCTGCAGCCCTCAGACAACTGGGAAGTGCTCTGGCGACATTATCCAAAACCGCCGAGAAATATGCACAAGGCCTTTGCTTACCACCAAAGTCCTGTGTCAACACTGAAAGAGAACAACCGTCCACCTCATGCACGTAGAGCACAAAAGGTTTCCGGTAGTCAGGGGTGCCAAGCACAGGAGCAGAGCAAAGAGCAGTTTTCAGAGCAGAAAAGGCAGTCTGGCATTCATCAGTCCAAGGTAAGGGTTCATGCACATCCTTCGTAGTTAGATACAAGAAAGGTTTAGTCAAGAGAGAATAGTTAGCAATCCATTGGCGACAGTAGGAGGTTATACCAAGCAAAGCGCGGACATCTCTTTGCGTGAGAGGAACAGGCATGTTAGTTATGGTTGCGATGCGCTCAGAAGTCAACCGTCTTCCCTCCTTCGACAGGAGATGACCGAGATAGGTCACCTCCGGTCGACAATATTGAAATTTAGAGAGCGACACCTTGTTACCATGAGTGGCCAAGTGCCGTAGCAGGGTAACCGTAGCATCGCGGCAACCCTGTTCTGTATCAGAGGCCACAAGGAGGTCGTCAACATACTGCAATAGGACATTACCTAGCGGCAATTGTAAGGAATCCAATACCTTTTTTAGGGCTTGGCTGTAGATACTAGGGCTTTCGGTATACCCCTGGGGGGCGCGACAGAATCTAAAACTGCGGCCCCCCAATGAGAAACCGAACAAATGTCTGCTATCCGGATGTATGGGAATGCTAAAGAAGGCATTCTTCAAATCAATCACCGAGAAAAATGTGGCAGTGGGAGGAATCATGGTCAAAATGGAATTAATGTCTGGTACCACCGGATATTGGGGTACCACAATCTTGTTAATTTCTCGCAAATCAATCACAAATCGGTAGGTATCAGCATAATCAGGGGATTGGGGTACGGGGGCTCGTTTAAGAATCGGAAGAATGGGACTGTTACAGACATTAGAAGCCGTTTCCTCCACCACCCCTGTTCTAATCAAGTCAGAAATAATGGCCAGTAAAGCGCGTTCCCCTGCGGGGGCTATTTTATACTGTGGGATCCTCTGCAATTTGGCATTCTGTTTCAGGGTGATGGACACCGGGGGAATTTGTAGGAATCCTACGTCAGTGTCCCCCAGGGCCCAAAGATCCTTCGGGAGTTGTTCAAGCTCAGGAGGTAGTGAGTCCGTTTTCGAAAAACATTGAACGGAGGGGATAGAGGTATTCCGAATGGTCAGATAAACTCCATCGGGGGAGCAATAGATGTGGGCATGCAATCTTTTCAATATATCCATACCCAGGAGATTTTCCCCACACTGGGAGGTGAGGAGGAAAGGCGATTCTACCGTAACCGGTCCCAGAGTAAGGGAAAGTGGCTTAGAAATGGGGCTCACCACCGGAGTTCCAGAGAACCCCACGGACACATTAGTCTGGCCAGACAGAGCGGCCCCCGGGCACGTGAAACAGAACTGTTCATAGCCCCTGTGTCAACCAAAAACTTACCTGATGCATCCAACAATCGTGCATGGACATAAGGTCCAGCTTGATCTATCGGGATTGACACATGCCCCTTACTCTGCCCTTGGCTGTCCTATGCTTGAGTATACCCGGCGTCTTCGTTCGTTACACGTCCATCATTGTAGTACTGTTTACCCTGGTTTTGGTCGAAATAATTCTGACTGTTCTCACCTCGGGCTGCCTGTTCTTGTCTCGTGTGTCCACCACGATGCCCACTCATCCTTCCCCGTCCGCGACCCCTTGAAGCCGTATTCTGTTCATATAGTAACGGACACTGCGCTCTCCAATGCCCCTCCTCTTTACAGAAAGCACATTGATTTATGCCCAAATCTGTTCGCCCAGCTGTTTGCGTTGGTCCCGCCCCTCTTGGAGCGAAATTCTGCAACCCTCGTCCTCTTCCTCTACCCCTCTCCACTTGCTGTAGTAACACTCGTGTTTTCAATTCTTTCGACTTTCTTTCTGTCTTATCCTTGCTCTCATTCTCCCGATGCTCATAATACTGAGCCATGCTCAGTATCGTAGAGGGCGTGGTGGTCGTCCAGGTACTCTCGGCTGCCTGTAACCGAGCCGATACCTCGGGTAGCAAATTTGTTACAAATCTATTTACAAATAAACGTACACCCCCTTCCGTTGCCAAGTCCTGTCCGCTAAAGTCAATGAATACTCCCTCAAACCTCGTCAAAAAATCAGAGACACTCTCGTCCTTCTTTTGCTTACAGGCCGTCAACTTGTCCCAATCTACTTTCCTGGGTGGGATCAGTGAATGCATATAAGTTATTATTCTCTCAGGCAAGGCCAGTATCTCAGGTCGGGGCTAGTTCCCTGGTTTACGATCTCTATCCCAGTTTCTCAGTTGATCCCATGTCCCACCAAATTCCGTAACATGGTCCTGGTCATGTACCTGGCGCCAAATGTCCACCGGTACTAATAAGGCAAAGAATAATTCAATATCTGCCAACGTCATTACTGCTGACGAGGCGGCCTCGGTCAGTTCCTTGTAATATGCGGTGGGGTTCTTTCTAGGATCTGGTAACTGGCTTTTTAGGGATAGTACCTCACTCCGCTTCCAGGGGGTATAGACCCATTGTTCCTGGAACCGGGCATCTACCCCGGGACGGGTAACGACGCCATGGGCATCTACTACTGCGGCAACTTCTGGATGGAAGATAGGGTGCACTTCCCGCATAGGGAACTGGGAGAATCCGGCGGGAGTGGCAGACTGCAAACGAGCTCTATAAGAGACCAAAGTCTGTACCTTCCCATACACCTCCTCCGGTGTCAACTGAGATTTATGGACCTGATCAAGAATATCATATAATATAGCCGGAGCCTTCCCTTCCTGATGTACCTGTTCCCACACAGAAATAAGACGGTTGGCCATATGCTCCAGAGCATGATGTTGCATCACCGGTTCATAGTCTCTCATAGTACTCCAAATATCAGCAAGCGTATAGATGGGATGTCGCATCCACTGGGATGCTTGTGTAGCTATAGTTTCCCTTTCTTCCGTTCCCAAGGCCGAACGAGTGAACAACTTCCTACCCTCAGTGAGACTGGCCGGACGTAGCGGAGTAGTAGCAGCTGTTACCGGCGTGGTACTGGCGGAGGAGGAGGGTAGAACAGGAGGGGAAGGCATTGACCCCAGCGACAGCTGAGGGGTCCCGGCTGCAGCTGTCGCCAATAAATTAGGCAGTATGGCCATAACTTCAGACACAGATGTCGGTAGCCGGGAGAGGTTCGGCAGGGAGGGAGGGGTAGTGGTGGCCGGGGGAGCCGAAGCCGAGGCCTCCAGGGACATATTTGGAGCCGGGGCCGAGGCCCCTGATACCTCCGGATATATCCTCTGTGGCACATAAGGGGGTGGTGGTCTGGTGTCCAGTAAATCCTCTATCTCATCTTCTGCATTCGGGCGGGTCACATAGCTCTTATCAACCTTTAATCGAAATTCGCGATTCATGCAATCCAATCCCCTTTCCACTCTGTCTCGGTCATAGGCCATAGCTTTCTGAGTAACATTCTGTCCGGCCTTGGCTCTGGCTACTTTCTCTTCCCTTATTCGCCGTTGTTTGGCCTCCTTCTGCCATGCAATTAGAGCATCAAACATGGCCTGCCTACTTCGCCTAGAAAACAGCTGTTCCTGTAGGAACGCAATTTTCTTCTCATCAAACGAACCCGTTTTGGGCCATCGTAACTCCTCATTGCCCTTGGTATACTTATGCCACAGAGTGCAGAACAACAACGGAGAGATCCCATGTTTGACATACATAAAATGGCTAGGACTGCCCTCCGGCGGGGCGGGTTGGCTCTCCGCTAGTCTAGAGTCACTTGTTCGACAGCAGCAGCCAAAACAATTCAATTTACTAAAACAGAACATTTTGGTTAGTTTTCAGACATGTATACACAAACAACAATCAACACGAATCATACACAACGTACAATCAGTATCAGAGAACCAAGCCCGTCGACTCTGGTTCACAGTCCAAACACCAAACTACACGCGGGATTCCGGCCACCCTCCTGGCTCACCACTAAGACCAGCCCCCAACGAGGACTTGCCCCGTCAGGAGTATGCCCTGTGGCTACCCAGTCTAGGTCGCGGGTCCCTCCACGTGCAATCCGTTTATAATCCTTCGGCGCGCCGTTTTTACTCAAATCAAATACAACCTGTACGTACTTCGAGTCAAACCACGGTAATGCTAACCTCGATCAAGCAAGACACCACCCTCCGGTGCGTGTCTTCAAATCAATGCACCGCTGTCCAGCGCGAGCTTCAAACAAATGCAATCCGTGTTCAAAATCAAAAACGCATCGTTCTCAACGAATGCTCTCAAATCAATCAAATAGCACACCGTCTCCAACGCGTGCCTTAACCAATAATGCACCGTTTACAACGCGTGCGTCAAAATCAAATCAATACTCACCGGGTGCACCCAGATACGAATGTTCGTTCTCCGCTGCCAACTCCTCCCGACCAAATCGATCCAGTTTCTGGGTTAAGCCCGTAGGACCCTGGTGAAGGGTAACTAGCAGCAGGGGACGTACCGAAAAGTCGTGCAGGGTGGGAGAAATCCTCAGGCTGCTTTCCCGCCAACCGGTCAGGACGCCCCCAACCCCACCACCCGAATACGGGGGGGAAGACCCTTTCACGGGGTCCCTTCGTGGTCGCCAACTGTTGTGTCCAAAATAATTATTCCAAGGGCCACACTTACCATTGGCCCGCAATATTAGGTAAGAAGGAGCAGTTGGCAACGTGGAAGGTTCAAACGTTTATTAGCCACCATAGAACTCTATATAGAGGAGCCTCGTCGATCCTCACCCATCAGGTGCGCTGAGGAAGACTGCTGGCTCCTTGACAGTAACACACTTTTATACATTATCAGTACAGCATACAAAACCATATATGTGGAAAAGTACCA
Source organism: Triturus cristatus (assembly GCF_964204655.1). Classification (NCBI taxonomy): domain Eukaryota; kingdom Metazoa; phylum Chordata; class Amphibia; order Caudata; family Salamandridae; genus Triturus; species Triturus cristatus. The sequence continues at coordinate 1,345,065,150 of NC_140589.1, forward strand.
GTTAGTCCTGGCGCCCCTAATGAGCTCATGCCTATTTCTAGTTTCGGTTACACATACAAAGGGTTACTATCTTTACAGAGAAGGTCGAAAGGGTGACTCCCTTCTCGTCCCAGGCCTTAGAGGAATTTGCCTGATACTCCCTTTTAGCAGATGTGACCTTGCTTCTCAGCAACTCAGCCTGTCTCCTAATTAAATGCAAGGAAAGGGGAAAGCAGAGGGTGTGCGGAAAAGACCACGTGACTCCCAAGTGAGAGAGAGAGCCGCAATCCAAGATGGAGGCGGTTCGGTTTCTCGGCCCTTTTTGTCGTACTAAACATAATCGGGGATTTCGAACCGTTTGATACACCATAACGAGGTAAACTATCATTAGATATACTGCGCTAATCATATCGTAATATCTTGAATACCTCACAACCTTAACCAGTTTGTACACATGGTCTAATACACATCACAAAATATCACTACCACCTGTGGAGTTCCCCAGGGCAGTATGGCATTCCTGTAATCTTCAGCCTATACATGAAGCTACTTGGTGCTTTACTCACAAGTAACGTAAAAGGAACAAATGATGGACGGATCACCCCCAGTCACAAAGATCTGGGTTTAATGCATTGTTCTTTCGCTCACCACTCCACCCCAGTTAAGACCCAGCTATATGCAAATCAGTCTTGACCATGTACCTTATGGGAACAGTCCAGCCAAAACTACCAAGCCAGATCCTCTCTGGAATGGAAACAAGCATCCTGGGACCAGTTTCGGGGCATCACCCCTCATAAGCCAGGCTAGCTTGAATCCAGTGACGCAGTGAGCGTGGGACCCACATCTGGGCATACCCTTCCCACCTAGGGCGACAAAAGCAAAAGGAACAAATGATGGACGGAATGCTGAACAATGGAACCATTCACCCCCAGTCACAAAATCTGGGTTTAATCCACCGTTCTTTTGCTCACCACACGAGCTTGGACCCAGCTATATGCAAATCAGTCTTGAACCTGTTCCTCATGGGAACAGTCCAGGTTAAACTGCCAAGCCAGATCCTCCCCGGTCCGGAAATAATAAATCTGGGACCAGTTTTGGGGCATCACCCCTCATCAGTCAGGCTATCTTGAATCCAGTGGCACAGTGAGCAAGAGACCCACATCAGAACATACCCTTTCCACTCAGGGTGACAAAAGCAAAAAGAACAAATGATGGTTGGAATGCTGAACAATGCAAACATTCACGCCAGTTACAAAGACCTGGGTTTAATCCATCGTTCTTTTGCTTACCACACCACCCCAGTTTGGACCCAGCTGTTTGAAAATCAGTCTTGACCCTGTTCCTCATGGGAACAGTCCAGCCCGAACTGCCAAGCCAGATTCTCCCTGGACCTAAAACAAGCATCCTGGGACTAGTTCCGGGGCATCACCCTTCATCAGCCAGGCTACCTTGAATCCACTGGTGCAGTGAGCACAGGATCTATGTCTGGGCATACCCTTCCTAACTTCCCACCTTCAGCACAATTTCAGCCAGGACACCATCAGAATGCAGACTAAGAAAAGAGAAGACGTTGGGCCTTTTCCATCTATGCACCCAAGTTCTGTAACAACATCCCTGTATCCATAAGGACTGCCCCAATACTGCTCCATGAAAGACTTGAAGATTCTAATCCTTAAAGAATAATACATTGCAAATGAATTTAGCATTCTCAACCCAGCTCCATATCCTTTTACTCATTAATTTTATGCTTGCCTTTGACCATATACAGCACTCCGCTGCCTTTTGGCTAGGTTCGACCTATAGAAATACCATATCCATGCATACATACATAAAGTATCTGTAAGGAAATGGGGTGTATTATTTGATGTGATTATGCAACCTCACTGTGTAATAAACTTACCAACCCCTTTAGAACCTTTAGGTTTCGGCTGTCAGACCCTCACCTCAGACCTGGGTAGCTGTGGCATTGAGCACCAAGGCTTACACAGAGGAACAAATGGCATTTAAACAGCACCAAAACAATTGAAGTAGAAATCGACACGCCACTCAAGAAATCCAACACCAATTTATAAAAATAGACTGTATTTTTTAAAGAATTCAGACACCACAATGAAAAAGATCCATGGGAGGGTTCTGCAGATATGGATTTTATAAGCAATAATGAATCAAAGATTTTTCACTCAACTGCAAACAAGCAGTAACAAATTTAACAAAGTTGACACTTAGAAACTTTTTCATGAAAAACTTGGGTAAGTGTCAATGTGGTCAGTTAGAAGTATTTAGGTTGACCACCTCCAGAAGGGAGCTAGTTAGGGGGACCAGCAAGGTCCTCAAGAACAATTATCTCCACAGAAGGAGCAGTCTTCAAGCAGTTACAGGCACTTTATCCACTTTGCAATGGATTCTTATGGAGTGGTCTTAATGCAAGGGATGAAGGATACTGTAGATGCTCCAAGGAGGCTGTGGATGCAACGTGATCAACAGGGTCTTCCTGGGGCACTTCTCGATCGACAACGATGATGCAGGGGTCCTGGTTAGAGGGTCGACGTCCCACAAGGTCCTCTCCAGTCTGGCCACTGGACTACCAATCGACCGGTGTTGTGGTCACACGCCAATACTTTCTGGGTCTATAACTCACCTACTGAAGGTCCCAGCAGCTCTACGACAACACTCCCGGGCTCAGTGAACTCAGGTGCAACTCTGTGTGTCAAGTTTTAGTCACAGGTGCTGCCCGACGGCGGTGGTATCAGCTTGAAGACTTTGGGCAACCAACTTGCCCCAGCAGGCATCTTTAGCTGTTGTGTCCTTTTGCTGCGAACAGGAGGCCTGTCTCTTGGCTTTGCTGGGCTCTGGAGGTGACTTCTCCTTGTGCAGGACATGGCAGGTACTGCCCTTCCTTCACTAGCCACCAGATGCAGTCCTTGTCGATGCAGCTTCTCTTTGCTGATCCTCCTTTGGCCCTTCTTCCAGTCGGTAGAGTTCTGACGTCTGGGTGCCTGGGGTGCCTCCTTTATGCTCTGGAATGGCCCTCAGGGCAGGATGCAAGTGGTAGCCAATGGTCTACCAGGTATCCTCCCATCTGGTGACTACTTCCTGTGGAGTGTGGCAGCTGCCTATCCCAGGATGCACCATTCTGCCCACTCCCAAGATGGTGTGACCCCTCTATCAGTGTTAGACCTCACTAGCCCACCACTGGGGTGTGGCTACATCAGGGCTATATGCCCAGGGAGAAACCAGTTTGGCAACTGGTTTCCTCTCTCTGCTCCGCATGCCAGCCTGTTTGCCTAAACAATGGGGCAGCCCTCCTCCCTAGTGTTACACATCTGCCCTTCAAAGACGGCTTCTCCTTTGAAGCCTGCCTTTTGGGGCTAACACTCAAGTGGCATCTTGCTGGGGCAGATATTTCCTCCAAGGCCAGTAATACCTCATTGCTCTCCTTCCTAAGAGTCATTGGCTCATCTATCCAGGAGGGCAGAAAGCTCTCCTGTGGAATAGGCTCCATGTGTACCCCGAAAGGCACAGGAGTTTTAAAGGCAACAAGGTGTAAGCTTTGCAACAAGTTACATTAATTTCGACTTGAGATACAATACAGGCTTAATGTAATGAGTTGTTTATTACCTTGGAGTGCCCACTTTAGTAGCACGATTCAGGAGTTAGCACAGCCAAGTGGTCAGCATGTAATCCTGTACTCACCAATTGGATGACCAGGTCTTCCCAGAGCGAAACCAGTGATTTCGCATGTTTACTGTCAGAACATGTAAAATGAATGTCCTGTCTGTGTCATATGTTGCACCCTGCCTTAGGACTCAGTAGACCTGCCACAGGGATGACTTACACAGATGCACATGAGAAGTAGTGGCTTTGCCATTACTTTCAATGGTAAAGTCGGGCTAGCATGGCACGACTGCTCTACCAGGCTACAGTTAAAAAAGAACAATTGATGGACAGAATGCAGAACAATATCATACATTCACCCCAGTACTGAGACCTGGGCCTAAAGCCTTCGGTTTTTTGCTCCCCATGCCATTCCAGTTTGATTCAACCCATATGCAAATCGGCCTTGACCCTGCTCCCTATGGGAACTGTCCAGCTCGAACTGCCAGGCCAGGCCAGTCCTCCCTGGACTGGAAACAACCATCCTATTATTATTATTATTATTATTATTTCTAAATTTCTAAAGCGCGAACAAATACCATAAATGGTGTCTCGGCGCTGGGCAGACAAGGAGGCACGTCCTGTGCATTATTGAGTGAATAGCCATGTCTTCACTTGCCTTCTGAAGAGCAATAGTGAGGGGCTGGTTTTTATCCTAGAGCCGGTTTCGGGGTTTCACCCCTTATCAGCCAGGCTAGCTTGACTCCAGTGGCATGTGGAGCATGGGACCCACGTCTGGGCATACCCGTCCCACTCAGGTGGCAAATGCAAAAATAACAATTGATGGACAGGATGCAGAACAATGTCATACATTCACCCCAGTACAGAGATCTGGGCCTAAATCCATCATTTTTTTGCTCCCCATGGCAATCCAATTTGAACCCCGCCGTATGCAAATCAGTCTTGAGCCTGCCCCCTATGGGAACAGTCCAGCCCGAACTGCCAGGCCAAGTCCTCCCTGGACTGGAAACAAGCATCCTAGGACCTGTTACGGGGTTTCACCCCTCATCAGCCAGGTTAGCTTGACTCAGGCGGCATGGAGAGCATGGGACCCACGTCTGGGCATACCTGTCCCACTCGGGGTGACAAATGCAAAAAGAACAATTGATGGATAGAATGCAGAACAATGTCAGACATTCACCCCAGTACAGAGATCTGGGTCTAAATCCATTGTTTTTTTGCTCCCCATACCACTCTAGTGTAAATAACCAAGACCAAAATAATTGTTTAGTCCTGATGAATGCTTAGGGGCCCCATTTGGGGACTACAGCAGGCAGAAACATGTTGCCCTATGACCATTGAAAAGGGTATATACATATTCTTCTCATAACCCCAGTCCTCTTTTTAACCCTATCCACAGTGCGCCACATAATAAAGTTTATTAGGTACCCTGGAGGTAGTTTTAATCACTACTGTATTATTTTTGCACTCTGTTCCTTGCTTACCCAAATACTATCACTCGTCATAAAACACCTCAGCTCCTCTCCACTTGGAGAGTTGTAGCCCACACCGTGGACCTCGCAGTCGGGGTGTGAGCCCAATGATGAAGCATGTCACCCTCAGGTGAGTGAGGGTTCTTGTCTTAAACGGGTCTCTTCCCCACCAGTCCCGTCACATATTCATATGTTGATATACCTGTCTTTTGTTTTTGTTTTTCTTGTTAAAAATAACAGACGTACTTCTTTGTGACTTTTTTCTGTTGCTATGAGGCACAGGGTCAAGACTGATTTGCATATGGCTGGGTCTAAACTGGGGTGGCATAGTGAGCAAAAGAACTATGGATTTAACCCAGATCTCTTGACTGGGGTGAATGTTTGATTTGCTATGCATTCCGTCCATCATCTGTGTGTCTTTTGTTTTCTCGCCCTAAGTGTGCTAGTTATGCCCAGACTTGAGTCCTGGGCTCATTGTGCCACTGGATTCAAGCTAGCTGGGCAGATGAGGGGTGAGGCCCCAAAACTGTTACCAGGATGCTTGTTTCCGGTCCAGGGAGGACCTGGCTTGGCAGTTCGGGCTGGACTGTTCCCAAGAGGCACAGGGTCAAGACTAATTTACATATGGCTGGGTCTAAACTGTGGTGGGATTGTGAGCAAAAGAACAATGAATTTAACCCAGATCTCTTGACTAAGGGTGAATGTTTGATTTGCTCTGCATTCTGTCCATCATCTGTGTGTCTTTTTTTGCCAGGCTACAGTGGCAGATTGCAGGACTCATTTTACTTAGGGGACCTCCAGGGTGGCACAACCAGTGCTGCAAGCCCTGGAGTTTTCCTCTAACTTACATGTCCTCGGTACCAGGGTACCTTATATGAGGGGCTTACAGGTAAGTTAGCCATTTTTAATTGGGTACAGACAATTTGACATACACTTTGGGGTCAGGGCCTTAGCACTGAGGTGTGGTTAGCAGGCCTGAGTGCACTCTCAGAATCAAAAAACCTGGGCATGACCCTATAAAAAGAGGTATTTCCTTGCAGTATCATATACTAGGGCCACCATTTCATGTACTTTATTTATATTACTTTTTTGTACTGGTAGGGTAGCTGGTGTCTCGTGGAGTAAAGCATACACTGGGATGTTAGATGGGGTCTCCTGTTAGTTACCCTGAGCTTAGTATTACCTATGAAACTTATGTACACATTCATTAATGATGACCCAGAATTGCAGGGGAAATATGAAGCTCACTGTTAGGCGTGTCACCCTTTGGTCGATAACTCAGCCCTCCTAAGGATTTCTGTAATGTTCTGAAAGCCGATAGCAATATATTTGCTTTCCGTTGCATATCCATCCTATGTGGCTGAAATGTTCCTTGGTCAACAAATAATACTCCCAAGTATCAATATGTGCTTACTTGCTCTAATTGTGAATTATCCAAAATCTATTTATACTTATGTTTTACCTTTCGATTTTTGCTAACCTCCATGATTTTTGCCTTTGTTTCGTTGATAACCATTCCGTTTTCTTTAGAGTATCTTGATATCCTGTTTATCAGGTGTTGCAGTCCAACCTTTGTTTGGCTAAGTAAGATAACATCATCGGCATATAGTAGGTTTGATATCGGAGTATTAGCTAATTTGGGTGGACAGGCATTCACCTCGTCCAATGCTTGCGTTAGATCTGCTAAAAACAAATTAAAATGTAGGGGGGCCTGTACACACCCTTTCTTCAGGCCTGATGTGGTTGGAATTTCTTTCATTATGGATGATCCATCCCCCATCTGGACTCTGACCCAAGTGTCGGAGTAGAGAAGTTTAATTGATGTTAAAAGGGAGAGAGGTATCCCTTGATCTATCAGTTTTTGCCACAAGAGATTTCTATGAAAACAGTCAAAAGCAGACTTGAAGTCCCCATAGCACAAGTACAGTGTTTTTTTCTTTGTAATATATTTATCCATTAACACAGATAACACAAGAATGTTTGTTGTAGTGCCTAAGCCTTGTTTAAATCATGTTTTAATTTGGGGGATTATCTACTTTTCTTTTACTCATTCTGTTAAATTTGATAATAATACACCTGCAAATAGCTTGGCATCAGTATCCTGTTGCGTAATAAGTCGATAATTCTCCGGCTGGGACCAATTTCCTTTTTTATAAATTGGAGCTATCAGTGAGCCTTTCCAGGTTTCTGGTATCGTCGATGATCTAACAATTTCCTTAAATAGTTTTGTCAAATATTCTGACCATAGACTGGGATTGTCCTTAAACAGTGCAAACAGTACACCGTTTGGGCCGAGCACGCCATTTTTTTGTTTCCGAATTAATTTACATAATTGCTTGTTTGTTATAATACTTTCTGGATTCAAGTCATTCCTTGATGTATCAGTCACATTGAAACTAACATTCAACATGTTTGTTTCCGCACCTGGATTAAGATGTGTTGACAAGAAGCTGATCCAATCTTTCTCACTCAAAGAAGATGTTGCAGCTGTTTTATTTGGTCGCGCTAAACCATTTATCAGTTTCCAGAATTCCCTAGAGTTCGATTGATTACTGCAAAAGAGCACTTTGGACCAAAGGTCATGTTTTTCTTGATTCCTTTCATCCCACAATAATTTCTGCAGGTTGTGGTTAACATTTTTTAGGTTAGAGCACAAATCTAAATCTTTAGTGTGTTTTTTTATCTGCCTTCTAAGATGGTTACGTGATCTTTTCATTATCCTCGTTGTTATTGATAATGAAATGTTATTCCTGTTTCCTAGTTGCATCTTTTGTTTTTTCTTATGGTAAGTTATAACTCATAGGATCGACACGTTTTTTTATGAAATCCACCCATTGTTCAATTGCAGATAAAGTTTTATCTTCAAAACAAGCTCTTATCCGGTTATGGGCTAATTTGTTAGTATCTTCTTTAGTGTGTTCTTTACAGATTAGTTTCCTATAATTTACTGTACCCGTCTGTGAGAAGGTGGCCTGATATATGCTGTCCACTAGTTCTAGTGGGTACCTTGTATAAGTCCAAACAACCCCTTATGGTGATAGGTTAAAGACAACCTTTATTGAAAGCTATCCTAGTGGTAGCTATGGAGAGCAGCCTTCAGGCTAAGTCTTGAAGGAATGTAAAGCAGCTTGTTTTACCAGTCTATAATCTCCTGAATGATCAACTGAAAGGACAACCACACCAGGTATATATTTAAAATATATGTATTTAGGTTAACACACCCCCCTCTAGTCTCTTTATGAGACTGGAGTTTGAAGTACTTAAGTTACAAGATAGCAATCATCAGTAATAGCACAAATACACGTTTGGACCCTGGGGGCGTACCAAACCATATACCAAAAAAGTGGTATAAGAACCACGACTGGAATAGACACTAGGCCTATAGCCTGTAGAATCGCTGGGGCCCAAGGAATCACCCAAAGTAGTGACAGAGGGGATCCACGGGGACTGTATGCAGTGTGTAAACACAACCGCGGGTTCCCGTTATCTTCTATGGGCAATGTTGCGGTTGGAAATTTAAAGATTAGGGACACTTTTAATCGAGTGAGGACCAAACCCTTTTGAACTTAGGAACTGGAGCACTGGAGTACTCGAGTTACCTCACTCAGGGAATCCGGGTGCATAGGTGTCGTTTGGTGTCGAGTCGCGTTGTCGATTTCAATGGAAGCCTGCAAGGAACTGCTGCCGTGAAGAGGAGAAGTGTCTGAAGAGATCCAAGCCTGGAAATTGGAAGGAAGGAACCTGAAAGCAGAGGGGACAGAGTCTGGGTCACTAGCCAGTGACTGAGGGCAGGAGGGACCAATGCCCACAGATGTCGGGTGCTTCAGGTGAGTTGATGGGTGTCTTGACTCTTCAGCCACGAGGTTCAGGAGGCGTCAATGAAGTCCACGAGCCGGATTCGAGCTGTCCCACGAAGTCTGTCGAGTGCTGCGGTATCGGCGATCAGAATGGACCCAACAAGCCTTGGCAACGGCAAGTCACTGGAATTTAGAGAAAGGACTGCAGTGCAGACCAACAAGATCTGAGGGACTCACCCAGTGAGGGCAAGTCAGGGCACGTCTGGAGCAACCAGGTAAGCCCAATCAGAAAAGGAGTTGACTTCGTGGGGACCTGCTAGCCAATGGGCTAGTGATCGCAAAGGAGCCTCAAGCAGTCGCACTTGAAGCTGACCCACGGGTCACTCGTGGAGTGGAGGCCAACAATCTTTGGTGCAGGAGGTGCTCAAGGCTGGGGCTACTCGGAGCCCAAATCACATCTTCGAGGAGGACCAGGAAGATAGTGTTGCTGCAAAAGTTCACTGTGTCCAGGGGTCACGAGTCCACATCACCCACGATAGCCACGGGCCACAGCTTTGCTGTGGACTCAGGGTAGCCTCAGGGAAGTCTGGAAATCCACCTCTGGGGATGCAAAGACTTTGGCGTCCGGCGGGAGCTTCAGAATTGCAGACCATTCAGTTGCTTCTGCCAAGCATGGGAGTCACTCCTTGACCCCAAGGGAGAATTCTTCAGTCTTCTAGTCAGGATAGAACGTCGAAGGTCCAGGATGTATGTTGCAGAGTTTCGTCCAGGGTAATCTAAAGTCCTAGGGACTGGATTCCTATACTTATACCAAGTTTAGGGGATGGACTAACTCTAAGGCCCCAGGTTACACCCCTTCCCCTTTGTCCAGTTTCATGCCAGAGCCGGGGCTGAGTGCCCCTGCAACCGGTTTGAACTGGGCTATGCACAGAGACACCTTGTGTGCCCCAGGCAGTGTCTCAAAAGCATTCTCTGAATGCACCCACCCTGCCCCAATACACATCTGCCTGTCTGGGGAGGTGGTTACACCTCCCTGTGACAGGAAACCTATTGTCCAGGCCTCCCCTGCTGGAGTTTCCCTCAGCAGCAGGAGGCCAGACCTGTGTCTGTGGCAGTGGCATCCATTTTGTGATGCCAGGGCTTTGGAAAGATTTAACCGGGTAGACCAGTGTGAACATGTCTCTCCCTCTAGAAGGGTGGAATGCTACCCCGCCGCCAGAACTGGCAGGGGGGTAGTATTCCAAAGCGTTTGACACCAAACACGACATGTTTTGATGCAGCCATTCCAAAGTTAGCATTTACCGCGAGGTTATAATGCACTTAAGAGTATATGGTAGGGCTGTATCACAGAACAGCCATAAGGAAGCATTTCCGAAAGCTGCAGAGGGGCATAGCTCATGCTTGGGCACCCTCTCACATAAAACCAAGCACTCAGCCTTCAGGATTGTCAAGGCCTGCCATAGGAGTGGCTTATAGGTTTATTTGTGTCTGGATATAGGTAGCCTATACCACTGTAAGGGGTGCAAGCACACCCTTACCCAGGCTGCAGTAGCAGACCTGTGGTGCCAGTTTGGAGTGCTTCCCAGGAGTGGCATAATATATGCTGCAGCCCCTGGTAGGCCTCTGAGGTGCCTATGCCCTAGGTACATAGTATACCATATACTAGGGGCTTATAAGGCAATCTAGAATCCAATTAGATATGTACCTAATGTACATGGAAACCATTTTAGAGAGGAAGCAGATAGACTGGGGCCCTGAATAGCAGGATCCCAGTCCAACTAAGTCATAAATCAGCAAAACACCAGGAAAAAAGTGGGGGCAACCATATAGTCAGATTCCACCTTCCTACACCGTCTGTCCAGGTAAAGTATTATATGCTGTATGCTTATTAATATACAAATTTGTAATAAGTATTTGCTGACTATGGTCACTCTCGGACACTTTTTCAAAGGAGAAAGAAGTCACATTGTTAAAGATATTCAATGAGACTACCGTATAATCGATTCTTGATTAGTGATTTTGTGATCGAAATTTCCATGCTGGTGGTGAGTCTTGGGGTAATCTCCCATTTAAAATTCTTAATCCCATTGCTTCTATATCTTTAACAAAGCTCATACCTAGTTGGCTTTGAATGGAACTGGCTACAGTGGGTAGTGTTTGATGTGGGGTTGCCCAAAGATAGTCCTGTTGTTGGGTTATGTCATCTCTCACATAGGGCACAAGCACATTTAAATTCAAATCCCCTGAGATTATATATTCTGTGAATGGATCCTCCAAAATTTGCTTTGTTAGTAGGGTAATAAGGGTAGTGCACATATTAGCTCTCACACTTGCTGTAGGATGTATGTATACATTTATGATTAACAGGGTTTTTAATTGACTATGTTCCTTATACCTTAACTTTACTAATGATAAATTTGAATTATTCATAAAAACCTGTTCATGGTCTACTTTTAATTCTATGGCGATAAATGTGGCTAGGCCCTCACTGGGGCATCCGCATTTATTCTGTTTAATTGCTTGCTCAAAATACCCTTTGTATCCCTCGAGCATTACTGGGTTAATAGACCAAGTTTACTGTAAAAGAATAGCCTGATAATAGTTAGTCATTGAGTTTAGGTGAGCATTATTATTTTTTTTTACGTTGTCCTCTAATATTCCATGAACATATTTTTAATGTTTTACTATCTTTGTTTATTTTGCCTGTTGGATTTCTTTTTTTATTCTGTCACTGCGTATTTGTACCATGAAGAGCCAAACAAATCCATTTTTCATTTAATCTAGTTGGTTTTTCTATTTCAATTGGATTCATTGTCAAATCGATGTTATATCTGTTTTTCCTATAGGACTTTTTAATACTGAAAATACCCGATGACTTGGTTTTTTTTGTTGATGGTGATTCAGGGATAAGGATATAGCAAATGGTTTGGGGTACACTGTTGGCTGTGGCCGACTAATTGTTATTCCCCAACTGTGAAAGACTTCCTTTGCATCTATTATAAGTTCAGCTACCAGACTAGAGTCCAAATGTATTAATGTCATTTCTCGGCCGCTATCTGGGTTTGAAAGAAATTCAATAGATTCAATGTTTTCACTCGAAACTTTCTCTAATGATTGAACGGATTTAAAGAGGTGAAGTATATTTCCTCTATTTAATATATCATGGCTGCCTCTAGTGCAATATTCAGGTGTAAAAATCAGTTGTGGTTTATCAGACATTACCGTTTGTTTACTTCCCAAACATATAGGAGCCGATTCCGATCCTGTATATTTTTTTCCCGTCCGACTCGTATCTGTAAATTTTTCCATACAAATTGTACAAGTCCCTACCGACCCGTGAAGTACGATTCATACGGGAAAAATACGACTTTTCCCGATCCGATTTGTACGGATCGGCCCGATCCTTACAAATCGGATCGGGAAAAGTTGTACCAGACGGACCCGGACACTTTTTCGTACAAATTGTAAAAATGCAGTCCAACCGTACTAGTACGATCCGGACCGGCTTTCCGATTTACGATTTGTACAGAAAATGTCCCGTACGCGGGGAATAACATTACCCACTACGAAGCGAACTTTGTACGACTCGTATCCCGGGAAAAGTTGTTCCCGGAGTGCGAGTCGTACAGGGGTACGAGTCGTACAGGCATACACCCCCATGCGTTGTGTATGTACGGTGCATACCCCAACATCGCGTATGTACTGTGCGTACCCCCAACATCGCGTACTCCAACATCGCATATGTACGGTGCGTACATAAACGATGTTGGGGTATGCCATGTTGGGGTATGCGATGTTGGGGTACGCGATGTTGGGGTATGCGATGTTGGGGGTACGCACAGTACATACGCGATGTTGGGGTATGCACCGTACATACACAATGCACGGGGGTGTATGCCTGTACGACTCGTACCCCTGGGGACTCTGCTTTTACAGCTGTTTTTGGCTCCCGTAAGAAAAGAGCCGTACGGAGTGCCGTAGGGACGAATCGTACTTGCTGGGCTGGAAACCGCTGCTTAAATACATACAGACGTCGCGTGCAAGCTGTTCCGGATCAGAATCGTTGGTTTATTTTAGCTGTATGGTCTTTTGTACGATTTGTATGGAAAGAGGCTTTCTGTACGAATCAAAGTTTACCGGGTACGAGTTGTACGGGAAAAACGCTCCATACAACGATTTGTACAGCCTTTTTCCAGGATTGGAATCGGCCCCATAGTAGGTACAAGATCATAATTTACAGGCTGAAACTCTTTAATATGTCCCATTACATCTTCTTGGTTCATATTTGTTTGCCTTTGGAGGTATTGGGGAGTTTGTTGTATACTTTGATTCGCATTTTGGTATTGCTGGTTTGGTCTATGTACTATGGAGGTTAATTGACCTTCCATACCCTCAATCCTTGGTATCTTATCTTTTCCAATTATAGGCAGGGTTTTTGTTATTTCCATTTTTTCCCATGCACTTTGCTTTGGATTTTGTTGAACCTGAAATGTTCTTTGTATTGTTGGTGAAATAGATCTTTCTTTCTCATTATTCCATCCCTCCTTGATCTTTACATTTGTGGTAGGGATCTTTAAGTTATCCTTTTTTTCCATCTGTACTTGTATTGTTCTCTGTATTGTTTGTAGGGAATGGCTTTTAGGTTTCTCATTCCACATCTCCTTACCTTTTACAATAGTGGGATTGATTTTTGATTTTTCAGTTTTTTCCATTATTACGGCTTTTGTGTCCGTTAAAGTCTTCTCTGTTACTCCATCAATTCCTGACAACCCCCTATCTATCCCACCTATCTCTAAGTCGTTAGAATTTCCTTCACTATTAGTTGTTAAACTGTGTGTCCCATTTTGCCTTTGTGTGTTGGTTCTTTGTTCCTTAGGATTATTTTCCCAATTACCTTTGTTGAATAATGCAAAAAACGTCATACTATTTCCATTAGTAATAGCGGTCTGATCCCCATTTAGTTCTTTATCTTGTTTTTCCATAATATCTTCATTTTGTTTTGTGTCATCATCCCCAACTGCATTAGGCTGTATTTGCCCTTGTACTGATATTGCTAAACTACGTTTGGCCTTGTTCCGTGCTTTACGCAGTTTTTTCTCATGTTTCTTTGACAAACAGAACTTCGGAGATACCTCTTCCCTGACCTCGCCTTCAATGATGGTTTCTTCTATTATAAGACTAACTCGATTTTTTACATCATATGTTATTCTTCCATCTTGTTGTTGGTTCTGATCTACTATCAGTATTCTATTATCCGTTGTAGCCATTACTGTGCTATATTTGACCTTATTTATTGCTTTGCACAATTTTTTCTTGATTTTCCTTGCCAAAGTGAATATTGGAGATTCCATTTCATTCACCTCCTGCTCTTTGGTGGTTTCTTCTATACATAGGTCAACCAGTTTTATTGCATCATTAGACATCTTTCTTTCATGTCATTGGTGATGGCCTGCTGAAGTTGTTAAACTATCAGTTTTAGCGGTTTCCCCTGTAGCAGATCGATGATCAACATTGCATTGCTGTTTTGCCTCCTTAATAGGGCCGGTGTCATTACTTTTTCTATTTTCCCCTTGTTCCTTGTGCCTTCCATTTTGCAGACTTAATTTTACATCTTCAAGTATTGTAGTCATTGCATCAGGTATGGTGATTAATTTGCTTATTTTTGGGGCATATGTAGCAGAAGCCTGGGATTGTGCTCTTTTTATCAGGTTATTCAGCTTTCCAATTTCTGATCTATGCCAGCTCCCGCATTTGCCATTACGTTCAGTAAATCAATTTGAATCTCCATTTTATTTGATTGAAATGTCAGAGCGTCTAATGTCAATGTGGATGTACGGTAAAAAATGTCCCAAATTGACCCTAGATCCCGACTGCTTGTAGTAGTAAATTTCTGGTTTTTAATGACAATTCTGATTTTGCTGGCAATGATAATCAAGTTGGGTTAAGTTCTCTGTATCACAATGGGAGTTTGCTTGATTTTCCTCTACTGTTTTTGTATTACAAAAAGATTTTTTGTTGTTAAAGGTTGTCCTGTCGCTTGGTGTACTACAAAGCTGTATATCATCATTTGTTGTTCCTAATTCTCCTTTATTTCGTCTATAGCCGTCCAGTTCATCCGTATTGTGATAATAGAGTATACTATTTTCCATATCTGGTCTTTTTTCTGGAATAATAATAACCCCATCGATACCGCCCATGGCATTACTACTAGTTGTACTGGGTAGTGTTACAGCTATTAGTGATTCTTGAGTGACCTGTTTGGCCAAAGGCGTTGGTGAATTAAGCTCAGTCCCAATTTCACTGCTGATCTTCTTAATTACTACTTTTACCTCCAAGGGTTGCGGGACCTTGGTAGTCAACATTTCCTGACATTCTTTAGGTGTATCCGTATTGCTCTGTTCTCCTTACATTGTATGTACTATGCTAAGCATTTCAAGATCTGTGACATGTCCCTCTGTTATCTCTGTATGTTCTGATTCTAAAGGATGCATACACTTGTCCTGCCTTTGTGCATCTAGTACTTGACCAGCAACTTGCATACTGTTATTTGGTTTAATCGGTGTTGGTAGATTAGCTGCTTCTGTTACTGTTTGCATTGTCATGATAGCTTCAAGTGGATCCTTCTTAAAATCAAATTTGTGCTGAATTTTCATGGACTTTTCGAACAATCGTGTAATTGGTGAAATTAAGGATTGATTCCCTCCCGCAGCATTTGCTTTTATTTTTTTCGATGCTCTTGACGCTTGCATTTTCCTTGTTCTTCTTGTGGGAGAACCAGAGGCTCGTTTTTTTACCTGAGCGCATATTACCACTATAGTCACTACTGCCTCTACTGTGCTATGCAATTTTTCAACTATTAGTTTATTATATTATTATTTTAACCTGGCTAGTTAGGTCGTTTTTGATCCTTCCTACTTTAAAGTTTACTCATTGAGTATCTAGGCGGATAGCCAGATGTTAATATGTAGAGTTTAAGGGCTTCCCTCTGTCTCACTTTACACCCTACATGCAAGGTAGTCATCCTCTTAAGTCCCGGACCCAGGCCAGGATATAGGACCCCAACAAATCCTGCAGTAATCCTGCACCGGCCAAGAAAGAATGTGAATTGTTATGGCCCGTAAATTAAAACTACTCGATCCACTTGGGCAAGCGATTCAGTAGTTTTCAATAGCGGTTATTTTTGAGACCGGGGAGCCAGGGTAGCACCAGTTCCAGCTGCAAGAGCGGGGGTGCCGCAAACGGCACCCGGTGAAGCCGGGCCATCCCCGCAACACCTGGGGGCAGTACTCTTGTCCAGCTAGATCTTCTAAATCAGATTCTACACCCGCTCAAGCCCGCAAGCCCACTTCCTTGTTTCCTTCCTCTTTCTTCCCACTCCAGATCTCGGCTTCAACCTCAGCCAGTCTGTCAGCTTCTCCCCCTCCACAACCACCGTAACCTACCCTTACTTCGTATAGGGAGTACGGGGAGAGGGGGATATTTCTAATGCCTCTCACCGTTGGAGGTGGCATTCCCGCAAAAACAAGCCGCAAAACACATGTCGCAAAAACAAGCCAGCCGCTGACCACCAGCTCCCTCCAAGCGCGGCCGCTCTTCAATGTCTCATTCACCGGCCCTCCCTCCCTGCCTCACTCAACCCCCGCAGCCGATTACGAATGGTGGACTTGCGGGGGGAGCGAGCGGACTGGGGTAGCAAGCGGAGACGTGAATGGGCCCAGCTCGATCCTCAATGTAGGAGCAGCAGTGGCAGCGGCGTTCTTGGTGGCGTTCTCGGCAGTTTTGCAGTTTCTCGCTCCTCACTTACTTCGCTCTTCGCACACGCGGCTAATCGCAAGAGCTGGACTGGAATTCAATGAAACTCAGTCCCTCAAGTTACATCATACGCAGCTCCTGGAATCTACACATAGGCTTTGGGGAACTGGCATAATCTGCACTTGCAGGCGAGAGAGGCGGTTTGTAGTTGTTTTGGTAGCGCCATTGGCAGCGATGACACAGGCAATGGGTGGTGCAAGCTGCAGTGGGCTCCTGGTCAGGGCCCTGGCACTTATTATTTTACAAAGTAAGCACTGCACCCTGGTACTAACCATTTGTTGTATCCAGCAGAGAAATCTTTTGAAGGGTTTATCACCATTTGTGGTGTGTGCATCAGTCTGGTTTTTACCCATTCTTTTTTCCTGTCCTTTAAAACTCCATTTCAAAACTGAGAGATAGCATGCACGCAGTCACCTCACTGTCTTTAAAAAGCGCCTAGGCGCATATACCATATTAGGTCTCGCCTAGGAAGTGCATATGCTGTATGCGCAGTCTCTGCGAGACATACTGTATCTACTGTATGGAGTTTCGACATGCCCCTCACTTGCCATTGGCACCTGTGTGCATCTTTTAAAATCTGGTTCTTTTGGTTGGGGAATCCATCACATTTGTCCCGCCTTTAGTGGTTTAGTTCTGCCCATGGCGACTGGTCCCTTCACATATCTACTTCATGATTTACGTTGTTTTTGATGGGCTATTTTTTAAGTTTGTCTTGATTGTGGCTTGCTAAGTTTCAAGGGTGGTGAAACAACCGAGATTAAGTCGACGCAATTCTGCTCTTAGGTAACACCATTATCATTTTTAAATCACAAGGCGTCCACACAATGGGAGATACCGCATCTCTCATCCATGTTAACATTTTTATTTATTTATGTGCTTTGTGCTTTTGTATATAAAATATATTTACAATTTTACAAACTCCCCCCCCCCAAGATAACGGAGAGCTATATATAGAGCCTCCCACCGATACTAGACCCCCTCTAGCCCTACTTTCAATTCCGCTCTCAGAACGCGGGTGAAAATCAAGTGCTAGAACTTTAAATGCATGAGTGGGACATACAGAAAGACGCACATACTTGTGGCAGCCATTTTGAAGCAGGATGCATTCCTTTACCACCCAAGAATTACCTTCATCCTGATGGGTATTGGCATTAATTACTGTCAAAAAAATGTTCTTTTTAAAACAACTTATCAATAAGTAGCAGAAGAAAAAAAAACATAAAATTCAGTTGTAATATAGTTTACATTCTATGATGTAAAGCTGTGGTTACAATAGAAACTTTGAACGTTAACTATATGTGTTCAACAAACTGTCCGGTCAAGCATGGACATTCTTAAAATGGTGAGTGCATGGTTGGAAGATGGTGACTAAGCTCCCATTGCCCTCACTTGCTCCCGGTCCGTGTTGTGGCTGAGAGGGGCGGGGGTCCTCACTGTTCATAAACCAGTGCTACTAGGAGGCGCATTCCTGGGGCTGCGTGAAAAACTTGAAAATTTAAAAGCTGTTTTCTTATTTCCCTTGGTGCCTGCAATGGGTCTGATGCTGTCTGAAACTGGGGTAAAGTGCCTGCCTGAGGGCCTCTACAGTACATAGTTCAGGTGGCCCAGGCCCTCCCCCTCGTGTGTGTCAGCCCGGCTGAGACAGCTTCCCGGGCACACACACAGACAGTTTTTGAGCTTATCGCAGACGCACCCGAGAACTTCACAGGTCTTTAAAAGACCATTTACGTGTTAACGAGGCTTTGTTGTTTTTTTCACCCCTACATCTCCACTCTGCCTATTGCTGGAAGAATTAGCCCCCCCCCCCCGAATATTTAAGTAACGCCCCATCCCCTCCCCCCCCCACCGAAATTTGGCTCTAGTTGCGCCTCTGAGGTGGGCTAGTGACGCTTGCCTGCTGTATGCCCTACTTCTGCAGGAATGGCGCTGCATGCAAAGTGTGCACACATGAACAGAACCTTTCCTAGGCGCTCTGGCAGAGCGATATGTCGATTTTAATCTCGCTGAGGATACTGTATCTATTTTTCTGAATGCCCAACTCCAGAAACTCCCACAGTACTTTATCCAAGCGGTGTTCTAGTATATAAGGAAGTGGCAGCATTTTCTGTCAGGCAGCTTCTCTTGGTTTCCAGCCATCCACATAGGAGATAGTTTTAACTGCTGGCCTCAGGCTTTTCAGAGTTACGTCTGTGTTAGGGTGGCCAACTGGCATGGGTGCAAATTCAGGATGGGGAGTGTAAAAATTCAGGACAAGGGGTCAAAATTCAGGACATAAATTCAGAACAGGATGTCAAAATTCAGGACAAAAATTCGGGGCAACAGGTATGCTTTGCAGACACATCAGTGGATGTCATGCAATAGTATATAAATAAATAGGCAAGGAACATAAGTACAAGTCACTTCTCCTGCCCTGTCACTTTCTCCTGCCCGGTCACTTCTCCTACCCCGTCACCGCTTCTTCCCTGTCATTTCCCCTGCCCCGTCACTGCTCCTGCTCGTTCACTGCTCCTGCCCTTTCACTGCTCTGGCCCCGTTACTGCTCCTGCCCGTTCACTGCTCCTGCCAGTTATCTGCTCCTACCCGTTCACCGCTCCTGCCTAATCACTGCTCCTGCCCCATCACTTCTCCTGCCCCGTTACTTCTCCTGCCCCGTTACTTCTCCTGCCCGTCACTTCTCCTGCCCCGTCACCGCTCCTGCCCATTCACTGCTCCTGTCCAGTTAGTACTCTTGCTCATGCTCGATCACCGCTCCTGCTTCGTCACTTCCCCTGCCCCGTCACTTCCCCTGCCCCGTCACTTCTCCTGCCCCGTCACTTCTCCTGCCCTGTTCACTGCTCCTGCCCTGTTCACTGCTCCTGCCCTGTTCACAGCTCCTGTCCGTTCACTGCTCCTGTCCCGTCACTTCTCCTACTTCGTCACTTCTTCTGCCCTGTCACCTCTCCTGCCCCGTCACTTCCCCTGCCCCGTCACTGCTCCTGCCCGTTCACTGCTCCTGCCCTTTCACTGCTCTGGCCCCGTTACTGCTCCTGCCCATTCACTGCTCCTGCCCGTTCAATGCTCCTGCCAGTTATCTGCTCCTACCCGTTCACTGCTCCTGCCTAATCACTGCTCCTGCCCCATCACTTCTCCTGCCCCATCACTTCTCCTGCCCCGTTACTTCTCCTGCCCGTCACTTCCCCTGCCCCGTCACTTCTCCTGCCCCGTCACTTCTCCTGCCCTGTTCACTGCTCCTGCCCTGTTCACTGCTCCTGCCCTGTTCACAGCTCCTGTCCGTTCACTGCTCCTGTCCCGTCACTTCTCCTACTTCGTCACTTCTTCTGCCCTGTCACCTCTCCTGCCCGTCACTTCCCCTGCCCCGTCACTGCTCCTGCCCGTTCACTGCTCCTGCCCTTTCACTGCTCTGGCCCCGTTACTGCTCCTGCCCATTCACTGCTCCTGCCCGTTCACTGCTCCTGCCCGTTATCTGCTCCTACCCGTTCACCGCTCCTGCCTAATCACTGCTCCTGCCCCGTCACTTCTCCTGCCCCATCATTTCTCCTGCCCCATCACTTCTCCTGCCCCGTCACTTTTCCTGCCCCGTCACTGCTCCTGCCCATTCACTGCTCCTGCCCTTTCACTGCTCCTGTCCAGTCAGTACTCTTGCTCATGCTCGATCACCGTTCCTGCCTCGTCACTTCCCCTACCCCGTCACTTCCCCTGCCCCGTCACTTCCCCTGCCCCGTCACTTCTCCTGCCCCGTCACTTCTCCTGCCCCGTCACTTCTCCTGCCCTGTTCACTTCTCCTGCCCTGTTCACTGCTCCTGCCCTGTTCACAGCTCTTGTCTGTTCACTGCTCCTGTCCCGTCACTTCTCCTACTTTGTCACTTCTCCTGCCCTGTCACTTCTCCTACCCCGTCACTTCTACTGCCCCGTCACTTCTCCAGCCCCGTCCCTGCTCCTGCCCGGTCACCACTCCTGCCCTTCACTTCTCCTACCCGGTCACCACTCCTGCCCGGTCACCACTCCTGCCCCATCACCTCTCCTTTCCTGTTGCCCCTCCTGCCCATCACTGCTCCTGGCCCGCCACTGCTCCTGCCCTGTCACTTTTCCTGCCCTGTCACTTCTCCTGCCCCATCACTTCTCCTGCCCGTTACTTCTCCTGCCTGGTCACCTCTCCTGCCCCATCTCCTCTCCTTTCCTGTCGCCTCTTTTGTTCCGTCACTGCTCCTGCCCTGTTCACTCTGTGTACAACATTGACAAATTACACAAGGTGGCAAGTTCCCCACAGTACTCTGTTTGGGGAAAGCTCCTCTGTAATCACTAACTACGATCTCGCTGGCACATGATATGCTAAAGGCAGACGGCAGGCGCATTGTCATTCGAAAGGCGATAATCAGCCTCAATCAGAATGACAATGGGCCTGTCCACAGACTGAGAGAGCTCAGGGAGGGGCTGCTGCAGCCTTCGGAGTTCAACACAGAGAAGTGCAAGCTGGCTCCTGAGAACTTTTAATCTCTTGGGGCATCTCGCAGGGAACGCTGTAATTAATGTCCAAAATTATGGACAAAAGGCGTCCGTAAAAGGAATGGTTACGGACAACGGACATCACACCAAAATGAAGGACGGTCCGTGAAATTTACGGACGGTTGGTCACCCTACTCTGCATTTTTCTTAAAACTATTTATTGTCTAGCACGCCTCTGTTTTATTGTACAGAGCAAATGGGGCCCATGGTTTTTATACTTCACTCGCCGCCTGCTGGGGGAACTGGCAGAGTGGCAGTGTAGTTCAGATAGAATGGGGAAGAGGTGTAAGAACGACAGAGGTGTGTAGTGTTTTTATATATTTATATATATATATATATATATATATATATATATATATTATATATGTACATATATTTATATATATATATATACACACACACACATACACTGCAGTGCTCTCTATCAGGTCGTCCAACGTGGGCCATAGCAGACGTCTCGTATCCCGCTAATGCAGGTCCTCTTTCAAGCCGTACTTTATTATGAACTGAGGTTTATTTTCTCTATTTTTTAAATGCTATGGGCCCGATTCACAGAACTAACTTAAGACAAAATCCTAAACTTACTACCATTTTGGTATTCACAGAAGGCACTTACTCATTTTGGTATTCACAGAAGGCACTTACTCCTTTCGGTATTCACAGAAGTCTGGAAACCTAACTTTAGGACTCCTAAAAGTCTTAAAGTTAGTATTTATCTCAGTTTAGGAGTAGTAAAATTAGGACTCCTAACTTTAGGACTCCTAAATGCCTTCTGTGAATACCGAAAGTCTTAGTTAGGATTCTTCTCAGTTTAGGAGTAGTAAAGTTAGGACTCCTAACTTTAGGACTCCTAAATGCCTTCTGTGAATACAGAAAGTCTTAAAGATAGGATTTTTCTAAGTTTAGGAGTAGTAAAGTTAGGAGTCCTAACTTTAGGACTCCTAAATGCCTTCTGTGAATACCGAAAGTCTTAAAGTTAGGATTTTTCTCATTTTAGGAGTAGTAAAGTTAGGAGTCCTAACTTTACTACTCCTAAACTGAGAAAAATCCTAACTTTAAGACTTTCGGTATTCACAGAAGGCATTTAGGAGTCCTAAAGTTAGGACTCCTAACTTCTGTGAATACCGAAATGAGTAATTGCCTTCTGTGAATACAAAAATGAGTAAGTGCCTTCTGTGAATAACAAAATGGTAGTATGTTTAGGATTTTGTCTTAAATTAGTTCTGTGAATCGGGCCCTATGTGAGTATACTTTTTTTTTCTTTTGTAGCATAGACATTAACCCATGGGATGTTAGAGCTTTACTTAATAAAACGTTGGCAGGTTGGATCAGATGTTCAGTGATCCTGCAGCTTGTCACAAGCTAAACGAGCTACAGAGGATTGGGGATGCTCAGCTCATTTTCAGGTAAGGGGATTGGAGGTTAGTGTGTATTTTTAAAAAAATGACAGAGTACTTTCTTTTTAAAAAACAAAACTAGGTTTTGGATATTTTTTCAGCTAATTATTTTTAGGTCTGGCCCAGAGACAGCTGTAACTTTTTGTCCAATCGCAAGTTTTCTTAAAAATGCAGACTGTGTTTTGTTCCAACCATCCATTGATTTGTTTAACTGGCATTCCCATTTTGCGTCTGCGCACTACAGCATAAACCATGGGGCAGTAGGTCAGCCCTTTTAGCTATTGGCTGTCTTGCACAGTGATTGGCGCCATTTTGATCCTGATAATGTGCTCTGCCGCCTGAAAAGGAGTGTACTTAAATACGAGTGCTGGCCTGACCAGGCTGCTGGAACACACTACTTTTAGGTTGAGCATTCAAGACCTCTTGTATATACTTTAGTATATAATCATTATATACTTATATGTGTATGTACTTTGTGGTCTCTGGATATCAGCCCTAGGACTCAGCCGCGGCCCGTGGAGGGAGTTCCGTGGGGCGGTAAGGGGGGGGCGGGGGGTTCTAAAAACCGGAATATGGATAATTGCAGGTAAGTAAACAATTAAATAAATAAAACGAATTTCGTAGCGCGCGCTGCATCGCATTTTGCGATGCAGCGCAAAATGCAAAATACGTTTTATTTATTTAATTGTTTACTTACCTGCAATTATCTCCATATTCCGGTTTTTAGAACCCCCTAGCCTGCCCCTCCCCCGCCCCGCCTTACCGCCCCACGGAACTCCCTCCACGGGCCGCGGCTGCTAGGACTTATATGCTTCAGCTTAGGGACTTTTTTTTCTGCTCAACTGCCTCTATTTAACTGTCTTGATGGAAAACGATTAGCAGAGGTCAGTGAAATACCAGAATTGCTTTCTGCTGAGGGACTTTCTTTTTTAAATTTTTCTGGCAACTGCCTCTATTTAACTTTCTTGATAGAAAATGACCAGCAGAGGTCAGTAAAATACCAGAATCACTTTAGCATTCCTTAATATAAACGTTCTGCAAAAGTTCTTCCAACTAAGCTTTTATTTGGTGGCTAAATTTTCACACAGTCTCTAAGGGCCTATATTCAAAGTTATTTTGTGGTCGCAACAGCTCTAAATCAAGATTGGCGCTATAAGCCCAGCGCGCACACATGAACAGAACTGCTTCTAGGCGCTCCGGTTAGATGATGATTCGAACCCAAGCACGAGCCCTGGGTCCCAAAAATATAATTTACCTATAGATCACTGTCTGCTCTAAGTTTATGTACTTCCACCTCAAGACTCGAATACTTATTGCAACAGCCTATTATCTGTTAGCTTCCGTTAGCTGCGTGGGCTGGGGTGGAGGACACAGTCGGGTCCTATTACACCCTCCAGGGCTATTGTAACAGAACAATGCTGGATATTTCTGCTTTTAGGACTGTTTTGGGTGGGAAGCTTTCACTATATGTTAATGTCAGAACGTGTCCATACTTTTAAGCTTACTGAAATGTTACAGCAACACCGCATTTGGCACAAATGCGTGAAATCAGAGGCGTTTTAAGGCATGGGCAAAGTGGGCTTTGGCCCAGGGCCCCCAGACTTTCAGGCCCCACCTCCTTAGGGATCTGGCTCTGTTCTCTGCACAGCAAGGCCCTGGTAACCTTGAATGATTCTTAAAAATAGATTGTTTTAAATACTATTTTCCATTAATGTGTTTTTAGGTCTCGCCTATACAGCGCGCATGCGGTGCATAGGAAAAAGACCTTAAGCTATCGCTTAGGTTTTTGTTCCTTAAACGTGCACGCGTTCCATTGCCTTCAATGGCAACGCGTGCACGTCTGGCAATTCCCTTGCGGGAGGAAGCTTGACACCATATGTTTGTAATTAACTGACAAACACATGTTGCCCCTGGCTCGCTCCCGCAAGGGAAACGCTTCGGCCGTACTCCCCTCAACTTTTCTTTACTAGTTAAAACTGCCATTTTATGATTGCCACTAGATGGCAGAAGCACCTTGCGTAAATTGAGTTTCTCGCTCGTGTTTGTATGTGTCATTTTACGAAAATGTCTTTTTAGGTCTCGCTGGCGTTGCAGCGCGAAGCGCTGCCGCCAACGAGACTTATTGTTGCCGTGTTTGCTCCCAAGGGAGACAGACGAGGGCACGCGCAGCGATCGGGGTCTGTGGACGCGCAGACGCACAGACACACGGGTGCGCACACACGCCTAACGCGCGCGCACACACCTCGTTGCTGACTTGCTCCACTTTTTTCTAGGTTGTGTCTCTCTACCGTCTGGGACTACTGTCCCTCCAATCGATTTACTTCTATCTTCTGTAAATACCCCCCCTCTGCTTTCTAGTTTTCCTGTTCCCTCTGCCTCTCTTTTCCGCTGTCCCTTTGTTCCCCCACCTCTCACGTTCTTCTCTTCCTTGCTTCACTCGGCCTTATATCCCTCCAGGTGTGCCACATCCTCCAAAGCTCCACCCCTCTCCTCTCTTCTTTAACGTCCTTTTTGCTGCAGTCTGTCTTCTATCTGCATCTCCATCTTCTCCCTATTTCACCTCTTTCTCTCCCCCTTTGTCTGCCTTGCCATCTCTTCTCACTCTTCCCTTTCTCCTCCTCGCTCTTTTCCGTCTCACTGCTCTCTTTCTCCCCTTTCTTTCCTCCATTTTTCGTTCTCTTCTTCTCTCTGTCCCTTACCTCTGCCTATCCCCTTTCTCCCGAGTTATCTGAGCTCCCCTCCTCTCACCGCACACCCCCTCCCCTCCTCTGTTCTCTCCCTGTGCTCCAGGCGGTCTCTTTTTAAGGTCTCTCCTCGACGTCTCTCTTCCGGAGGTGCTCAGACCGTGCCCTACTATGGCTCTCATTGCTGCTCTGCACACCTGCCCCCCCCCGCCCACCAGGGGCCACAGAGGACTGCCTGTCCTGGCCCCTCCCTGGGGCCTGCATCAACACTCCTGACACTGGTAACTCTTGCCATTAGAAGTGTGACCTGTGCGGGGGCCGCTGGGCACCCCTGACACCTGGGCACCGCTGGCAGAGATGTTTCCGCCGAGGCACAGGTGAGACAGTCACACCTCAGCCCTCCTTCCTAACACCTACACCTCGGGCTGTTGCCTGCCTGCATGAAGGCGGACAGAAGCCTCACCACCGAGCCGGGGCCTGAGGTGGGGGCCATGCTTTGCTCCCAGCACCCGCTCTGTATCACCTTCTCTGAGGTTGCAGTTCCGTTTCCGGTCTCGTGGGCTTTGAGGTTGTTCTGATACTCTGACCTTTCTCCTATTACTGTTGTTGCGGCACCATTAACAGGTGAGGTCTCTGGGGCCTGCGTACCCCGTGCAGTAAATAAGAGCATTTGTTTTTAGATCTGGTTTACAGACGGCTTTAGGCAATGACCACTCTAAAACAAAGGCTACAGTAGTGGCATTAAAGTTAGGGGCAGTAATAAGCAGTGCATTATGGGGTCACACGTTATAGTTAGCTCGCTAAACTATAAGTGGGAAATTTCAGTGGTTCTTCAGTTTTTAAAAGTAAATTCTTTGAGAAATGAGACCATATTGGAAAGTTGATGACAAATGAATACTTATATGAACCGCCATTATGACAAATGATGAACTGGTACCTTCATCAAATGTCAGAGACAAACTTCTCAGATTGGCCCAGAGGGTAATATGGGAATGACAGGAACAAACAATAAGCATTTGCAATGCAACAGGTCTCACATTTACGCGAGTTTGAGCTATTGGCATTGTTAATGACAATGCCTTTTCTTTATGTTTTGGTTTTTGAAACCTCATTAACCCCTTCGCTGCGGCGCGAATTCCGCTGCAGCGCTGGGGGGGTTTGGGGTGAGCGCGGCGCCGCCATGCTCATGACGGAACCACGCCGTCATGAGTCACGGGCGAGCTGTGCTCATGACGGCGTGGTTCCGTCACAACTCCGCCCACTTGCATTGATCGCCCGCACAGGCGGGGAATCAGTGCTGCGTGGGCGGAGCGGCAGCCAACGGCCGCAGCATGACGGAACCACTCCGTCATGAGCACACGGCGCCCGTGGCTCATGACGGAGTGGTTCCGTCATGAGCATGCAAGGGGTTAAAACGCATTGTCATTTACAATGCCAATAGCTTAAACTTGCGTAAATGCGAGACCTATTGCATTGCAAATGCTTGTTTTTAAAAGCAAAGGAGGGATTTCTTCGTGGTTTTGTTTGCCTCCGATTCATTTTCTTTTCTTTTCCCATTGTCTTTCAGGTAGTGCACTCTTCAATTGTTTGCTTTTATTTATAGATATATATATATATATATATATATATATATTTTGTGCAACTTTACAGTTTCTTGCTGCGTTGTGCATTAGTGCAAGGACAGACTGTGAATAGCTCGTGTGGGGGATTTTTTCTGCAGCTAGTTGTTTTTGTTTTCTCTTCATTACGATCCTTCATCTCACCCCCCTCCTCCTACTGCTCCCAACATTTTAAATACAAAGGCAATTAAAGAAGATGAGTAGGAAGGGGTGTAAAATTCTACCAGTGCCTTCTCTGAGCAAAGCCAGGTCTGCGAAGGGAAAACAATATTTTGATGGCAGGCTTACTCAGCAAGCCCTCCTTGAATTCATGTTGGCGAAGATATGAATTTGTAGATGATCCCCGAAGCAGCAATGCTGCGCGCAGGTTGATGCTAATCTCAGGCACGAATTCCTTCAGAACTAAGAACCCGTCGCACTATGTCCCTCTTATCCAGCAGCAGTTGTGTGATGCTTAAGTTTTTATGTCCGGGAGGGTGAGATCAAGCGGTTTTGGATGGCGATCCCATGAACATCAATGGATGGGAAGAATGTTGTGGAGCATGAGAACGTTTTACGAGCAGGCAATCTTGTTGAAGTCTATGGGAGGCATTTCACTGGTTGGAGAGTGAAGATGAGTCCAATAGGGGCGACCCCTCATAAGGGCTGCTAATAAGCCATTTGGCCCCTAACGCATTGACATTGTGAATATTTGCTGTTTTGATACAACCTTCAAAAAGCAGACTTTCAGCCTGCTCATGTGAAAGAGGATAAGCACCTTTCTAGCACACATCCTCACATTTTTTTTTTTAACTTTATTTTTCGTTTTAAAACATAAAATCTTATTACACCCCCCTCCCCCCGACATCAGTGAAAGCAGTACATACAGGTCCAATCAAAACACATATACTCATCCTCACATTTAAAATACATCTCTAGGTACATGCATGACACACTTGTACCTGTTTTATATCTTATCTGAAGACCTATTGTGTACAATTCCAATACTTAGAGCATAGGTTAACCAAAATCTGAGGGGTAGCGGAAGTGACATCACAGGTCATTTCACATCAATAACATCACAGGAAGTGATGTCATATTACATTTGATCTCCTGCCACCCTCCCTGCAGCAGTTTCTTAACTGTCTGTTTTTTTAGTTACCTTTTGCCTCTTTCTCAACAGTTGCAATCTCTTACCCTTCCTGTCTCCTTCGCTATATCACTGATTTCCTTTTAATATCTCCTACATAATCCTCTCTCCCACCTGGCTTTCTCACCTGTCTCTTTTTTCATCTCTGTCTCCCACCTCTCTTAGGGGCATATTATCAAGGACGGCGTTAAAAATTATCGCCGGTGTAGTGGCAGAAAACTGCCGCAAAACCGGCGATAATGGGCTTGATAATATGCTCTATGGAACTACCATAGAAGCCCATGTTCTGGTGTGAACATGGGCTTCTATGTGAATTCTCCAGAGCATATTATCCAGCCCATTATCGCCGGTTTAGCGGCAGTTTTCTGCCGCTAAACCGGCGATAATGTTAACACTGTCCTTGTTAATATGCCCCTAACTTCCTTTAATAATTACGCCTCTAGGTAGTTCCAATCTACACAATGCCCCATTCTGTCTCCTGTATTTGGTGCTCCCTTGACATGCTCAGGAGCAGCAGGATTGGAAGCACAGAGATGCCTTTCAGAGAAGTCCTCTCCACTTGTTTTTGGGAGGGGGCGGGCACGAGCAATTAAGGGGCATATTAACAAGCCAGGCGATAAAATTATCGCCGCTTTAGCGGCAGAAAACTGCCATTAAAACGGCGATAATGGGCTTGATAATATGCTCTATGGAATTCCAATTGAAGCCCATGTTAGATGTCCTTCACATCTAACATGGGTTTCAATTGGAATTCCATAGAGCATATTATCAAGCCCATTATCGCCGTTTTAGCGTCAGTTTTCTGCCGCTAAAGCGGCGATCATTTTATCGCCTGGCTTGATAATATGCCCCTAAGTGATTTGCCCAGAATCACAGATTGTTGAGCCTCCCGGTTTTCCAGCTTCAAATACGACAGTTCAAACCCCTACGCCACACTCTCTCCAGCTTTCCATTTCTTCTACACAAAAATGTATCCAGCAGCAAGAGGGCGAGGAGGCCTGCCTTTACCTGCAGCTAAATGTCTTAATTAGTGAAAGGGAGCCGCTGTGGCAGGCAGCCTGTTCCTTCAGTCCTTCTGAGCAGAGATTTGAGTTCAGACAAGCACCGGTTTAGCAACAGACTGGCACTTGTCGGAGACAGGAGCCGTAGCCCACATTTTTACCTGCCACCAAGAGCAACGCTGTCTCTTGCTCACCTGACTTATTCTTCAGTGCAGACCGCACAACTATCTCTCACGTGTTGTGAGAGACAGAGGTACTCCTCACTTGCAGCACTCAGCGGGGCTGCCCCTCACTTGCCCAGAACACCTCCGTATTGGCCGATCTATGTCTTGCTCTGCTGGCTGATATCACACTCATCACGGATAGCAAACCTACCTCCCGCCTGTTTCTGACAGCAGAGCTACCGCTCACCTTTCGTAAACACTGGTATGATCCCACAAAAGGTTATAGACAAAAGAGCCATCGGCTTCTTTGCGTTCAAGCATTGGCATAGCCCATAGGTCTCGCCATTGGGACCTTATAAGTGTTTTACCCATGTAATAGTTGATGTTGTTGCACCAAGGATATTGTGCAGCATAACGACATACTTATAAGGTCCCAAAAGCGAGACCTATTGGCTATGCCAATGCTTGTTAATACGAGTGATGTGTGGGTGTTTACTACAGATATTTCGCAAATAAATGTTGCTTGTTTTTTAACACCATGCAACATCCATAAAATGTTTCCTTTTTCACGAAAAGTGGACCTGGGTCGTATAGATTATTTGCAATAATACTAGTGACCTGCTGCTATATTAGGAAATTGAAAACACACATCACTATCCCTGAAAATTATATAGAAACGCAATTAGAAGGTGGCCCAGTGTGCCTGTGCAGTGTCGGTCACCTGGCCAAAGAGAGTGAAAAAGCAGAAATGTGTTCACAAATGTAAAGCTGTTTCGAGTCGGGGCCCCAAAAATATGTTTGGCCCAGGGCCCCCAAAATCTTTAAGATGTCCCTGCGTGAAATTACCTTTCTGCTCACATTTATTATATATTTACTGTACGGTTAACATTTACTGTCAACCTGCTCCACTGTCTTTCTTTTGTGCCTAAAGGCGGGTCACTCAGCAGTGTGCGCTTTATAAAATAAATTAAGCACACTCAAATTGTGGCTTCAAAAGTGTAGTGTCAATCACCAGAGAACAGGGAAGTGAGCAGGCTACAGGGACACAGCGCAGCACATCTCTCAAAAATCCGAGATCTGGAAATGTCTTTGTCTCAAGGCTTTACTAACCTATTGTCCAAACTACAATGCGGTATAGGTATAGCCCACGCTAAAGTTAATGATTGGAGCTGCCACTTGCGTGTCTGCAAGCTTCCCTCGGCTGCCCCTACACCACTTCAAGCTAATTCACACTGCTCCCAATGCTGCGAGGTTCCTTCCACACATTCTCACTTCTGCAAGCTTCCCTCGGCTGCCCCTACACCACTGTAACCCGACACTGCTCCCAATTCCACAGTTTCCAATTTGGGCATGTTTGATGTTGTACGGCGTCTTCTAGCTCTGAGCGTGTAAGTACCGGACTAGTCCACTGGAGGGCACACTTTGGCCATATTTAGGATGTCCGTAGACTAATCGTATTTCCTTCTGACAGAAAATAGTAGGCTTAGCACGCCAATCATCGATTGTCTCCGATGCGGTATTCCCATTCGATGAATGACATTAGGTCGTCCTGGCAGTTGTATTTCAAACCACTCCTCTTCCCTATATTTTCTATTTTAATTTCTGTCTGTTACACTATGTGCATGAACACAAGCGTGACGCAAAGAGACAAGTCCTATATCTGCCTATCCTTGTTCTCACTGAGCTCACAGTGGGCAAGGTGATGCAACGTAAGTCTGTTGAGGCATGATGTGTCCCATGTCTGGGCACCTGCGTCCTGTTTCACGTACACAGGCACATTCTTCTTTCATTTTTTGTATTTGGTAGATAAGTGAGAGGCACCACTTGTTTTTTTAGTCTATTTGTTATAATACATGCTAACCGACTTCTACGATAGGGGTTGTTAGATGACACGCTTGTTCTTAGTTGCGTTGTATCTACAGATTTGAATCTGTTTTCCAACATTGGGGGACCTGACTATTAAAGATATCCCTGATTACTTATTTGCAAGGTAGAACTCCAACAATTAAATCCTCATGCAATCGCAGGTTTTAGCAAACCGATTTACATAAGGGTTACTGACTCCCCCCCCCCACCATTTCTTTTAATTGAATTGCCCTAGGTTGGAACCATATCTATCCTGATGATGACCCTTTGGAGTTACTTTTAGAGGCTGAAACATCGACACGCTTACCTGTTATTTGGCAATCATTGTAGTGTTATAAAACTGTTATCCAAAATTGAATATTTTTTACCATAATTTAAATACGTACAAATTGGACAGTGCAAGGCCACCCCCATACTTTTTACTTTCCCGTCTTCTGTTTTGTTGAAATCATTTTTGTTGGCCTTATGACTCTGCACACTTTACCACTGCTAACCAGTGCTAAAGGGCACGTGCTCTCTCCTTAAAACATGGAAAATGTGCTTACACCCAATTTGCACATTTAATTTACTAATAAGACCCTAGTAAAGTGGTACTGAGTGTACCTAAGTCCTGTAAATTAAATGCTAGCAGTGGACCTGCAGCACTTATTGTGCCACCCACTTAAGTAGCCATTTAAACATGTCTCAGGCCCGCCATTGAAGGCTGACTACAATTATAAACTGCTATTTCGACCGGGCAAAATAAACCTTTTGCCAGGCCTAAAACCTAGTTTTTTATTAACACATGTGAGGGAATGGGGTGTATTATATGGTGTACTTGTGCTGCCCCACAGTGTAATACACCTACCAACCCCTTTGGGACCCGTAGCTCAATATTGGGTAGCTGTGACTCTCAGCAGCAAGGGTTACACAAAGTAACAAGAGTAAAAGATTGTAAACAGCACCAAAACAAGTGAAGAAGAAATCGACAACACACTCTAGAAATGTGCCATCAATTTATAAAAATAGACTGCATTTTTAGATACCACAGCGAAAAAGATCCACCATAGGATCCATAAATATAGAATTTACAAGTATAGTAAATCAAAGCATTTCACTCAACCGCGAACAAGCATTGGCAAATTCAACGAATTTGGCAAATTCAACGAATTTGCCATTTAGAGGCTTTTTCATCAAAAGGATGGGATAGTTGTATTGCGGTCACTTAGTCACTTTAGGCAACCAACTCCAGTAGGGAACCCATGAACGGACCAGCAAGGTCCTCACAATCAGTTACTTCCACAGATGAAGCAATGTCTAGGCAGTTCCAGGTACTTTATCCCTTTTGCAATGGATTCCTATGGAA
Source organism: Triturus cristatus (assembly GCF_964204655.1). Taxonomy (NCBI): domain Eukaryota; kingdom Metazoa; phylum Chordata; class Amphibia; order Caudata; family Salamandridae; genus Triturus; species Triturus cristatus. Next base: position 1,345,097,533 of record NC_140589.1, read on the forward strand.
GTGGTCCTAATGCAAGGGATGAAGGATGCTGAAGATGCTCAAGGATGCTGTGGATGAAATGCGGTTGACGGGGTCTTCCTGCAACTGCTACTCAGTTCACAAAGGGTCTGAGGCGGTCCTAGTCACAGGGTCAACATCCCTCAAAGTCCTCTCTGTGCTGGTGGAAGTCTAGTCACCACTGGGCTACCAGTCACCCGGTGTTTCAGACACATCCAAATCCTTCCTTGGGCGATAACTTAGCTTCTGGGTGACTAAGATGCACTCTGACGACTCTCCCAGGCACAACAAACTCGGGTGCAACTTTGAGTGTCAGGTCCTGGTCTCTGATACTGCACGGTGAAGGCTTGGCAGCAGTCTCAAGATTCCGGGCCACCAACTTGCCCCAACAGGCATCTCATTAACGATAATGGGGCAACCCAGTAACCCTCAGAACCTGGGTGTGATAGTATGTGCAAAAACAATGGTTCTGTCGGAGTATAGACGAACTAACTTAATAGGTGCTGAATACACTTTTGATTATCAAGGACACACACAAACCCAAAGAAACAGGACAGAATCCAAGTCACTTGATAGAGTGATATTAATTGATGTATCAAGAGCACCAAAGTATTTACAGGGTAAACCAACCGAAAAACACAATTGTAGTGAAACAATTAGTGAAGCAGTGATACTTTACACAAAACACATCACATATAACGAATATGTACAATGGACAATACATAAAAATAATCAACAAACAAGGTCCTATTTACAATACATAAGCCACTTAAGGGTTCAAATTTCCTTGTTGTCTGAGTGGATTTGCATGTGACGCATAGGACATGTAACGTCGACGTTTCGACCCGAGGATAATTGTGCCAATTAATACGCATCAAGGTGGGTCTTCATCAGGACAGACGTGGTTGGGGACCTGTAAACGCAAGGGGTATGGTGTCAGGGCAGTGTGTGCGATTACATGTAATGGAGATAATTAATTTCCCAATTACGATCAATTATCTCACCTGGGGAACCGACTTAGTTATGAGGAAAATGATTCCTGTTGTCGCTAATGCAGATGGCCAACATCAAATGTGGAAATAATATTTAATTCCTGCAAGAGATTAGAGAGGAGGGACTAATGTAAAGTCTGGACAGGCTGCGTTGGAAATAATTAAAACATACCTGTTTGCACACGAGAAGAACGTACCTCTGGAGCGGGGATATTTGATTTGGAAGGGAGAGTGGTGCTGTCTCTACAATCGCCACGTACTGTAATAACAAAGGGTAGAGGCGCGTCTGAGAAATGGAACAAGGGAATCATCAAGAAACAAGTTGCCTGTAAACGTATCCTCTACACATAAAAAGGAATTTAATTCAGGAAGAGGACACTTAAAGGCACGTGGTGATTAAGTTCAGGACGTAATGTATATCCAACATACACAGAATAATAAAGTGCTGGTGGTGCCTGGCGCAAAAGCGCAATATATCACAAAATATGGTAGGGCTGCACGTGAGTAGCATAAATTTCTAGTCGACCTAATACCCATTTACGAGTAGAATCAACTTGGTTGTGGGTATTGCCGTATATTATTGTTATAACCTTCTAGTAGACCAAGTTCCCATATACACTAAAGGTGACAACAATATCAGGACGTGTTTTATGGTGCGACTACTAACTAACTAGCGATGTTGCCGTATATTATTGTTATGCCACTCGAAACATCCATATGCAAATAAAGTTACAATCAACTAGGAGTTTGCCGTGTATTGTTATTCCACCACTTACAACATCCATGTGCAAGCAAAGTAACAAATAATGTCAGGTGGTGTTCAAGTTACGGCTACTAAGTTCAAGCGGTGAGCCATACGCCGACTTACTTGGAGTCCGTGAATGGACAACTTGTTCCGTCAACGGCTCAGCTGCAACTGACAGCGAGCTCACGCCCAAGCTAACTATATGACGTGATTAGGAGCCGTGGGCGCGCGGCTGCTGGAATGAATCAGCAGAAAGTGGAAAGCCAGGGATGGATTTGAGGGCGGGCTCATACGGAATGGTTATGAACGGACGGGACCGGTGTTTATTAAAAAAGGGAGGAATAGAATGGGTATTACGCAGGTGAACTTTTTCCTCAATGTGGTGAATGCGAATGTACTTCCAAGTGACGGCAGTGCAGGCATGAAAATTAACATATTTCAGCTTTCTTAAATACATCATCTGTTTTGGATACAGCAATGTGGTTAATACGGATGTGCTGCAAAATTTACCTTTTGCATTTTTCTCAAACGTGGCATCCGTTCCGCACTAAGGGTACACAGATTATAAATGACACGATTCAAAAGTCACATGACAATTGTGATGGCAGAAGTCATAATAAGCCCCATATGTATACTATGATGACAAACATGTTTAGAACTAGAGTTGCAGAAATTGTCAACATGAGGTAAGAAAGCCTGAACATATGTTACGCTGGAAAACATGAATGAAGCATACTTAAGGCAAAATTACTTGATGTATACCCCGTACTCCATCTTCAACCAGATCAAGAATAGAGTTTAGAGCTTGCTCATTTGTAAATAAGTCTCCTCATGTTCATTCAGCCCACTGTTGGTGGCATCAAGGAGATGGATCCAACGGCACTCCTTGAAATTGAGAGAAGTGCCCATGTTGCCGCCCCTTCTGTGTAGTGTAACCTTCTCCAGCACCCACCACTCTAGATCCTGATGTGTGTGTCTTGTGTTTGTGTAGTGTTCTACAAGTGGAGCCCCAAGGGATTTACATTTGATCCTGCTCTGGTGTTGTTGGATCCTATTTTTCACTTTTTGTGTAGTTTGGCCTACATATATCATTTTGCACGGACATCTAATTGCATAAATCACGTTTTGGCTGTTGCAATTTGAAAAGTGGTTAAGGGAATACGTCTTTCCCAGGTGATCGAAACTGGTTCCAACTATGGTGTTCGGACAGACCTTGCAGTGACCACATTTGTGATGTCCTTGAATTTGTGGTAGTTGTAGCAGAGATCTTACGTTGGGTGTTGGTGGGGGTTCCAGGTACGAGGATACTACAAACTCCTTAACGTTTTTAGCACGTTTGAACGCAAAAATAGGAACTTCAGGATAACCAATGTCAGGGCCCACCAGATTCCAATATTTTCTAATGACTTTGTTGATCTCGTTACTTCTGGTGTTAAATGTGGTAACACAGATTAGTCGCCCAATCTCTTCGTTTTTGGGTTGCACCTCAAGGAGCGTTTCTCTAGGCCTATACCAGGCCCTTTTTCGTGATCTGTTCAACAGGCCTTTAGGGTATCCTCTCTCCCTCAGTTTGGCCATGAGAATGTCGGTTTCCTTGAAATAGTCACTTCTTCTTGAACAGTTGCGTCTCAACCTTAAAAATTGTCCATACGGAAGATTATCCCTTAGGTTTCTGGGATGGTGAGAATTATATTGTAACAAGGTGTTGCGGTCTGTAGGCTTCTTGTATAGAGACATCAAAATGCTACCGTCTTCTGCTTGCAAAGTCAGATCTAAAAAAGGTATTGATTCACTGTTGTATGACATGGTGAATTGAATGTTTTGATTTCGTGAGTTCAACCAAGCTGCAAAGGCTATTAGTTGATCTTCTGTCCCAGTCCATAGCATGAGGACGTCGTCTATATATCTCTTCCACGCCGTGATGTTGTCAATGAAAGGATTCAAAGCCGAGTAGATGGTGCTGTCCTCGAAATGATCCATATACAGATTCGCTAAACTCGGCGCGAATCCGGCCCCCATAGCTACTCCTCTACATTGAAGGTAGAACTCGTTGTAGAAGATAAAGTAGTTTTTTTCCATTGCAATGTGAAGTAGTTTAACAAGGAAGTCTGTTGGAACCCAGTGCGGTCTTGGACGTGAATCCAATACGTTACTCATGACTTCTATAGCCTCATGTTGTGGTATGCTGGTGTACAGTGAGCATACATCTAGAGTTGCAAACAGTTGCAAGGAACAGTCAAATGGTTGGCCTTCAAAAATTTGGATGGTATGCATGGTGTCCCTAATGAAAGACCTTGTTTCCAAAACAAACGGTTGTAAAAAACTATCAAGATATTGGTTCAGGGGTTCCAGGATGGAGCCACAGCCAGACACAATAGGTCTTCCGGGGGGTTTTGAAAGGTTTTTGTGGACTTTAGGAATGGTGTATATCGTGGGAATTCTTGGATCAGTTTTATTGAGGAATTTGCTCTCAGATTCCGCGAGGAATCCCTGTTCAACACCGTAAGTTGTTAAATCACGAATGAGCTTTGCAATCTCCCTGGTAGGGTCATATGAGATCTTTCTGTAACTGTCGGGACAACTAAGTTGAGAATAGATCTCTTTTATGTAATCTTCCGTGTCTTGTACGACAACCGCTCCACCCTTGTCTGCAGGCTTGATAACAATCGACCTGTTGTTGTTTAATGTAGACAATGCAGACCTTTCTTCTTTGGTGATATTATGCTTGATGTACTTGGTGTTGTTAAGAATTTCCATCGTTTCAAACATCACTACTTTTTCATACGCCAAGATCTTTTCATTCATTAAGTATGAAGCCGGTGTAAAAGTAGAGGGCGGACGGAATTCCGTTGCAGTAGTATTCTTTTTGTAGCTGTCATTTTTTGCAAAAAAGTATTTTAGGCGAATCTTCCTGAAGAATTGTTGCAATTCCAGTTTGATGTTAAAGGAGTTGGGAATGGAGGTGGGAACAAAAGACAAGCCCCTAGACAGGATATCATGTTCTGCTTTGTTCAGAGTGTACTTCGAGATGTTCAATACAGGGTCCTTTTTATTCGTGACAGACACAGCAGTATCCTGATGCACGGTTGGGTCTTCAGTGTTGGAGATGTTGTCTGGTATGGAGATTACCACCGATAGGTCTGACGTCTGGTGCGGATCTCCCCGTGATTCTGTTGTGCTTGTGTTTGGAAGCGAACTCGGGAGTTGCCCCGTTGGTTCCCACGTGTTTGATTCCATCGGGGCGGTCGCCCCCAATTCTGATCTCGACTTGTCCAGGAGGGTTCCCCTAAAAAAGCCGAGTTGGATGGTCCAAAATTGTCTTGGTATCTGGTACGTGGTTGGTAGGCTGGACCTTGTTGAAAAGATGGCTCAGATGGTTGGAAATTAGTGGCCTCTGTGTATGGGCGGGTATCTGAACTTGTACTTGCTCTTTCAGAGTCGTTTTCTGAGCCACTCCCGAAGGATGAGTTTGAGAAGGTGGCGAATCTCCGGGAATATTGTCTGTTCCTATTGGTGTAGTACCCCTGCGAGTCTTGAATGTAGTAGTCGTCACTCGTATAGGGGTATGTTAACTTTTTATCGTAGGCTTTAATGTCCTTGGCTAGTTTCTCAAGTTTCTTACTCAATGTGATGGTGTTAAATTCGGAAGTGGCCTTTTCTGCTCTTTCTAGAGCTTCTTTTGCGTTCTTCAAGCTTCTATCCTCCAAGATCTCTTTCTTTAGTTCAGTTATCTCTATGATCAGTTTTTTCGCGTACTCAAGGGCAGTTTCCACCCCAAGTACCATCCAGTGGCGGGAACAGTTGTTTGCCACAAAACTGAACCCTTCACGGAATTTTGGAAGATCAATGAAAATGGCTGGCTCGTTACGGACCTGCAGTCCTTTTGGGATGATGTTGGCTTGCAAATATTTGGTTAAGAGATGTCCATGAAGTCTGGTTCGAATCAATTTCTTCTCCAATCTCTCCAGACGGGACAATTTATCATTCAGAGAGGTGTCTATGGGCGTTAGGCCAGTGCCCAGATAGTCAAATTCAGCTTGTTCTTGAATCAATTTATTTATATAATCCTCACTGTAGGACAATGTTTCTTTCTCTGACATAGTCTATGTTAGTTATGGGAAAGATCACAATAAATGTGTAAAAGACCCTCGCAGGTGAAACCTGCACTGGATAACCATTAACGATAATGGGGCAACCCAGTAACCCTCAGAACAGGCATCTCAGCTGTTGTGGGACTGTGTTGTGAACAAGAGGTCAGCCCACTGACCCTTGGAGTCTCTTTGCTTTGGATGGGCTCCAAACAAAACATATCTACCAGCAGCACACAGCAGGCACAGTCCCTCCTTTCCTAGCCACCAGGTTCAGCATGTGCAGTACACATTGGTGCAGCCTCTTTTTGCCAGTTTCACAGTGCAGTGGGGCAGTCCTTCTTCTGTCCTTCTTTCAGTCCAGACAAAAACAGTGCCCCTATCCCATATTAGAAGGAATCTGTGTGAACAATGAATTCCTTACTGAAGTCAGGTGCCTTCAGGAATGGTGCTGAACACAGAGCTACCTTGAGGGTGTTAAAAGCCTTTATACACTGCTCAGTTCAGATAACTTTTCTTAGTTGCTTCTTGGAGGTACGTTGAGTTAGTGTTACCACTATAATAGTATAACCTTTTGTGAATCTCTTGTAGTACCCAGTCAGGCCAAAAAAGTCCTTGATTTGGGTCTGCATCTGAGGAGCTTCCCAGACCAGAATTGTCTGGATCTTGGGCTGAAGAGGCTGTACACAGCCTCCACCAACTTGGTTGCCCAGGTACACAACAGAGTTTTTTCCTATCTGGCACTTGCTTGCCTTGATAGTCAGGCCTACCTGCTGCAGGGCGTGAATTACTTCCTTGAGGTGGACTAGGTGATAAGCCCAGGTGGAACTAAACACAGCTATATCATCAACATAACTCTCCAGACCTGAAAGCACTCGATTCACCAACTTCTGGAACACGACCGGTGCATTTTTCAACCCAAAGAGCACCCCTTTAAACTGAAAGAGGCCTTCAGGTGAGGAAAATGCAGACCTCTCCTTTGCTTCTGGGGTGAGAACTATCTGCCAATATCCTGATGTTGGACTTGGCCCTTTCTGCAAGCTCATCCCAAGCTTTTTGCCCTCCACTTTTTGCTGAATTCGTTTTTGTTGGTCTTAGGATTCTTCACACTTTATCACGCCTAAACAATTCTAAAGTGCTTGTGGTCTCTGCTTAAAACATGGCAACATTGGCTTATACCCAATTGGCATATTTAATTTACTTATAAGTCCCTAGTAAAGTGGCACTGCATGTGTCCATAGCCTGTAAATTAATTGCTACTAGTGGGTCTGCAGATTGTGCCACCCACTTAAGTAGCCCTTTAAACATACCTCATGCCTGCAATTGCAGCCTATGCGAGCAGTTTTTAAAGTGCTATTTTGACCTGGCAAAATAAACCTTTTGCCAGGCTCAACCCAATATTTTTAATACATATAAGCCACCCCAAGTTAGGCCATGGACAACCCCATATGCAGGATGCCGTGTATTTAAAAAGTAGGACATGTATTTTGAAGTTTTACATGTCCTGGTGATGAAAACCTCTTAAATGTGTATTCACTACTGCCAGGCCTATCCCTTCCACATGATAACATTGGAATTACCTTATTACATTTTATAAGTGTAATTGCCAAATGGGATCAGGTGACACCTTCATGTTTGGTGTCACTGGAATCGCAATTTAAAGTCCTATTGTTAGACCTGGCATCATTGGCGTGAGTCTCCCTTCCATTTTGTTGGATTGCCTCCTCTCTTTTTTTATATGTTTTTGCTGGTTATATGCTTTGGGCACTGTGCCACTGCTATTCAGTGCAAGTGCTCCCTATGTTAAATTGATGTATTGATTAGTGACTCCATGATTGGGTTCTTTGATTTACTTGTCAGACCCTAGTACAGTGCACCATATGTGCCCAGGGCTTGTAAATCAAATGCTGCTGGTGGGCTTGCAGCACTGGTTGTGCCACCCACAGAAGCAGCTTGTAAAGTGTGTCTCAGGTCTGCCATTGCAGAACCTATGTGCAGTCTGGTACTGCCATGCTGAATGACCAAGTGCACCCACTTGCTAGTCCCTAAACCTTCCCTTTTCTTCATATCAGACACCCCTATGGTAGGCCCAAGGGCAGGGTGCATTGTAAGTATAAGGTAGGACATGCCCTGGTGTGTGTAGCATGTCCTAATAGTGAATTACAGCCATTTTCATTTTTTCACTATAGTATGGCTACCTTTTCTCCATAGGCCAGAATGGGCAGCTAGATTATTACATTTTATAATCCTAACTGACTCAGGGAACATGGTAGAAATTCGAATTTAGTATGCCTGAACTCAGAATGATAAAATATATCTTTTAGTAAAGTTGGTTTTAACATTCTGTGTTCGAAAATACCACTTTTAGAAAGTAGGTATTTTCTTGTCTAACTATCCAAAGCCTGCCTCTGCTAGGTTGTGTATTCCTTGTCTGGAGTTTGAGTGACAGGGCTGGGGAATTACCGGAGACAGAATGAGTCAGCCCAGTGGTGAATAGGGAGATCTGCATTTAGATGGGAGGGAGGAGTTGCACCTGGGACCTGAATAGGGCTGGGCCTTCCCTCCACAATGCTGGCTCCACCCCCTGGGGTGCGGCTGATGTCTCTGCCCTGCACTGTGAAAGAAGAGAAGGAATCATGTCAACAAAGTGCTCCAGGACTGTGCTTTCCCTCCACAATGCTGGCTCCACCTCCAGGAGTCCTGTAAACAAAGTGCTCAAGAACTGGTTTGGACTAGGCAGAGACCTCTCTGCCTTCAGAGAACAAAGGATTTTGGGGTATAAATATTGGGACCCAGACCCAAGAACTTTAGTTCACTTCTGGGAACAAGACGAACCTTTTGCCAAGGAGAAGAACCAAGGAAGCTGCAGGGGTTTGGACTGCCCCTCTGCCAGTGTGCTGTTTACTGGGTTGGCCTGCAGTGGTGTCTTCATTGCCAAGGAAAGGAGAAGGAAATTTTCAAAGGACTTTCATAATCTTACAGAATATTTCTCCAAGGGCTTGAACTTGTGCTTGCCTCCTGCTGAAGTCTCAGGGACAAAAGACTTCACCACCAGCTAGCCTCTGAATTTCCTTGCTGGGAATTCTATCTGCAGAAGCCTGTGTGTGGCTGGGAGCTGGAAGCGTGATGCAACGAGAAGAAGCTCGTCGCTGCCGCAGCTGTAGTCGTCGCATCGCCGGAGAAGCGTGCCGCCGCCACATCTCCCAGGAAGCATGTCTTCATCGAAGCTGTCTGCTGTCGCATCACCGGAGAAGCGTGTCGAAGGGCCTGTCGCGGCTCCAAAGTACAGAGTCCATCGCACGGCTGCCAGGGCGTAAACACATCACCGTCGCATCAAGGGCGCCATCTTTTCGCATCGCACCAGGATTGTTGCATCGCATCGAGGTGCCATCTTGCGCATCGCAACCGGGCCACAGGCCGAGAACCTATGCATCACCCCCGTACCGGTAAGGATCACGACTCATCCCCTACTCTGCACAAGCATTGAGGCGCGACACATCATCTCCACCGGAGCACGGCACCCAAGCATCTCCCTCTGCGAGCCTTTTGTTTATTTTGCGTTACACATCCAGGTACTTTTGTGAGAACTGTGTCGCATTTATCATCAACTTTAACTAAGTAACTTTTACCATCTTTAAGTCAGTCTTAAGTACAGTATTGTGGATTTTTGTCGTTTGTGGTCTATATAAAGAATACTTATTTTTATAAAACCTGTGTGGTGTCCATCTGTAGTGTTTTCACTGTATTACTGTATGTGTTCACAAATGCTTAACACACTGCCTCTGAGATAAGCCTGTCTGCTCGTGCCAAGCTACCAAGGGGGTGAGCAGGGGTTATCTAGGAGTGTAATCCCCTTATCCTGACTTAGAAGCAAGGGTCCCTATTTGGACAAAGGTGTATACCATTGCCAACTAGAGACCCCCAGTTCTAACATTGGTGGTCAGCGGTGAGGATTTGGACCTGCATTTGTGACTCATATTAAGTGATTGGTGTACAGTACTAGTGAGTGCAGACCAAACGCGACCACATACATTTTTTGGAGTATAATTTTTTCCTTGGACTGCTATTTTTTCCTGATAACTACCAATTCTTACTACCATGAGTAGACCAGCATCTGTTGCATCTATGGATCTTGATTTTGAGGAAGAGAGGTTGGAAACCTACACTTTGAAACAGCTCAAACATCTCTGCAAGAAATTGAAAGATGCTACACCAGGCATTTCTTAAAAGGATGACTACCAAAAGGTGCTGAGGGCCTGGGTAGCAGCAAGAAATGCCCCTGATCTTGTGGTGGAGCCCACTGGGGATGCAGATGGGCAACTGGATAGGCCAGTGTTTCCAGCCAGGGGAGGGGTACCGTCCCCACCTGGCAGAAGTATCTTTTCCAAAGACCTGTCCCCCAGAGAGTTGGAAGACAGGTAGAGAAATACGGCACACAAGCTGGAGATGGCAAAGCTTAAGATGGAGGGTCAAAGGGAAGCAGAGAATAACATATTGTCCTTGGAGAGAGAGAGAGAATGAGAATGGAACATGAGAGGATGTTGAGGGAGTTAGAGCTCAAGGCGAAGGGCTTAGAGATCAATCCCTCTGGTGGCAGCGCACCATCTGTGCCTTCAGAAGGTAGGGTATATATTCCCAAGGATGTCATCAAAGATGGTTTGCAGCCTATGAAATAGCAATGTTTGCCCAAGGGTCCCTGAGAAAGATTGGGGGGCGGGGTTGTGGGGCCGCTTTGTGAGTGAAGGGAGGGATACTTTGTTAGACGTACCCTGTAAGTAACTGCTGTGGGAGTATGATCCCACCCTTCTAGAGGGGACGACATGTACCTACTGTGGTAACACGGTAGAAATCTGAAAGAGCCCTGGCATCACAAAATGGATGCCACCAGCACAGACACTGGGCTGCCCTCCTGATGCTGACTGAAACTCGCAGTGGAGGAGGCCCAACAATAGGCATCCTGTCACAGGGAGGTGTCACCACCTTCCAGACAGGATTTAGTGTATTGGGGCTGGGCGGGTGCACTCCTAGAGTGCTTTGAAGTCCTGCACTGGGGGAGCAGTAGGCTCCTCTGTGCACATGCCAGCTCAAACCGGTTCAGGGGCTACCTGTCCCTGCTCTGGCGCGAAACTGGACAAAGGAAAGTGGGTGTAACCACCCCCTACCCTGACCCTCCCAAAGGAGTGGTCATAGAGCTAGTCCCTCCCTTTCTTTTAGAATAAGATAGGGAACCCTTGCCATTGCAAGTTAGATATCCCTGGACTACACTTTACAAGAAGAATCCGGGTCCTTCGACGTTCCGCTACCTTTGGAAGACGGAAGAATCTCCCTTGGAGTCAAGGAGTGACTCCCCTGCCTGGCAGGCACCAAAACTTTGAATCAACGGTTGCAAACTTTCACGCTCCCGCTGGAGCCCAAAGTCCCTGCAGCCCCAGAAGTGGATCTCCTGACTTCTCGACGGCCATTGTGAGTCCCCAGCAGAGCTGAGGCGAGTGGACCCCACGAGTGACGAGGAACAGCAATACCTGGATACCGTGCACTATTGTCAAGTGCAACCCCTTCATGACGTTCTATGAACTTGTACATTGGACTATTTGTGGGTCAAGCCTCCAGCAGGTTGTGCACTGAAAATCAGAGGCCTACCCCATCCCGAGTGACCGTGGGCTCCTGTGAAGCATTTCCTCACAAGGCGTCTTTGCGATCCCTTGCCCGTTGGCTTGTGGGTCCCCTGAAGTCTTTCTGATCAAACCAAAGGGCTCCCCTGGTTGCTCCAGACCTGTCCTCACTTACTGTCACTGGGTGAGTCCCTCAGACCTTGCTGGTCTGCACTATTGACTATATTCACTTTCTACAAGACTTGCTGTTGTCAAGGCTTGTTGGCTCCAATCCGGATGCCGACACCTTAGTAAGCTGCAGACGTCATGGGACACTCCGAATCCAGCTGCTGGTCATCTTTGATGCCTCCTGGTCCTCGTGAGCAAAGAGTCAAAACACCCTTGATCACCTGAAATCACCCGACTTCCGTGGGCATCCATCTTCCTGGCCCCGGGTCACTGGCATGTGAGTGTGAACACTGTCCCTTCTGCTTTCAGGTCATCTTCATCTTGAATCCAGCCTTGGATTCCACCGGATACTTCTTCAGTCTTCGCAAGCAGCAAATCTTCTTTGGTTTCCATAGAAAACAAGGACGCGACCCGACATCAAAAGACACCTATGCACCCGGCTTCCCTGGGTGAGGTAACTCGTGCACTCCGGTGCCCTAGTGCAGTGTTTCCCAAACTGTGATCCGTGGACCGCCAGGGGTCCCTGACACATTCCTAGGGGGTCCGCAGACAGCAGTTTTGAAAGCACTGCAAAGTATCTTGTTTAATTAGCAGTTTTCAAAGAACAATAAAAGTGTCAAGATAACGCCAGTGATTAATGTCCCTGCTGGAGAGAGATGAGAGTTTTGTCCAGTGGCAGCTTTGACATATCTAATGTAGCACAGAGGGTTAATATGCCTACTGCAAAGAACATGTACCATGCATTTTAAAAAACTGTATTTTATATGCATAGGTCAGTGGGTTACTGCTTTTGTCAGAGAGATTCTTTTGTTACTGTGCAGTTCATAAGTGACAATCGTAGTCTAGCACAGTGAACTATAAACTGTCATCAAACAGCTGCTTGCAAACTGCAAGGTACAAGTTAGTGACTTGTGTTTTTTCCCAGTCTTTCATTATCCTGATGCTGCTAAAAAAGTTTATTTGGGTGGAAATACATTTTTATTGTTAAAGTCAATGCAAACCACTGTGTTATGTTCTGAATCCTGAGTTTGTGCTTCTCCAGACCAAGCACTCTTTAAAAATGCCTACCAGTATGAATGACATGTGAATTCTACACCTTGTAGTCCCCTTTGCCTTAAGTAACATTTTCTATACACTGATTTACACGTATGATTCACTGTCTCTATATGTGTGTGATGCAAAGTGCTCTCACATCCTACAATGTTATGAGAGATGCTATAAACAATGAAATACAGGTGACAGAGGGGCTATGGGGAGATGAGAAGCACTGTTGGAGGGTGATAGTGGGGGAATCATTGAAGACCCCCCAGAAAGATTGTCGTATTCTGGTGCATAGTCAGGTCTTCATTTACTATTCTTTAAAAGCTAATACAATTCAATATATAATGATAAATGTGTTGTAGACTGCACCATTGCTTCCTAAATGTTTTGGGGGAGAGCCTCCCAAAGCCCCCTTTGTAGTGGTCAGGCTCACTCACTGCACTTGGTGTGCACCGTATGGGGACTGGTCTGAAATTATTTGCCAGGGCTGCTTTGGATTTCCAGTCTGGCCCTGGCAGGAGCAGGAGCCTCGTACTGCGAAATAAAACCAACCATTGAGAAGTTAGTCACAGAGATGCAGCACCAACCTTCCCATTATTCGTTTTCATTTTCTTGCAAATTCTTTCAATATAAAATACAACAGAAGTGGCAGAGAGTGTCGTTAGCCTCCTTGGCTTAACCCGTTCCATGCTGCGGACGGCCCCCGGCCGTTCGATGTCACGGTGGGCGTGTGCGGAGGACGACCGGGGGCCGTCTAAACCCCGCCCACTCATTAATTCTCCAGCACCGCGGCGGAATTCGCGCCGTGGTCAAGGTATTAACAACACACTCTGCCACTTCAGAAACGCAGGGCTGCACCATATTTACAAGAATATAGTGCAGCCCTGCATTTCCCCAGCGCTGGCGCTACACTTAACAGGGGAAGATTGTTTATGTACAGGAAGGTCCCCCTTCCTGCACATAACAAATCTTGAAATGTCGTTTTGTCACTTCTATGTGTGCTGCTTAAAGCAGCACATATGGAAGTTACAAAATGTCATTTTTTTTTGTAAAGATTGTTGATGTGCAGGAAGGGTCACCTTCCTGAACATAAACAATCCAAGGTGTTTTGCAAAAACGAGGAGAAATGAAGCATTTCTCCTTGTTTCGCCAAGTTAAGACCAGGTTTTCCCTGGTCTTAATTTTGGCGCTGCCTCCCATTTACGCTGCCCTTGTAAATAGGGGCTGCGTCAAAATCAATGGGTGATGAAGGGGAAACGCCCACCGCAACACCCACTGCCCACCCCTTTCACGCTAAGCATTGGGTGAAAGGGGGTCTTATTTACAAGGCAGCGTTAAGCCACGTTAAGTGGCTTAACGCTGCCTTGTAAATAAAGCGAAGCCCCTATCACCACGGGAATGTCTCAAAAAGTGATGTTCCCATGGTGATAGGGGCTTGTAAATATGCACATAAAATCATTATAAATCGAGTATTTGTTTTGTGTGCACATGTGTGTTAATGTTTTTCGAATTACTGTTTTAATGTTTCAAATTTAAATCCTACAAATTGCTTGGGGGTCCCCGGCTTCCAGTGGTGACTCAATGGGGGTCCTCAGGAGTCAAAAGTTTGGGAACCACTGCCCTAGTGTGTGTTGGCTCTCGAATTACTTGTAAGTGGCTTGCTTGTAGACTTCCTCGAAGTACCCTAAAACTTTAAAAATCCAACCGCGACTTGCTCCATTGAAATCAATAGGGAACCCGCGGCTGTGTTCTCACACTGCACGCGTCTCCTGTGGGTCTTTTACTTACCTGCTTTTGCTGCATTAGTGAAGCCCCAGTGATTCTACAGGCCCTAGGCCTTGTCCCTCTGCAATTCGACTTTCCTACACCTCTTTTTTAGTATATGGTCTGGTACGCCCCTAGGGCCCCAGCCATATTTGTGCTTAACTTATTGTGAAACGTTGATATTTGAATGTGTTCCTGACTTCTAATCTCATAAAGAGATTAGTAGAGGTTGAAGAATGACAATGTCCCTGAACTAACCTCGCATGTCAGTTGTCAGGCCTGGATAGCTCACTTTACCGGGATTTTTAACTCTGATTTTACTACTGTTTTTAATTCTAATGTTTTAACTGATCCTCCAACCTGCTTTAAATGGGAGAAAATATTGTTCTCGGTGACACTAAGCGAGGTGATTGTGGCAATTGAAAAGAGTAAGGGGGGGAAAGCCCCGGGCCCAGATGGGGTCCCCGTGGACTTTTTCAAATCTGAGATTGCTTTATGGGCCCCCATTTTAACCCGTTATTTTAATGCTGCAATCGAGGACGAGTTACCAACCTCATGGGGTCAATCCATCTTAGTACCACTTTTTAAAAAGGGTTCTAGGGCTGAAGCACGAAATTATCGCCCAATTTCACTTTTAGACTCGTCGTTAAAGATTCTGAGTCGTATACTTTTGGTGAGACTAGAGACCTGGGCCGAGGACAATAATGTTCTTTCGCCTATTCAGTTTGGATTCCGAAGGGGTCTAGGAACTATGGAGCAGTGCGTGAACCTTGAACTTATCATCGGCAAGTACACTAAAGCTAAGGAGGGGAATTTGTTTATGTGCTTTGCCGATCTAAGTTCTGCTTTTGATTTAGTGGAACACGCACTGCTCTGGCCAGTACTACTGGATATGGGCGCACCACCTGAAATCATCCACCTCTTGGCCAGAATGTATGGTAACCTTTCAAGTAAGGTTAGATTCGGAACAAATGGTGAATGCACCCCCCTTTTTAAAATTGGTAGAGGGATCCGACAAGGGTGCGTGCTAGCTCCCCTTTTATTCTCCCTTTTTATAAATCAGGTTGATCAATTTTTACAAGAATTTTATGCTGATGCTCCCATCATCAATGGAAAGCAAATACCCGTCCTATTATATGCGGACGACGCGGTCCTGATTTCCAGGACCGCGAATGGGTTGCAAAAGTTAATTGAGAAGTTTCACATTTTTATTCAGGGCAGAAAGCTTAAAATTAACAAGGGTAAGACTATGACTATGACTTGTGGTAAGAAAATAAAGAAAAACAAGTCATTCTTTTTAGATGGGGATAAACTTGAGGCAGTCCGACATTTTTGCTACTTAGGTATCACCTTTTCAGGTGATGGGAGATGGGTAAATGAGCAATCCTGTGTTGGTATGAAGATGACCAGAAATACAAATTGCATCTTCAGATTTGCCTCGAAATTGGGGGGTCGTAGAATCCGTGAGATGATTTCTATCTATAATTCAAGGTGCATGTCCTCTGCTTTGTATGGAGCAGGGATATGGGGATATAATCGTCAAATTGCTCTGTCCATCCAGCAAGAGGAAAACAAGTACCTGAAACGATTATTATGCCTCCCCGCTTCTGCCTCAAATGAGATTACCCACAGAGAGCTTGGCATAAATTATGCCGCAGATCTGATTGCATTGCGTCCCTTGTCCCTATGGCGGTCCATATGGGCCAAAGAAGAAACTAGGTTTACCCAGGAAGTAATTTTGGACTGTATTCAACTAGATCGTCATTCGAAAATCCCCTGGTTAGAACATATTCACTCCTGGTATAAGATTCTCTTTGGCCAGGATATTTTTTAAGATATTTTAACAACATCGGTTTTAACAAAGCGTAACCTTAAAACTATTTACTTGGACCATGCAAAAGGGACCAGAACGAAGGAGTATGCAATGCAAAGTACGTTCAAATTATATTTGGAGTACAACCTTAGTACAAGATTCCCACCTTATCTTACATTTGTTAGTATTAATTCTCATCGCTTCGTTCTAGCACGCCTGAGGTTGGGAATAGTCCACCATCTGGTGGCTTTCCCAACCGTAAAAAAACCCGGGTCATGTCTTTGCCCATGCGACGGGAAATCTAAACAGAGCACTTGCCACTTCTTACTTTTTTGTAAATTTTATACTGGTTTTAGGAAATTTTATTTGAAGCAACTATTTTTAGAACATAAGATATATAATACAAGAGCCGCAATACAATTGTTGTTTGATTTGGCTTCCCCGAATGTGTGCTGTCGTGTGGCCACCTACATTTTAAAATGCACCTGGCACAGGAAATCAATTATTATATGATTCCCTTATCCCGTTATCCCCGTTCACCCGTTGGCTATCAGATTTTATGACTATTGGTGATTTACTGTTAAGTTACATTGTTTGTTGTGTATTTATTTTTGTACTGGCATTTGCACAAACTTTCATTACAAACAAATTGCTGCTAAAATGTCTAAACTGAATTAACTCCCCCCTTTATAATTATTACTAAAATGTACTTAATGATTAATTTAACTCTGTACACAAAGTGATATATTTTATTGATTTAACAATATTGGCATGGATAGTGATGTAATTTTATATGTTTCTTTATTTAATTTTCATAAATTTGATTCTTTATTGTTTTGATGTATGTTGCTATATGGTTGTACTCGTACATACCGAATAAAGCATTTTGAAATTTAGTAGAGGTTGTCTAGAAATAAATACATATATATTTGATATATATACCTGTGTGGTGTCCTTTCATTTGGTAATTCAAGAGATTATAAGGTAAAACAAGCTATTTTACATTCCTCAGAGACTTAGCCTGAAGGCTGCTCTCCACAGCTACCACTAGGATAGCTTTCTTTAAAAGGTTGTCTTAAACCTATCTACCATAAGAGTCAAATTGGACTGGTGCAAGGTGGCCACTATAACTAGTGACCAGCATATGCCAGGCCAACTTCTCACAAATATGTATCTTTCTTTTGCAGAGCTATGGATGGTTGGGTGAAGGGTAGCAAAGTGGATACTTTTGAAGCTCTCTATGATTTGATTGCAAGGGAGCACTTGTCTGCTAATTGTTTTCCAGAGCAACGCCAGCACCTTATTGATAGCAAGCTAACTAACCCTAGGAAGCTTGCTGAGGAGGCGGACCACTGGGTCAGTACCAGGGTCCACAAGGGTCATGTGGGAGACTACGCCAAGAGTGAGCAGGGTCCCCAGCAGAAGAGTGGAGGGGACAAGGGTAAACAGAGGGAGTTCAAGAAAGGGCCCCAAAGTAATTCCCAAGGGAACCAAGGTAAGGGTTCCCAGCCTCCCCCTGAGAAGAAGTCAGAACCCCCGACAGGTGAACCTGTTCATGGGGGGCCTGCTACCTGCTTTCAGTGTAAGCAGGTGGGACACCGTTGGTATGATCCCCAGTGTCCCCAAAAGGGTCAGTATGTGCCACCCTGTGCACCCCCGTCAGATGGCCAGTGTAGCCCTGGGAGTGGAGGAGAAGGGTGCCCAAGGTGGGTGTGGTCCCGCAGAAATGTCCCTTGTCTCATTAGGAGATTTTGAGATGGTCCCTCAAGCTCAGCTGCCTGATAACACTAAGAAATACAGGCAGTGGGTGACCATCAATGGCCATAGAGTGGAGGCTCTTAGAGACACAGGAGCCAGTGTGACAGCTGTCAAGTGTCACCTGGTGTCTTAGGAGCAGGTTGTCCCCAATGCCTTTTACCCAGTTGTTGCTGCTGACAACACAGAGAGCCACTGCAAGGTGGCTCAGGTTCCCTTTGAGTGGGGTGGGGTCTCTGGTACTCTTCAGGTAGCTGTGAGGCCAGCCATGCCTGTGGATTGTCTGTTGGGCAATGATTTGGAGAGCTCCCCTTGGGCTAAGGTGGAGAAGAGGGCTCATTTGGAGATGTTGGGTCTGCCTGAGTGGGCGTGTGTGACCACCCGGTCTATGGCAGCCAAGGGTGTTCAAGAGATCATGGAGCTTGGAAGTATGGCCCAGGAACCTGCCTTAAAGAGAAGAGGTAGGGGGCACGGGAAACCAGCCCCCATTGTTCCCACGGTCCAGGAGGAGACAGACCTTGAGGGGGATGCCCTGGAACCTGCAGGTGAGCCAGTTTCTGAACTGGGGAGCCTACCTGAGCTGACTCATTGGCAGCAAGAAGGGGGCCCTCTAGGGAGGAATTTTGTGCAGAGCAGAAGAAGTGCCCTTCTCTTGAGGGTTTGAGGCAACAGGCCACAAACCAGGCACCAGGTGATCAGTCTGGATCACATTGGATCTACTGGGAGAACGACCTCCTGTATAGCGAGCCTAAGGTTGCTGAGCCTGGGTAAGCCCGTCTGCTTGTGGTACCCCAGCGCTTCAGAGCCTTCCTACTGTGGTTGGCTCATGATGTACCTTTAGCTGGACATCTGGGGCAGGACAAGACCTTTGAAAGGCTTACCACCCACTTTTATTTGCCCCAGATGCGGAAGAGTTCAGATGCTCATTGTAGGACCTGTCAAACTTGCCAGGCAAGTGGGAAAAGTGGAAGGAAGCTCAAGGCGCCTCTCCAACCTTTCCCTGTAGTCAGTACCCCCTTTGAACGGGTGGGAATTGACATTGTGGGTCCACTGGACCCCAAGACAGCCATGGGCAACAGGTTTATTCTAGTCTTGGTGGACCATGCTACCCGGTACCCGGAAGCCATCCCGCTCAGGACAGTGATGGCCTCCGTGGTGGGACGTGCACTGATGGGGATTTTCTCCCATGTGGGGTTCCCCAGAGAGGTGGTGTCAGACCGTGATACCAATTTCATATCTTGTTATATGAAGTCCCTGTGGAAGGAGTGTAGTGTTACCTACAAGTTCACCACTCCTTACCACCCCCAAGGTAATGGGCTGGTTGAAAGATTCAACCGGACCCTTAAAGGCATGATCATGGGTCTTGAAGAACCAATGAGGCATATGTGGAATGTCCTCTTGCCATGCCTTCTGTTTGCTTACCGTGAGGTGCCACAGAAGTCCCTAGGGTTCAGCCCCTTTGAACTTTTGTATGGACACCCGGTCAGAGGACCTTTGAGTCTGGTCAAGGAAGGCTGGGAGCAATCTCCTAGGAAAACTACCCAGGATGTATATAGTTACATGCTGGCCTTCAGGAACCAGACTCGGCAATTCATAGAGCTCGCTCAGGCGAGTCTGGAAGCCAGCCAGGAAGAGATGAAGCGGTGGTACAATCAGAATGCCACTCTGATTGAGCTTCAGCCTGGACAGAAAGTTTGGCTCATGGCCCCTGTGGAGTCTTGTGCGCTCCAGGGCAGGTGGACCGGTCCATTTGAGGTAGTGGAGCGCAAGAGTGATGTCACCTATCTGGTGAACTTGCGGTCTCCCAGGAACCCTGTGCGAGTCCTACATGTTAACCACCTGAAGCCCCACTTAGAAAGGTCCGAGGTGGGCATGCTCCTAGCGACCGATGGTGGAATGGAGGAGGAGACCGAGCCTCTTCCTGACCTCCTGTCTGCAACAGGGCAAGATGGGTCAGTGGATGGAGTTAGTCTCTCTGCCACCCTGACCCCTGATCAGCAGCAAGATTGTCTCCAACTGTTGGGGCAATTCTCTGATCTATTTTCCTTGATTCCTGGTATCACTGAGTGGTGCGTCCATGATGTGGACACCGGGGACAGTCCTCCTGTGAAGCACAAGGCTTACAGAGTGACTGACAAGGTCAGAGCTTACATCAAGGAGGAAGTCTCCAAGATGTTTGCTTTAGGGGTGATTGAGTCCTCAAACAGTCCTTTGGCCAGCCCAGTGGTTTTAGTCCCAAAGGCTGGCGCGCCTGGTGCCACACCTGTACTCCGGTTCTGTGTGGACTACCGAGGACTCAATTCAGTCACCAGGACTGACACGCACCTCATCCCCAGAGCTGATGAGCTCATTGATCGGTTAGGGGCTGCACGATACCTCAGCACGTTTGATTTGACGTCTGGGTACTGGCAGATCGCCTTGACTGATGGGGCCAAAGAGACGTCAGCATTCTCCACACCAGATGGGCACTACCAATTCCGGGTGATGCCTTTTGGGATGAAGAATGCCCCAGCCACCTTTCAGAGGTTGGTCAACCAGGTGTTGGCTGGACTGGAGGATTTCAGTGCCGCCTACCTGGATGACATTGCAGTGTTCAGCGCCAGTTGGAAAGAACATCTGCGCCACCTCTGGAAAGTGTTGATGGGACTGCGAAAGGCAGGCCTCACGATCAAGGCGAGTAAGTGCCAGATCGGACAGGGTTCCGTGGTGTACTTGGGGTACCAGGTAGGGAGCGGCCAAGTGGCGCCCCTGCAACCCAAGATTGATACCATCCTGGCATGGGAACCCCCAAAGACTCAGACACAGGCGAGAGCCTTTTTAGGACTCACGGGGTACTACAGGAGGTTTGTCAAGGGGTATGGCAACATTGTTGCACCCTTGACTGAGCTGACTTCCAGGAAGCAGCCCAAGAAAGTGAACTGGACTGACACCTGTCAGAAGGCTTTTGACGCCCTGAAGACTGCCATGTGCACAGCACCCATGCTTCAGGCGCCCAACTTCTCAAAATAATTTATTGTTCAGACAGACGCTTCAGAGCATGGTGTGAGGGCTGTTCTATCACAGATTAATGAAGAGGGCCTAGACCAACCTGTAGCCTTCATCAGCAGGAGGTTACTTCCACGGGAACAGAGGTGGAGTGCAATTGAGCGTGAGGCATTTGCTATGGTCTGGGCACTGAAGAAGCTGAGACCATACTTGTTTGGGACTCACTTCCTGGTTCAGACCGACCACAGGCCCCTCAGATGGCTAATGCAGATGAGGGGTGAGAACCCAAAGTTGTTGAGGTGGTCCATTTCCCTACAGGGTATGGACTTTATGGTGGAACACCGTCCTGGTACAGAACACGCCAACGCTGATGGTCTGTCCAGATTTTTCCGCCTTAGTGAAGAGAACTCCCAAGGGGAAGGGTAGTTCTCCCGACATTTCAGCTGGAGGGGACACGTGTTAGACCTGGCATCATTGGCGTGAGTCTCCCTTCCATTTTGTCGGATTGCCTCCTCTGTTTTTTTATATGTTTTTGCGGGTTATATGCTTTGGGCACTGCGCCACTGCTATTCAGTGCAAGTGCTCCCTATGTTAAATTGATGTATTGATTAGTGACTCCATGATTGGGTTATTTGATTTACTTGTCAGACCCTAGTACAGTGCACCATGTGTGCCCAGGGCTTGTAAATCAAATGCTGCTGGTGAGCTTGCAGCACTGGTTGTGCCACCCACAGAAGCAGCTTGTAAAGTGTCTCAGGTCTGCTATTGCAGAACCCATGTGCAGTCTGGTACTGCCATGCTGACCGACCAAGTGCACCCACTTGCCAGTCCCTAAACCTTCCTTTTTCTTCATATCAGACACCCCTATGGTAGGCCCAAGGGCAGGGTGCATTGTAAGTATAAGGTAGGACATGCCCTGGTGTGTGTAGCATGTCCTAATAGTGAATTACAGCCATTTTCATTTTTCCCTATAGCAAGGCTACCTGTTCCCCATAGGCCAGAATGGGCAGTTAGATTATTACATCTTATAATCCTAACTGACTCAGGGAACATGGTAGAAATTCGAATTTAGTATGCCTGAACTCAGAATGATAAAATACATCTTTTAGTAAAGTTGGTTTTAACATTCTGTGTTTGAAAATACCACTTTTAGAAAGTAGGTATTTTCTTGTCTAACTATCCAAAGCCTGCCTCTGCTAGGTTGTGTATTCCTTGTCTGGAGTTTGAGTGACAGGGCTGGGGAATTCCCAGAGACAGAATGAGTCAGCCCAGTGGTGAATAGGGAGATCTGCATCTAGATGGGAGGGAGGAGTTGCACCTGGGACCTGAATAGGGCTGGGCCTTCCCTCCACAATGCTGGCTCCACCCCCTGGGGTGCGGCTGATGTCTCTGCCCTGCACTGTGAAAGAAGAGAAGGAATCATGTCAACAAAGTGCTCCAGGGCTGTGCTTTCCCTCCACAATGCTGACTCCACCTCTTGTGGGGCGTCTGATGTTTCTGCCCTGCACTGTGAAAGGAAAGACGGAGTCCTGTAAACAAAGTGCTCAAGAACTGGTTTGGAATAGACAGAGGCCTCTCTGCCTTCAGAGAACAAAGGATTTTGGGGTAAAAATATTGGGACCCAGACCCAAGAACTTTAGATCACTTCTGGGAACAAGACAAACCTTTTGCCAAGGAGAAGAACCAAGGAAGCTGCAGGAGTTTGGACTGCCCCTCTGCCAGTGTGCTGTTTGCTGGGTTGGCCTGCAGTGGTATCTTCACTGCCAAGGAAAGGAGAAGGAACTTTTCAAAGGACTTTCATCATCTTACAGAATATTTCTCCAAGGGCTTGAACTTGTGCTTGCCTCCTGCTGAAGTCTCAGGGACAAAATACTTCACCACCAGCTCCCCTCTGAACTTCCTTTCTGGGAATTCTATCTTCAGAAGCCTGCGTGTCGCTGGGAGCTGGAAGCGCTACGCAACGAGAAGAAGCGTGTCGCCGCCACAGCTGTAGTCGTCGCATCGCCGGAGAAGCGTGCCGCCGCCGCATCTCCCAGAAAGCGTGTCTTCGTTGAAGCTGCCTGCTGTCGCATCACCAGAGAAGCGTGTCGCAGGGCCTGTCACGGCTCCAAAGTACAGAGTCGTCGCAAGGCTGACAGGGCGTTAACACATCGCCGTCGCATCAAGGGCGCCATCTTCTCGCATCGCACCAGGATTGTTGCATCGCATCGAGGCGCCATCTTGAGCATCGCAACCGTGCCGCAGGCCAAGAACCTACGCATCACCCCCGCACCGGTAAGGATCACGACGCATCCCCTACTCTGTGCAAGCATTGAGGCGAGACGCATCATCTCCCCCGGAGCACGGAACCGACGCATCTCCCTCTGCGAGCCTTTTGTTTATTTTGCGTTACACATCCAGGTACTTTTGTGAGAACTGTGTCGCATTTATCATCAACTTGAACTAAGTAACTTTTACCATCTTTAAATCAATCTTAAGTATAGTATTGTGGATTTTTGTTGTTTGTGGTCTATATAAAGAATACTTATTTTTATAAAAACCTTTGTGGTGTCCATCTGTAGTGTTTTCACTGTATTTCTGTATGTGTTCACAAATGCTTAACACACTGCCTCTGAGATAAGCCTGTCTGCTCGTGCCAAGCTACCAAGGGGGTGAGCAGGGGTTATCTAGGAGTGTAATCCCCTTATCCTGACTTAGAAGCAAGGGTCCCTATTTGGACAAAGGTGTATACCATTGCCAACTAGAGACCCCCAGTTCTAACACTTATCTTATGGTGAAGTCCGATTTTAAATTGCAATTCTGGAAATGCCACTTTTAGAAAGTTGCAAAAAGAACAATTGATGGACAGACTGCTGAACAATGTCAAATATTCACCCACAGTACCGAGATCTGGGCCTAAATCCATTGTTTTTTTGCTCGCCGTGCCATTCTAGTTCGGACCCAGTCATATAAAAATAGGTCTTGATCCTGCTCTCTATAGGAACAGTCCAGCCCGAACTCCCAGGCCAGGTCCTACCTGGACCAGAAACAAGCAACCTGGGATCAGTTTCGAGGTATCATGCCTCATCAGCCAGGCTAGCTTGACTCCAGGGGCATGGTGAACATGGAACCCACATCTGGGCACACCTGTCCCACTCGGTTGACAAATGCAAAAAGAACAGATGATGGACAGAATGCTGAACAGTGTCAAGCATTCACTGCCAGTACAGAGATCTGAGCCTAAATCAATTTTATATTTTGCTCCCCATGCCAATCCATTCCTGACCCAGCCATATGCAAATCAGTCTTTTCCCTGCTCCCCAGGGGAACAGTCCAGCCTGAAATTCCTGTTAGTGAGTCCTCCTTCCACTTTTTACCGCACTCGGATCACCTTGAAATTTTGGTGTCCACTAGGATGACCCGGCTCCTTCACCTAACTCAACTTAGATAGATCTCCTGGACACTCTGTGAAGCTGCATTTTCACATGGTTATCTAGTATTAGACTACCATTGGTTGGCAGCGTCACAATATCCTAACAATATTCTCTCCCTCCGCAGGTTGCCTTCTTTCTCCCCTCCTTGGACTCCATCCTCTACCTCAGCACACCAAGACCTAGGTGCTTTTCCATTCCCCCACTGGAATTGGTCACCAGTATTCACGTAGGTACTTGCTTTTTAGCCCTTCTCACCCCCCCCCCCCTTTTCCCCCTTTTTGACTTCGCCAGACTCTGACACTACCTTTACACTCTCCTTTTCTTTTCTCTATGCAGCACTCATTGATTCGTAACCTGGTCCTGATGATGACCTGAATTGAATACAGGGCGAAACGCTGTCAACCTCTCAGCGCAACTTTAGTGGTTCTTCAAAATAACCTACCTTCTCTAATTCTTGACATTAACGTGCATGCCTTCCAAAACTATCTTTAACCACTACCTGTTGAGACACTGGAGTCAAGCTTGCCTGGCAGATATGGAGTGATACCCCAAAACCGCTCCCAGGATTCTTTTATCTGGTCCAATGAGGACCTGGCCTGGCAGTTCGGTCTGGATTGTTGCCATGGGGAGCAGGATCAAGACTGATTTGCATATGGCTGGGTCCAAACTGGTGTGAATAGATGAGCAAAAAACTATGGGAGTGTAAAGCAGCTTGTTTTAACAGAATGCAATCTCATAGTATAAATTAAGTGAACATAACCACACCAAGTATATATAAAAATATGTATTTATCATATAATACTCTCTAGAATGTTCAAGTATCTCCAACACAGAGATAAACACAATGCACACAATACTTCAGTTAGAAACACAGTAAATAGCACAATATAACCAGTGGACCCCAGGGGGTCCAAATCATATCTTAAGAAAGTGGTATAATAACCACAACTCGAGTCAGCACAATGTGGAGAGGGCGTAGAATTGCTGGGGACCCACAGAACCACCCAAGGTAAGTAAATAGGGACCCCACGGAGAGTCTGTACAGTGTGGGAAGACGACCGCGTGCCCTGTACAAGTCTATGTGCAAGTTGCGGTTAGATTTTAAGATTAGGGACCCTTCCCCATGGACCCTGAAGAAACCCTGTTGAAGACAGAAGGTTGGAGAGCCACCCCACCTATAGATACCCTAGTACCCGCATTACCTACACCAGAGAAGCTGGGTGCATACGTGTGAAGTGGTGTCGGCAACCGCTGTCGAACCCAATGGAGGACTTCGGAAAAGCGCCGCTGCTGGAAGGGGGAGAAAGTGTCAGTGGGAATCCAAACATGGATTCTTCAAGAAGAGTAATGCAGCACAAACGAGGGATACTGGACTCAAACTCGGTGAGGGGACAGGGCAGGCCTCGAGGGACGTAGAGAACCACCACCTGTTTTGTTGTACCCTTCGGAGTCCGCAGGAGCTTGGGATCAGCAGACCGGTCAGCAGTGTTGAGGTGCCTGCGAAGGCAGGGAAGTGATTCTTTCACTTCAATGGAGATTCCTTCAAGTGTCTTTGATGCAGCAGACTGGAAGGGAGACAAATTCAGGCCCAAACGAAGTCCAGGGAAGTCCAGAGTGCCTAGACGGTAGCAGTGCAGTGGTGTCTGATCTGAATCTTATCCCACAATGAATCTAGGGGCCTACACACAGTTAAGCCCTTAAGTACCCTAGGGAACGGGTTGGGAAGATTCAGGTGACCCTCCCAGGGGAGGGTCTGGACAGCGGGGAGGTTACTCCCATGTCCTTTGTCTAGTTTCACACTAGAGTGGGAGCCAACGGCTCCCAGAACTGGTTTGAACTGGACTATGCACAGGGACACCAAATGTGCCCCTCATGCACCCTTTCTGGCGCTGACAAGCACACCCACCTGGTCCCAATACACTAAATCCTGACTGGGAGTTGGTCACACCTCCCTGTTACAGGATGCCTATTGTTCTGCCTTCCCCTGCTCGAGCTTGGCTCAACAACAGGAGAGTAGAAATGTGTCTCTGGTCGGCAGCAACCATTTTCTACTGTCCAGGTCTGGAAGACTGGTAACGGGACAGGGAGAGCCTTACGGAGGGCTCTTCCAGTGCTTGGAATCATACCTCCCACACCACTTACGGTGTGAGAGGTATGATTCCAACATGTGTGATACCAAACATGATGGGGTTCGTTGCAGCCATTTTCAAGATGGTCATCATGTAATTACGCAATGCCCCTCTATATAGTATATGGCTGCTTCACTGACAAACCAGGAAAATGGACTCCGTAGGCTGCAGGAGTGTCCTGCTCATGCAAGGACACCCTCTCACGTAGCACCCTGCCTTCAGGATTGCAAAGGCCTGCTATAGGGGTGACTTATAGGTTTTAAGTGCAGTGACCTAAGATATAGTAAACTTATATCTTTAGTAAGTGGTGTAAGCACCAACTTACACAGACTGCAATGGCAGGCCTGTAGTTCCATTTTGAATGGTCTCTCATGGGTGGCATAATACATGCTTCAGCCCATGGGAGACCTATGAGGTACCTATGCCCTGGGTACCTTAATACCATAAACTAGGTACTTATAAGGGTACCCCAGTATCCAATCTGGGATGTACCTAAGTACTGAACACAACAATTTATGGAGAAAGCAGATAGAATGGGGTCCTGATTAGCAGGATCCCAGTCAGACTATTCAAAGCACAGCTTAGTACCAGGAAAAAGTGGGGGTAACCATGCAGAAGGATCCTACCTTCCTACAGTATGCTCAGACGTGGGTCCCATGCTCACTGTACCACTTGATTCAAGGAAGCCTAACTGATGAGGGGTAATACCCCAAAACCAGTCCCAGGATGCTTGTTTCCGGTCCAGGGAGGACCTGGCCTGGCAGTTCGGGCTGAACTGTTCCCATGGGGAGCAGGGTCAATGTGAGGAAAAATATATATCTATATGTTTGTATCAGCCAGATAAGGGAATCAATCCCAATTCTTCCCCGCACTATCTCAGACCCACTGAGCTAGCCATGTCTGTCTCTGACCAAACTGTTTGCTCTGTGCTCCTAAAACCCCCCTCCTCTACAAATCTATTCCAGCCTGACCCACGGGCCTTTATTGCACTATCTGACACATCCTTGGGTAACAGCTGTCAAAAGGCCTCTAATTCTTGCAAGTTTAGCTTAAACTTATTTTCTGTTCCCTTGTGTCCTTCTACGGCAATAGGTATATTTTGCTCTATGTCTTGGGCTTGCATGGCAATTCTATCTGTATATATACCCGTATATGGCCTTGTCCAGATCTAAAGGATTTTACTGATTACAGCACTCTCTGCCCTATATAAGCTCCCCTGACAGATTTATGGGGGACAGAAGAAGCTTTTTCCAGGACGTGACACTGGGATATGTGTCTGCCTTCTGCTGGCATGCCAATAAAAGGAGAAAGGTGCAAATGTATTTTCTCTGTTTTGAAGCCCGCCTGGTGTCTGTGTTTATTTTGCGTCGCACTGAGGAGGGTTGGAAGATTTATTACCCAACAGATGGTCTCAGAAAGTGGAGCATTGAAGGACTGTAATGTCACGAGTTGGTAAGTAAGCTGTAAAATACTTACCCCAAGTGACCTTTCAGTGTTTCAAATGCTTAGTTAAAACATAGTATTATTAGAAAAGTGTAGTAACTGGCATATAAACTAAACAGGGGACTGTAGAGAAATTTTCATTGAAATTGTAAAGAAACATTTATTGAAATTGTTCTCTGTATCAATACAGTTAATTGATATGTGGCAGGGGTTTACGGGACCCCATAACTTCCACTACAGGAGAGCCTGGCCTAGAGAATAATTTATGACCCCAAAGGTAGGGGGAACGAAGACATAAGAACATCCCTCCCAGAGTGTACCGGCTGGCAACAAAACACAAGGAAATGATTTTCAAATTTGCACTGTTCTGTCATTGATCAATGACTGTATTTATTTATGTGTATGTGTTGATCTTTAAGAATATTGTCTCGCTATGTTTCTTTGAAATGCTTCTTTGAGTAATATGAAAAATAGTGTATTACTGCATCAGAGAAGACAAATTGTTTTATGTGGTGTCTGAGTGGTCCACAGCTGTTGATTTTGTTTTCCTCTTTCTTTACAATCCCTCTATCCACTATTATAACAAAACTTTCTTTCTAGGAGACAACTCTGTTTATCTGTCAGGGTTTAAAATTGTGAGTAAAGGGCACATTGGGCACCGGCAAGTCTAAAGGAACCATGGAGGTGGTAAGGCCTCGCATGATGAAAAAGACAAACAAAATTGTTTAAGCAACTGTCCTTAGAGAAGGCTTTTAAATTACCAACAGACAACCCCGCAGCTCAGGTTGTAAAAGATACAAATTGTTTAGAATATGTAACACCTTTTTGCATGCTAGTATGGACTTGGAAAAGGAATGAAGGGCGGTGGCCTAGATTGGTTATCTTGAGATATATGATATTGAATGCTTGACAGAAACTATACACTTACAGGGTGACCCATCTTGGGATTGTCACTATGTAAAAGACTGCCTACAGCAGTGGCTTACCAAGATAGTAATTCCTCTCTTCCTCGTAGAGCCTACAAAATAATACCAAGTGCAGTTCAGTTTGACTTGAAAGGCGATCACATGGAAATAGGCTTAGCTCCGCATGATTATAAGTTTTCTCCGGATAGCCTAACAGTAGAGGAATCATATTTATGCGGAACCTCAACAGTATAAATCTGTGCTGTGGGATGGTAACATTTGCTAAATAAAAGAACCCTTTCTCTGTCAGTGGCGGGTTCAGGCGATAGGTAACAACTGCATATTGTTCTTTATAGTGCTCCTTCCGCTTATGGTCCGCCATTAAAATGAACATACTTTGAGACCCTTCTACAAAGCGAGGGTTCCTTAAATAGGTCGTGAAGGCCAATTTCCTTCAGTACTGTTTCCACATAACCAAGCCACAGCAACATTCTACTGTTTTCCATGCTCAAACAATCCCTTAGTATCAATTGTGTAAGTGGTAGTGTTTCCCTCCACCAAATTGAGTGCCACAAAAGGATTGGAGCCAGTTGAACTGCGTCTTGTAGATAGGGGAGGCCCAATTCCAGATGTAAGGTATAATTTGATGAGGAGGAAGGGAGGCCTACCAAAGACTTAAAAAAGTTGTTTTCAGTAGATTGGAGAGAGTTTATTGCTACCCGGCCCCACACTCCCGCCCCATAGGTTACCGCCGCCTTAACCTTGGCTTGGTAGATGTTTTTTAGCCGTATCAGAGGTCTTACACCCAGTTTTGGGGCAAAAGTTTTTATAGCTGTGAGGCTTCTCTCCATTCCCAACTTCCTGTCTTCCACCAATTTTGACCAGGATGAGTCTTTATCAAAGAGAACCCCCAAATAAGGAAAAGAGTCGAACACCTCCATTCTCTTTCTATCTACATGTAAATAAGGGGTTTTATCTCTTTTCCTGGCCCCCGCTATGATCGCAAAGGACTTGGCGTGATTTACCTTTAATTCTAAGGAGTCCATAAAAGATACATATGTATTTATCAGACTTTGAAGTCCATGTCCTGTCCTAGCGATCAATACTGCGTCATCCGAGATATGCCAGGATAGGTGAAGGCTGGGAACCAAATACAGGAACATCACAAGTGGCCTTAATGCCGTGCCATTTATATACATCTGTCTTATAAAGTTTATTATGGCATGGTCAACACCTATCTCCTCCAAAATCTTCCATAGCTTTCCATGGACAACGCAGTCGAACGCTGCAGACAGATCCATGAAAGCCATGTAGATTTTGCCTCCCTTTATTCTAACATATTTTTCTGTAATCATTTGCTAGATTCAAACACTGGTTCACAGTGCCCCCTCCTGCTGGAACCCGTACTGAGCCTGGATTAGAATATTATTCGCCTTCACCCAACCCTCTAATTTAGATAGGAGGAGCCGACCCATCAATTTCGAAGTAGTGTCCAGCAGGGAGATGGTTCTGTAGTTTTTTGGATTTGCCCTGTCCCCTTTTTTGTATATCGGGACAATGACACCTGTGGACCATGAGGGAGGAGGGCCTACCCTGGCTATAGTGTTTAAGACATTCATTAGCAAAGGGGCCCATAAATCCGGTATTTCTTGGAAGAAGTCAATAGGGACTCCATCTGGTCCTGGGGCTTTGCCTGGAATACATGAACTCAGGCCTTCCTTCACTTCGATAAGTGTGAAGGAAAAGGGGCTAAATGTACTCTCTACTGTGGTCAGAGGTGGTGTTCTTGGGGCAGTACTAAGGGCAAAGAGATTACCAACATGTGTTACCCAGGCTTCCTCCCCTACATTACTATCTAGAGAGGGATCCTTGGTGCTTTTAAGATGTGGATCAAGTACTAGCTTCAAGAACTCAGCACTGTTACCAGTTCGGGCTGCCTGATCAAGATCTGCCCAGATTTCCTCCTTCCTATCCTTTTCTCTGTTCCATTGTGCTAACTTATACGTAGCCCTTCGTGCCTTTATTTGATCTTGGTTTCTAGGGTTAGTTTTTAAAGCATACATCAGTGCCTTCCTTGTTTTGGTACAGAGAGAATTAAACCAACCTTTGCCAGCTTCTGGTTTTGACACTTTCGGGCGTGTAAGTGCCATTTTTACTTCCTCTAAAATACCACCAAATGCCATTAATATTTCACCTGGCTCGGCGTCTGGTTCTAGGTATAACAATATCTTACTCTTTGTGCCTTGTATGATAGCCAAGGTCAGTTTAGGTTTGTCAGTATGAGCCCACTTTAGTTGTGCTCCATTTCTTCTTGCCACGAGTGGGGTACCAATATTTTGTGTGCAAGGAGGATTTTCTAGGAATACCTTTAGCTGCTGTGAGAGTATGGCATAATCGCTAAAACTTGTAAATTGATTTTGGGACCTAATGGCCCTTCGACTAATTGGGGTAGTAAGTAATATATAGCCAATAATTGACTCTACCCCATTTCTCTAAAAAGTTCCCAGCAAGTTGCCTGTTACAGGTTCAGGGGCATAGGTCATTTCCATGTTTCTAGAAGATAATATCCTATTTAAGGCACCGCCATATTCATTATGGATGAAGTGGTGTAAGGGGTTCCCCCCGAATCCTCTAACCCACACACGGGGCTGTATTATACTTACAGGGATGTATATTGAAATCCCCCAACCAGATGATATTTGGCTCCCCCTTTCTAGTGTTTCCTATGATATGTTCAAGAGTCTTATCAACCTCCCCGACAATAGAGTGAATATTTGGACCAAACCTATTATTGTAGATATTAATCGAAATCCACATGCCTTCCTGTTTTGTCTCAAATATGAGAATGTGAAAGTTTATATTGGTGGGAATAAACTTTATTACCTTACAACGGAAATCATTTGGATTTAGAGTCAGGATACCCCCTTTTGCCCTCCCTGATACCGATGATATGGCTGGAGTTTGGAAAGAATGATAACCATTAAAAAATATTGGTTCCGTGGACCAGGTCTCCTGAAAGCATAAGACATCATGGTCCTGCCAAGTTTTAAGCCAATTATTGTCTCCCATTTTAGAAGGGATACCAGCCACATTACACGATGCTATCTTAAACCGGTCTTTTGTGGGCCGCCCTTGCAGGTTGGATAAATGTGAACACTCTCCAATAACAGGGGCTGGATGGTGCAATTTTCACAATTTACTGGAGTATTGGTGTTTGGTTTGTGCAGTCAATCACATGCCTCATGGTCAGACAGGGGGGCAAATCTATTTTCCAGGGTTATGTCTCTCCTTTCAAAAAAGAAAGGCCAGGGGAATGCCTCCACTGAATACAGAAACTGTTCTACAGTAGCAATTGTGAACAGTGAGTGCAAGAAGCCTAAAAAAAGGAGCTTGAATTAGCAATGGATTGGCCCACATCGTATAGCCAGTGTTTAGTGGAATTAAGTAACTATGTGCAAACAGAACAGCATGTGGATTTTCAACAATTGAAGCAGACCGGTTTAAAACAATACCAAATGCCACTTCTTCTAGAAGGGCTACCTCTTTGCTATGTATTTGGACGCACCGCCAAGTAAATATTGACATAAATAAGTTAAAGAGACTGTTTGTCGCCTCCAAGCCTCAAGGTGTTTTTGTTAAACTGTGGGAAGTAGCAGACAGTGAGCAAATAACTAGTAGCGCATTGACTGAGGAGGAGATTTTTTTGTTTACTGAGGAAGAAAGAAAAAGACAGAGAGTGGATGTAAATAGTGAATTTAATTCTTGGGTCGCAGATAGAGCCAGCAATGAGAACAGCCACCCAACATTGGGACAAAGCATTCAGTCTGCGGGGCCTGTTCCTCCTGCACCTCAATTCTCAGCCCCTCCTCCAGCAACTTCAATTTACCCATCACTTTCAGGCCCCTACATACAGTGTGAAAGACATAACACACCTGAGCAAGCACTGGCTTCACAACCAAGCTTATCATGTGTCCCTTATTTCCACATATCCCTGGAAGGTGATTTACCTAGAGTATCTGACATGCCAACTAGCCCCAGAGAAGGCAATTTTAAGAACACCAGTTCTGAATGGGCACTTATCTTTAGGGAGGGGCATGCTAAATGTTTTTGAATCCCCAAACCAAACTTCCACTTTTGGTCTGAGGGAAGATTTAGGGCTAAGTGCAGAAGAGAGAAACAATGAGGAGGAATGCGAGCAGTTGGCACACCTGAGGAAAGAGGCAGATCAGTTCCAAGAAGTAAATACTGATAGGGAGGAAATACAACTCTCCATTAATAAACTCCAAGATAAGCTAGAGAAGAGGGAAAGGCTGATACATACATGGTCACGCACACGGACACTAAAGGGAAAGGGTGAGAACCTGTTTGCAAAAACGTGCTAGTCTCACCCTGCGGCCCGCCACAGTGATCAATTAAAGCGCTGCGAGGCCTCCGGGTAGTCTATGCGCTATATAAATATAATTTTTCATTTCATTTCATATACTGATGACATACTATTGAACACTAAAATAACTGCTCCAAAAATAGTGTTGAGGGGACAGCCATGCTAAAGCCATGGACCCCTTTGGAGGCGACTCAGATGACTAAGGACGCGCCTGACCCACGCACTGCCAGTGTGAAATATTATGAGTGGCTTCATAAAATATGTATTGCCTATACCCCCCCTCGAGATGTAGAAATTTTATTAAAAATAGGATATGGGAGCACATGGTGTTTAGTAAAAAGTGCGTTCCAAATTCCACAGGAAAGAGATTGGACCATACTGACTAATAATATGGATGTCACAGAAAAAAGTTTGATTAATTGGTTAGAGTCTATCAGGGACACAATTAATGGCCTAGCAGTTAAACATGGTGATTTTTCTCAAGTCACTGCCACGTTGCAGAAGCCAGGTGAGTCAGTTGCTGATTACATCTTAAGGTACAATGAAGCATGGGATAACAGTCCAGGGGTACCGCGCACCTCAGTTGCCTATAAGGTTTTAGCTACTCAAACACTTATGAATGGATTGCTAGCTTCTGTGGCCCACAGTTGTAAACTGTGCCATCCTGATTGGTCCACTAAAGGATATCCTGAGTTGTGCACACTTCTCATAACCATGGAAAGAGATGGTATTTTTAGGGTAAGGAAGGACATTGCTAAAAATGACAAAGGAATGATGTTGCAGCAAGTACAATGAGAGGAAGAGCTAGAGGGAATGTACTATCAGAGGGCACAGCATAGACAGGATAATGGACAAGGATATCAGAGAAGAGACAAGAGTAAGGATCAGTGTTATATTTGTTGGAAGTATGGGCACTGGGGACGCAATTGTAAAAATAATAGAGGTAGAAGGGACTGGAATGAGAGAAGTGACCAGCATAACAGAAATGATAGAAACAACAGGAATGAAAGGTTTGATAGAAATGAGATCCAGCCATCAGCACCACCCATGCCCAGAGACCTGAAGCAGACCCAGCACTCCCTAAGAAATTCATTCCAGGAGCAACATGGATCATCATAGGACCACGCGGAGAGAGAGATGGGACAAATGGCAGAAACCAGAGCCCAGTACTTTATGATGAAGGTATCAGACACACCTGAGGAGAATCTCATGTTCCAAATTAAGGTAGGAGGTAAAGAGTTCGATTTCCTAATAGACAGTGGTGCAATCCTATCGGCAGTAGGAAACAAGTTGGGTCCTAATAGTGGTGAAACAGTCACTACTATAGCAGTAAATGGAATGATGATGCATGAAGAATTGTCAGAACTCCTACCAGTTTCGGTTGATGAATTTACACTGACCCATCAGTTTCTCCTGTCACCAGATACACCCATCGATTTGCTGGGGAGAGACCTCCTCTGTATAATGCATGCAACATTATATTTTTCACAAAATTGGATTTACTTACAAGTACCTGAGGACAGGTTAGAATTGGCTAATAGAGCACTAACTGCATGCAAACTAAGTGAGGTCTCTGTGTTATGTGCACCGCATGTCTTGTCTCTCTCTCCAACACGTTACCAATTGACTCCATTACATGGAGATTTTTATGAGAACATGTTTCCAGAACTGTTTAAATACAACCCTGACATTGAGGGTGAATTGGTCACTCATTTAGTGCAGTTGACACTAGTACCTGGGGCCGTACACTGTACTGCAGAATTTTTCACAGGGCCAGTGCCTGAATGGTACACCTACAGGGCAGACAAACATTTGTACTGGACAATGGAGTTGCTCGAGCACACCTTATATGTAGGAAAAGAAGGATGTGCAGTGAGCATTGAACTAGGACCACAGGAAATTAGTTTATCTCAAGTGCCAGATTCTGAACCACATGTATCCATAGCTGTAGCACCAGGTTACTACCCTAAGGATTTGGGCCCCATGGTCAAACGCCTTCAGGACTTACCTAGAACTAAGGATTTTGCATTTTCTTTAGGAATTGTGTCTGTGTTGGGAGATGGAGAAGGGTGGTGTTGGAGGTTGTGTATGATCAGAAATGGCAGGACTGCAGTTTTTGACAAGCTTGAAGGCAATATGGCTTTACAGCTCACTAAAAACAAGATTCTAGAGCAAGTGAACTCAGAGGTTTGGGCAAAACACAAAAATGATGCAGAGTTATTGAAAACATGCCCTCCCCATAGAGTGACACTTAAAGAAAATGCTGAATTACCTTATGTCCGTCAGTACAGACTGTCACCTCAGGTAGAAGAGGGAATAAAACCTGTTATTGAATCTCTCTTGCAACAGGGTATCATTAAAAAGACCTCTAGCCCCTGTAATAGTCCCATCATTCCCTTGCCCAAGGGCAATACGGGGCAGTATAGGTGCATACAAGACTTACGACAGATAAACAACATTGTGGTTCCCTTAGCCCCTGTTGTGCCTGACCCCAATACTATATTATCTTCTATACCTGTAGAGGCAGAGTACTTTTCAGTCATAGATCTCTCCTCTGCGTTCTTCAGTATTAGAGTCCATCCAGAGAGCGAATACCTTTTTGCCTTCACAGTGAAAGATACTTAGTATTCTTTCAGAAGACTAGCTCAGGGCTATACTGAGAGTCCCACAGTCCATGCGCAGGCAGCGAAGAGAGACCTGGACAGCCTACACCTGGAAGGTGGGAGCATCATCTTGCAGTACGCTGATGATCTCCTTGTGGCATCTCCATCACTTGAGGCCTGTGAAAAAGACACTGTAGCGCTGCTGAATCACCTCCAGGAGACAGGACACAAAGCTTCATTGTCAAAATTCCAGTGCTGCCAAAAAGAGGTGATTTATCTGGGTAATGTGGTATCCAAAGGTACACGCCGCATATCACCTGACAGGATAAAACTGATTCAGGGCATGCAGCCTCCGTCCGCCAAGAAAGGAATGCTGTCATTCCTGGGGATGATGAACTACTGCCATCAGTGGATCCCTGAGTACAGATCCTATGATGCCATCCTGCGACAATGTACACTACAAGATGCTCCCAACAACATTGTATGGACTAATAACCTTGCAGACTGTTTCAAGAAACTGAAAGAGACTTTGTGTACTGCACCAACCCTGGGGCTGCCTGATTACAAATTGCCCTTCCATCTCTATGTGACAGAGCAAAATGGCATTGCGAATTGTGTGCTGAGACAGCAGCATGGCTCAGGAAAAAGACCTGTGGCATACTACTCTGTGACTTTGCCTGCAGCAGTAACTGGGCATCTGGCTTGTTTGATAGCAGTGACATCAGCAGCTGTGATGGTAGAGAGGATGGCTCCCATTGTGTTGGGTTACCTTTGTATTGTTTATGTGCCACATTTGGTGCAGTTGTTGTTGTCATCTGCAGCAACACAACATTTTTCGGCGGCCAGGCAAACAGTTTATGAGGTCACTCTGTTTTCACCAATATCACCATTAAAAGATGCCCACCTGTTAATTTAGCAACATTATTACCTCCAACAGGTGATTCAGATGTGACCCCTGACCATGACTGTGTTGAGGTTGTAGAGACATGCACCACACCCAGACCAGATTTGCAGCCAACACCATTAGAAAAAACAGACTATGAGTGGTACACTGATGGTTCCTCCAGCAAACCAACAGACACAGATTACAGAGCAGGATATGCTATAACAACAGTAGACACCATAGTTGAAAGTGCAGCCCTCCCCCGGCACATCTGCCCAGCAAGCCGAGCTGTGTGCTGTAACAAGAGCATGCATCCTAGCTGAGGGGAAAGATTTTAACATTTACACTGATTCACGTTATGCCTTTGGAATTGTCCACGATTTTGGCCAGCTGTGGCAGTATCGTGGTTTCATAACAGCAGCAGAACGCCCCATTCAAAATGGCCCCTTAGTAAAAAATGTACTACAGGCAATACTACTACCCAACAGAATAGCAGTAATACAATGTGAAGCACATACAGGAGCTAATACTGAGATAGCTAGAGGTAACGCCATGGCTGACACAGCAGCAGAGGAGAGCATGTTACAGTCAGTACAGATGGTACCTTTAATAGCAAAAAGCATTCCAAAAATACAGCTCATTCATAGACAATTGTTGCTAGCTGATGTAAAGGAAGAACAATGGTTTGCACCACCAGAGGAAGAAAGAGTGTGGATTGATGCTGGATGTGCACAGAATGATGAGGGATTGTGGATCCACTGGGATGGGAGGCCTGTGGCCCCACGCAGTATGTTCCTGCCCCTTACAAGGCTTGCTCATGGACCCACTCACATGGCTCAAAGAGGGATGAATGCTTAGATTAGACAAGAATGGTTTGCACCAGGGATAACAGCTTTTACTGCACAATTCTGCTCCCAATGTCTTGTCTGTGCCCAATATGCTAAAAGTTGGTCCCCCGATCACTTGCCAGTACCAGAGGGTCCCTTTACAACATTCAAATAGACTTCGCCTATATGCCCCCAGTGAATGGATTCAAATATTTGCTGGTATGTGTGGATCAATTTTCAAAATGGGTGGAGGCATTCCCCACAAGGAAGAATGATGCAGCAACTGTTGTGAGATGCTTGATGAAAGATATTATACCCCGGTTTGGCGTTCCCCAGAGCATAAACAGTGACAGAGCGGATGAATGTGTAGCTGCAGTTGTGCACAATATGTGTGACTATTTGGGAATAGAGTGGAAACTGCATGCCCCTTACCACCCACAAAGTTCAGGCCAGGTGGAGAGAATGAACTCCACAATAAAACATAAATTAGCCAAAACAACTGGAATGGCCAGATGCGCTGCCTTTAGTGCTGCATGCCTTAAGAGCAACACCATCTAGAACAACTCTCTTATCCCCCCGTGAGGTATTGATGGGGTGGCCTATGTCGGTGGGGTTGAGGTTGCCTCTCAAAGCATCCCAAGCAGATTTCTGACTATGCTGTGCAGTTGTCACTGGTTTTGAGGCATCACCATCTCCAGGTGAAGGAAGCTTTGCCCCATCCTTCCTCAGAGCAATCATACCCTTTTAAACCTGGAAACATGGTCATAGTGATAAAAATAAAAGATGTTTCTCTTAGTTCTAGGTGGACTGGACCCCCACATTGTGCTCCTGGTTACGAGAACGGCGGTAAATGTGCAGGGACGTCTCGAGTGGCTGCACGGAACAAGATGCAGGGCTGCACCAACAACGCCTCAGGCAGAGGCACCTTTAACAGATGAGCACCGGCCACTTATAGAGCAGTGCAAAACACCAGACAAGGAGGATACACACAAGACCTTTCCTAACAACAACGCTGGGCGTTCCTCATCAAGTGTCCCAGGAACGGTGACACCAACTGATGCTGTTGAGTGAAGCACGCAACGCAGTCTACAAAAAGGTGATGGTCTGCACCTGCCAAAAATAGGCTGAAGAGGACAAAAAAGGGCAGGTCCGGGAAACCACCCCTGAACAAGACGACTACGGACCAGGAGGAGAAGCAGATGACAGCACACCACGAGAATTTTCATTATTGACACTTAGAGAAAGTGCCCTGGAACTG
This sequence comes from Triturus cristatus, assembly GCF_964204655.1. Taxonomy (NCBI): domain Eukaryota; kingdom Metazoa; phylum Chordata; class Amphibia; order Caudata; family Salamandridae; genus Triturus; species Triturus cristatus. The sequence goes on from NC_140589.1 coordinate 1,345,136,338, forward strand.
AGACAGAAAGACACTGCCTAACAATATTTTTTAATCCTGAAAGTGATATTTACCACTGTCAAGAAAATGCATCGCATTGTGCAAACACAATTTTTTAGTACCTTAATTATGTGTGTGCTACCTGTATTGCAACAACCTGCTGACCATCCCCTCCTTGTAGTACATGAGAAAGTCGCCCAGGCTTTAGGTCTTCAAAATTGCTGGATTTGTAGAGAATTAACCAGACACCCCAGTGACCCAATTGGCTTATATGAAACACCTGTGCCTATACAAAATTATGTGCAAGGAATAGGATGCCTCATATCCAACGTAATTTGGAATTGTGGAGAAGGAAGGATTGGATGGTACCCACGTTGTACCATACTGCCAAAAATTAGAATTTGATAATACCAAAGGAAATTGGAACATAAGAGACAGACAGTTAGTAAGTAGGAACTGGACAGCTAAGGTACGAGGAAAACAAGTAAACTACACTTTGCATTACTGGAACATCACTGTAGATGGAGAGACACTATTGATAACACCTGATGGTCTTCTATTCAATCCATTTATTGAGCAAAAGAATAAGCATGCTAGGGCACCAAATGTGATCTTTACTATATTAGAATGCCCCTTATGGTCAGCTCGCTGCTCATACATGGCACCTTGGGCAAATGTTACGCTTAAAAATTCTTCATGGATTGATCACAAATGGTGTGATCAATTTCAAAACACTTTTCCTGAAGAGGTAGGCCTTCCTCTCAGTAAATATCACTCATTGGATACACAGTTACAGGGCGGAATGTATTTTATTTTTGGCACTAAAGCCTACAAGGTGCTTCCCCGGCACTGGGAAGGCATGTGTGCTATTTCTTATCTTACACAAATAAGCGAGAGGGGTCCCACTACACCAATGGGGACAGGACACCAACAAATGACACTATGTCAAATGAAAAAGATCCCCTTGGGTTTCTTTATGAAGCATACATCGAGTCACTCACATTCACTCAATAGAACTAAATGTCCGCACCAAACAGAGTGCGAAAATACAATATATAGAAAGTATATAATATATTCTTTATTTATGTCATAAAATCATTAAAAACATATTGTCCATATAACAAATGGGAGAACCTAAAGATCCTTATGGAAGTGAATAAACAACAATATATTGTATGTCAAAGACACTCAAGATACATGAACCTAGATGGTAATGTTCATAGATGGATATACAATGAGCATTTGATTTTCTTCTTCTGCTCAAGTCCAAAGTTGTTACCAATGCCTTCATGAGCCCAAGTCTCCTTTGTTATAACAAATCGTTGTATGAATTCTTCCTACAGGTCTATAAAAAGAGCAACGCGTTTCGGTGGTATCTTATAATTCCCCATCTTCTTCAGGCTAGCAAAATACTTATAGTAAATCTCCCAAATAGCTGTATCTAAAAACAATATAAAAAAATATACATATAAGATATTTTCACACAAACTGCATTACAAGTCATTATTTCAACTTCATATTGTTTACCTATTGCATATCATAATATCATTTATTTACATCAAAAAACAGTTTCTCAATGATTAAAAAACCTAAAATAAATACTTCCAAATATTGTACTCTCGGTCTCAAAATTAATGCTCCACATATTAGTTCATATCCAACTTGCTCTCATTCATTTCCACACATTTGTCATACATATATTGTTTTCCATTCCCAGGAAGGCTACCCACCTGCTTTAGGGTAGATCGAAGGCTTGGATATCTCTCCTTTACCAAGAAAGGCTTCTAAGCACAGAGTATATCTTGCTTGTATTTCTCTGTGTGGGGGGACACAGTCTCCTCCCTAGAAGTATATATACATATATATTCTATAATTACTACCACCAAGTGTAATATGATTCAAATATAGTTAAAATCCTCCAACATCTGTATAATAGAGGAATAATCATAATCTTTTTATGTCTACCCCCTCCATCTTTGTACCTTTCATAGAATCTTCGAAGGTATCAATGATATATGAGTCAACCGACTAAGGATAATCAATACGGGGCCCAGCCTCGTCCGCTAAACTGCAAAGTAAACAATTAGTAATTAGCCCTTATTGAATCTAACATCGCGTATGGCAGTTTAATAACAAAGGGAATATCTTTTGTGTGTATCTAACAATTAATACCTGATATTCGGGTCCAAACTTATATAACCACAGGAGCTATGGTCATCATTTATAAACCTGTATAGCCACAATAACACTTCATAGGTTGTTTTTCATGTTCTTCATACAATTGACCTGTTGGGAAAATCATAATCACCCAATTAATTTAAATAGAAAAGGACTTAGTATATTAGCCTAATACAGTCATAAGACTGATTATCCTATTTTATTCTCTAAAAACATAAGCGCGTTAAGGATAGATGTCACTGTTTTCATCGCTCGGGCATCAAAATCCCAATATTATTGAAGGCATGGACCAAATCTCAAGCCCCTTATACAAAAATGTCTTATAAGAAACAAAGGGCAAACCTTAACGTTCTCATGTATCAGCATAAGTATATCGAGACGTTCCAATCTGCCTAGCCAAATACGATAAACTGAAGTCTAAATATGGGCAAACTCTAACTTAATTCCCACTATTAAAGCTGGGACAGCTCGACACCCCTGTCGCGAGCCTAGTAAACACATACGCACATATCAACAATAACTTACCGGGACTGAAAAGCCTCACGGCCTGCTCCTATTCTCTGTGCGTAACTCTGGTGAAAACGATCCCGTACTCCCGTCGTTTATAAAAAGCTTGTTACTTCCGCTAATAATCAAATTCATCAAAATGAAAAGAGGACTAGTCCATTTAGACTGATCCGCCATCTTTAAATGGGTTATATTGTTCTAGTATGCTATGACCAATCGGTCATATGAAAAGAAAACGGACTAGTCGCCTAAACCGGATCCGCCATATTGGAATAGTTTGATCTGTGTAGCGCATATTGGTAAATATACTGGCCAGTATAGTGAGCGCCAATCTAGAACATGCGATTCTAATAATTTATATAGTTATTTTTAAAAAAAACCAAAAGATTATATATAGAGAGTATGGAATTCTGTATTAATATATGTGTTTGTATAGCTTGATCACCTCTCAATCCCAAAACAAATATATTAGCAAGTGCCACATATATTTTCTCTAAATCGCAATTTTTAATATATGGTCTGACATCACACGATATATTTTACCCATCATATTGGGAGCCGCTATAAATCAATATGGTCAGTTATTCATCTCAATCAAACCAATTAGCGGTTTCTCTGACCCCCATTTTCTTTCCATAAAGGATTACATCATCCCATAATCTTAGGAATCGTATTTAGAAAAAAATAATAAAAAAACCAAAAAAAACCAAATTTGTCGGTTACACAGAGAGCGAGGCATATAATTCCTATATTATCTCAAAAGTTTTTCCCATTCTTCACGGGTATTCAAACCCTGTCTAATAGTATTAAAAATACAAATGTACCATTGTTCTCTTGCCTTTCTCTTCTCTTCCATGTTGCCTCCTCTTTTATTCATCGTGATTTTTTCTAAAATAAACCAATCAAAATCGTTTTCTTTATGTCCCTTTTCTAAAAAATGGGCAACTAGAGGAGCATTAATCTTTTTTTTTTTATTGCTGATCTATGTTCCAGGAGGCAATAAGTATATTTTGCTCTATGTCTTGGACTTGCAAGGCAATTCTATTTGTATAGATACCCATAAATGGCCTTGTCCAGATGTAAGGATTTTACTGATGACCGCACTTTCTGGCCAATATAAGCACCCCTGACAGATCTATGGGGGGCAGAAGAAGCTTGTTTCAAGACGTGACACTGGGATGTGCTTCTGCCTTGGCATGCTAATAAAAGAAGAAAGGTGCAAATACATTTCCTCTGTTTTGAAGCCCGCCTGGGGTCTGTGTTTACTTTGCGTCACTCTGAGGAGGGTTGGAAGATTTATTACCCAACAGTCAAGACTGATTTGCATATGGCTAGATCCAAACTGGGGTGGCGTAGTGAGCAGGAATATTAAACCCAGATCTGTGACTGGGAGTGAATGTTTGATTTGTTCAGTATTCCATCCATCACCTGTTCTTTTTGCTTTTAGAAAGTTGGTATTTTCTTCCCTTAGACATTTGGTGCATGTAGAAACTAGGTCATATGACTGGATGTAGCCGATAATTGGGCTATGCGTATTTCTCCTAGACAGCCACACACAATGGAGAGCTTAGGTGTGACTGGATGGGCCATCACTGGCAGGATGGGAGGGAGGAGCTGGGCCCAAATCCACTTACACTCGAATAGGCTGTGTCCTGTCTCCACACAAAGGGCTGAATACCCCCTGTAGTTTGTCTGGAGCCAGGACCCGGAAGACAATGCTGCTGTACACTTCAAAGGCATGCCTCTCGAAGCTTCTACCCACTTCAAAGGCACAACTGTGTATAAATACTGGACCTCAGACACCAAGTCTTCAGTACACTTCTGGACCTGTGGATAATCTGCCAAAAAAAAGACTGTTGTGCGGACTGCCACTTTTCTGGACTGCTGCTATGAAGGAACTGCTGCCACATTTTGCTGACCTAATGTAGGCTGCCCTCTTGCCTGGGGAAGAAGAACTGGACTTGCAAGTTCAACTTGAACCCAGGACTCCAGGGCCATTCTGCTTGCTTCCTGATCTGAGTCTCATGGACATAAAAGGATCCCCAACTTCCTGCACCAGCCCCTTGACCCAGCTGCAGTGAGTTCCTGCACCCCCCCCCCCCAGGTGGTGCCTCTCAGGTCTTGGACCCTTGGTGTGGTTCAAGGGTGCTGAAATCAAGCTTTTGGGCTCTTTGTGACTAGGAACGGGCTGACTCGCAACAAGACCTCGTTGTTCATACCACAAAACAGCACAAAGCTCCTTCAGCCTGATTCTTCGCACTGCAGCTTCAACCATTCGCTGAGACTGCCAACGCGAAGCTCCAGCAATGCCTGCCCATGACGCCAGCCGGCTCTTTGCGCTTCACCGACAGCCCCCTGGCAAATACTTGGGAAGGTAAACTTCAGCGGCCCTAACTTGTTGACTTTATCTGACCTGCGATCCATTGCAGTTGGCCTGAACTTGTGACTTTGACCCGGTCCAGTGTGACCAGATATCCAGAGTCAGCACTTTGTGGTTTTTGGGGCTTTATTCACTAAAATCTTTAAAAATTCATATCTCCGGTTCTACCAATTGGATTTTTGTTTGTTTGTTCTGGTTTTATTTATTAACCTTTGCTCTATTTTTCCTAACTAGGTGTGGGATCCTTTTTGTGTGGTGTTTTCACTGTTTTACGGTTTAAAGTAATGCAAAAATACTTCACACGTTGCCTCTAAGTTAAGGCTGACTGCTCTGTGCCAAGCTACCAGACGGTTGAGTACTGGTTAATTTAGGGTTGGTTTATGCCTCACCTTCACAAGCATTGTGGTTGCTGCTTAACCAGGGCTCACTCCTCAGTCAACCAGTAACCATATATGTCACACCTGATGTCAGGTCAAAGGTACTTAGATATTTCACTTCCCCCACCTATCAATGAGCTCATCAGCTCTTGGTATGGGTTGGGCATCATTCTTGGTGATTGCACTGAGGCCCTTATAGTTCACACAAAACCTCGTCGTAGATTTCCTTGCTTTGGGATAGGGTTTGGACACCTGCACTGTTGGCTGGCCCATGGACTACTGGAGGGCTCAATCACCACCAACTCCAGGATCTTGGCAGCCACATCTTTGATGCTGGTCTTGACCTGGTCATACAACCTGTATATTTTCCTCCTGCCAGGCAAGCTGTCACCAGTGACCACATCATGGTTACACCATGTTGTCAGACATAGGGTTAGAGAAAACATTTCAGCAGACGTCCTCAATAGCGGATAGTAGTTTCTTTGTTGCTGTTCTGCTAGGGTGGAGGAGAGAATTACTCCTTCCACACTTCCATCTTAGCCATTGGAGGATAAGAGGTCTGGAAGTGGCTCACTCTCTTCCGCCTCTCCTTCATCAGTCACCACCAGAATGGTGATGTCTGCCCTCTCATGGTGCAACTTGAGCCTATTCACTTGACTGAACCAGTGAGGGCTCCTGGAGGGACCCAAGTCTACTAAGTAGGTGACTCCCTCTTCTTGTCTATGATGGAATATGGCCCAGTCCACTTGTCCTTCAGTGCTCTGGGTGCCACTGGCTCCAAGACCCACATCAGCTGTCCTGGTTGGTACTCTACCATGTTGGACTTCTGGTCATACTAGTGTTTCACAGGCACTTGGCTAGCCATCAGGTAGTTATTCGCCTTCTTCATGTGCTCAGCCATCATGGAGCGAAGGCCAAGCATATAGTCCACTTTGTCCTGTATTGGTTCCTTGAGGGGTCTCTCTCAACCCTCTCTAACCAAGATTAGTGGACCCCTTATAGTGTTCTTATTCATAAGAGAGAGTGAGAGAACCAGATCAGTTGCAGTCTCCCAGATACATTCACATCACAAAAGGCAACTGCTGGTGTCTATATATCCATTGTGGGTATTCAGGCAACATAAAAAAAGAGAAGCAAGAGGAAAGAAAAAATAATAAAGGCTCCAACTCTGGTTGAATATTAATCCTCCACCTTTCTTACGGTGAAGGAGTATCCAAAGATATTGGAAAAGACGCCTCACTCACTTATCGTGACATGCTTCATCATAGGCGTCTTTCCACACCCAGGTAAGTTGGTATTACCTGGGCAGACTCAACCAAAAGGTGTTATGGGAGTTCTTATATAGAATATTAACTGGCCATGCAGGGAACCAGATGAGTGACGTTAAAAAGACCTACAGGTATACCCAAACCGTATGTTTATTCATAGGGAACCTGGGGTACTGGATAAAAATTGTGATACAAAAGAAAGTTTTTTTTTTAACATCATTCATTCAATTCTATCCACATCAAAATGCCAACATGTTTCGGCCCACAACTGGAGCTCTAACGGGTCTGAAGCCTTCTTCAGGGTTGGAATCTTTACTCTTAAGTATCCCTGCTATTAAAACGTGCACGTAATGCATGCAACTATGAGGCCTAGTGCGCTCACCTGTTTTTTTGGTCTTCCAATAGTATTTCTAAAAGACAAAAGGAACAAGGAAAAATGTATAGTGGGGTGCTTTTTTTAAATAGCGGTTATTAGGCAAATGTTTTTCGCTGTGCACTTTTCCCCTTGTGTTTTCCTACAAAAGTGTTTAAATATTTGCTATTATTCCCTAATCTGTGGTATACTGGGGGCATGTCCCTTGTTCAAGAATCTCAATACGCATCTACTCACTCAACATTGTTTTGATTGTGAAACCCCACAAACAGTATATATATTGTGCTACAGTGCAGGGTGTGATAATCACAAGCATCTGGGGGGGCGGAGCTTGCTCGCGACCAAGATGGCTGCTTGAGCCTTAAGCTCTGTACATCGTCCAACAATCCGGCCTTGATCCGCCAGCATCCCTCCCCACCCAGGGACGCATTGGGGAGGATTGGATTCCGGGAGCTGCTGTATGCACAGTGGTGGCTTTCCGGTCTGTTTCTGATGCTGCACGCGGGAGATAACGGAGCCAGAGGGTGCCTTATATGCAGGCCGCCAGACCACGGGCTCGAGTGGTGCTGGAGAGCGGAGACACCGTTGATGTGAGGGGCGCTGTGGCGGCAAGTGCGGAATAGCGGCGGCGCGCGGTGCGCGAACACTGGCGGACTGCTGTGCACCGAGGCGTTGCCTTGGGGAGACGGACTGCTGCTGGTGCCGCCGCCTGGAGCCCGCTGGCGCTCACCATCGGCTTGGCGAGGGTGGAGAACTGGAGCGAGAAGCTCGAAATGACGGGTTTACACGGAGCAGCGGTGATCTGGCCTGGCAAGTGACTGGGACGGGCAGTGGACCCCCTGAGCCGGCGGCTGCTGTGGTGGCGGCCCATTGAGAGGCGGCGGACCATTGCGGGTGAGTGCTGCCCTGCGCGACCCATAGGTGCCTCCCGGCTTCCTGCAACGCCGGCAGATGCGGGCACTTCCCAGTGTGGCGAGAGTCAACAGCCGCTGACTGACGTGGAGTGTGGAGGATAGTGGCACCCCTGAGCGGCGAAGGCCGTGAAAACTGTCTAGGGGCGGCAAGACCCTAGATACGCAGCAAGAGCAGCGGTGCCTGGTCTGCGCACCACCGCCGCCCCCCCCCCCCCATCGCCCTGCGGCCTTCTGAGCATTGGGATTGATCGGAGCTGGCCTGACTGCACTTCAGTGGGCTCTGAGAGCGAGTGGCGATTGACCACGCTACGCCTGGAGGTGAGGCCACAGAAGTAGCGCGCCACTGGGCGGGTGAGTGCGTACCGGATCAGTGCTGCCTACGAGATAGTGGTGGAGTGAGCGGGCCTACCTATGCCATATTGTCCTGGGGGCCAACCGCATATGCCTGATGAGCGAGGACCTGTGTATACGCTTAGCCCGGTAGGAGAGCAGAGGTCGACGAGTTGCTGTGCCCCATACCACTTACCAGCTGGTTGCAGGAGCGGTCTCCTACGCATGGGTTACCGAGGCACTATTCAACGGAGCACAGCTGGGTGTTGCTCGAGGAGCAGCATCGATCGCATCTATTGGTGACATCGTCCTGCATAGAGCACGCACAGTGGAGGTCAACCACGGCTAACTGACACGCGCTCTTGTGGAGCATAAAGGAGGAGTGTGCTGTCACCCACGAACGGGTGACTGGAGCATATTGGAGCAGGCAACGCTGATTGTGTGGATCGGGAGCGGTGCAGGAGCACAGAGGTCTGTAGTGTCACGCGGTTGTTCACGAGGTGTGATTACTGGGGATCCGGTGTTGTGCAGTAAAAGGCTACTGCAGGGAGCGCTTAACCAAATACAAGCATGGGCAGAGTCGACAAGGCGCAGCCTAAACTCACTTTTGATCAGAAGCGGTCAAAGTCGCATGATGCCTCCATGGAGGATGCGTCGCGGATGCAGACCCCAGGGCCAGCCGACCCTGGTACCGATATCCGGAGCATGCTACTGGCCATGGAAAAGAACCTGCAGGGCGGCATCACCTCTCTTGGTACGAAAATGGACGCTCTCTCCTACAGGATGGACAGAATGGCTGAGCGTTTAGATAAGCACACAGAGTGATTGGACATGTCAGAGAGGAGGCTCACTGAAGTTGAAGAGTCGCATACCGCACTTGATACTGAACATAAGCAGTTAGATAGGGTTATGCGTGTCCTGCAAGATAAAGCAGAGGCCTTGGAAGCGCGCTCTCGTCGATGTAACTTGAAGATCATAGGTTTGCCGGAGACCACTCAAACTGGCAACATGGAGCAGTTTATCGAGAGGCTGTTGGTCACGCTGCTGGGGGAAGGGGTCTTCTCCTCAATGTTTGTGGTAGAAAGGGCGCACCGCTCCTTGGGACCTCGCCCGCAACCGGGAGCACCGCTGCGTCCGATCATTGCCAAATTGCTCAATTATCGAGACAGAGACACTGCCCTGCACCTCGCAAGGGACAAGCAGACATTGATATATGAGGGCTCTGAGATTTCGTTATTTCCGGACTTTTCCAATTCGAGTCCAGGAGGCGCGCAGACAGTTTATACCTATGAAGAAACAGCTGAGGGATCTGGGCGTAGACTATGCCATGCTATACCCTGCCAAGGTGCGTGTCAACAGGCAAGGCCAATCCCACATCTTCACTGATCCAAAGGCGCTCCAGAAGGTCCTAAAAGGTTGGGCTAAAGAGCTACGCAGCAGCCCAGACCAGCAGCAGCTTGGAGAGGCGGCAGGGGGTGAACTGGATGAGCAGGACTAGCTGCGGAAGGTGGCCACACTCTGCTAAGTAAGACTTTGGGACTACAGGGCAGGGGCGGCTGGGGGGTGTTTGAGTACTCTGTGCTCGACTGACTGGGGCCGGTGGCGGTGGGACTGTCAATGTCTAAATGGGGCTACCAGCAGATTAGAACAGCCTTATCCTTGGAGTTTGCGCTGGGAGTCCACCCAATAACTAAGTCTTCAACGTCTGGATAGGGCGTTTAGTGGGACGCTCTAGCGGAGAACACACAAACCCTGCCTTAGTGGTTTTTTTTTTCTGATGTGAGTTGTCCCGGAATCTAGTACTATTTGATCCCAGATCTATAGATGCTACTGCTCAATTGCTACTCTACGCGTCTATAAAGGTCTAGGACTTTTGGGACTGCGATGCTGAGGTTTATGTTAAGGACGATGTGCGGGGAGGGGGCTGTTTGCTGTTCATATTGTTTCTCCTTGCGCAGAAGAGCAACATCTGCCTGCAAGTGCATCACACGAGGGTGATAATGATGTATCGGGGGTTGGTGGGTGGTGGGATGGAGGTTTTGGGGAACAATTCGCGACCAAGTTGGTGGAGGTCTGTCATGGGTGGGGGGTGGCTGGGGAGAGGAGTGAGTTTTGATGTTTTTGTTGGTTAAAGTCTCAAACAGGTCTCTGACAGGTAGGCACACTAGCCACAGGTCACCTAAGTCAGGTTGCATCTCACGCAGGGTAGTTACAGATGGCGGAACCTAGTGCAACTCCTGCGCCAAAGCCATTAGACTCTCTCCGCGCGCTCACGTGGAATGTACGGGGGCTTAACAACCACCGTAAAATGTGGACGGTATTGCACTACTTGCAGAGACAGAAAATAGATGTGGCCCTAGTGCAGGAGACGCACCTTCCATAGAATAGTGCTATTTTGCGAAGCAGAGGGTGGAAGGATCATATTCAATCAATCAATCAATCATAGTATTTATAAAGCGCACTACATACCCGTGAGGGTCTCAAGGTGCTGGTGGGGGGGGCGCTGCTACTGTTCGAAGAGCCAGGTCTTGAAAAGTCTCCTGAAGGTTAGGAGGTCTTCAGTCTGCCGCAGGCGGATGGGGAGGGTGTTCCATGTCTTGGCGGCAAAGTGGGAGAATGATCTGCTGCCGCCGGTCACTCTTCGGATGCAGGGGATGGTGGCGCGGTCTGCGGAGCGGAGTTGGCGGGTGGGAGTGTAGAGGCTGAGACGGCTGTTGAGGTACGCTGGTCCGGTGTTGTGGAGTGCCTTGTGTGCGTGGGTGAGGAGCTTGAAGGTTATCCTCTTGTTGATGGGGAGCCAGTGCAGGTCTCTCAGGTGGGGTGTGATGTGGCTGCGGCGAGGGATGTCGAGGAACAGGCGTGCGGAAGCGTTCTGGATGGGTTGGAGCCGTTTCAGGAGTTTGGCCAGGGCTCCTGCATAGAATGCGTTGCCGTAGTCCAGTCTACTGCTGATGAGGGCCTGGGTGACCGTCCTCGTTTCAGTGGGGATCCACTTGAAGATCCTGCGAAGCATGCGGAGGGTGTTGAAGCAGGAGGAGGAGACAGCGTTGACCTGCTTCGTCATGGAGAGGGTGGAGTCGAGGATGACCCCTAGGTTGCGTGCGTGGTCGGTGGGTGTAGAGGGTGCTCCTAGTGCAGTCGGCCACCAGGAGTCGTCCCAGGCCGAGGGGGTGGGTCTGAGGATGAGGACCTCCGTCTTGTCTGAGTTCAGCTTCAGTCGGCTGTTTCTCATCCAGTCGGCGATGGCCTGCATTCCTTCGTAGAGGTTGGTTTGGGCGGTGTGGGGGTCTTTGGTGAGGGAGAGGATCAGCTGGGTGTCATCGGCGTAGGAGAAGATGTTGAGGTTGTGTCGTCGTGCTACGTGGACGAGCGGTGCCATGTAGACGTTGAACAACGTTGTGCTAAGGAATGAGCCTTGGGAGACGCCACAGATGATCTCGGTGGCTTCGGAGCGGAAGGGGGGGAGGCGGACGCTCTGAGTTCTGCCAGAGAGGAAGGAGGTGGTCTAGTCCAAGGCCTTCTCTTGGATTCCGGCGTCGTGGAGGCTTGTTCTTAGTGTGCGGTGGCAGACCGTGTCGAAGGCGGCTGACAGGTCCAGGAGGATGAGGGCCGTGGTTTCTCCGTTGTCAAGCAAGGTCCTGATGTCGGTGGCGGCGATGAGAGCAGTTTCGGTGCTGTGGTTGCTGCGGAACCCGCACTGGGACGGGTCCAGGATGTTGTTTTCTTATTATATTAACGTATCGGGCTTCACTACGCACGCCCGAGGGGTGCTTACATGGGTTAACCCTAAATCCCCCTATACACTGGCCCAGTTGGACTCAGACCAGAATGGTCGCTATGTGATCTCTAGGTGTCAGGGCAGAAGCATGGACTTCATCATAATAAACGTCTACGGCCCGAACTATGATTGCCCGGAGTTTTTCACTACTCTTGCCGCCGCAATAGCTAGATTCCCCTCTGCAAAGTACATATGGGGTGGGGACTTTAACTTGGTCAGAAACTTAAATTTGGACAGATCCGGGGGCCCGACGAGGAGGGCATCGGCGGCCGCGAGGGTGCTGGACAGTGCTATGGTGAGGCTGGACCTCTACGATGTCTGGCGCACGCGGCACCCAGCCAGGGGACGTTATATGCATTATTCTGCCTATCACAACTTGCACACTCGCATAGATTATTGGTTGACCTCTTCTTTACTTGTGGAGCACACTCGGGAGTGCATGGTGCTTCCGCGTACCTTGTCGGACCATTCTCCCCTCCTATTGGTTCTTACCACGCCTAAGAAGACAATACCGCTATTCACTTCACTGCTCGACCCTCTTTTTAAAGAAGAACTAGCTGAAGCCATAGACACATTTTCCCACTTAATGAGGGCTCAGTGGACAGTTTTCAAGTGGTTTGGGAAACCTCTAAGGTTTATATTCGGGGAGTGGCCATGGCCAAACATTCGGGGGTCCTCCGCTCTATTCGGAGCAGTATATCTGCCCTGGAAAAGGAACTGGGTGCTTTAGAACAACGTCAGCTAGTGAGTCAGGATGAAGACACCACGCAGGACCTTAAAGATCGGTTGGCGGAATATCATGAGGCAGCAGACAGTGAACTGAAGCACATGGGCAAATATGCGACGGCAGGCACCTATGGGGAGGGTGACAGGCCCGGGTCGGTCCTAGCACAGTTTCTTAAAGCCAAGCGCAACAGAGTGCTGATCACAGAGATCAAGTCAGAGGAGGGAGAACTGTTAACTGAAGAAGCGGAAATAGCAGATAGGTTTAAGAGATTTTATGGGGACTTATACACATCCCGTTCTTCCGGCACACAGGAACAAATACGAGAATATCTTGAGCATATCAAATTGCCATTCCTTACGAATACGCACCATGAGTTCCTCATGCGGCCCATTGGAAAAGACGAAATAGTATTAGCCCTGTCAGGAATGCGGGCAACTAGTGCCCCGTGGGAGAAAGGCCTAACCCTCGGGTTCTATAGGACCTTTGTTGATTTACTACTTCCTCACCCCGCTACGCTTTTTGATGACATGTGCGTGTCGGGCACAATGCCACCATCAATGAGGGAGGCGGTGATTGTCGCCATCCCTAAACCAGATAAGCCGCCTAGTGAGTGTGGGTCCTACCGAACGCTCTCCTTGCTCAATGTTGATACTAAACTTTTTGCAAAGGTGTTAGCTAACCGTCTTTCTCCCCTGGCGCCAGTGCTGGTGGCTCCCGAACAGGCGGGGTTTGTCCCTGATAGGAATCTTACGTATAACCTCCGTACGGTGTTCGGCAGGATACTAAGTCTGTCGCGGTCTTCCTCGACATGGAAAAGGCCTTCGATTCTGTTGAGTGGCCCTTCCTGAGTCACGTTCTCACAAGGATGGGACTGGGTCCCGTCTTTCTCCAGTTGATCGGAATTCTGTACAGCTCCCCCAGAGCACGAATAAAAATAGGTAATTTGGTAATGGATCCCATCGCCATCACTCGGGGTACAAGACAGGGCTGTCCGTTATCTCCAGTCTTGTACGCTCTGGTCGCAGAGCCATTGGTGTGTGCGCTGAGAGAATATCATAGCCACGAGGGTATCAGTTTTCCAAACTATAAGATAGTTGTATCCACGTACGCGGATGATACGTTGTTGTACGTCTGTGACCCAGAGAACAATCTCTCCTCTATCCTAGGAGCGCTGTCGGGACTACATGTTAATTGGTCCAAGTCCATAATCTTCCTGCTCACCCCGGCTACGGAGTGTTTTGAACCAGATTTCCCGTTACGCTGGTCTACTGATGCGATTCTTTACCTGGGCATACGTCTCCATACAGATTCGGAGACTGTGTTTAGGGAAAACTATGGTGCAGCGGTCAGCAAGCTGGAAGACGACGTAGAGGCCTGGATTAAGTTACTACTGTCATTACTTGGAAGGGTGTCCATCAAGAAGATGGTGATCCTGCCCCGTTTCCTGTTTCTATTCACAAATATCCCCATTGTCTAACCAGCTTCCTTTTTTCAAAAGGTCACTACATTATTGATAAAGTTAGCCTGGGTGGGCAAACAAGCGAGGGTGCGCTGGCAGATACTAACTATCCCATATCACATGGGTGGGCTGGGCGTGCCGGATTTGAATTTGTATTACAGGGCGACACAGGGCGCTCAGGCTTATTATTGGATGCACGGCTCACCAGATGTCCTGTTCCTCCACATGGAAAGACTCTTTGCTGATCTGCTACCCCTCTCAGCCACGATCGTTGAACCCCCTGACCGCAGGATGGGTATACTGGACTCACTTAATTCGACACGCCATGCCTGGCATACTTTACTGAACTGGCAGGCGGGGCCCTGTTGTACTCTCCGGTTATGCCAATAGAATGGGCTCTTTGGCTGGCTCCTTGTAGAGATAAAGGGGTGATTCACGCGTTGCAAGCCTTGAACGTCCTAACTGTGGGGGACTTGTTCCGTGATGGTGCGGTAAAGGCGTGGGAGGATGTGGAGGATACAGCTGGGGTTTGCATATTACTACAGAGATTCCAGTTTCACAGGGTACGGAGAGCTCTACGGGAAGTACTGGGGGATGACCTACAGGGACCGCCTGAGATGCTGGAACTGTCTTATATTATTAAAGCTAAAATGGCGCGTAAGGTGGTTTCCAACGTTTACAAATTGGCAATGTCTCATAGAGCGCATCGCTACACGAAAGCTAGGCTAGCCTGGCAACGAGACTTGCAACTGGAGATTGATGACTCTATGTGGTCCTATTGCTGTACCAACACTCGGCGAATCTCGCTGCACGGCAGGCATAGACTTGTTCACTTCAAGTATTTGAACAGAGCGTATTACACCCCAGATAGACTATGCAGTTATGGGCTACGAGAGGACTCATCTTGTGACAGGTGCCATGAGCAGCTAGCAGACTTTCTACATCTGGCTTGGCAGTGCCCTGCGGTGTATAGATATTGGGAGTCGATCTTTCAGGAACTGGGAAGAGTGGTGGGCACGGAACTCACACCGGACCCGGCCCTGGCTCTCCTGGGGTACTCTAAACGGCTACCTAAGGTGGTCCGCAGATTGGTGGGCATAGGCCTGCTTGTGGCAAAGAGACAGGTGGCAATGTGCTGGCTGAAGGGTCCGGTGCCCACATTGGCGCAATGGTAACATGACATGCTTTACTGCAGTACCCAAATTGAGACCTTTAGTGAGTTGCTGCCCCCGGGAGTAGACCCAAGAACTTCTGGGGATTATATAATTCCTACCTGCTCACCAAGTGGTCTCCACGGATGAGACAACCCAGGCTACTACTGACACTGACACTCACGCTCCTGGATCCTAATTTACTGCACTAGGGACACATACTGAGGCACTCAACTGGCCAATCAGCTGAACGGAACACTACGCACCTAGTGCGTTGGGCGGGAAATGCAGGGAGAGAGGCTTGGTTTACCTTCACACGAGCGGAAGGGTTTTCCATCTACTGGATATCAGTGCATATCTTCGTCATTAGGGCGCTGCTCGCGAGTATTGTTTTACGAGGCTTTCTGTACACAGTGTAAGTTACCTATGACCAGGGGTCTGGTGCACCATGACTACTAAGAGAGAATGTCTTACAGGTCACTGTGATCAAAATACGCTGCCTGCCCTTTGGGTTGTTGGCTGAAAAGCTGTGTGCACAATTGTGGATTAGCATTCTGCCGGCCCCATGGATTGTAGGCGAAAGGCTGTGTTGTATTGAAACTTCTTTTTCTTTCTTTGCAATAATAAAATAAATAAAAAATAATTGTGAGAAGTTGGCCTGATGTATGATGTCACTAGTTCTAGTGCACACCTTATATCAGTCCAAATACCCTTATGGTGATTGGTTGTAAAGTCAACCTTATAGACCAGCTATCCTAGTGGTAGCATGGACAAGAGCAGTCTTAGGCTAAACTCTGAATGGCATGTGAAGCCAGCTGTGATACCATATATAATCCCTTGAATACCAAATGAAAGGACACCACAACAGATATATATATAAAATAAAGTGTATTTATTCTAGTCAAACCCTCAGCACTCTTTATGAGATTAGAGGTAAGTACAACACAGTCTTATTTAAGCATACATTAAGTCACACAGGTAAGTAATACAGTTAGGCCCTAGGGGCCACGCAAACCATATACTAAGTAAGTGGTATAAGGACCACTGTCACGGAAATAGAGTAGGCCTAGGCCTAGGGAATCGCTGGGGCTACACTACACTAGCGTTAGTTAGGAAGTGGGAGGCCCACGGGATTCGTGTGCAGAGTGGAAACACTCACGCGTAATGCGTAAAAGTCGATAGCAATAGTACAGTTTAGAAAACGGTAGATTTAGGACACTTCCGGAGTAGCTAGGAAGTTGAGACTTGAAAACTAGACACTAGGATAGTCACTATCCTGATGAGCACCGGAGTACCCAAGTTACCTAGCCCACAGGCTGCGGGTGCATAGGGGTGAAGATGCGTCGGTTTTCGTCGTCGACTCCTATGGATGCCTGAAGAAAGATGCTGACAGGCAGTCAGTGAAGAGTGTCCGGTGGATCCCAAGGCTGGGATCAAGAAGAGAGGAAACCTGCAAGCAGAAGGGACAGAGTCAAGGTCACTAGCCAGTGACCACGTGGAACCAGGAAGGAACCAGGCGACGTCGTGAAGATTGCAGGTGAAGGTGAAGCTTGTCACTGCAGCCGGGAGGACCAGGAAGCGTCGAGGACGACCAGGACCAGGAGGCGAGCTGTCCCACGAAGGCTCTTGCTGTCGGCGGCGTCGAAGTTGGACTAGGACTCACCAAGCCTTGGCAAGTGGAACCCACGAAGAACGGAGGACTTACTTCTGGTGCAGACCAGGAAGGTCTGGGGTGCTTCTTCTTTGCAGAGAAGCGGGAGCCAGTCTGGAGGAGCCAAACCAGCGCAGAAGATTTCAGGGTGCGTCGTCACAAAGGCCACTAGCCAGCGGGCAAGCAACCGGACAGACGCGGCAAGCAGGAAAATGCAGAAGGGCCCCACGCAGGACTCGTGGAGTGTGGGGGGCTGGTCTTCGGTGCAGATGGTGCTTGGGGTTGGGGCTTCTCAATCCCCGGTGCACAACGTCGAGGGTGCCTCAGAAGCTGCGCTTTAAGTTACTAGCCACTTTTCCCAGGTAGCCGGTCCCACGTCGCTCGTTGCCTCCACGGATCTCAGCTTTGCTGTGGATGTGGATCAGGGTCGGAGAAGTCTGGAAGTCAAGGCTCTGGTCGGGCTCTGCAGTCGGTTCCTCGTAGAACGTGGGCAAAGCAAAGGGTAGTCTCTTGATGGTGCCTGTTTGCACAGGGTAGCCACTCCTTGGCTACAAGGGAGATTCTTCAGTCTTCTTCTTTCGTCGAATGTCGAAGGTCCAGAGTTTCTGTTCAAGTTGCAGGTTCAGGATAATCTAAAGTCTTGAGGCCCAACTCCCACTCTTATACTAATCTGGGGGGCTGGGATACCTGCTAGGTCACGCCTTATGGGTGGGACCTGGGAGGGGGTGGTTACACCCACTTCCCTTTGTCCAGTTTCGCGCCAGAGCTGGGGCTGGAGTGCCCCAGCGCCGGTTTGAACTGGACTATGCAAGGAACACCTTGTGTGCCCCAGGCATGTCTCATTCCTTTCAGCCCACCCTGCCCCAATACACTGTCTGGGGAAGTGCTAGCACCTCCCCAAGCAGGAAACCTATTGTCCAGGCCTCCCTGGCTGGGATCACTCCCAGCTGCAGGAGGTCAGACTTGTGTCGTGGCAGCAGCATCCATTTTGTGATGCTGAGGCTTTGGTCAGAGGCTAACAGTGAAGTATGATTTTAACATGTCTTTCCCTCTAGAAGGGGGGAATAATATCCTCATGTCCAGAAATGGCATGGGGGTATTATTCCACAGTGTTAGACACCTTACACGACATGTTTCGATAAAGCCAAACCATAGTTACCATAACCGTCTAAGGTTATAAGGCACTTTAAGAGTATATGGTAGGCTATATCATAGAACAGCTATAAGGACTTACCCGAAAGCTGCAGACAGGCTCAGCTCATGCTAGAGCACCATCTCACATGTTACCAAGCACTCTGCCTCCAGGATTGTTAAGGCCTGCCATAGGAGTGACTGATAGGTACACATGTGTCTATATGTAAGTTAGGTATAGGAATACTACACCTAAGCAAGGGGTGATTACACGACCTTGCCCCAGCTTAGTGATCAGCCAGTTGTGTCAGAATGGAAGGCCAGGCCAGGGGTGGCATAATACATGCTGCAGCCCCTGGTAGGCCTAGGGTACACCTATGCCCTGGGTACCTAGGGTACACTGTACAGGGGCCAATAAGGTGATCCTATCCAAATGGGTTATGCACCTAAAGTACATAGTATTAATTTAGAGAGAGAACAGCAGGGCTGTGGGTCTGATTAGCAGGCCCACAGCCACATCTAAGTCGAAAACCAGTAAAGCAAAAGCAAAAAGTGGGGGTGAACATAGAAAGCAGACCCTACTCTCCTACACAACCCCCCCCCCCAAACTTAGGGACATTAAACTAACCTTGACCAGTTGAGTCTTCATGTTCTAAGTGGAAATATCTGGAGAGTCCATCTGCATTGGCATGGTCAGTCCCAGGTCTATGTTCCACTGTGAAGTCCATCCCCTGTAGGGAAATGGACCACCTAAGAAATTTGGGATTTTCACCCTTCATCTGATTTAGCCACAAGAGGGGCTTATGGTCTGTCTGAATCTTGAAGTGAGTGCCAAACAAGTATGGCCTCAGCTTCTTCAGGGCCCAAACCACAGCAAAGGCCTCCCTCTCAATAGCTGACCAACGTTTCTCTCTAGGGGTCAGCCTTCTACTTATAAAAGCAATGGGCTGGTCTTGACCATCTACATTCAGTTGTGAAAGAACAGCTCCCACACCTAACTCAGAAGCATCTGTCTGGACAATGAACTCTTTGGAGTAGTCTGGACTTTTCAGAATAGGTGCACTGCACATGGCCTGCTTCAGGTCATCAAATGCTTTTTGACAGCTTACTGTCCACTGAACTTTCTTTGGCATCTTCTTGGAGGTCAAGTCATTAAGTGGTGTCACTATGGACCCATAGTTCTTAACAAACTTTCTGTAGTACCCAGTCAGGCCCAAGAACGCTCTGACCTGAGTCTGGGTAGTTGGAGGAGCCCAGTCCTTTATGGTCTGGATCTTGCTCTCCAGTGGTTGAACCTGACCCCCACCAACTAGGTGGCCCAGGTATACAACCTTGCTCTGCCCTATCTGGCACTTAGTGGCCTTGATAGTGAGGCCTGCCTTTTGCAGGGCCTCTAAAACATTCCTCAGGTGGACCAGGTGATCCTCCCAGGTGGAGCTAAAGACAGCAATATCATCAAGATAAGCTGCACAATAATCATCCAACCCAGTAAGGACTTGATTCACCAACCTTTGGAAAGTGGCAGGTGCATTCTTCAAACCAAAGGGCATTACCACAAATTGATAATGTCCTCCTGGGGTCGAGAAAGCAGTTTTGGCCTTTGCACTCTCAGCTAGTCTGATTTGCCAGTAGCCTGCTGTCAGGTCAAATGTGCTCAAAAACTTAGCAGCTGCCAGTCTGTCAATGAGCTCATCTGCCCTAGGTATTGGGTGGGCATCTGTCCTAGTGACAGCATTGAGACCTCTGTAATCCACGCAAAACCTCATCTCTCTCTTACCATCTTGGGTGTGAGGTTTTGGCACAAGAACTACAGGACTAGCCCAAGGGCTCTCTGAAGGTTCAATGACTCCCAGCTCCAACATCTTTTGTACCTCAACTTTTATGCAGTCCCTGACATGGTCAGGTTGCCTGTAGATTTTACTCTTCACAGGCAGACTGTCACCAGTGTCCACCTCATGGGTGCACCAGTTTGTCTGACTTGGGGTCAGAGAGAACATATGTCTGTAGGATTGCAGAACCTGTCTGCAGTCCTGTTGCTGATGGACAGTGAGGCTGTCAGAAAAGACCACACCATCAACTGAGCCATCATCAGGGTTCTGAGTCAACAGGTCTGGGAGAGGGTCACTCTCTTCCTCCTGCCCCTCATCTGTAGCCATGAGTAGCCCCATGTCTGCCCTGTCAACATATGCCTTTAATCTGTTGACATGAAGCACCCTGTGGGGGCTTCTGGGAGTCCCAAGGTCCACCAAGTAGGTGACTTCTCCCTTTTTCTCAACAATAGTGTGGGGTCCAGACCATTTGTCTTGGAGTGCTGCTGGGGCCACTGGCTCCAACACCCACACTTTCTGTCCTGGCTGGTAAACAGTCAGTACAGCCTTTTGGTCATGCCAAGCTTTTTGGAGTTCTTGGCTTGCCTCAAGGTTTTTAGAAGCCTTCTTCATATACTCTGCCATCCTGGAGCGGAGACCAAGTACATAATCCACTATGTCTAGTTTGGGTTGTCTGAGAGGTCTCTCCCATCCTTCCTTCACCAAACACAGGGGTCCTCTTACAGGATGCCCAAACAAAAGCTCAAAAGGGCTGTAGCCAACCCCCTTTTGTGGGACCTCTCTGTAAGCAAACAGAAGGCAGGGTAAAAGGATGTCCCATCTTCGCCTAAGCTTGTCTGGTAATCCTTTTATCATTCCCTTTAGGGTCTTGTTGAATCTCTCAACAAGCCCATTGCACTGTGGGTGATAGGGTGTGGTGAACTTGTAGTTAACACCGCACTCCTTCCACATTGCAGTCAAGTATCCTGACATGAAGTTGGCACCTCTGTCAGAAATGACCTCCTTTGGAAAGCCCACTCTGGAGAATACTCCAAGCAGGGCCCTTGCCACAACAGGAGCTGTTGTGGTCCTCAGGGGAATTGCTTCTGGGTACCTGGTGGCATGGTCCACTATCACCAGTATGAATCTGTGCCCAGATGCTGTTTGTGGGTCCATTGGTCCTACAATATCTATGCCCACTCTTTCAAAGGGGACCCCCACCACAGGTAGTGGTATGAGGGGGGCCTTTGTGGTGCCACCTGATTTGCCACTGGCTTGGCAGGTGACATAGGAGCGACAAAACTCCTTAGTATCTTCTGACATATGGGGCCAGTGAAAGTGAGGGACAAGCCTGTCCCAAGTCTTGTTCTGGCCTAGATGTCCTGCAAGGGGAATATCATGGGCCAAGGTAAGAAGGAAGCCTCTGAACTTCAGTGGTATGACCAACCTCCTGGATGCACCAGGCTTGGGGTCTCTAGCCTCTGAATACAGTAGCCCTTCATCCCAATACACTCTATGGGTACCTTGAGCATTCCCTGCAGCCTCAGCAGCAGCCAGCTGTCTGAGGGGTTCAAGAGAGGGGCAGTCTAATTGAGCCTGCCTCAGATCTGCCCTTGAAGGTCCCCCTGTCCCAAGAAACTCAACCTGATCAGGTTCAAGTTCTTCTAGGACAGTTCCTTCAGGGCTCTCAGAATCATCCTCCTGGGAGGGCTGATCCACCACCTGAGGCAGGGGGGAAGGCACAGCCTTAACCCTACTGCTCTTTCTCTTGGGTTGTGACTGGTCCATAGTTTCAGGATCCAGCACTTGTTCAGTGGTGCACTTTTTGGCCTGTGACCTGGTCACAGCAAGGACATGTACATCTATCCCCAGCATTTCTGCATGGGTCCTATACTCCACTTCAGACCAAACTGAAGTTTCAAGATCATTGCCCAGTAAACACTCTACATGAAGGTCTGAACTAACAACAACTTTCTTGAGGCCAGTTACCCCTCCCCAGGAGAAGTTAACAATAGCCACACTATGGGAGGTAGTGGCATTGCTAGCGTTGGTCACTAGGTAATTCTCACCTAGTATGATCTGTCCAGGGTCCACAAAAGCAGGTGTCACCATTGTGACACTAGCTCCAGTGTCCCTGTAGGCCTGAGCCATTCTTTGGTTGATAAAAGGAGTCTGTCTGTACTTGCCCAGGTTACTGGGGCCTACAGTAGAGGACAAAGCTAAGTCCCCATCACAGATCAGAACAGCCTGAGTAGGTACTCTGACTAGGCCAGAATCCTCCTCAGTTCCCAGGGTTAACCCTACTACACCCTTTTGCTGGGAACCACCACTTACAGCTGAACTAGGGGGTACAGTTGCCTTAGGGGCAATGGTGGCTGGGGGCTTATCCTTTTTGGTGCACTCACTAAACCAATGTGAGTTGGACTTACAATAGTTGCACCATGGTTTCTTTTGGCCATCTTTCTTTTTATCCTTTTTGGGACCACCCTCCCCCTGAGCCTTTTGGGGGCCTGGTGAAGACTTCTGGTCTTTTTGTTTCTGATCATTACCCTTCTGGTCTGCCTTTTTCTGATCACCGCCCTGGTTCTGGTTTTTCTGCTTAACTCTAGTCCTGACCCATCTATCTGCCTTCTTTCCCAATTCTTGGGGAGAAGTCAGATCAGAATCAATCAGGTGTTGATGCAATAGCTGGTTTTGGCAGTTGTTAAGTATTTGCTCTCTCATGATCAAATTATACAATCCTGTATAGTCCTTAACCTTACTTCCCATTAGCCAGCCTTCCAGAGCCTTAGTGGCACAATCTACAAAGTCAGTCCAGTCCTGAGTCTGTGTCTTCTGGGTATCCCTGAACAACAACCTGTATTGTTCAGTGGTTAGGCCAAACCCATCAATCAGAGCACTCTTCAGGACAGTGTAATTATCTGCATCCTCATCACTAACTGTGAGGAGCTTGTCTCTACCTTTCTCAGAGAAGGAGAGCCACAAGATAGCTGCCCACTGACTTTGGGGTACCTGCTGTACTTTGCAAGCTCTCTCCAAAGCAGTTATCCATTTGTGGATGTCATCCCCACACTTGTAGGGAGGGACAATCTTGCTCAGGTTTCTATTGTCATAGTGCCTGTCTCTATCCTTAGGGATATTGCTGCCACCAGTGGGTTCTGACCCACTTAACTTTTGCTCTCTAGCCAGAGAAAGCTTCTCCTTGGCAAGGGCAAGTTCTTCCCTCTGAATCCTCAGATTAGCTTCCCTCATTCTGGCTTCATGCTCCTTTCTCTCAGGGGAAGTCATTCTCCTGTGAGAGGAAGCATTAGAGATGTTAGAGACATGGGAGTGGATGGATTCCCTTGAAGGGGATCTGTCCCTCCTGCTTCTCTGTGTAAGCCTACTTGGGGGTCTGTATGGGGGGACCCCATGCAAACTCCCATGTAAGCTTAGGTTAGCCTGGCTAAGTCTTCCTACTTGGCCCTGGCTGTCTACCTCTTCATCTGAAGTCCCATCTGACTCCTCTGTGGTGGGTAGACCCTCCTCTGTACCTAGGGTACCTGCCTGAGATGCCCTAAGAGTATCATACTCCTCTAGGAGTTGTCTTAACTGAAGGAGGGTAGGGTTTGCACCCTGTTTTATTCCTCTGGAGGTACACAAGTGTCTCATCTCCTGGAATGTTAAGGTATCATATCTAGAGGGGGTCTTTTGCAGACCTGATCCTCCTGAGAGAGCATCTACTTGATCTCCTCTCAGAGACATGATCTAGTGAGGGTGTGGTGTGTGCACCTACCCACACTAGTTGTTTCTACTAAACCTCTCTAGTAGTTGTAGTCAGGGTGTGTTACTCCCTTCAACCTACAACTACTAAGTCCAGTAGGACTTAAGTATTATAATCTATGTTATATGTACCTAGACAATATCTGTGTGATCTTTCAATTTAGTATCTCAAGATTACAATGGTATTACAACAGCAAGCTCAGATCCCAACCGCTGCTCACCAATGTGAAAAGTTGGCCTGATGTATGATGTCACTAGTTCTAGTGCACACCTTATATCAGTCCAAATACCCTTATGGTGATTGGTTGTAAAGTCAACCTTATAGACCAGCTATCCTAGTGGTAGCATGGACAAGAGCAGTCTTAGGCTAAACTCTGAATGGCATGTGAAGCCAGCTGTGATACCATATATAATCCCTTGAATACCAAATGAAAGGACACCACAACAGATATATATATAAAATAAAGTGTATTTATTCTAGTCAAACCCTCAGCACTCTTTATGAGATTAGAGGTAAGTACAACACAGTCTTATTTAAGCATACATTAAGTCACACAGGTAAGTAATACAGTTAGGCCCTAGGGGCCACGCAAACCATATACTAAGTAAGTGGTATAAGGACCACTGACACGGAAATAGAGTAGGCCTAGGCCTAGGGAATCGCTGGGGCTACACTACACTAGCGTTAGTTAGGAAGTGGGAGGCCCACGGGATTCGTGTGCAGAGTGGAAACACTCACGCGTAATGCGTAAAAGTCAATAGCAATAGTACAGTTTAGAAAACGGTAGATTTAGGACACTTCCGGAGTAGCTAGGAAGTTGAGACTTGAAAACTAGACACTAGGATAGTCACTATCCTGATGAGCACCGGAGTACCCAAGTTACCTAGCCCACAGGCTGCGGGTGCATAGGGGTGAAGATGCGTCGGTTTTCGTCGTCGACTCCTATGGATGCCTGAAGAAAGATGCTGACAGGCAGTCAGTGAAGAGTGTCCGGTGGATCCCAAGGCTGGGATCAAGAAGAGAGGAAACCTGCAAGCAGAAGGGGCAGAGTCAAGGTCACTAGCCAGTGACCACGTGGAACCAGGAAGGAACCAGGCGACGTCGTGAAGATTGCAGGTGAAGGTGAAGCTTGTCGCTGCAGCTGGGAGGACCAGGAAGCGTCGAGGACGACCAGGACCAGGAGGCGAGCTGTCCCACGAAGGCTCTTGCTGTCGGCGGCGTCGAAGTTGGACTAGGACTCACCAAGCCTTGGCAAGCGGAAACCACGAAGAACGGAGGACTTGCTTCTGGTGCAGACCAGGAAGGTCTGGGGTGCTTCTTCTTTGCAGAGAAGCGGGAGCCAGTCTGGGCGAGCCAAACCAGTGCAGAAGATTTCAGGGTGCTTCGTCACAAAGGCCACTAGCCAGCGGGCAAGCAACCGGACAGACGCGGCAAGCAGGAAAATGCAGAAGGGCCCCACGCAGGACTCGTGGAGTGTGGGGGGCTGGTCTTCGGTGCAGATGGTGCTTGGGGTTGGGGCTTCTCAATCCCCGGTGCACAACTTCGAGGGTGCCTCAGAATCTGCGCTTTAAGT
Source organism: Triturus cristatus (assembly GCF_964204655.1). Classification (NCBI taxonomy): domain Eukaryota; kingdom Metazoa; phylum Chordata; class Amphibia; order Caudata; family Salamandridae; genus Triturus; species Triturus cristatus. Next base: position 1,345,161,685 of record NC_140589.1, read on the forward strand.
TACTAGCCACTTTTCCCAGGTAGCCGGTCCCACGTCGCTCGTCGCCTCCACGGATCTCAGCTTTGCTGTGGATGTGGATCAGGGTCGGAGAAGTCTGGAAGTCAAGGCTCTGGTCGGGCTCTGCAGTCGGTTCCTCGTAGAACGTGGGCAAAGCAAAGGGTAGCCTCTTGATGGTGCCTGTTTGCACAGGGTAGCCACTCCTTGGCTACAAGGGAGATTCTTCAGTCTTCTTCTTTCGTCGAATGTCGAAGGTCCAGAGTTTCTGTTCAAGTTGCAGGTTCAGGATAATCTAAAGTCTTGAGGCCCAACTCCCACTCTTATACTAATCTGGGGGGCTGGGATACCTGCTAGGTCACGCCTTATGGGTGGGACCTGGGAGGGGGTGGTTACACCCACTTCCCTTTGTCCAGTTTCGCGCCAGAGCTGGGGCTGGAGTGCCCCAGCGCCGGTTTGAACTGGACTATGCAAGGAACACCTTGTGTGCCCCAGGCATGTCTCATTCCTTTCAGCCCACCCTGCCCCAATACACTAAAGGCTGTCTGGGGAGGTGCTAGCACCTCCCCAAGCAGGAAACCTATTGTCCAGGCCTCCCTGGCTGGGATCACTCCCAGCTGCAGGAGGTCAGACTTGTGTCGTGGCAGCAGCATCCATTTTGTGATGCTGAGGCTTTGGTCAGAGGCTAACAGTGAAGTATGATTTTAACATGTCTTTCCCTCTAGAAGGGGGGAATAATATCCTCATGTCCAGAAATGGCATGGGGGTATTATTCCACAGTGTTAGACACCTTACACGACATGTTTCGATAAAGCCAAACCATAGTTACCATAAACGTCTAAGGTTATAAGGCACTTTAAGAGTATATGGTAGGCTATATCATAGAACAGCTATAAGGACTTACCCGAAAGCTGCAGACAGGCTCAGCTCATGCTAGAGCACCATCTCACATGTTACCAAGCACTCTGCCTCCAGGATTGTTAAGGCCTGCCATAGGAGTGACTGATAGGTACACATGTGTCTATATGTAAGTTAGGTATAGGAATACTACACCTAAGCAAGGGGTGATTACACGACCTTGCCCCAGCTTAGTGATCAGCCAGTTGTGTCAGAATGGAAGGCCAGGCCAGGGGTGGCATAATACATGCTGCAGCCCCTGGTAGGCCTAGGGTACACCTATGCCCTGGGTACCTAGGGTACACTGTACAGGGGCCAATAAGGTGATCCTATCCAAATGGGTTATGCACCTAAAGTACATAGTATTAATTTAGAGAGAGAACAGCAGGGCTGTGGGTCTGATTAGCAGGCCCACAGCCACATCTAAGTCGAAAACCAGTAAAGCAAAAGCAAAAAGTGGGGGTGAACATAGAAAGCAGACCCTACTCTCCTACACAACCCCCCCCCCAAACTTAGGGACATTAAACTAACCTTGACCAGTTGAGTCTTCATGTTCTAAGTGGAAATATCTGGAGAGTCCATCTGCATTGGCATGGTCAGTCCCAGGTCTATGTTCCACTGTGAAGTCCATCCCCTGTAGGGAAATGGACCACCTAAGAAATTTGGGATTTTCACCCTTCATCTGATTTAGCCACAAGAGGGGCTTATGGTCTGTCTGAATCTTGAAGTGAGTGCCAAACAAGTATGGCCTCAGCTTCTTCAGGGCCCAAACCACAGCAAAGGCCTCCCTCTCAATAGCTGACCAACGTTTCTCTCTAGGGGTCAGCCTTCTACTTATAAAAGCAATGGGCTGGTCTTGACCATCTACATTCAGTTGTGAAAGAACAGCTCCCACACCTAACTCAGAAGCATCTGTCTGGACAATGAACTCTTTGGAGTAGTCTGGACTTTTCAGAATAGGTGCACTGCACATGGCCTGCTTCAGGTCATCAAATGCTTTTTGACAGCTTACTGTCCACTGAACTTTCTTTGGCATCTTCTTGGAGGTCAAGTCATTAAGTGGTGTCACTATGGACCCATAGTTCTTAACAAACTTTCTGTAGTACCCAGTCAGGCCCAAGAACGCTCTGACCTGAGTCTGGGTAGTTGGAGGAGCCCAGTCCTTTATGGTCTGGATCTTGCTCTCCAGTGGTTGAACCTGACCCCCACCAACTAGGTGGCCCAGGTATACAACCTTGCTCTGCCCTATCTGGCACTTAGTGGCCTTGATAGTGAGGCCTGCCTTTTGCAGGGCCTCTAAAACATTCCTCAGGTGGACCAGGTGATCCTCCCAGGTGGAGCTAAAGACAGCAATATCATCAAGATAAGCTGCACAATAATCATCCAACCCAGTAAGGACTTGATTCACCAACCTTTGGAAAGTGGCAGGTGCATTCTTCAAACCAAAGGGCATTACCACAAATTGATAATGTCCTCCTGGGGTCGAGAAAGCAGTTTTGGCCTTTGCACTCTCAGCTAGTCTGATTTGCCAGTAGCCTGCTGTCAGGTCAAATGTGCTCAAAAACTTAGCAGCTGCCAGTCTGTCAATGAGCTCATCTGCCCTAGGTATTGGGTGGGCATCTGTCCTAGTGACAGCATTGAGACCTCTGTAATCCACGCAAAACCTCATCTCTCTCTTACCATCTTGGGTGTGAGGTTTTGGCACAAGAACTACAGGACTAGCCCAAGGGCTCTCTGAAGGTTCAATGACTCCCAGCTCCAACATCTTTTGTACCTCAACTTTTATGCAGTCCCTGACATGGTCAGGTTGCCTGTAGATTTTACTCTTCACAGGCAGACTGTCACCAGTGTCCACCTCATGGGTGCACCAGTTTGTCTGACTTGGGGTCAGAGAGAACATATGTCTGTAGGATTGCAGAACCTGTCTGCAGTCCTGTTGCTGATGGACAGTGAGGCTGTCAGAAAAGACCACACCATCAACTGAGCCATCATCAGGGTTCTGAGTCAACAGGTCTGGGAGAGGGTCACTCTCTTCCTCCTGCCCCTCATCTGTAGCCATGAGTAGCCCCATGTCTGCCCTGTCAACATATGCCTTTAATCTGTTGACATGAAGCACCCTGTGGGGGCTTCTGGGAGTCCCAAGGTCCACCAAGTAGGTGACTTCTCCCTTTTTCTCAACAATAGTGTGGGGTCCAGACCATTTGTCTTGGAGTGCTGCTGGGGCCACTGGCTCCAACACCCACACTTTCTGTCCTGGCTGGTAAACAGTCAGTACAGCCTTTTGGTCATGCCAAGCTTTTTGGAGTTCTTGGCTTGCCTCAAGGTTTTTAGAAGCCTTCTTCATATACTCTGCCATCCTGGAGCGGAGACCAAGTACATAATCCACTATGTCTAGTTTGGGTTGTCTGAGAGGTCTCTCCCATCCTTCCTTCACCAAACACAGGGGTCCTCTTACAGGATGCCCAAACAAAAGCTCAAAAGGGCTGTAGCCAACCCCCTTTTGTGGGACCTCTCTGTAAGCAAACAGAAGGCAGGGTAAAAGGATGTCCCATCTTCGCCTAAGCTTGTCTGGTAATCCTTTTATCATTCCCTTTAGGGTCTTGTTGAATCTCTCAACAAGCCCATTGCACTGTGGGTGATAGGGTGTGGTGAACTTGTAGTTAACACCGCACTCCTTCCACATTGCAGTCAAGTATCCTGACATGAAGTTGGCACCTCTGTCAGAAATGACCTCCTTTGGAAAGCCCACTCTGGAGAATACTCCAAGCAGGGCCCTTGCCACAACAGGAGCTGTTGTGGTCCTCAGGGGAATTGCTTCTGGGTACCTGGTGGCATGGTCCACTATCACCAGTATGAATCTGTGCCCAGATGCTGTTTGTGGGTCCATTGGTCCTACAATATCTATGCCCACTCTTTCAAAGGGGACCCCCACCACAGGTAGTGGTATGAGGGGGGCCTTTGTGGTGCCACCTGATTTGCCACTGGCTTGGCAGGTGACATAGGAGCGACAAAACTCCTTAGTATCTTCTGACATATGGGGCCAGTGAAAGTGAGGGACAAGCCTGTCCCAAGTCTTGTTCTGGCCTAGATGTCCTGCAAGGGGAATATCATGGGCCAAGGTAAGAAGGAAGCCTCTGAACTTCAGTGGTATGACCAACCTCCTGGATGCACCAGGCTTGGGGTCTCTAGCCTCTGAATACAGTAGCCCTTCATCCCAATACACTCTATGGGTACCTTGAGCATTCCCTGCAGCCTCAGCAGCAGCCAGCTGTCTGAGGGGTTCAAGAGAGGGGCAGTCTAATTGAGCCTGCCTCAGATCTGCCCTTGAAGGTCCCCCTGTCCCAAGAAACTCAACCTGATCAGGTTCAAGTTCTTCTAGGACAGTTCCTTCAGGGCTCTCAGAATCATCCTCCTGGGAGGGCTGATCCACCACCTGAGGCAGGGGGGAAGGCACAGCCTTAACCCTACTGCTCTTTCTCTTGGGTTGTGACTGGTCCATAGTTTCAGGATCCAGCACTTGTTCAGTGGTGCACTTTTTGGCCTGTGACCTGGTCACAGCAAGGACATGTACATCTATCCCCAGCATTTCTGCATGGGTCCTATACTCCACTTCAGACCAAACTGAAGTTTCAAGATCATTGCCCAGTAAACACTCTACATGAAGGTCTGAACTAACAACAACTTTCTTGAGGCCAGTTACCCCTCCCCAGGAGAAGTTAACAATAGCCACACTATGGGAGGTAGTGGCATTGCTAGCGTTGGTCACTAGGTAATTCTCACCTAGTATGATCTGTCCAGGGTCCACAAAAGCAGGTGTCACCATTGTGACACTAGCTCCAGTGTCCCTGTAGGCCTGAGCCATTCTTTGGTTGATAAAAGGAGTCTGTCTGTACTTGCCCAGGTTACTGGGGCCTACAGTAGAGGACAAAGCTAAGTCCCCATCACAGATCAGAACAGCCTGAGTAGGTACTCTGACTAGGCCAGAATCCTCCTCAGTTCCCAGGGTTAACCCTACTACACCCTTTTGCTGGGAACCACCACTTACAGCTGAACTAGGGGGTACAGTTGCCTTAGGGGCAATGGTGGCTGGGGGCTTATCCTTTTTGGTGCACTCACTAAACCAATGTGAGTTGGACTTACAATAGTTGCACCATGGTTTCTTTTGGCCATCTTTCTTTTTATCCTTTTTGGGACCACCCTCCCCCTGAGCCTTTTGGGGGCCTGGTGAAGACTTCTGGTCTTTTTGTTTCTGATCATTACCCTTCTGGTCTGCCTTTTTCTGATCACCGCCCTGGTTCTGGTTTTTCTGCTTAACTCTAGTCCTGACCCATCTATCTGCCTTCTTTCCCAATTCTTGGGGAGAAGTCAGATCAGAATCAATCAGGTGTTGATGCAATAGCTGGTTTTGGCAGTTGTTAAGTATTTGCTCTCTCATGATCAAATTATACAATCCTGTATAGTCCTTAACCTTACTTCCCATTAGCCAGCCTTCCAGAGCCTTAGTGGCACAATCTACAAAGTCAGTCCAGTCCTGAGTCTGTGTCTTCTGGGTATCCCTGAACAACAACCTGTATTGTTCAGTGGTTAGGCCAAACCCATCAATCAGAGCACTCTTCAGGACAGTGTAATTATCTGCATCCTCATCACTAACTGTGAGGAGCTTGTCTCTACCTTTCTCAGAGAAGGAGAGCCACAAGATAGCTGCCCACTGACTTTGGGGTACCTGCTGTACTTTGCAAGCTCTCTCCAAAGCAGTTATCCATTTGTGGATGTCATCCCCACACTTGTAGGGAGGGACAATCTTGCTCAGGTTTCTATTGTCATAGTGCCTGTCTCTATCCTTAGGGATATTGCTGCCACCAGTGGGTTCTGACCCACTTAACTTTTGCTCTCTAGCCAGAGAAAGCTTCTCCTTGGCAAGGGCAAGTTCTTCCCTCTGAATCCTCAGATTAGCTTCCCTCATTCTGGCTTCATGCTCCTTTCTCTCAGGGGAAGTCATTCTCCTGTGAGAGGAAGCATTAGAGATGTTAGAGACATGGGAGTGGATGGATTCCCTTGAAGGGGATCTGTCCCTCCTGCTTCTCTGTGTAAGCCTACTTGGGGGTCTGTATGGGGGGACCCCATGCAAACTCCCATGTAAGCTTAGGTTAGCCTGGCTAAGTCTTCCTACTTGGCCCTGGCTGTCTACCTCTTCATCTGAAGTCCCATCTGACTCCTCTGTGGTGGGTAGACCCTCCTCTGTACCTAGGGTACCTGCCTGAGATGCCCTAAGAGTATCATACTCCTCTAGGAGTTGTCTTAACTGAAGGAGGGTAGGGTTTGCACCCTGTTTTATTCCTCTGGAGGTACACAAGTGTCTCATCTCCTGGAATGTTAAGGTATCATATCTAGAGGGGGTCTTTTGCAGACCTGATCCTCCTGAGAGAGCATCTACTTGATCTCCTCTCAGAGACATGATCTAGTGAGGGTGTGGTGTGTGCACCTACCTACACTAGTTGTTTCTACTAAACCTCTCTAGTAGTTGTAGTCAGGGTGTGTTACTCCCTTCAACCTACAACTACTAAGTCCAGTAGGACTTAAGTATTATAATCTATGTTATATGTACCTAGACAATATCTTTGTGATCTTTCAATTTAGTATCTCAAGATTACAATGGTATTACAACAGCAAGCTCAGATCCCAACCGCTGCTCACCAATGTGAAAAGTTGGCCTGATGTATGATGTCACTAGTTCTAGTGCACACCTTATATCAGTCCAAATACCCTTATGGTGATTGGTTGTAAAGTCAACCTTATAGACCAGCTATCCTAGTGGTAGCATGGACAAGAGCAGTCTTAGGCTAAACTCTGAATGGCATGTGAAGCCAGCTGTGATACCATATATAATCCCTTGAATACCAAATGAAAGGACACCACAACAGATATATATATAAAATAAAGTGTATTTATTCTAGTCAAACCCTCAGCACTCTTTATGAGATTAGAGGTAAGTACAACACAGTCTTATTTAAGCATACATTAAGTCACACAGGTAAGTAATACAGTTAGGCCCTAGGGGCCACGCAAACCATATACTAAGTAAGTGGTATAAGGACCACTGACACGGAAATAGAGTAGGCCTAGGCCTAGGGAATCGCTGGGGCTACACTACACTAGCGTTAGTTAGGAAGTGGGAGGCCCACGGGATTCGTGTGCAGAGTGGAAACACTCACGCGTAATGCGTAAAAGTCAATAGCAATAGTACAGTTTAGAAAACGGTAGATTTAGGACACTTCCGGAGTAGCTAGGAAGTTGAGACTTGAAAACTAGACACTAGGATAGTCACTATCCTGATGAGCACCGGAGTACCCAAGTTACCTAGCCCACAGGCTGCGGGTGCATAGGGGTGAAGATGCGTCGGTTTTCGTCGTCGACTCCTATGGATGCCTGAAGAAAGATGCTGACAGGCAGTCAGTGAAGAGTGTCCGGTGGATCCCAAGGCTGGGATCAAGAAGAGAGGAAACCTGCAAGCAGAAGGGGCAGAGTCAAGGTCACTAGCCAGTGACCACGTGGAACCAGGAAGGAACCAGGCGACGTCGTGAAGATTGCAGGTGAAGGTGAAGCTTGTCGCTGCAGCTGGGAGGACCAGGAAGCGTCGAGGACGACCAGGACCAGGAGGCGAGCTGTCCCACGAAGGCTCTTGCTGTCGGCGGCGTCGAAGTTGGACTAGGACTCACCAAGCCTTGGCAAGCGGAAACCACGAAGAACGGAGGACTTGCTTCTGGTGCAGACCAGGAAGGTCTGGGGTGCTTCTTCTTTGCAGAGAAGCGGGAGCCAGTCTGGGCGAGCCAAACCAGTGCAGAAGATTTCAGGGTGCTTCGTCACAAAGGCCACTAGCCAGCGGGCAAGCAACCGGACAGACGCGGCAAGCAGGAAAATGCAGAAGGGCCCCACGCAGGACTCGTGGAGTGTGGGGGGCTGGTCTTCGGTGCAGATGGTGCTTGGGGTTGGGGCTTCTCAATCCCCGGTGCACAACTTCGAGGGTGCCTCAGAATCTGCGCTTTAAGTTACTAGCCACTTTTCCCAGGTAGCCGGTCCCACGTCGCTCGTCGCCTCCACGGATCTCAGCTTTGCTGTGGATGTGGATCAGGGTCGGAGAAGTCTGGAAGTCAAGGCTCTGGTCGGGCTCTGCAGTCGGTTCCTCGTAGAACGTGGGCAAAGCAAAGGGTAGCCTCTTGATGGTGCCTGTTTGCACAGGGTAGCCACTCCTTGGCTACAAGGGAGATTCTTCAGTCTTCTTCTTTCGTCGAATGTCGAAGGTCCAGAGTTTCTGTTCAAGTTGCAGGTTCAGGATAATCTAAAGTCTTGAGGCCCAACTCCCACTCTTATACTAATCTGGGGGGCTGGGATACCTGCTAGGTCACGCCTTATGGGTGGGACCTGGGAGGGGGTGGTTACACCCACTTCCCTTTGTCCAGTTTCGCGCCAGAGCTGGGGCTGGAGTGCCCCAGCGCCGGTTTGAACTGGACTATGCAAGGAACACCTTGTGTGCCCCAGGCATGTCTCATTCCTTTCAGCCCACCCTGCCCCAATACACTAAAGGCTGTCTGGGGAGGTGCTAGCACCTCCCCAAGCAGGAAACCTATTGTCCAGGCCTCCCTGGCTGGGATCACTCCCAGCTGCAGGAGGTCAGACTTGTGTCGTGGCAGCAGCATCCATTTTGTGATGCTGAGGCTTTGGTCAGAGGCTAACAGTGAAGTATGATTTTAACATGTCTTTCCCTCTAGAAGGGGGGAATAATATCCTCATGTCCAGAAATGGCATGGGGGTATTATTCCACAGTGTTAGACACCTTACACGACATGTTTCGATAAAGCCAAACCATAGTTACCATAACCGTCTAAGATTATAAGGCACTTTAAGAGTATATGGTAGGCTATATCATAGAACAGCTATAAGGACTTACCCGAAAGCTGCAGACAGGCTCAGCTCATGCTAGAGCACCATCTCACATGTTACCAAGCACTCTGCCTCCAGGATTGTTAAGGCCTGCCATAGGAGTGACTGATAGGTACACATGTGTCTATATGTAAGTTAGGTATAGGAATACTACACCTAAGCAAGGGGTGATTACACGACCTTGCCCCAGCTTAGTGATCAGCCAGTTGTGTCAGAATGGAAGGCCAGGCCAGGGGTGGCATAATACATGCTGCAGCCCCTGGTAGGCCTAGGGTACACCTATGCCCTGGGTACCTAGGGTACACTGTACAGGGGCCAATAAGGTGATCCTATCCAAATGGGTTATGCACCTAAAGTACATAGTATTAATTTAGAGAGAGAACAGCAGGGCTGTGGGTCTGATTAGCAGGCCCACAGCCACATCTAAGTCGAAAACCAGTAAAGCAAAAGCAAAAAGTGGGGGTGAACATAGAAAGCAGACCCTACTCTCCTACACAACCCCCCCCCCAAACTTAGGGACATTAAACTAACCTTGACCAGTTGAGTCTTCATGTTCTAAGTGGAAATATCTGGAGAGTCCATCTGCATTGGCATGGTCAGTCCCAGGTCTATGTTCCACTGTGAAGTCCACCCCCTGTAGGGAAATGGACCACCTAAGAAGTTTGGGATTTTCACCCTTCATCTGATTTAGCCACAAGAGGGGCTTATGGTCTGTCTGAATCTTGAAGTGAGTGCCAAACAAGTATGGCCTCAGCTTCTTCAGGGCCCAAACCACAGCAAAGGCCTCCCTCTCAATAGCTGACCAACGTTTCTCTCTAGGGGTCAGCCTTCTACTTATAAAAGCAATGGGCTGGTCTTGACCATCTACATTCAGTTGTGAAAGAACAGCTCCCACACCTAACTCAGAAGCATCTGTCTGGACAATGAACTCTTTGGAGTAGTCTGGACTTTTCAGAATAGGTGCACTGCACATGGCCTGCTTCAGGTCATCAAATGCTTTTTGACAGCTTACTGTCCACTGAACTTTCTTTGGCATCTTCTTGGAGGTCAAGTCATTAAGTGGTGTCACTATGGACCCATAGTTCTTAACAAACTTTCTGTAGTACCCAGTCAGGCCCAAGAACGCTCTGACCTGAGTCTGGGTAGTTGGAGGAGCCCAGTCCTTTATGGTCTGGATCTTGCTCTCCAGTGGTTGAACCTGACCCCCACCAACTAGGTGGCCCAGGTATACAACCTTGCTCTGCCCTATCTGGCACTTAGTGGCCTTGATAGTGAGGCCTGCCTTTTGCAGGGCCTCTAAAACATTCCTCAGGTGGACCAGGTGATCCTCCCAGGTGGAGCTAAAGACAGCAATATCATCAAGATAAGCTGCACAATAATCATCCAACCCAGTAAGGACTTGATTCACCAACCTTTGGAAAGTGGCAGGTGCATTCTTCAAACCAAAGGGCATTACCACAAATTGATAATGTCCTCCTGGGGTCGAGAAAGCAGTTTTGGCCTTTGCACTCTCAGCTAGTCTGATTTGCCAGTAGCCTGCTGTCAGGTCAAATGTGCTCAAAAACTTAGCAGCTGCCAGTCTGTCAATGAGCTCATCTGCCCTAGGTATTGGGTGGGCATCTGTCCTAGTGACAGCATTGAGACCTCTGTAATCCACGCAAAACCTCATCTCTCTCTTACCATCTTGGGTGTGAGGTTTTGGCACAAGAACTACAGGACTAGCCCAAGGGCTCTCTGAAGGTTCAATGACTCCCAGCTCCAACATCTTTTGTACCTCAACTTTTATGCAGTCCCTGACATGGTCAGGTTGCCTGTAGATTTTACTCTTCACAGGCAGACTGTCACCAGTGTCCACCTCATGGGTGCACCAGTTTGTCTGACTTGGGGTCAGAGAGAACATATGTCTGTAGGATTGCAGAACCTGTCTGCAGTCCTGTTGCTGATGGACAGTGAGGCTGTCAGAAAAGACCACACCATCAACTGAGCCATCATCAGGGTTCTGAGTCAACAGGTCTGGGAGAGGGTCACTCTCTTCCTCCTGCCCCTCATCTGTAGCCATGAGTAGCCCCATGTCTGCCCTGTCAACATATGCCTTTAATCTGTTGACATGAAGCACCCTGTGGGGGCTTCTGGGAGTCCCAAGGTCCACCAAGTAGGTGACTTCTCCCTTTTTCTCAACAATAGTGTGGGGTCCAGACCATTTGTCTTGGAGTGCTGCTGGGGCCACTGGCTCCAACACCCACACTTTCTGTCCTGGCTGGTAAACAGTCAGTACAGCCTTTTGGTCATGCCAAGCTTTTTGGAGTTCTTGGCTTGCCTCAAGGTTTTTAGAAGCCTTCTTCATATACTCTGCCATCCTGGAGCGGAGACCAAGTACATAATCCACTATGTCTAGTTTGGGTTGTCTGAGAGGTCTCTCCCATCCTTCCTTCACCAAACACAGGGGTCCTCTTACAGGATGCCCAAACAAAAGCTCAAAAGGGCTGTAGCCAACCCCCTTTTGTGGGACCTCTCTGTAAGCAAACAGAAGGCAGGGTAAAAGGATGTCCCATCTTCGCCTAAGCTTGTCTGGTAATCCTTTTATCATTCCCTTTAGGGTCTTGTTGAATCTCTCAACAAGCCCATTGCACTGTGGGTGATAGGGTGTGGTGAACTTGTAGTTAACACCGCACTCCTTCCACATTGCAGTCAAGTATCCTGACATGAAGTTGGCACCTCTGTCAGAAATGACCTCCTTTGGAAAGCCCACTCTGGAGAATACTCCAAGCAGGGCCCTTGCCACAACAGGAGCTGTTGTGGTCCTCAGGGGAATTGCTTCTGGGTACCTGGTGGCATGGTCCACTATCACCAGTATGAATCTGTGCCCAGATGCTGTTTGTGGGTCCATTGGTCCTACAATATCTATGCCCACTCTTTCAAAGGGGACCCCCACCACAGGTAGTGGTATGAGGGGGGCCTTTGTGGTGCCACCTCAGCATTCCGTCCATCATTTGTTTGTTGTAACACCTGATTTGCCACTGGCTTGGCAGGTGACATAGGAGCGACAAAACTCCTTAGTATCTTCTGACATATGGGGCCAGTGAAAGTGAGGGACAAGCCTGTCCCAAGTCTTGTTCTGGCCTAGATGTCCTGCAAGGGGAATATCATGGGCCAAGGTAAGAAGGAAGCCTCTGAACTTCAGTGGTATGACCAACCTCCTGGATGCACCAGGCTTGGGGTCTCTAGCCTCTGAATACAGTAGCCCTTCATCCCAATACACTCTATGGGTACCTTGAGCATTCCCTGCAGCCTCAGCAGCAGCCAGCTGTCTGAGGGGTTCAAGAGAGGGGCAGTCTAATTGAGCCTGCCTCAGATCTGCCCTTGAAGGTCCCCCTGTCCCAAGAAACTCAACCTGATCAGGTTCAAGTTCTTCTAGGACAGTTCCTTCAGGGCTCTCAGAATCATCCTCCTGGGAGGGCTGATCCACCACCTGAGGCAGGGGGGAAGGCACAGCCTTAACCCTACTGCTCTTTCTCTTGGGTTGTGACTGGTCCATAGTTTCAGGATCCAGCACTTGTTCAGTGGTGCACTTTTTGGCCTGTGACCTGGTCACAGCAAGGACATGTACATCTATCCCCAGCATTTCTGCATGGGTCCTATACTCCACTTCAGACCAAACTGAAGTTTCAAGATCATTGCCCAGTAAACACTCTACAGGAAGGTCTGAACTAACAACAACTTTCTTGAGGCCAGTTACCCCTCCCCAGGAGAAGTTAACAATAGCCACACTATGGGAGGTAGTGGCATTGCTAGCGTTGGTCACTAGGTAATTCTCACCTAGTATGATCTGTCCAGGGTCCACAAAAGCAGGTGTCACCATTGTGACACTAGCTCCAGTGTCCCTGTAGGCCTGAGCCATTCTTTGGTTGATAAAAGGAGTCTGTCTGTACTTGCCCAGGTTACTGGGGCCTACAGTAGAGGACAAAGCTAAGTCCCCATCACAGATCAGAACAGCCTGAGTAGGTACTCTGACTAGGCCAGAATCCTCCTCGGTTTCCAGGGTTAACCCTACTACACCCTTTTGCTGGGAACCACCACTTACAGCTGAACTAGGGGGTACAGTTGCCTTAGGGGCAATGGTGGCTGGGGGCTTATCCTTTTTGGTGCACTCACTAAACCAATGTGAGTTGGACTTACAATAGTTGCACCATGGTTTCTTTTGGCCATCTTTCTTTTTATCCTTTTTGGGACCACCCTCCCCCTGAGCCTTTTGGGGGCCTGGTGAAGACTTCTGGTCTTTTTGTTTCTGATCATTACCCTTCTGGTCTGCCTTTTTCTGATCACCGCCCTGGTTCTGGTTTTTCTGCTTAACTCTAGTCCTGACCCATCTATCTGCCTTCTTTCCCAATTCTTGGGGAGAAGTCAGATCAGAATCAATCAGGTGTTGATGCAATAGCTGGTTTTGGCAGTTGTTAAGTATTTGCTCTCTCATGATCAAATTATACAATCCTGTATAGTCCTTAACCTTACTTCCCATTAGCCAGCCTTCCAGAGCCTTAGTGGCACAATCTACAAAGTCAGTCCAGTCCTGAGTCTGTGTCTTCTGGGTATCCCTGAACAACAACCTGTATTGTTCAGTGGTTAGGCCAAACCCATCAATCAGAGCACTCTTCAGGACAGTGTAATTATCTGCATCCTCATCACTAACTGTGAGGAGCTTGTCTCTACCTTTCTCAGAGAAGGAGAGCCACAAGATAGCTGCCCACTGACTTTGGGGTACCTGCTGTACTTTGCAAGCTCTCTCCAAAGCAGTTATCCATTTGTGGATGTCATCCCCACACTTGTAGGGAGGGACAATCTTGCTCAGGTTTCTATTGTCATAGTGCCTGTCTCTATCCTTAGGGATATTGCTGCCACCAGTGGGTTCTGACCCACTTAACTTTTGCTCTCTAGCCAGAGCAAGCTTCTCCTTGGCAAGGGCAAGTTCTTCCCTCTGAATCCTCAGATTAGCTTCCCTCATTCTGGCTTCATGCTCCTTTCTCTCAGGGGAAGTCATTCCCCTGTGAGAGGAAGCATTAGAGATGTTAGAGACATGGGAGTGGATGGATTCCCTTGAAGGGGATCTGTCCCTCCTGCTTCTCTGTGTAAGCCTACTTGGGGGTCTGTATGGGGGGACCCCATGCAAACTCCCATGTAAGCTTAGGTTAGCCTGGCTAAGTCTTCCTACTTGGCCCTGGCTGTCTACCTCTTCATCTGAAGTCCCATCTGACTCCTCTGTGGTGGGTAGACCCTCCTCTGTACCTAGGGTACCTGCCTGAGATGCCCTAAGAGTATCATACTCCTCTAGGAGTTGTCTTAACTGAAGGAGGGTAGGGTTTGCACCCTGTTTTATTCCTCTGGAGGTACACAAGTGTCTCATCTCCTGGAATGTTAAGGTATCATATCTAGAGGGGGTCTTTTGCAGACCTGATCCTCCTGAGAGAGCATCTACTTGATCTCCTCTCAGAGACATGATCTAGTGAGGGTGTGGTGTGTGCACCTACCTACACTAGTTGTTTCTACTAAACCTCTCTAGTAGTTGTAGTCAGGGTGTGTTACTCCCTTCAACCTACAACTACTAAGTCCAGTAGGACTTAAGTATTATAATCTATGTTATATGTACCTAGACAATATCTGTGTGATCTTTCAATTTAGTATCTCAAGATTACAATGGTATTACAACAGCAAGCTCAGATCCCAACCGCTGCTCACCAATGTGAGAAGTTGGCCTGATGTATGATGTCACTAGTTCTAGTGCACACCTTATATCAGTCCAAATACCCTTATGGTGATTGGTTGTAAAGTCAACCTTATAGACCAGCTATCCTAGTGGTAGCATGGACAAGAGCAGTCTTAGGCTAAACTCTGAATGGCATGTGAAGCCAGCTGTGATACCATATATAATCCCTTGAATACCAAATGAAAGGACACCACAACAGATATATATATAAAATAAAGTGTATTTATTCTAGTCAAACCCTCAGCACTCTTTATGAGATTAGAGGTAAGTACAACACAGTCTTATTTAAGCATACATTAAGTCACACAGGTAAGTAATACAGTTAGGCCCTAGGGGCCACGCAAACCATATACTAAGTAAGCGGTATAAGGACCACTGACACGGAAATAGAGTAGGCCTAGGCCTAGGGAATCGCTGGGGCTACACTACACTAGCGTTAGTTAGGAAGTGGGAGGCCCACGGGATTCGTGTGCAGAGTGGAAACACTCACGCGTAATGCGTAAAAGTCAATAGCAATAGTACAGTTTAGAAAACGGTAGATTTAGGACACTTCCGGAGTAGCTAGGAAGTTGAGACTTGAAAACTAGACACTAGGATAGTCACTATCCTGATGAGCACCGGAGTACCCAAGTTACCTAGCCCACAGGCTGCGGGTGCATAGGGGTGAAGATGCGTCGGTTTTCGTCGTCGACTCCTATGGATGCCTGAAGAAAGATGCTGACAGGCAGTCAGTGAAGAGTGTCCGGTGGATCCCAAGGCTGGGATCAAGAAGAGAGGAAACCTGCAAGCAGAAGGGGCAGAGTCAAGGTCACTAGCCAGTGACCACGTGGAACCAGGAAGGAACCAGGCGACGTCGTGAAGATTGCAGGTGAAGGTGAAGCTTGTCGCTGCAGCTGGGAGGACCAGGAAGCGTCGAGGACGACCAGGACCAGGAGGCGAGCTGTCCCACGAAGGCTCTTGCTGTCGGCGGCGTCGAAGTTGGACTAGGACTCACCAAGCCTTGGCAAGCGGAAACCACGAAGAACGGAGGACTTGCTTCTGGTGCAGACCAGGAAGGTCTGGGGTGCTTCTTCTTTGCAGAGAAGCGGGAGCCAGTCAGGGCGAGCCAAACCAGCGCAGAAGATTTCAGGGTGCTTCGTCACAAAGGCCACTAGCCAGCGGGCAAGCAACCGGACAGACGCGGCAAGCAGGAAAATGCAGAAGGGCCCCACGCAGGACTCGTGGAGTGTGGGGGGCTGGTCTTCGGTGCAGATGGTGCTTGGGGTTGGGGCTTCTCAATCCCCGGTGCACAACTTCGAGGGTGCCTCAGAATCTGCGCTTTAAGTTACTAGCCACTTTTCCCAGGTAGCCGGTCCCACGTCGCTCGTCGCCTCCACGGATCTCAGCTTTGCTGTGCATGTGGATCAGGGTCGGAGAAGTCTGGAAGTCAAGGCTCTGGTCGGGCTCTGCAGTCGGTTCCTCGTAGAACGTGGGCAAAGCAAAGGGTAGCCTCTTGATGGTGCCTGTTTGCACAGGGTAGCCACTCCTTGGCTACAAGGGAGATTCTTCAGTCTTCTTCTTTCGTCGAATGTCGAAGGTCCAGAGTTTCTGTTCAAGTTGCAGGTTCAGGATAATCTAAAGTCTTGAGGCCCAACTCCCACTCTTATACTAATCTGGGGGGCTGGGATACCTGCTAGGTCACGCCTTATGGGTGGGACCTGGGAGGGGGTGGTTACACCCACTTCCCTTTGTCCAGTTTCGCGCCAGAGCTGGGGCTGGAGTGCCCCAGCGCCGGTTTGAACTGGACTATGCAAGGAACACCTTGTGTGCCCCAGGCATGTCTCATTCCTTTCAGCCCACCCTGCCCCAATACACTAAAGGCTGTCTGGGGAGGTGCTAGCACCTCCCCAAGCAGGAAACCTATTGTCCAGGCCTCCCTGGCTGGGATCACTCCCAGCTGCAGGAGGTCAGACTTGTGTCGTGGCAGCAGCATCCATTTTGTGATGCTGAGGCTTTGGTCAGAGGCTAACAGTGAAGTATGATTTTAACATGTCTTTCCCTCTAGAAGGGGGGAATAATATCCTCATGTCCAGAAATGGCATGGGGGTATTATTCCACAGTGTTAGACACCTTACACGACATGTTTCGATAAAGCCAAACCATAGTTACCATAACCGTCTAAGATTATAAGGCACTTTAAGAGTATATGGTAGGCTATATCATAGAACAGCTATAAGGACTTACCCGAAAGCTGCAGACAGGCTCAGCTCATGCTAGAGCACCATCTCACATGTTACCAAGCACTCTGCCTCCAGGATTGTTAAGGCCTGCCATAGGAGTGACTGATAGGTACACATGTGTCTATATGTAAGTTAGGTATAGGAATACTACACCTAAGCAAGGGGTGATTACACGACCTTGCCCCAGCTGAGTGATCAGCGAGTTGTGTCAGAATGGAAGGCCAGGCCAGGGGTGGCATAATACATGCTGCAGCCCCTGGTAGGCCTAGGGTACACCTATGCCCTGGGTACCTAGGGTACACTGTACAGGGGCCAATAAGGTGATCCTATCCAAATGGGTTATGCACCTAAAGTACATAGTATTAATTTAGAGAGAGAACAGCAGGGCTGTGGGTCTGATTAGCAGGCCCACAGCCACATCTAAGTCGAAAACCAGTAAAGCAAAAGCAAAAAGTGGGGGTGAACATAGAAAGCAGACCCTACTCTCCTACAATAATCACAAGCATCTACTTTTTTGGGATACACAGATATTGTAATCTATTATGTGGAGACCTTCCATTATGACTAAGCCTCTTCATCAAGTCAATCTCATGCCAAATATTTCTTACTCTAAGTTTATTAGTTTACCTACTGGGTATCGCTAAGAAGCACCATGCGGGTCAGGGGTTCCGTGCTATCTTATAGTCAAACACTGTAGAAATAAAATACATCATTCCCAATTTTGCAGCTCTCCTGTGTGTTCTTCTTGATACAGCCTTATTGTCACACCAATCTGATTTTTCAGAAATCAAGCATGTTGTTCTGTGCATGTTAGTCAAATGTATGCCCTCATTTCTTAATTCGGATATTTGTAATGCGGTTAAGATCATATAGGAATGTCAGGAACTTGTGCCTCTCGCACTGGCCAGTTGTTTGCCTGGCCCGCGTTTCTCCGGGCTTCTAAGATTTAAATTTCTATTTTAGCACGACCTGTTGGCTCCACGGCGCTTGTAGCCCGCCGGTTTTTAATATCTCCTATTGTTCTTAATCCCCCAAACATGGATTCAGTGGTTTTTCTTGATCCAACCTCCATGTATCAATCACTCACTCGTGCACGCATACGATGGCTGCCTTTCACATAGTGCCGGGATCACCCATCCGTCTGAGGCGGTCGTCCCGCCTGCCACCCTGTGATGATAGCGGATGGGTGGGGTCCCAAACACCACATACACTTTTTTGGCACTTCACTTACTTCGTCAAAGTACACGCACTGCCGGTTCACCCTTGGTTCCCGTGCTGCCCGCCACCGAACAAAGTTTGTAGCGGGCGGTATCTTAAATATACACCGGTGTCTTCAGATCGCGTCACTGTTCCTGCGTGTGTACCAAACGTGTAGTAAAGCCTCATGGGATCTGTAGTCCTACTTGATCCCTATTATGTTAGTGAGGTATGGGCAGGCCAAAGGATCATCACAACCATTGTCCCAATACTCAATAAATTCTCTTTGTCTGCCTAATTATTAGCCCTTCCTCCTTATACTAGAGCATAGGCTATGTATGCCCTGCATCCAAAACACACCTTCCGGGATATTGTTATAAATTCCAATTAATTTTTCCTGTGGGACAGCAGTTGATTTTACCAACATCTAATGTTAATATCTTGATTGCTTCATTGTTTCTTGTATGAAACCCCAACTTCTAATTTTCTTGCTGACATAGTGGGTGAATTCTTCGAGCGTTGACATCTTAGATCCTGAGCCTCTGCTCAATTTTTGTCATGCCTCCACTTTTCACTCTTTATATGTTGTCTGAGTACAGGCTGATATTTAAAGTTACTCTAAGAGCTTTGTATTGTTGCCCATATAAGTTATTAAAAGAGGTGTTTACTTGCAAACGTATTGCAATCTCCATCGTTCGTGGGGTGTTGGTCCCGTAGGTCTTTTCCGGCCATCAGATGTTCATCCCACTTTTTTCTAATCTGTGGATTCTGCGTCTCTTCATATAACGTTTTCCTGTTTCAAAACGTTTCACATTTTTAATTTTTCTCTTATTAAGTCGGTATCTTATATTTAGTTCCTTTTTTCAGTTTAATTCGTCAGATACATTTTTGGTCCCAACTTAGCTCAGCATTGTCCATGGAATATCCTCGTTTAGCCCATGAACTGAGCTAGATAAGCGATATATCCATCGTTGTTCCAGTTTTAAAAGTTGTTTTTCACTCCAGGTAGTAGGCATCTTCTCAATGACTGACCATGTGAAATCATTCTCGTTGTGTCCTGCTGTCTGGAAATGGCGCATCATTTTTGTGACTGTCTTTCCACACCGAAATGTACTACGATGTTCATTCATCCTTGTCTTCACCTTTCGTGTAGTCATTCCGATGTACTTCATCTGACATTTACAGATCATGATATATACAACATTGCTGCTATTACAATTGGAAAACTTCCGCTGTTCCCATGGTGTGTTCAGACCCACGTCGATTTATTTGCTTGCCTTGGTTAAACGACAAACGTTTCAGGTCCCACACGGGAAATGACCCACTACTTCGGGAAGATTCCATAGTGTGTTCTTCTGCATGCTCCTGCCTTCCTTCTTTTTTAAGCATGTGTGTACTACTGAATCTCTCAGAGATCTCCCCCTTTTGAAGGGGAACATGGGTTTCTCTAGCCTTAGTGTCCTCGAATTTAGGGTTTTCCAATGATGTAGGATTATCCTCTTCATTGTGTTTGACTCGCTTCCATATGTTGTCACGCATACCAATCTTGTATTTTTGGGTTTTGGGTATGTCTCCAGGAGTGACTGTGTTGGGTTATTTTTTGCCCTTTTGTATGCTTGTTTCACCAATCTCTGTAGATAGGATTTCTCTGCTAGCTTTTTTATGAGTTTCTTGGCATGAGTTTCATATGTGTCTTTTTCGGAACAGTTTCTCCGAAGTCTCAGAAACTGACCTACTGGTAAACTGTCATTCCGGGTTTTCGGATGAAAGTCGTCATATCTGACGGTTTTTGAGGTTTCCTGAAAGATCCTGGTAGTAGGAAGGAGACTAAGAAATGGTCTGTCCAGGGTAAGGGAGAGGCCTCCTTCACTTGCATCGAAGGGGTGCTAGTGAACACCGGGTCCAGCAGGTGACCCTTAGTATGAGTGGCTCCAGAATTAAGGAGGTGGATGTCAAGTGCTGCCAGATCGGAGATCAGGTCAGCTGCTGCCGGGTCGGTGGGGTCATCAAGATGGATGTTTAGATCCCCTACGATCAGGAAATTTGATATGGAGTGGGCCTGGGTCGCTACAGTGTCCAGGAGAGAGCTAGCGAAAGGGCCTGGATGCCCGGGAGGGCGGTAAACAAGGACTCCTGTCAGTGAGTTGGTCGGGTCTAGCTTGATTGTAAATTGCAGGCTTTCAGAGTCAGGGATCTGCGCATCACCGGATTTGCAGTGAAGGTAGTCCCGGTGAATGATGGCAACACCACCACCTCGGCCTAAGGGGCGGGGTAGGGACTGAATGAGGAAGCCCGGTGGGGTAGCTAGCACCATGTCTGACTCAGAATGTGGGGCGAGCCAGGTTTCCGTGAGGAAGAGGATGTCAATCTCCTGGTCTTCTATAAGGTGGTTAATCTGCGTTGCGTGTTTAGGGAGCGATCGGCAGTTTAACGATGCCAGTTTCAGGGCAGCGAGCTTGTGAGGTTTTATAGGTAGTTTGAGCTGGACTGGCTTGCAGAGGGAACAGCGGATGAAAGGTCCATTTAGGTCATGAATGTATTCACAAGGGGAGGTGGGGGGTCTGAGGCTTAGTAGCTCCCGACGTGAGTAGCTTACCTTAGGGGCAGCTGTATCCGGCAGGGATTGTGGCCCTAGGCCCGGTCGTGCGCGGATGGGCGCAGACGGGCTTGCCTTAGGCGCGCCTTCGGCGCTCCCGCTGCGCTCGTCCGCTGCGCTGGTATGACCGGCACATTTGTAATTGGTGATAAGGGCGTGGCCTCGCAGTGGGCGTGGCTTCCGCGTTCTGACCGCGCTGGCGGTGTGGGCGTTTCCCAGCAACAGCGCTGGGGTCGCTGTGTCAGGGGAGGGCTAGGAGGGCTGTGAGAGCACTAATAACTCAGCGTTTCAGTGCAGGTGAGCTCCGTGATATTATTAAAATCAAACACACGAAAGAAATACAATTTTTAAAATCAATTGTGGGCACAGTCCTCCGGCTTCCGCCTCAGAGGATATCAAAACAAACACTAATGCGACGCGCTTGATTTCAGCGTTTTGTAGTCAAGGGGGCGTGGCCTCGCAGTGGGCGTGGCTTCCGCGTTCTGACCGCGCTGGCGGTGTGGGCGTTTCCCAGCAACAGCGCTGGGGTCGCTGTGTCAGGGAAGGGCTAGGAGGGCTGTGAGAGCGCTAATAACTCAGCGTTTCAGTGCAGGTGAGCTCCGTGATATTTTTAAAATCAAACACACGAAAGAAATACAATTTTTAAAATCAATTGTGTGCACAGTCCTCCGGCTTCCGCCTCAGAGGATATCAAAAAACGGTCAATGACAAATTTTCTTGGCGTGATCCATGTCCAGTCCTCATTACTCATTAGGGTTTCAATTACTTCTAGGGATGACTCCTGAGGTATGCTGGTGTACAGCGCCTCAACATCTATAGTGATAAAGATGTCTGTGTTTATATTAAAAGATAGTGTTTTGAATTTAATCAAAATATCCCTGGTGTCTTCCAGATAAAATGGCATCCTCTGGACCGTAGGCCTTAAAAAGAAGTCAGTAAACTTTGATAAAGGTTCTAATGCTGATCCGATCCCGGATACAATTGGCCTACCTGGTGGTGGGGTCTTATTTTTATGTACCTGTCACAGGATATAAAAACAAGGTGTTCTTGGATTCTCTTCTTTGAGGAATCCTGCCTCGGCCGCTGTGATCCATCCTTCCTCGAGTGCTTCGTTCACCATTTCGTGTATGTTCCTCACCAAACCTTCAGTTGGATCTCTTACTAGCCGTTTATAATTTCAGGGGTCATCCAGGAGTTTTCTACATTCACCGTGCTACATTTATATTGGCATTACAACGGTTGCACCCCCCTTGTCGGCTGGTTTTATTATGATGTCACTCATCTTGTCAATTTCTGTGATGGCATCTCGTTTTTTTTTGTCACGTTGTTAAAGGCTCTTTTTTCATTATCCTTCAATTTGTCAACCTCCAAGGTCACTGCTTTCTCTAAAGCCAGCAATGCCGGTGGCATTGTATGGCTCGGTGGAGTAAAAGAGGACTTCTTCTTTAGGCCCGTGTTTTTGTCTTCCTCCGTTTGTGATGGTGATTTTCCCCTGAAAAAACATGCTAGTCTTAACCTACGGAAGAACTCTGCTAGTTCAATTCTGAGGTCGAAGAGGTTTGATTTTGCAGTTGGAACAAAGCCCAGTCTTCTATTGAGGACCGTTTGTTGGACCGGTGTTAGTGTCATGTCGCTCAGATTTATTATTCCCGAAGACTCTTGCTGGTGCCCGGCCGGGCGTCCTGCATCATGAGGTCCTTTTGGTCTGACTGCCATTGTACCCTTGGTCCTCTCCGTCTTCCTCCTCCCGGGTTTGACCTCTCCCTAAAAAAGGAGGTTGAAATGGTTGCCATTGGTACCCATATTGTGGGGGTTGGAATGGTGGTTGGACATAAGGTCCCCATCCAAAAGGTTGTTGGGGATATGGACCTATTGGTTGGTAGTTACCTCTGTTTCTACGAGAACGACCAACTCTTTTTTTTGAGTTCCATCTCTGGTTTTATCCGTCATATGACGAATCACTTGAGTTTCTACCAGACCCTGTACTATCTGTATCAGAGAAATCAGATTTTTCTTTCTCAGTTGGGTTGTAATTCTCTTTTGAGTATGGAAAGGGGTTTTCGGGACTGAATCATTTCAGATCCTTTTGAAACTTAGTAATTTTTGCCTGTGTAAGATACTCTTTGTATTCGTTTATGATCTTATTATTTTCTTCCAGTTTCTTTTTGAAAGATTTTTCCATGGTTTTAATTTCTATCAGGAGGGCATCAGAGAGTCTCTTGGCTGTCTGTATGATCAGAACGAGCCAGTCACTTGTGCATTTCCATGCAATGATGGACCAGCTACGTATGAATTCCGGATCATTCAGGAAAATGCGAGGTGCATTGAAAATTGAGAACAGAAGTATATTACAAACCTACGTATGTGATCAATTTACTCAGATATGACAGCTTTCATCCGAAAACCCTGAAAGACAATTTACCAGTAGGCCAGTTTCTGAGACTTCGGAGAAACTGTTCCGAAAAAGACATGTATGAAACTCATGACAGGAAACTCATGAAAAAGCTAGCAGAGAAATCCTATCCACAGAGATTGGTGAAACAAGCATATAAAAGGGCAAAAGATAACCCCAGAGAGTCACTCCTAGAGACATAACCAAAACCCAAAAACACAAGATTGGTATGCGTGACAACATATGGAAGCGAGTTGAACACGATAAAGAGGATAATCCTGTCAGGTCTCACCTATGTTTCCACAGGAACATCATGGACATGAAGCAAGGTCCACAACTTCGCCAAATCACCTATTGCACCCAACAAGGTCAAAAGTGACAATGGTAACCTTGGGAAGAAGGGAAACAAAACAAGGAGAGATAAGGGTCTCACGTCGAACCCCAGGCTGCATCAGGACCAGGCAAGGACAAGGCACAACAACTGTAGACAAGAGAGAAGAAAAAAAAACTGGTAAGTATGCAGTAAGGTATCTCTCTCTCTAATCCTCTCTAATGGGTTGCTTCATACCTTAAGGTTTCCCTTCTTCTTAGTTATTCAAAGAGCTAGGGTTGTCAGGCACATGTCTGGCTCTGGTAGGAAAAAATAGGGAACTACTAGTTAGTGGGAAATTAATAAAAGGAATGAAATGAAATAGAAAAGGACCTAGACTAGAACCCACCTTAATCACCAGACTTCTGCATGAGTACTATTCTTCACAAAAATAAATGTGTCTAATTGCCAAAATAAAAATAGCCTTAATATTCAGGTAATAAATCTAATGTCTTTTCTTTCTTCTTGTACAGGTTACTAAATCCCAGAGAGAGAAGGAACGGACGCCAACAGCATCAGGAACACCAGATAGGTATGTGCAGGGGCGAGAATAATAGAAATAAATGGCAGCGCAAAGCGCTGTTACCGTCATATGCCAGTAATGCAGCTTTCTGTCTTATATTTTCTTTTTATTTCAGCACAGTGTAATCGAAGAGGACGGATATCCGTAGGTGGAGGCGGCGCGCTGAAAACAGGAATACCGAGAGTGAGATATCCAGGAATAAGAACACACCACCAGGGGAAAAGTGCACGGTCAAAAACATTTGCCAAATAACCGCTATTTTAACCCCTTCGCTGCTAGGCCTTTTCCCCTCCTGTGCTAAGCCTTTTTTGGGCTATTTGGGGTAATGCACGCTTAGGCCCCTGTAACTTTTTGACCACAGTAGGTATCCACGCCAAATTTGCGTCCTTTTCTTCCAACATCATGGGGATTCTAACAGTTTGTGGATTCTCCTAGAGGGTTCCCAGAAATTAGTCAAAATACAGCAAAATTTACTTTTTTTTGTGAAAAATGGGGAAAAGTGGCTGCAAATGAAAGCGTCTGGGTTTTTCTCTGCAAATGATATCAAAAAAGGGTTTGTGGGGCTGAAATCACCATTTCTCCAGCTTTTAGGGAATGACAGATTTTTGTCAGAAATCCAACATTTTTTACACAGTTTTGACATTTTTCTGGGACATACCCTATTTTTGCTATTTGCTATACATTTTTGAAAAGTAGACAAAATTCTGAATTCAGCAAGGGGTCATTTGTGTAGATCCATCAAGGTTTCTTTATAGAAACTAACAGGTAAATATAGGAAAAATTAAAAATTTGTTGAAAAAAGCAGCCTTTTGAGTCAACGTTTTCACCTGTAACTTCTTCTAATTATGACATCTCTTTGACAGCAATGTACCGTTACATTCGGTGGACCTTCCTGGTTGTGGGGATATATAGGACTTGTAGGTTCACCAAGAGCCCAACGAACCCAGAGTAAAAAACTGAGCAGCATTTTGTAATGGTTTTTTTTTTGTTCCAGGTATATAGCAATTATTGTGGGAAAATGTATACATGGAAAAATCGGTATGAAAGACACCTATGTATTTCTGAAATGGGAACAAATTACAGAGTTTTGAAACAGTGCATTTTTGCACATTTTCGTATTTGGGAATACTCATACTTGCATGACAATTATTGGTCATTTTTCAAAATGACTTTTTTTTTACACAATGTCTTTCATTTGGAAGGGAGAAATGCATCAAAACTCAATAGGTAATAACAGTTGCTTTACAAATCTGAACTACCCTAAGTCTCCCGATAAAAATGGCACCTCACTTGTGTGGGTAGGCATAGTGCCCACGACAGTAAGTGGCTCAAAACCTAAGGTGAACACACCACATTTTCACAATGAAAATGTACACATTTTTTGCAAAGAGTCTAGCTGTAGTTTTTGAACCCTAGCCCTGCCGGCACCTAGGGAAACCTAGCAAAACTATACATTTTTGAAAACTAGACACCCAGTGGAATCCAGGATGGGGTGACTTGACTGCCTCCCACCATGGTCTGTTACCCAGAATCCCTTGCAAACGTAAAAAATTGACCAAAAAAAACAAATTTTTCCCACATTTCTGTGATGGAAAGTTCTGGAATCTGCGTGGATCCACAAATTTCCACCCACCCCGCGTTCCCCAAAGTCCTACGAGAAAAATGGTACCTCACTTGTGCGGGTCGGCCTAGTGCCCGTGACAGGAAACGGCGCAAAACGCAACGTGGTCACACCTCAATTTTGCAGTGAAAAATTACCCTTTTTTGGCAAAGTGACTAGCTGTAGTTTTTGAACCCTAGCCCTGCCGGCACCTAGGGAAACCTAGCAAACCTATACATTTTTGAAAACTAGACACCCAGGGGAATCCAGGATGGGGTGACTTGACTGCCTCCCACCATGGTCTGTTACCCAGAATCCCTTGCAAAGGTAAAAAAGTGACAAAAAAACCACATTTTCCCCACATTTCTGTGATGGAAAGTTCTGGAATCTGCGTGGATCCACAAATTTCCACCCACCCCGCGTTCCCCAAAGTCCTACGAGAAAAACGGTACCTCACTTGTGCGGGTCGGCCTAGTGCCCGCGACAGGAAACGGCGCAAAACGCAACGTGGTCACACCTCAATTTTGCAGTGAAAAATGACCCTTTTTTGGCAAAGTGACTAGCTGTAGTTTTTTAACCCTAGCCCTGCCGGCACCTAGGGAAACCTAGCAAACCTATACATTTTTGAAAACTCGACACGAAGGGGAATCCAGGATGGGGTGACTTGACTGCCTCCCACCATGGTCTGTTACCCAGAATCCCTTGCAAAGGTAAAAAAGTGACAAAAAAAACAAATTTTCCCCACATTTCTGTGATGGAAAGTTCTGGAACCTGCGTGGATCCACAAATTTCCACCCACCCCGCGTTCCCCAAAGTCCTACGATAAAAATGGTACCTCACTTGTGCGGGTGGGCCTAGTGCCCGCGACAGGAAACGGCGCAAAACGCAACGTGGTCACACCTCAATTTTGGAGTGAAAAATGACCCTTTTTTGGCAAAGTGACTAGCTGTAGTTTTTGAACCCTAGCCCTGCCGGCACCTAGGGAAACCTAGCAAACCTATACATTTTTGAAAACTAAACACCCAGGGGAATCCAGTATGGGGTGACTTGACTGCCTCCCACCAAGGTCTGTTACCCAGAATACCTTGCAAAGGTAAAAACGTGACAAAAAAAACACATTTTCCCCACATTTCTGTGATGGAAAGTTCTGGAAGCTGCGTGGATCCACAAATTTCCACCCACCCCGCGTTCCCCAAAGTCCTACGAGAAAAATGGTACCTCACTTGTGCGGGTCGGCCT
The DNA here is from genome assembly GCF_964204655.1 of Triturus cristatus. Classification (NCBI taxonomy): domain Eukaryota; kingdom Metazoa; phylum Chordata; class Amphibia; order Caudata; family Salamandridae; genus Triturus; species Triturus cristatus. The sequence goes on from NC_140589.1 coordinate 1,345,188,408, forward strand.
AGTGCCTGCGACAGGAAACGGCGCAAAACGCAACGTGGTCACACCTCAATTTTGCAGTGAAAAATGACCCTTTTTTGGCAAAGTGACTAGCTGTAGTTTTTTAACCCTAGCCCTGCCGGCACCTAGGGAAACCTAGCAAACCTATACATTTGTGAAAACTAGACACCCAGGGGAATCCAGGATGGGGTGACTTAACTGCCTCCCACCATGGTCTGTTACCCAGAATCCCTTGCAAATGTAAAAAAGTGACAAAAAAAACACATTTTCCCCACATTTCTGTGATGGAAAGTTCTGGAATCTGCGTGGATCCACAAATTTCCACCCACCCCGCGTTCCCCAAAGTCCTACGAGAAAAATGGTACCTCACTTGTGCGTGGAGGCCCAAGTGCCCGCCGCAGGCAAGGGCCCAAAACGTAGTGAGGCGACATCAAAATGGCCTATCGCAAAACCACCTGGTTTTGCAAGGGGGGTCACTTGGGTTTTTGGCCTGGTGCTCGGCGGCCATCTAGAGAAACCTACCAAACCCATGCATTTCTGAAAACTAGACACCCGGCGGCTTCCAGGGAGGTATGGCTTGCGTGGATCCCCCAACGTTTCCTTACCCAGAATCCCCTGCAAACCTCAATTTTAGCTGAAAAAAATCACTTTTTTCACACATTTTGGTGTGGGAAAGTTGTGGCATCACCGGGCTCACACAAATTTACCACCATCCAGCGTTCCCCTAGGTCTCCCGGTAAAAATGGTGCCTCACTTGTGTGGGAGGCCCAAGTACCCGCGGCAGGCAAGGGCCCAAAACGTAGTGAGGCGACATCAAAATGGCCTATCGCAAAACCACCTGGTTTTGCAAGGGGGGTCACTTGGATTTTTGAACCGGTGCTCGGCGGCCATCTAGGGAAACCTACCAAACCCACGCATTTCTGAAAACTAGACACCCGGCGGCTTCCAGGGAAGTATGGCTTGCATGGATCCCCCAAAGTTTCCTTACCCAGAATCCCCTGCAAACCTCAATTTTAGCTGAAAAAATCACTTTTTTCACACATTTTGGTGTGGAAAAGTTGTGGCGTCACCGGGCTCACACATATTTACCACCACTCAGCGTTCCCCCAAGTCTACCGGTAAAAATGGTGCCTCACTTGTGTGGGAGGCCCAAGTACCCACGGCAGGCAAGGGCCCAAAACGTAGTGAGGCGACATCAAAATGGCCTATCGCAAAACCACCTGGTTTTGCAAGGGGGGGTGTTCTGCTTGGGACAAATCAGATAGAACCCGCTCATCAGAGCCTCACTAACCCAGCCAGAACGTTACCCCCTCCCCCTCCCTAGGGCCTATTTACAATAGGTAACCACGTATATCCACCACCTAAGGACAGGGAATTCCTACTCATACATACCAAGACCTCTTATAATCGGCAGCCTCGCGATCCCATACGGATCCAGACCTCTCTACCCAGACGGCAGTCTCAGCACAAGTGGCGGCCTCGTGATCCCATACGAATCCAGACCTCTCTACCCAGACGGCAGTCTCAGCACAAGTGGGGGCCTCGCGATCCCATACGAATCCAGACCTCTCTACCCAGACGGCAGTCTCAGCACAAGTGGCGGCCTCGCGATCCCATACGAATCCAGACCTCTCTACCCAGACGGCAGTCTCAGCACAAGTGGCGGCCTCGCGATCCCATACGAATCCAGACCTCTCTACCCAGACGGCAGTCTCAGCACAAGTGGCGGCCTCGCGATCCCATACGAATCCAGACCTCTCTACCCAGACGGCAGTCTCAGCACAAGTGGCGGCCTCGCGATCCCATACGAATCCAGACCTCTCTACCCAGACGGCAGTCTCAGCACAAGTGCCGGCCTCGCGATCCCATACGAATCCAGACCTCTCTACCCAGACGGCAGTCTCAGCACAAGTGGCGGCCTCGCGATCCCATACGAATCCAGACCTCTCTACCCAGACGGCAGTCTCAGCACAAATGGCGGCCTCGCGATCCCATACGAATCCAGACCTCTCTACCCAGACGGCAGTTCATACGACAGTTCATCCTATGATCACCATAACATACAAAAAGGGAATCAGTCTCACTATTCATCAGATCACACAAGGACTGCCAGTTCGAGCATAGCCTGTTCTCCGGTTCGAGGGGCTCCTCTCTCTCTTATTCAGTTACCACTTACCTGATCAGGGTTAACATCTGTTCATGTAGCCGCAGCTGACTAGAAGAATAGGCTACCCTCTCATACAAGAACACGCAGCACATGTTGGTTCACTACAAACTGGGTACTTTTATTACTCATTACATACGCAATCACATAACATTACAATATAACACATAACCTGCAAAGAAAAGTGAAAGATTAAGTTGTGCACTCTAATAAGAAAGGGTCGACATCACCTTAGTAGAATGTAGCCTGCACTCAGTGGTCATCTAGGTTCCCTTCTCGTCTGTGCCTCGGCTCGCCTGGAAGTCACACCTCCGCAGTCACGGATACACGTCTGCACCACTATGCGCTGTTCCCTTCACCCTTCTCCGAGTCATTGGGACCTCTTCCTTATCGGCTACTCTCTCCTCTCTGGCTATTCTGCTAGGAGAGTATCTGTCTCTCGGTTTTTCTCCGCCTTCAAGATGGCGTCTGTCTTCCCTGGAATAAGTAGTAGCTTTACTGCTAACGGCTAGATGCCGCCTACGGACTGAACATGTAACTGCCTCAGACTTTCACTAATATAGAGGTGCGTTTCCTCATGGAAAATTCCGGCCCGTAACCTGCCGCCCACCAAATTCTTGTACCTCCCCGTACCAAGGACACGTTCCCAGCCGGCCGGCCTGATGTAGTGTCTTCGGCATGAAGAAAAATACAATCCTTCGATAAGGGCCGGCCTGAACCAGTTCTCTCCAAGCGAATAACACCTCATAACTAAAACATTACATTTGACCTAGAAGCATCCCAAGCTGCCGGAGCAGAAAGAAAGATGGAGTCTCTCCCGTTTGAGGCCTACCAGGCCTGAATTCAGCACGGCTCCATGAAATACCCTCACTACAGGACAGGTTATCCCTAATACTAACGAATCTATCCCCTAGGCTATGTGTGCAAGCCCTGATCTATGGGGAAGAGCACAGGATCATGTCGAAGTGCCTAGTAAATAGGCTCCATTCACTACTCTAACCCTTAGACTTGAATGGTAAGAGACTGAAGTCACATTCAATCACCTTTCCTCACAAGAAGGCCGGGAAAATCGAGCAGAACATTTCACCCTTGACTTCAGTCTATTATACATTCATTAAACAGAACTAATATCTGTGGAAGAATAATATGAAACAAAACTAACTGATCTATGTCTAGTACCAGATGTGCAGAATTGAAGTAGTGAAGGAATACACTGAATAAAGCAACAGATAGAAATCAAAATGCCGATAGTAACCAGAATACCTCCTAATATCTGACGTAACATATGCAAATCAGGTAACCAATTAAAGAGCCAGTCAAACCAGCCCTGGTCAACGTGTTTTCTAACTTCTTCCGTCAAGTCATGTAGTTTATCAATGTGAGCTTGAATGGATTTTGTATGATCAGACAAGTTAAAACAACAAAGACCCTCAAAATCAGAACAATCGTGTCCATGTTTAAGCAAAAGATAATCAATGGCCGCTCGATTTTGCAAGATAGCTCTACGTTCACCCTGGGCGTCTAATAGCATGTCAGACAGGACTGTAGAAGTATGATTAATGGATTTTACCATCCAGCAGGCCATTTTCCCAATAGATTTGGCATTATAAACCGCCAAAGCAGGAACACCAACAATTGAAATAGCCAGGCTAAGGTATTCAGACTTGGAATATAAATGCAAAGATGAGTCACAATCCTCCTGTAACCTCACTGTATCTCGAATCACACGAGAGTTGGCATACGGATGTGATGAAAACATTAACAAGCTCAGTCTAGTAATGGCACAAGGGCCTCCAGAAATATTTGTGGGGATATATGGCCAGGAAGTATTACCACATGAGAAAAGCCATCCGGCAGGTAGTAACATCGTGCGATAATGACTGGGGGTAACTACCAAACTCTTGCAAGTCATGTTATTCTGAACAGAAGTACATGTTTTCGGTGTCCTTTGAAGGCACAAAGTTCGTTCATGAGCGGTGAATGAAGTGGCACCTTTCAATCTTAAACGCATACATTCAGAAATCGCACTAGGATCACAAGTAAGGAAAAAACACAAATCACCCTGTGTGATATTATAGGTAACTATTTGGGACTGGATGGGGGGTATCGGGTCTGACAGTACAGTACACAAGGGGCAATACTCATGGGTAGCAAAATCGCCCAGAAGAACATTGGGGCGAGCATTCGATATATTGAAAATATGAGTCAAAGTCTCCAATGAAGCAGGGACAGCAACTAAACAAGTCGCTAGAATGTCAGTCACCGATCTCATCGGTGTCAAGCAGAAATGAGGGGCTTTAGTCACTCGTTTGGCTAACGTAGTCCAAAAGTTCGACGACGAATCCCACGCAGCGAAGGAACGCGACACTCGGGTTCTCAACTCAGCCCGGATTGATGGGATCCCTCCTCTCTCGTCGTACCAGCCCAAAAGGAGTCCAACGCCGACACATCCTGCAGCAACAGTCCAAAGAATGATCTGAAAGAGAATCAAATACAGGCATTATTCATTCTCGTAAGTAACATTTATCAGCCGGGACTGCTTCCCAGCTATCTTTCCCTGGTCTCATAACTAAAATGGTGTTGTCTTGACCGGTTGCAATGACCTCTGCTTGTTCAGGGGGATTCTTAGGCGACTGCACCCAAACTCTGGCCCCAGGATTATCTGTGGAGCCAAAACCTTTCTGGCCTCGTACAGTTAGCAACGTTGGGGCAGTGCCTTTTGTGATCTCACCACTGAAAACAGGCATTATTAGCAATTGAGCCACTCGGTCAGTTTGATGTATCAGTAAGTCAACCTCACTGCTATTCAGCAGGAGCACCTTAATCTCTCCCTGATAATCACTGTCAATGATTCCTCCAAGCACCTGAACGCCTTTTACAGCCAGCCCCGATCTAGGGGCGATTAATCCGAAATTCCCAGTTGGTATATGAACACCAACACCAGTTTCAATGATGACTCGATTCTTACTTTCTATAACGGTGTCATCCATGACATGCAAGTCTAAACCTGCCGACCCTGGGGTCGCTCTACATGGAGCCAAAGCTCCGGGAGTAATTTCCCAGTACATCACAGTCTCTCTGATTTCATTGGGCTTAGCATCATCATTCGGAGGAAACAAACGCATAAGTGGGGATTCAGCATTTAGAAAAGGACGGTTATTCAAAATCAATAGCGCTTGAGGCAAAAAGTCTCGCCAATTCTTATACTTGTCATCTGTTAATTTACGTAACTGATCTTTCAGCAGGCCATTCAACCTCTCCACAAGACCCGAGGCCTGTGGATAATATGGTATATGAAACACCCATTCAATATTGTTTTCCACACAGAATTCCTGTACCAATCTTCCACGAAAATGGGATGCATTATCAGATTGAATTTGGAATGGCACACCATAATACATCATAATCAATTCCAATGTTTTAATAGTATTCAATTGGGTAGCTTGCTTACAGGGAAGGGCCACCAGCAGGCCACTGTATGTATCAACAATAGTGCAAACATATTCACAATTCCTACTCATAGGAAGTGGACCGATGTAATCAATCTGCCAAATTTGAGCGGGCAATTTCCCGCGATGTAAATGACCTTTAACAATTTGGGGCACTTTGCGCTGCCTGATATGCTGACAAATGGGACAATGTAGAATAACATTTTTGATTAAATCTAGGGGAATATAAATTCTTCGATCAGCAGCCCACCTGCTAGTGGCTTTCTCTCCAAAGTGTCCTGCTTTCTGGTGGGCCCATTTCGCCAATCCCGCAATATCAGAATCTTGCCTGTCCACCACTGCCTCAGCAATTTTAGATTTCTCATCTGCAATGTTATGAAAGAATTTGTCAAGAGAGTCTATCGGGGTATGAGCATCCACATGGAAGACTGTAACAGTACTCTGTGGGAGCATTTCCCAAATCTCCTGCCATAATTCTTTTCCCCACAGTTCTTTTGAATGCAATTTCCAACTATGGGAATGCCAAGTCGGTAACCAAACTGCCAGTCCATTGGCAGTAGACCAAGAATCGGTGAAAATATGACATATGCCAGGTAACTCCTGTTTCAGAACTTGATAAACAGCATAGAGTTCAGCAAATTGACTGCTCTTACCCTCACCAGTTGTACTCAGCAATTTTTGTGTGATCGGATTATAGGACACCGCCTTCCAATGCCGTTTCGTCCCTATGAACCTTGCTGAACCATCCGTAAACCAGACATGGTTTCTGTCCTCCGCGGACAAATCATCAAAAGGTCTACCCCACTTAACAGGAGACTCCTGTACTAAAGGTACGGAACATTCACTCTCAGTCTCAGTCGATGGCGCCCGCGCCACCTGCTCATGCAAAGATGCAACTCCTTTTTGTCCCACACGTGCCCTGTCTTGTATATACCATTTCCATTTAATCACACTCGCCTCTTGAGCGTGTCCAATTCGGTGAGTTTTCGGCGAACTCATAACCCACTGCATGATAGGAATTTCAGGTCGCAAAACTATATCATGTCCCAAAGTCAATTGCTCGGTATCCACCAGAGCCCAATAACATGCAAGTAACTGTTTCTCAAAAGGTGTATAACGCTCACCAGCATCAGGTAACTTTTTGGTCCAGAAACCTAACGGTACTCTACTCTTGCCTTGTTTCTGCCACAAACTCCAATTCGCATAAAGGCCTTGTACAGACACATTCAAATCCACATCACCATCACATACAGGCCATAAATCCAGAGCATGCTGAATTGCTTCTTTTGCCAGGCTGAACGCATCTTGCTGTGGTTTATCCCATTCAAATGCATTCTTTTTACGAGTGACATGGTACAAAGGGGCCAATATTTGACTCAAATGAGGAATATGCTGGCGCCAAAAACCAAACAAACCAATGAAGCTTTGGGCTTCTTTCCTATTCCTCGGAACTGCAAAATCAAGAATTTTCTGTTTAACCTGAGGGATCACTTCTCGGTGCCCCTCATGCCAATTAATACCCAAAAATTTCACAGCCTGGGACGGACCTTGTAATTTATCCGGGTTGATTTCCCAACCTTTCTCACGCAGGCACTCAATGACTCTGTCCAATTGGGTCTGAACTTCCTCTTGTGTTTCGCCTTGGATCAAAATATCATCAATATAGTGACATATCTGAATTTGCGGATGAACCGGTACCTCAGCCAAATGCTCTGCCACCAGCCGGTGACATATCGTAGGACTATGCACATAGCCCTGGGGAAGACTTCTAAACGTCATCTGACGCCCGTTCCACGTAAAACTGAATTGTTCCTGACACTCAGGGGCAATCGGAATCGAAAAGAAAGCATTAGCAATATCAATGGACGCATACCATGTACCTGGATGTTTTTGGATTCTTTCAATTAGGGTAATAACATCCGGTACTGCAACAGTCAAAGAGGGTGTGTGTCTATTCAATTCTCGATAATCAACAGTCATGCGCCAAGAATTATCACTCTTACGTACAGGCCAAACAGGATTATTCCAAGCAGAAGTAACTGGGGTTATAACTCCTGCATCCACCACCTCCTGAATAGTGGTACTAATCTCTTCATGACCACCTGGAATACGATACTGCTTCTGACAAACCACTTTTGTCGCCTGGGGAACTTTTATGGGGGGCATTCTTAAACGACCAACCCGTACAGGCCTGGATGATATATAATGTTTAGTTCCAAATTGGTAACATCCATCATCTAAGTGCAAAGTCATTCCTTTCAAAATATCAATTCCAATTATGAATTCTAAGAGTGGCACCACTAATACAGAGTATTCTTTTCTAGGAATTCTACCTATTCTCATTTCAAGTAAAGTTTGAACTGCGGGAGTTTCCTTTCCACCTAATCCGGTAATTGTAAAAGGCTGACCTTTAAACTTCTTTGATTTTCCATGAATAAGAGTGGCCTCCGCTCCTGTATCTACCAATGCTCGGGCCCTTTGGACATTACGATGTCTCCAATAAATATCAATATCTACATAGGGTCTATTATCTCTGTGAGCCCATCTGTGTACTGGAGCTTGACCTATTTCCTAGTCATTTTTACTGCGTTCTGTGTACCAGGATAAATCAGGATAAAGACTCTCACGTTTCTCAGGTATCGATACCTCCTGTTCATATCCATCTCTATTACGAAATGGATTCCTGTCCTCTGCATTGTACTGCGGGTTTCGATCGGCCAATCTGTGTCGATCCTCACTCCTTCTCAACTCAGTGGATTGATCCCTATCATCTCTACGTCTGCTGTTAACATAATCATCTCTCCCCCTTTCTCTTTCCCCCTCTCTCTCGCTGTCTCTCTCACGACGGGGGGACAAATCACGTACATAACGTCGATCATCACGACGATCAGAGCGCCCACGGCGGTCGTCATCACCGCTACCGTCAGAAAAACCACGATCACACTCAGTCGTCCGAACACGCCGGGCACCCTCCTTTCGATCCAAGCCACGTTTGCGAAACATTTCCCACAAACGAGGAGTAGTCTCACCGTCAATGTCCTCCTTCCGCACACCATCGGCCACAAGACCAAAAAACATATCACGTCTAGTAAGTTTATTGTCACCAGGAGTACGAGTGTCAGGCCGGGACTGCCATTCAGGTTTAAACCACTCACCCAACTCACCGAGTTGGCGTACCGATTCCAGCACCATAGATAACATGTTACCAGTCTGATTAATCAATAAAGTCATCATGACCTGCTTATAAGCAACAGGGGAAGAACGAATAATACGATTCCGCACAGAAGATGTCAACAAACCATCAAGCAACCTGTCAGCAGTATTCAGAAAAATTGCCGTTTTCATCACCTCCTCTTTGAGACGTTGTGTAGCATCGCGCAAAGTATACCACGGTTTGTCATTCACAGGCCAGTCAGACTCAGTAGGATATTTTTGATTACAACCCTCAGTCGCCAATTGAAGCAAAGTAATTTGACCACCACCATTAAAGTTACGAAAATGATCCTGTATAGTAGAATCCGAACTCAAGGAACAAAACTTCAAACAATCGCCAGCATCCAACATAATGCCAGCAGCGCCCAGTTCATAAAGGCGCACCATCCATGTGAGTAAGGTCTCACCAGCTCGCTGCCGAAATCGCTGCAAAATATCACTAATTTCTTGTTGAGTAAAATCCTCCAAAGAGTCTAAAGCAATACCATTCGGAGCACCGGGAGCCTGCTGCAACTTCCGCCGAAAAACTGGATGCACCGAGACCGCGGGACGAGCATCACAAGGAGCACGATCAGTACACGTAGAGGAACAATCAGTGTAAGAAGCATCGACCCCACTCGAAGGACGAGCGCAATCACGGGGTGCACCATCAGAGGCGCAAGAAGCAGACTTACAATTACGGCCGGAGCGAGAGGACTCGCGCTTGGCAGACTCCTCACCCGAGGAACGAGAATCACTCGAGTTCCAGATATTACCATCCCATTCATCAGGATTCCAATCCAGTGCGGCTTTCGCCACGACCAGACGCACCTTTCGCGTCGAAACCCGAACATGCCGATTCTTGTATTTATAACGAGCAATTCGCACAGCCGCCCTCTCGGCAATAGTTTGGTACGTCTCAAGTTTGTCAGCAAGCAACTTATTTTGACACCGCAACAAAGTATGAGCATTCTGAATCTCAACAAAGTTCGCTTCCACATCCTTATGCAATGTCTGTAACTTCAACAATCTCTCATGCAGAATCCTGTACGCAGACAGAACAATCCAACCTCTGCGCCCCAAAACGGGAAGCTCATCACCCTTAGATACCGGCGCCTTCTGTAAACAAGTAATCACATTAGCCGGCTCCGCCAGCTCCAAAAAAGAATTCCAATTCTCACTCAAACCAGTAGAATCAGCCCACTCACGGGCTAAGGCTTCATAAGGCGTTGAATCCCAGCCGGGAATATCAACGGGCAACTTAAAAGTAGATTTCGACTTTCTAGAAAACATCTCGGAAAAGAAAGAGAAAGAGAAAAAAAAAAAAACTATACACACAATTATATACAAATAATATACAAACGAAACCACGCACGCGCCGAAAGCAAACACGATACAACCACAACGCACACAGGTTTCGTAAACGGTTCGTGACGCCAAATGTTCTGCTTGGGACAAATCAGATAGAACCCGCTCATCAGAGCCTCACTAACCCAGCCAGAACGTTACCCCCTCCCCCTAACTAGGGCCTATTTACAATAGGTAACCACGTATATCCACCACCTAAGGACAGGGAATTCCTACTCATACATACCAAGACCTCTTATAATCGGCGGCCTCGCGATCCCATACGGATCCAGACCTCTCTACCCAGACGGCAGTCTCAGCACAAGTGGCGGCCTCGTGATCCCATACGAATCCAGACCTCTCTACCCAGACGGCAGTCTCAGCACAAGTGGCGGCCTCGCGATCCCATACGAATCCAGACCTCTCTACCCAGACGGCAGTCTCAGCACAAGTGGCGGCCTCGCGATCCCATACGAATCCAGACCTCTCTACCCAGACGGCAGTCTCAGCACAAGTGGCGGCCTCGCGATCCCATATGAATCCAGACCTCTCTACCCAGACGGCAGTCTCAGCACAAGTGGCGGCCTCGCGATCCCATATGAATCCAGACCTCTCTACCCAGACGGCAGTCTCAGCACAAGTGGTGGCCTCGCGATCCCATACGAATCCAGACCTCTCTACCCAGACGGCAGTCTCAGCACAAGTGGCGGCCTCGCGATCCCATACGAATCCAGACCTCTCTACCCAGACGGAAGTCTCAGCACAAGTGGCGGCCTCGCGATCCCATACGAATCCAGACCTCTCTACCCAGACGGCAGTCTCAGCACAAATGGCGGCCTCGCGATCCCATACGAATCCAGACCTCTCTACCCAGACGGCAGTTCATACGACAGTTCATCCTATGATCACCATAACATACAAATAGGGAATCAGTCTCACTATTCATCAGATCACACAAGGACTGCCATTTCGAGCATAGCCTGTTCTCCGGTTCGAGGGGCTCCTCTCTCTCTTATTCAGTTACCACTTACCTGATCAGGGTTAACATCTGTTCATGTAGCCGCAGCTGACTAGAAGAATAGGCTACCCTCTCATACAAGAACACGCAGCACATGTTGGTTCACTACAAACTGGGTACTTTTATTACTCATTACATACGCAATCACATAACATTACAATATAACACATAACCTGCAAAGAAAAGTGAAAGATTAAGTTGTGCACTCTAATAAGAAAGGGTCGACATCACCTTAGTAGTATGTAGCCTGCACTCAGGGGTCATCTAGGTTCCCTTCTCGTCTGTGCCTCGGCTCGCCTGGAAGTCACACCTCCGCAGTCACGGATACACGTCTGCACCACTATGCGCTGTTCCCTTCACCCTTCTCCGAGTCATTGGGACCTCTTCCTTATCGGCTACTCTCTCCTCTCTGGCTATTCTGCTAGGAGAGTATCTGTCTCTCGGTTTTTCTCCACCTTCAAGATGGCGTCTGTCTTCCCTGGAATAAGTAGTAGCTTTACTGCTAACGGCTAGATGCCGCCTACGGACTGAACATGTAACTGCCTCAGACTTTCACTAATATAGAGGTGCGTTTCCTCATGGAAAATTCCGGCCCGTAACCTGCCGCCCACCAAATTCTTGTACCTCCCCGTACCAAGGACACGTTCCCAGCCGGCCGGCCTGATGTAGTGTCTTCGGCATGAAGAAAAATACAATCCTTCGATAAGGGCCGGCCTGAACCGGTTCTCTCCAAGCGAATAACACCTCATAACTAAAACATTACATTTGACCTAGAAGCATCCCAAGCTGCCGGAGCAGAAAGAAAGATGGAGTCTCTCCCGTTTGAGGCCTACCAGGCCTGAATTCAGCACGGCTCCATGAAATACCCTCACTACAGGACAGGTTATCCCTAATACTAACGAATCTATCCCCTAGGCTATGTGTGCAAGCCCTGATCTATGGGGAAGAGCACAGGATCATGTCGAAGTGCCTAGTAAATAGGCTCCATTCACTACTCTAACCCTTAGACTTGAATGGTAAGAGACTGAAGTCACATTCAATCACCTTTCCTCACAAGAAGGCCGGGAAAATCGAGCAGAACAGGGGGTCACTTGGGTTTTTGGCCCGGTGCTCGGCGGCCATCTAGGGAAACCTACCAAACCAATGCATTTCTGAAAACTAGACACCCGGCGGCTTCCAGGGAGGTATGGCTTGCGTGGATCCCCCAAAGTTTCCTTACCCAGAATCCCCTGCAAACCTCAATTTTAGCTGAAAAAATCACTTTTTTCACACATTTTGGTGTGGAAAAGTTGTGGCATCACCGGGCTCACACAAATTTACCACCACCCAGCGTTCCCCCAGGTCTCCCGGTAAAAATGGTGCCTCACTTGTGTGGGAGGCCCAAGTACCCGCGGCAGGCAAGGGCCCAAAACGTAGTGAGGCGACATCAAAATGGCCTATCGCAAAACCACCTGGTTTTGCCAGGGGGGTCACTTGGGTATTTGGCCCGGTGCTCGGCGGCCATCTAGGGAAACCTACCAAGCCCATGCATTTCTGAAAACTAGACACCCAGCGGCTTCCAGGGAGGTATGGCTTGCGTGGATCCCCCAACGTTTCCTTACCCAGAATCCCCTGCAAACCTCAATTTTAGCTGAAAAAATCACTTTTTTCACACATTTTGGTGTGGGAAAGTTGTGGCATCACCGGGCTCACACAAATTTACCACCACCCAGCGTTCCCCCAGGTCTCCCGGTAAAAATGGTGCCTCACTTGTGTGGGAGGCCCAAGTACCCGCGGCAGGCAAGGGCCCAAAACGTAGCGAGGCGACATTAAAATGGCCTATCGCAAAACCACCTGGTTTTGCAAGGGGGGTCACTTGGGTTTTTGGCCCGGTGCTCGGCGGCCATCTAGGGAAACCTACCAAACCCACGCATTTCTGAAAACTAGACACCTGGCGGCTTTCAGGGAGGTATGGCTTGCGTGGATCCCCCAAAGTTTCCTTACCCAGAATCCCCTGCAAACCTCAATTTTAGCTGAAACAATCACTTTTTTCACACATTTTGGTGTGGAAAAGTTGTGGCATCACCGGGCTCACACAAATATACCACCACCCAGCTTTCCCCCAGGTCTCCCAGTAAAAATGGTGCCTCACTTGTGTGGGAGGCCCAAGTACCCGCGGCAGGCAAGGGCCCAAAATGTAGTGAGGCGACATCAAAATGGCCTATCGCACAACCACCTGGTTTTGCAAGGGGGGTCACTTGGGTTTTTGGCCCGGTGCTCGGCGGCCATCTAGGGAAACCTACCAAACCCACGCATTTCTGAAAACTAGACACCCGGCGGCTTCCAGGGAGGTATGGCTTGCGTGGATCCCCGCCAGTCCACGCACACCGCCAGCCAAGCAACATTCCACGCACACCACCAACCAAGTGCCAGTCCACACACACCAACAGCCAAGCGCCAGCCTACACACACCGCCATCACATTTAGGATTTTTTTAGAAAAAAATAAAAACACAAACAAATCGCAAATAGATACAAATCTGCAAACACAAAATCAGCAACTAAATACATTGCACTAACACCAGCCTTGAAACAGAATCAAATTATCCAAAGAATACAGACCAGGCATTTCACTTTACCACTCATGAATGCTCCCAAAAATTCTTTCGCGTGTGGTACGTTCTAAAACAAGCAGGGACACACAGTGCAGGTTGAGAAGGACAGTCGGGGCAGTACATATGACTCTCATTCCGCGTACCTCTTCGCCAACAGACTCTACATCTCCTACTGGGAAAATCTTTTGAGGGTGTGGGAGGAATGTGATCAGGAAAGTGGCGATCTTTCAATCTAGCAACATCCTCCACCACTCCAACTCTAGGAACACTTGCCTGGTCCACTACAACAAGGCTGCCTATTACAGACTCCTGAAAATTAACAAAAGTCATCTTTGACTCAGGGCAAGAATCCTGGAACACAACAAAAGCATTAAACATTGCCAAGTGGAAAAGATGGATAGCCAACTTCTTGTACCAAATGTAAGCCTTACGAAGAGCAGTGTACGGTTCCAACCTCTGATCTACTCTGTCAACACCACCCATGTGCCTATTATAGTCTAAAATGCACACAGGTTTGCGCGCTTCAGCGACCTGACCCCAAACAGTCACAGGTGCTGTGCTTTCATCATGGATGGTAGTCAGCATGTAGACATCTCTCCTGTCTGAAAACTTCACAGCAAGAAGCTCCTGGCAACGCAACACACTGCACTGTCCCCGCACAAGCTTTTGACAAACAAGTTATTTCGGGAAACCTTTACGGTTAGAGCGGATTGTGCCACAAGCAAGAGTGTCCACTTTGGCCAATTCCCTGAACAACCGCACACCAGTGTAGAAGTTATCTGCATATAAATGGTGGCCTTTGTTAAAAAATCCTCTACCAAGTTCCCAAACAATTTTCTCAGTCACTCCAAAAGTGGATGGACAACCAGGGAGGTTAATCCTGGATTCCTTACCGGTGTACACCCTGAAATTAGAGACATATCCAGTCCTACTGTCACACAGCATATACAGCTTTATTCCATAGCATGCCCTCTTACTAGGAATGTATTGCCTAAAAACCAAGCGGCCCTTGAACAACACCAAAGACTCATCCACTGCAATTTCTTTCCCAGGAGCATAAATCTCAGAAAATCGATCAACAAAGTGATCAAGGACAGGCCTAATCTTAAAAAGACGGTCACACTCAGGGTGATCTTGTGGCAACGCTAAACCATTATCAACAAAATGCATCATCCGAAGCAGAAGCAAATACCTGTCACGACTCATGACTGCCGGAAAAATAGACGTTGCCATCAAGGGACTGCTAGACCAATATGAAGACATTGATGGCTTCCTTAGCAAGCCCATCAAAAAAGTTAAACCCAAGAACTTCTTCATCTCTTCAAGATTTGTGGGAGTCCACCGGGTAGCTCTAGAGTGTGGCTTAAGACTGGCACTGTTGTCCCTCAAAAACTGTTCGGCATACAAATTAGTCTGCTCAACAATCTCTGCCAAAAACACATCGTCCATAAACAACTGAAAAAAATTTACCGGCAAAAAGTTTTCAGTATTCACTCTAGACCCTGGAACACCAGTAAACTCTGGCAATGCCGGCTGCACCATGCCAGGGGCAACCCAGAGGTCATCACTTTCAAAGGGAAGCCTTGCAGCCCCAGCCTGCAGCCCAGATGCCTCTTGCCGCACTACACCAACGGGAAGCCTTGCAGCCGCAGGCTGCAGCCCAGAAGCCTCTTGCCGCACTACACCAACGGGAAGCCTTGCAGCCCCAGGCTGCAGCCCAGATGCCTCTTGCCGCACTATCGGCACATCAGTCTCCTCCTCCACAGGCACTTCATCCGCACTAAGAGTATCTTCACCATCCGATGACTCCATACGGAGTGAAAACTCACTGCCAGAATCGTCCCCTGCCTCCTCTCCCTCAGATGCAGAGTCAGTCTCTGAACCATGGTCAGAGGAAGACTCAAACAGCAAACCAACAACCTGCTGAGCAGTAATCCTGCGGCTAGCCATTATACTTACTAAGATAGAAGACTGCACAAACAAGTCAACAACAACCAACAATGTGCAAACCAAGTAAGTAAAGAAATGTGTACCTTTATCACAAAGATCAATGTACTCAAAAACTATACAATTCAATTACAAGAGACAGCTGCACTCACCAGAAACCAACTCTGCAGTGACACAGCAAAAACCAACGAGATCCAACTAGAAGGAAGAAAAAAAAAAAAAATGACTCACAAGACAGCAAAATACACATCGAGCACCAATGCAAAAAGTTTTTGACACTCAAAAACCAAACATACTGCTATTATTACACCATTTGCAAAAAGAATTCATGCAGAGAAATCAAACACATTTACATTGTACAAAAAAAAGTCTCTTACCAAACTACACAAACAGCAGAACCACCAGTAACAAAACGGCAAACTGAAAAGAGCAAAAGCCTTCACCTAGAACAAAAAGTAAAAAAAAAAACATTACAATTGCAATTCACAAAAAATATAACAATAAACATTATAACATGCTATGTTACTACCCAAATGGTCAATCGGGTTGTGTGCCAGGTGGGGCAGAAAACAGCAGGAGAAAAAAGGCTACTCTGTCCCGGGGCGGGTGGGCCAAATACATATTATAAGAATTGCACCCTGGAAGCGATCCTTGCCCAAGGGGTCACTTCCATTTTTATTTACACTAATTCCCTGGTGTCTAGTGGGCTTTTCTGCCCCCCCCCTGGGCAGGGCCGGACTGGGAACTGAAATCAGCCCTGGCAAAATTTGGCAGACCAGCCCCCGTAAAATTTGGCAGACCAGCCCCCGTCCAGCACGTAGCGAGCGAGCGTAGCGAGCGAGCCCGCCCGCTATTAGGGGGGTTTGAAAAACAACCGACCAAAATGGTGAATTTTACAGCACATTTTTCATTACATATTCAATTGTATCAACTTTCAAAGCACAGTAAATAGTAGATGATGACCTTCAAGAGCACCAGGTTACCCACCCAGTCATATGTACCCATAGACATTCTTTCAGAGAGCACCAAAAATAGGCACAAGTAGTAAATCAGAGAGAAGTAAAAGTGAGACCAGCCCCCACATGGTGTGTAGCGAGCATGCGCAACAGTTAGCAACCACTACTAGGGCTTGCGCTAGTGGTGACATCCTGGTGACATATGTAGTAAAAGGCCATATTTTTAGGCCTGGCAAAAGGTTCCAATTGCCAGGTCAAAATGGCAGTTTTACAACTGCACAGGCAGACTGCAATGGTAGGCCGTGGCCTTGACACATGTTTAAATAGGCTACTTACGTGGGTGGCACAATAAGTGTTGCAGGCCCACTAGCAGCATTTAATTTACAGTCCCTGGGGACATGTAGAACCACATTTTTAGGGACTTACAAGTAAATTAAATTTGCCAGTTTTACCATGTTTAAAGGAAAGAGCACAAGCACTTTAGCACTGATTAGCGCTGGTAAAGTGCACTGAGCCCTAAGAGCTAACAAAAATGGCTTTTGATGTAATAAAGCAGATCAAACCTGCATTTAATTTGGAGAAATCTTAGGCCAACAAGGACTTATCTAACCATGTCTCAGCAGTCAGTATGAACAATAATGTATCTAAAAAACACTTCACAGGGGAGGCCTGTGGAAGACTAGTGCTACAGCTCATCATCCTTTAAGAGCATCTCCCCATGAAGTCCCAGTATCATTTTGAATGTTTAACACAGGAGAGAGTTTATGGATGCATATTCTTTAAGTTCTTTTCAAGTATTCTGAGTGTTATGTGAAGCAGATTAGCAGATATCTATGTCCATTTACTTTGAGGAGTTAATAATTGGCATATCCCACTGTCATTGTATCAGCAGCAAATAGTTACAGACCCCACCAACCATTTAGCCCAACCATGAACATGAAGCATAGGTTGTCCTCAAGGGCACGCCACTTATGCAACAACTTGTAGGACACTTTATGACAGGCATGTGCATCACGTGTGCGCAGCCTTTTGAATCTCAAAAGAACCTGGAGGGGACTACGGAGAGTAATCCCATTTAAATGGATGGATATATGATGGATGGATGGATGGATAGATGGATGAGCTTTGATAAGAGGACAGAGATGTACGCGAAGGACATTGTAAGAGTTTGGCCCAACAGCTTTGTCACAGTATATCCAAGATAAAGCCCTCACAAGTTCAAAATACAAACAGTGCACCATCATATATTATAATTGCATGGCCTATGCACACATTTGTGCCAAGCAAGGAAAATCCTCCATGTTCATCACACCATCAGTGAGCTCATTATCAGACGCGGAAAGGGCGCGCATTGAGTTCGCACTGTGAGGGTTTCGAGCTGGGGCCATGCAAAACCCTTACTAACCAGAGACCATCAAACCAACCAATGGTAGAACAGGTCTGGTTGGCAAGAGGGGATTGCTTTGATTACAGTCTAGGAAAAACCATGTCCTCCATTGTGCTCCTTGTGAAGATGACTGGTTTCCAAGAAAATCAGAAACAGCTATGGGCTTGGTAGAAACGTGGACAGGCTTCCAACACTACAGGCACATCTGTGTTTCTTATTTAAGTCTGGCCTAGAGACAGCTTTAATTGACTCTGTGTTAAGCTATGGAATGGAAAGAGGCGCATCAAGGACAGGCAAGAATGCACTTGCACAGGCCGTAGGCTGAGATGGCCTTGGGTAGCCACACAGGTCATGTACAACTGTACAGTCAGCAAGCTACGATGCATACTAGTAAGTAGTGGGGTAAACCAAACAGCAGGCATGCTGCAGGTCAGAAGGAACTCATGTTATATTACAGGTATGATACAGTAGAGACTGCTTCTATTTGGTAGAGAATAAGCACACGCAGTACCAAGTGAAGTAAATCTGGTGCGTGTATTGGGAAGAAAGAGGTATTGTAGTAAGTGCGGGCAAGAAAAACACTTAACGAATAAATAAAACAGAATAAACCGTCCTATCAAGATACATTGATACTTTTAATTTGGAACACAATATGTTATAAATAGATGGAAAGAGTAACTTTTCCAAATTGAGAGAAAGAGCCCTGAGAAAGCGGGTTTATACTTTTGCAAAACATGTGTTGGCTGTTGTCTTAAATGTCATGAACTTGTAGAATGAGATGTTAAAAAAACTACGGTCGCAACTTCATTGTGGATAAATAGTTGTCGAACTGAACTAAAATGAAAAAGAACAAGCATTGGCATAGCGAATAGGTCTCGCCTTTGGGACCCTATAAGGGTTTAGTTATCCAGCACAATATCCTAGGTGCAACAACATCAAATGTTGCATGGCTAAACACTTATAAGGTCCCAAAGGAGAGACCTATTGGCTATGCCAATGCTTGTCTATTTCCTGTTTTGTTCTAAAATGATACAAAAGAGGGCGATAATACTATTCGAAAAAGAAGTTGGAGGCACCTTAATGACGTGTAAGATAGAGAGTGCTTCTCACGCTGACGACACTGCTGGACCGAAAGGACCAGGCGCAATGCAATTTACATGAATTTAAGACTGTGAAATTCTATAATAACAAGAGATCCATTACAATTCAAAACCCCTGGTGGCCTATATCATTGTGGGGAATGTGAAAGATATGAGGACATTATTTCTTGCCTTGAGAACCATCTCTTCACGGCCCTGTAACATTTCATTTTGTTTATGATATTACACTGTGCTTTCACTAGAAGGAGATGGGACGGCTAAGGACACGTGGCAACAAGAAGCCTGCTGGAGAAATCATCAGACAATCTGTGCAGCGAACCCTACCCACGAGGGGAAGTAAGCCTCTGGTTCAAAATATTTCCCATAGTGCTTGTTCCTTTTGAAGTTGCCCAGGTCGCCAGCAGGAAGTAGGCCTCTTCTCGGTGCACGCACTGGGACTGCAGCACTTGCTTCCTCAGGTGCCAGCAGGCACGCGACACCCATTGGACTCAAAGGGTTTCAGCCCCCCCCCACCCATCGTTTGTGGCAGCCCGGGATGAGACAGCTTCCCGGGCACACACACAGCTGCACCCGAGCACTTCACAGGTCTTTAAAATACCATTTGCACGTTAATGAGGCCTTGCTGTCGTTCCACCTCTTTTTAGAGCCCCTGCAGCTCCACTCTGCAGGTTGCTTAAAGATTCAGCCCCCTCCCCGAATTTGTTTCTTAGCCCCGTTCCCTCCCAGCCCCCCCCCCCCCTTCCCAATGAAATTTGGCTCTAGTTGCGCCTCTGGGTGCCAGTAATAATAGTATCTTGCTGTTCTGTCACTGGGAGGAGAAAAGAAAAAACAAAAGAAAGGGAGTTAGCGTGGATCCTTCGACGAACAAAAGTGCTTTGTGATGGTGCAGGCAAGTAGTGACGCTGTTTCAATTCCGCCCTTGTCAATGCACGTGCAGAGTTAAAAAGAACACACATCCGGCGTTTTCAAAGAAGCAAGCGGCCAACAATATATGTGTGTTGGTAAATGTCCATGACGTGGTGCTGTCACACCATCACACAGCTGCCACTGCCCGTGTCGTATGTCACCTCTACACCATCCTGCTTTTAGCCAAAATATTCTGTATGCTTGTAATTGTAGGAGCGTTACGTACAACGGGGGGAAACCTGCAAGCTCCAGAATCCAATCCGCTGTTGGAACAAAATAGGTGGAGGTGTCACAAGCGGCCTGGTTCCCCATGGTAGCTATGCAAGTGCAGTCTGTGTACATTGATGGCAGTAATAGGCTCACACTGTTGTTATGAGGCAGCACGAGATTTGCAGAATCAGTATATGGGAGGGGTGCTAACTTTAGATAAAGTGTGTTCGATAGCTGTACAAGGCTACAGCTTAAAACAAACCAATCCTTACAGTTAGTATTAAATGTCAACAGGAAGTCGGAGCCAGCAGTAACTTAGAGCCCCGGGCACCCATATCGGGTTGCAATGCAGATGCATTTACTGTGCACGATTACTCTGTAATTTGCCTTGTGGGATACGTCAGCGCAAACAAACTGCAAACAGGAGAAACCGCAGAATACTTGTCCCGTTAATATCAATCAGGCAGGGATGCGGTTTGCATATTGCTCTGAAATGCTGTGAATGTAGGCAAAGGACGGCAAAAACCCAACCCTGCATTCTTAGCATGATAGAGAGCAGCCCCCGCCCCTCAGCCTGGCAGGGGCTGCAATGTTAAAACAAGCCGGTTGTTTGTGTAAACCAAATGTGTGGGCGCGAACGGGAGTTGTGTGCGCGTGAAAGTCGAAAGAGATCAGGAACAGAACATTTGAGAGGCGGAGCGAGGCGCATGCACTTGTGCGCGTAACAGCAAGCTGGTGGCCGCCTTTGGTAGCACTTTAAAAACCCGCTTTCTAAATGTCTTGCCAGACCAGCGCATGCGCTGGCTCTAGCGAGACCTAAAAATAAATTTCATAGTATGAATTTGACATTTTTTGAACAATTTCCTTTCCATTATTCTGATTAGCATTATTCTGATTGCATGCATTAGAAAGTATACATCTTATTTTCTGTTTTTTAATAAATACACTGGGGGTGGCATCTAGTGTCTCACTGAGGAGCACCAGTTACAACAAGACCACTATCTCCCTAAACTGCAACTGCAAGTGTAGCTCAGCTATAATAGGATGTTCTGACTGCACTACTTTGGCTATTAAACACATTTCCTATCTATGAGATGCCCCTGGCTTCTTCACATTCACTCCTGTTCAAGTACTTTCAGCCAGATTCAATAATCTTCATCTAGCTGTTTATCATACTTTATTTAAAAACGTGTTCTTTCCCAGAAAAATGGGCATTCTCCCTGTTACCTTTCTTTCCCTTGCTACTCTTTTTCCTAATCCTGCCTTCTACGCTTTTTACTCAGATGGCAAATTCTCCATTCTTAAACCTTTGCCATTGGATTTTCCTCTCTTTTCCTCTGCTCTCTTATCCTTTCAGTTCTTATCCTCCTTGTCTCTCCCTTTTTCTAACCCATGTTCTAAATATAATCTCCCCTCTCATTCCATTGTATTCCTTTCTTTTCCCTTTCACTCTTCCCTACCATTTCTCCATGATCACCTAAGAGTCTTTACTTAATTCCTATCGTGGTTAATGCTCTCTCATTCCTCCCTCACCCTTGTTCCTCCTTCCTTTCACCCCATTACTTGATTCCATTCCTTCTCTCACTTCTCTCATTATTCCTCTTGTTTCCTCTTCCTTCAACTCTGCTTCCCATCCTCAATGACCTACTGTTGTAGGGCAGACTGCGGCACAACTGAATTCAGGCAAAACCTGTAAATATTCACAGGCTTCAGCGCAAACTTAGCCATCACCCCTCCGAGGTCCGGGACCAGACCGGGTCCTGTCCGACTCCTGGCCCGGGGCCTAAACCCTTGCCCCTTAGGCCCCTTTTCCTTTCCCAGGTTCCGTAATTCAGGAGGACAGGTCATCCAACGAGGAGTGCCACACCTGTGTGCAACTTGTTTCTAGTAAAGGGAATATCTACATGCTAATTCCAATAGTGTTGTTTAATTAGATGGAAGCAAAATGGAGGCGTTAATTAAAAACTTTGCTTAGATCGAGTTTGTGGGCTGGGCCTGACAAACGTGTCCACTCTCTCACAGTGGAAGAGCTCAGTGGAAGAACTGAATGCAGAATGCTGAACCAAACGAATCATGTTTTTGCATTTAATCAGTCAGCTTTAGTTAACTCATCTAGGTTTCCCAGACGTTTAACAGAGGCTCGTCTATCTGGCCAATAAACTGGTTGTAGGAGTTTCATTCTATGTACTAACTCTTTGTATTCTATTTCATCATTGTTTGTGCTTGTGCATCTAGAAACATTTGATGCATTAGACATTGTCATCCTTTTTCACAGGTTATTTGCTAAGCTCCTAAAGAACTGTGCCCTATTGATGCTAACACAGCCTTTGTTCTGTTGCAGTCCTACACCAGCAAACTGCATCCGTTCAGCAGCATCTAATGCAGTTGTAGCAAACAAAGGGCCCAGGTGCATCAGCCATTGATTCAAACACTAAAATCTGCATCTGTATTGAACGATCGGCCTCATATATGGTCATATCACGCCGCTGCAGCCTTCTGGATAGGTAACCCAATTCTGTGAGAGCATCATATAAAATGCCCATATTTTCAACAAACACCAGGGAGGTTAATAAACGGTTTAAACCAGCATATTTCCTCTGCTCAATGTCACTCCTCGTTGAGTCTTCGGAAGATTCCATGAAATGTTTAATAAGTGCTTTGTAGTTATTTCAAACAGCTCTCACAGATCTTTCACTTGAGGACACCCAACGTACATCTAGCACCTTTCCAATTGCCAGAAGTCTTACTTCTACCTCCAGAGCACATTCCCAAGCTCTCTCTGATTTTTTGGAGAGGCATGGTAGGTGGTATATAGTTTATCCCCAAAATTTTTTACCTGATTAATGCCTGCAACTTCTTTACAAACATCACCCACAGCAAGCTCCAGCTTGTGGTTAGCACAGTGACAATGTCTCAAACATTGAGGACATGAATATAGGGCTCCTCCTGTACACATGTGTTAAGCAGGGCTCAGAGACAAAGGAACTCTTCAAGAGAATCTGATCTGACTCACGGAAACCCACAAGGGCTCCTTCTTATCCACAAATTGTGCACTCTTGATTGTCAGCGCCAGGATGCCTGTTAGGTGAGAGTGCACTTTACAAGTGAGATAAATAAATAAATAATTCTTATTCATGTCAGCCAGCTAGCTGCTCAAACATAGTATAGCACATATGTATTCAAGTGTCCTGCAAAGAAGAATGAGTGCGAGTAAGTAAATGTGGGTGTGAATGATTGAGTGCCTGAATGTAACTGAGCATGAGTGAAAGAGTGTATGTCGATGAAAGTGAGAGAAAGTGAGTGAGAAGGAGTCACGTAGAGTAAGTGAAACTGTAAGTTAGAATGAGGTAATCAGAGTAGGAAAAAGTGGTGAGACTGAGTGAGAGTGAGAATGTGATACCGAATGTTGAAGAGTGAGTGCAAGTGAGCAATTTTGAGTAAAAGGGAAAGTGAATGAGAATGAATAATGTGGGTAGTGAGCCTGAGTGACATAACATGCGAGCAAGCAGGACAAAACACAGGCCTTGGCAAAGTGGAGGTAAATATTTACTTATGGGAGGAACATATTGTGCATCTTGAAAAAAAATGTGGTCAACTCCTGGGGATGTTGTCTTGGCACAGTAATGGCTTTTGAGAGAATTTGTGTAAAAATGGGGTGTTGAAAATAAAATGTAGTATTTGACCCTATAGTTTTTTTTTCAAAATTATCTTGGGAGTAGCAACACCCAGACTGCAAATCCTCCTAAAAAAAAAAAAAAGGCACCCTTACTCGCTTTGTACGCTCTAGTTCAGCTCTAGCATTACGCTACACTACTCTCAAGCATCACCAGCCACGGTGAGAAAGGGTATTGTGCACAACCGACACAGTTAAATAGTTTATATATTTTACTGTTCCATTGGCATAAGACTCAGGAAAAGAAAAACTGTCGCAGTTCTTTATTGATCCTTCACTTTAAAGTAGATCCGAGAAACTACTAATCTCTCCTTACCGGACTACTGATAATATATCTTTTGAGCTCCAGCTACCGACTTTCTGACTTTAGCTGCTTTTGGGACAGTGAGCCTAGGACCCATGTCTGCGCATTCCACGGCACACTTAGGGTGCGACATTTGCGAAGGGCTGTCCACTTCGCAGCAACACAAGTCACATTTTTTGTAACTTTTGATCCGTTTGAGCTACAAACAATTTGTAAGTTAAAATTGTCAGATTATGTAGCAGATGTGTTATGTATCAAATATGCCAGGATCATAATTATTCAGAAAACATTTGCAAACTAGGATATTTTGCTATTCATGTTTGAACTGGTCCTGTGGAAAATAGGAGAAGTGCTGATGACAGAAACTCCATGGCTCGGAGACAAATGGCTTGTGATTCCACTTTTAAGCGTATTGGGGACATTCTGTGATTGGAAACATATCGGACTTTAGAAATGTATTTTAATGTGAATAATTCATATTAAACCTTAAATAATCACATGTTGCCTTCCCATTTGAGACGTGATGAATAGAAAGGATGTGTGCTGATCTCTTCTGTGCTTTAAGTGCAGACTGCCCTCATTACAGAGCAGAAAGTTTGTGTTGGGCGCTATAACAGAAAATATAATGATGAAAACAGGTAGGACAACGGACATCAAAGTCTAGCTCCCCCCCCCCCCCCCCCATGACCTCTTCCTCGGATTCCCTCACTGCCACCCTCCAACAGTGCCCCTCATCGCTCCATAGCCACTCCCACTACCTCCTCCTCTGATTCCCTCACTGCCACCCTCCAACAGTGCCCCTCAGCTTTACGTAGCCACTCTCTCATATGCATTTCATTTGTTGTGTAGCGCTACTCATATCAGTGTAGTGTGTGTCAGTACTTTACACCACGCACACATTATACAGAGACAACGAATCATACAAGTATGTAAATCAGCCTACAGGGAATGTCACATAAACCAATGAGGATTACAAGGTGTATGAATCACATGTCATCCATACTGGTGGGCAGTTATTTTAAGAGGGTTTGGTCTGGAGAAGCACAAACTCAGGATTTAAAGAGTACTCCAGTGATTAGGGGTTGGCTTTACTGATAAAAATGTATCTCTGTCACAATGACAGTAACCCACTGAGCTTCCACATAAAATACAGTTCATCTGCACTTAACTACTAACAGAAAAATGATTGCTCTCCAGCAGGATCATTAATAGCCAGCGGTATCTGGGCATTTTTTTATTGTCCTATTGTTGTCCTGCATCAGCCATGAAAATGATAAAAACGGATTAAAGGAAGCACACACGAGGTACATGTCCTGCTGGGCCTGTGCAGATTTTAAAAAGAAAAACAAATAGTGACACATTCTCTTACCTACTCCATGAGTCAATCTTAGTGTCGCAGCCTGAAGTGATAAGCAGCTGCAGGGGTTGGGAAAGGCGAATCAAAATAAACAAACTTCTTTTCTCCTGCGCTGCATAGAAAAAGAATATCCACGCAGCAGGACAGTGGGCAAAGGTTACCGCGGCCAAAGAAAGGATTTGTCGCCTTTCGCCATGCCCCTGGTGGAGATGAAGGGGTGAAAAAATAAACAAAGCCTCGTTAACATGTAAATGGTCTTTTAAAGACCTGTGAAGTACTCAGGTACGGCTGCGATAATCTCAAAAACTGTCTGTGTGTGCGCGCCCGGGCTTTGAACCACTTTGAGCCCCATGGCGTTTCGCGCCTGCCTTCAAGCCCTTAGAACTGGGCCTGAATTAGGGCAGTCCCGGGACGCTTTTTTTTTAAATCAAGAAGTAGGGGAACGGACTAGCATAATTTTTAAAAGTAGGGTCACGCCGTGCCCTTCCGTTCCCCCCCACTTCTAACACTGGGTACACAATTCTCTCTCTTTAAACCCTCCAATCTCTCACGTCACAATGCCCTGGGCCTGCACAATGCACCCTTACTTAAGTTCGACAGGAAGACAGAGCCAGCGCGCGGTGTTCCATAATCTGAGCACACGGCCAAGAATAATTCAACTTCTGGCCGGCCCGCCCCGGTCACGACAGACAGCGCCACAGTGACATTGGCAAACCCCGGTCGCCTGGTTGCGACTCTCAACAGACAGGGGCACGTGACCTTGCGACCAGGCCAGAAAGAATTAAATCAAAAGGGGCCTAAGGGGCAAGGGTCCCGGCAACCACCGCGGATGAATCAGATCAGGCCAGAAGCATTTAAGGATTTAATGCAATTTAAACGACTGGACGGTGACCAGTCTAGTCGTAAATAGACTCACCTGCGGGCGGCAGTCCAGACAGGGGGAATACAATTAGGGGGTGCCTCGCTCTTTCCCAATCCCCCCATGGCCTCTGAGATGCCTGCCTTGCCTCCTCGACCTCGAAGTCACACTGCGCGCACTTTTTATTGCGCGAGCCAAATGCGCATGAGCATCACCAGGCAGCAGACCTCACAACTAACTAAAACCACAGCGCGCAGACGCGGAGGAGGTGACATCTGGGCGCTGCCGGCATCTACGTCACTCATTAATGATCACATGGTCAGGTATTTTTTGTAAATAAATTATAATGAGTCCGGTATAGCAAGCTGCCTGCTGCTGCCTAAATTAAATTGAAATCAGCCGGCGGGTCACTGCGCACGTCACGGAGGGTTGTTGTTAATGCAAAGTTATGTTTAACTTTACTTTGTACGGTCGGTCCGACACGGCCAAATCGGCCCCCAGCAACAGAACCGGCCCCCTATCATAAAACCGGCCCCCACCCCATCCAGCCTACCGGGGAATTGCCCGGTGCCCGGAATTGTCAGTCCGGCCCTGCCCCTGGGGCCAGAAACGGCTACACAAAAGACCGATCTGCCCCTGGGGGGGCAGAAAAGTCTTGAAAAATATTTGGGCCCCCAGGAAGCGACCCTTGCCCAAGGGGCCGCTTCCTTTACTCAAAAAAACACATCCCTGGTGTCTAGTGGGCTTTTCTGCCCACCCTGGGAGCAGAAACGGCTACATAAACGACCGATCTGCCCCCAGAGGGGGCAGAAAAGTCTTACAAAACAAATGGGGGCCCAGGAAGCGACCCTTGACCAAGGGGTCGCTTCCTAATACTAAAAAAGACATCCCTGGTGTGTAGTGGGCTTTTCTGCCCCCCCTGGGAGCAGAAACGGCAAATTATAAGACCGATCTGCCCCCAGGGGGGGCAGAAAAGTTTTATAAAAATAAATCACCCCCAGGAAGCGACCCTTGCCTAAGGGGTCGCTTCCTAATAATAAAAAAAAACATCCCTGGTGTCTAGTGGGCTTTTCTGCCCCCCCCCCCCGGGAGCAGAAACCGCAAATTATAAGACCGGCAGAAAAGTCTTATGAAAAATTATCACCCCCAGGAAGCGACCCTTGCCTAAGGGGTCGCTTCCTAATACTATAAAACACATCCCTGGTGTCTAGTGGGCTTTTCTGCCCCCTCTGGGAGCAGAAACGGCAAATTATAAGACCGATCTGCCCCCAGGGGGGGCAGAAAAGTCTTATAACAAAAATTCACCCCCAGGAAGCGACCCTTGCCTAAGGAGTCGCTTCCTACATAAAATAAAAACACATCCCTGGTTTCTAGTGGGGCATCCCTGCTCCACGATCGCGACGCTGTGCGCGATCGCGGAGCAGGAATGCCCTGTATTGAGACATCAGGGGAGAGGAAATACTCTTTCCTCTCCCCCGATGCCTCAATACTGACGAAATCACCCCCGCGGCCCCACCGGAGAAGGAAACATACCTGCTGCTGCTGAGACGCCTGGAAGCAAATGGCTTCCAGGCGTCCCAGCGCTTCCTGATGACGTCGGCGCGTGCTGTGCACGCTGACGTCATGGGGAAGCGTGGGGGGGGCTCGGGGTGGCAGCGGAAACTCTTCCGCTGCCATCCCCCTCTGTGGAGGCACGATCGATGCCCCAGGGGGGGAGCGCCAGCGCTTCCCCCAGGGGCTGTGCTCATGACGGAGCGGTTCCGTCATAAGCACAGCCCAACCGATGCTCCTGACGGAACCGCTCCGTCATGAGCATCGAAGGGGTTAAAAAAGTGCCCCACTATACATTTGTCCTTGTTCCTTTTGTCTTGTAGAAATTCTACTGGAAGAACAAAAAAACAGGTGAGCGCACTAGGCCTCATAGTTGCATGCATTACGTGCACATTTTAATAGCAGGGATACTAAAGAGTAGAGATTCCAGCCCTGAAGAAGGCCCCAGACCCGTTAGGGCTCCAGTTGTGGGCCGAAACATGTCGGTATTTTGATGTGGGTAGAATTGAATGAATAATGTTGAAAAAACAACTTTCTTTTGTATCACAATTTTGATCTAGTACCCCAGGTACCCTATGAATAAACAAACGGTTTGGTATACCTGTAGGTATTTTTAACGTCACTCATCTGGTTCCCTGCATGGCCAGTTAATATTTTATATAAGAACTCCCATAACACCTTTTCGTTGAGTCCGCCTAGGTAGTACCACCTATGATGAAGCATGTCACGATAAGTGAGTGAGGCGTCTTTTCCAATATCTTTGGATACTCCTTCACTGTAAAATAGGTGGAGGATTAATATTCAACCAGAGTGGGAGCCTTTATTATTTTTTCTTTCCTCTTGCTCCCCCTTATAGTGTTCCCAAAGAGTAGCTCAAAGGGACTAAAGACAACTCCTTTTTGGGGGACCTCCCTATAGGCCAACAGTAGGCATGGGAGAAGGACATATCATACCCTCCTGAGTTTTCCAGGTAATCCCAGAATCATGTCTTTCATGGTCTTGTTGAACCTTTCAACTAGATCATTGACTTGGGGACGGGAGAGGCATGGTGAACTTGCACGTCACACCTCACTCATCCTTCAAATAGGCAGACATGAAATTTGCGCCTCTACCTGAGACGACCTCCTTAGGGAACCCAACCCTGGTGAAGATATCAGGAGGGCTCTAGCCACTGCAGGGGCAGTGACTGTTCTAAGGGGAATAACCTCTGGATACCTGGTGTAATTTTCCACTACCACCAATATAAACCTATTCCCTAAGGCTGTTGTGGGTCTAAGGGACCAACAATGTTGATTCCTAGCATCTCAAAGGGAGTACCCACCAATGCAAATGGTGTCAGGTGAGCATTTGGCTTGCCCCTTGCCTTGCGACTGGCCTGGCAGGTGACACGGGAGTGACAAAACTCCTTAACCTACTCAGACATCTGGGGCCAGTAAAAGTGATGACAAGCTTTTCCCAGGTCTTGGTCTGCCCCAGTTGTCCAGCTAAGGGGATATCATGGGCCATGTGAAGGAGGAACTCCCTGCACTGCTGAGGGCCCACCAATGTTCTGGATGTTTCTGGATTTTAATCCCTTGCCTCGCTGCATAAGAGGCCCTCCTCCCAGTATACCCTATGGGTACCAATGGTATCCCGTTGCTCTTGTCTGATAGCTAACTGTTGCAGGTCCTCTAAAGTGGGGCCTGTCCTTTGTCATTGACTGAGATCCTCTCTGGAGGGGCCACCTGTTCCCTAAAGCTATGCCAAGTCTAACACGTTTCTGAGGACAGTAGTCCTGTCTTAAGGTGCCAGGCCTGAGAGTTGGGCTCCTTCTGTCCCTGTGGACCTTTGGGAGGTGGATTGCTAACCACCCTGTCCCTTCTCTTGGCCCTAAGGGCTTGAGCCATCATTTCAAGCTCCAGGATCCCTTGACTCAACCTCTGGGCCCTCTGTTCTCTTGTAGTTACACAAACCCATTCAGGAAGACCCAGCATTGATATATGGGTTCTTTATTGCACTTTTGCCCAGGCAGAGGTTTCAAGATCATTGCCCAGCAGACACTCTACTGGGATGACAGGGGACACAGCTACTTTCTTTGGTTCAGTAACTCCTCCCCACTCAAAGTCAACCACAGCCGTAGGGTGTGACTTTGTGACATTCTCAACATAGACAATTTTGTACACTTCTTCAGCTAGGATCTGGTCTGGGGAAACTATTTTGGTCATCACCATGGTTACACGGGCACATGTGACCCTCAGAGCCTTCACCTCCACCACCACCTCTACTAAGGTGGCCTCTGAGTACCCTTTAGGATCTCTAAGGACAATCTCCCACCCCATCTCTACATTGGCCAACCCCTTAGACTGGTCACGGGTGGATGCCTTCTTTGTTCACACTGAATCTCCGCTCTTTTGTCCTGGCAAGTTACATTCAAAACACAACCCAGCCTCTGAGTAGTCAAAATTCTTTCTCTCACACCACCTCCCCTTTGAATGGGATGTGATTTTGGCATCTTTTGTGGGCTCTTTGGGGCTATCCTTCTTTTTATCCTTACCCCCCTTCTGCCCCCTGAAAGGGGGGGACCACTTTTCTTTGGTCACCTCCTAGGGACTTCTTGGGGACGCTGGTATGAACCCACTCATCAGCTGTCTTGCCCAGTTCCCTGGGGCTAGACAGTTTAGAGTCCACCAGACGACAGGGCAACTTCTCTGAGGGACAATTGATTAAAATATCATCCTTAATATTTTAATTAAAGATTCCTTCAAAAGTACCTATTGTAAAGAAAAAAATTAAAAAGTACCTATTGTGCCTTTAATCCATTCATCTAGTGCCTTAACAGAAGTTTTAACTAAGTCAACTAATGTGTGTGAAGCCTCCTTCTGTACTGTCCTATAGCTGCCCTAAGCTTCTTTCTGTACTCGTCAGGGCTCAAACCAAAGCGTTCTACAAGAGCTGCCTTCATGTGTGGGTATGACTCAGCTATTGCATCCACTTAGTGTGAGCAGTCTGTCCCTACCAACTACTGGTACTCAGTAACATAGTAGTGTTCCCCAGTGTTGTGTACCCACCTTCCTCATCCTGAGAGCTCTCTCATATGAGGCCAGTCACTTGTCTATACCATCTCTGTTGATATAACTAGGGATAATCCCTTTGGGCAATCTGAAATCAGGGGAACCCCTGTCAACACCTTCAGTTACACCTCTGCTGCCACCATCTTCTCTGGGCTGTGAGCTCAGCCTTCCCCTCCTCTCCTTCAGGACCAGCCTTCTCTCTGCCAGGTCTATGTCTCTCTCATCCAGACCTAGGGCTGCCAGATTCACCTTCAGGGATGTCTTGGTAGTGATAGATCCAGTTCTGGAAGCCACACTTGGCCTGGTGTAGATTGGGAGAGGTTCAAACCTGCTCTCCCCATGATACTGTTTGCATCCACCTCCACATTTTCTTCTTCCCACTCTGCCTTGGGGCAATTTCCTGTACAGGTGTGGAGGTGTTCTGTGGGCCTCTTCCCAAGGATTAAGGGCCCTGAGCAACTCATTTTTGGTCTTTCCATCTCTGAAAAGTGCCCTCAGCTCAACTCTCTTTATGGAGTACAGGCTAACCATATTGAGCTCCATGCTTCCTTGCAGAAAAAGTGACTCCTAAAATGTTTTCAAACTTTGTCAAAGCCATTCCAAACTTTTGAAACTTTTAGGAACTTTGCCTCAACTTCTTCAACTTTTCTCAATTCCTTGAAAAGATATCTGCAGTCCTTCGGAAATAATCGTTTGAAGTAAACTACCACTCAACAATTTATTTATTTATTTATTTATTTTTTGCATTTGTAATGCGCACAGATACCCACAAAGGGTTTCCCGGCGCCAGGGCTAAGAGGGCAAAACATAGAGGCAGTAACTTTCAAGGGCCACAATTATTTATTAAAAAGCCAAGTTTTAACGTTTTTCTTAAAACTGGCAAAATTCTCCTCCTTCCGTAAGGCTAAGGGGAGGGAATTCCAAAGAACTGGTCCCAGATGGGAGAAAGATTTCCCCCCCATTCGGGCCAGTTTGAATCTGGGAACCACGAAAGTTGCTCCATTTAAAGAACGGAGATTGCGTGCAGGAACATGAGGCCTAACCAATTTTTGCAGGTATTTTGGTGCAGCTCCTGCCCTGATCTTAAACATGTATGTCAGGGCTTTGAACCGAACTCGGTTCTCTACCCTCAACCAATGCAGGTTCCTCAGATGCTTCGAGATCCTTGCTGTCCTAGGAATCTTGCACAGCAACCTGGCTGCGGAGTTCTGGACCAGCTGCAATCTCCTGATCACGGCTAGATTGGAACCCAGGTATAAGATGTTACCGTAGTCAAGCCTAGATGTAATTAGTGCATTGACTACGGTCTTCTGGGTATCCTCAGGCAGCATCCAGATAATCTTCCTCAGCCATTTAAGGATCGTGAAGCAGACACCAGCGACTTTGTTGGCCTGCTGTTTCATTGATAATGAATCATCAATGCACACCCCCAAATTTCTAGCTTGGGTAGCCGGGGTGGGGAAGGCGCCCAAAGATGTTGGCCAGTGGGTGTCCTGCCACAGATCTTTATTTTTCCCCAGGAGAAGAATCTCTGTCTTCTCCCCATTTAACTTTAGCTGGTTCGTGGACATCCAGCTGAAGATTTCCTGGAGGCCTAGTTTCAGCACAGAGGGGGATGAAGATTCTGAGTTGGTAAGGGAAAAAATAATCGGCGAATCGTCCGCATAGGTCATAAGTTCTAGACCTACCCGTTCTGCCAAATCGGCGAGGGGGCGGAGATACAGATTGAAAAATAACGGGCTCAAAATTGAGCCCTGAGGCACACCATGGGGTGACAGAAAAATGTCCGACTGGGCCTGTGAGGACGAGATCTGAAACGTCCTGTTGCTCAAGTAAGATCTAATCCAGTCCAGCGCTGCCCCTCCGACACCATCCTCACTCAGCCTGACAAGCAGTCTGTTGTGTGAGATGGTGTCGAAGGCTGCGCTTAAATCAAGCAAAACAAGAGCAACCGTTTGCCCGTCGTCCAAGAGTCCCCTGATCTTCTCCGTGACTCCCAGGAGGGCAGATTCGGTGGAGTGGCCTGCCCTGAAACCCGATTGGGAAAAATGGAGTAGGTTGTTATTCTCTGTGTAAGTTGAAAGTACACCATGGATGTGCTTCTCCAGTATTTTTGAGAATGCTGGCAGCAGGGAAATCGGGCGATAGTTGGCCAGTACCTCTGGATCAGCCGACGGCTTTTTCAGCAGAGGGCTGACCATGGCGTGCTTCCAGGACGATGGGACGGTTGCCAGATGAATGGAGGCGTTTAGTGTCTCGGCAATAATCCCCAAAGCCCTGTCGTCCAGTTGACTCAGAATATTAATTGGAAGAGGGTCACATGGAGAGCCCGACTTGATGGAGGTGGCTAAAGATTTCAAGGTGTCCAGGGAGATGGCTGGCCAGGAGACAAGTCGGTTTCCTGGTAGACTTTCTAAAAGAGGAACTTTCCTGTCATCCCTCACCGGAACATTAATGTTGGCAAGAATAATCTCGATCTTTTCCGCAAAATATGTGGCAAGGTCTTGACATTTTTGAGGGGTCAGGGGACGTGCAACTGCCATAGAGTTAGCTCCGGCTAATTCTTTAACTGTGTTAAAAAGGGTCCGTGCTTTATTGGCAGCAGTATTAATGGTCTCTGTTACATAGGCTGCTTTAGCTCTAGCACAGGCCGTGTGGTAGAGGTTTCTGGCCTTCCGATATGCTTCTTTTTTTAGAGGATCATACTGTTTGCGCCATTTCCTCTCAAGTCCCTTACACTTGGTTTTTTCTAGTTTCAGTGCTTCCGTATACCAGGGGACCGGGGGACGATGGACATTCCCTCTACACCTGGTAACGGGCAGACAGATGTCAACTGCTCTCTCTAGCCAGGTGTGGGCTTCCAGCGCATTCCTTTCCATATCAGCACCCAGAACAGGAAGGGATGCCTGTAACGCGTTCTGTAAGTCAGTTAGATCTAGCTTTTTCCAGTTTCTCATAAACATTGGAGGGCAAGCAGTGCCTGACGAATTAAAATGTTCAAGAGTAATACTAAAAAGCGTTAAAAAATGGTCCGACCAACAAATAGGGTCTGTTTTCAACCATTTCAACTCCTGTACACTGGAAATAATGGGGTCTAACAGATGCCCAGCTTTATGAGTGGGTCCCTCATTTCGTAGAGACATATGCAAAGTATTAAAATCCTCTAATAGGTTGACCGCTATGCTATTAGATGTATCATCCAAATGAAGATTTAAATCCCCCAGTATGGTCAAGTTTTGGGCATTCAGAAAGTAAGGCGAAATGAAATTAGCCAAGTTTGCAGCCCAACCACTGCTGTTTCCCGGAGGACGATAAATTAGAAATCCCGAAAACATAAAATTTGGATTTAATGAAATTTTAAAAAAAGCTGCTTCACATCCAGGGATATTTACTTTTTCAAAGTCACAATTAAAATCCCTGTTAAAGATCACAGCGATGCCCCCTCCTATTTGTTTATCCCTGTCTACTCTAACAATGGCATAGTTAGAGGGAAGGGCAGCGGCTACATCGGGGCCTGCACCATCATGCAACCAGGTCTCTGTTAGAAAAAGCGCACAAGGTTTTTCTTCAGCTAGGAGGTGGTAGATATCAGCTTTATGCCTGGAAGGCACAATAACTTCTTTTCTAAGGGTCCACTTGGTGGATTCTCAGTTGTATTGGATTTCCACAACTGTAAGGTACTGCTAAACACAAGCTCTGTATCCCACCATTAAGCACCAGTGTGAGGAAATGGGGTGTATTATATGGTGTAGTTGTGTGACCTTCCTGCGTAATACACTAACCTATCCCTTTAGGACCTGCAAGTTTTGTTTGTCAAACCTTCAGCTCAGCCCTGGGTAGCTGTGGCTCTGAGCAGCAAATCTTACACATAGGAACAAGAGTAAAACATTTAAACAGCACCAAAACAATTGAAGAAGAAATCGACAAGTCACCTAAGAAATCTGACACCAATTTATAAATATAGACTGTATTTTTGGACAACACAACAAAAAGGATCCACCAGAGAATGCCAGAGATATAGAACTTACAGGGTTTAGTAAATCAAAGCATTTCACTCAAACACGAACAAGCAATGGCAAATTCAACAAATTTGCCATTTAAGAAACCTTTCTACCAAAATGTTGGGCTAGTTGTATTGCCGTCACTTAGAGTCACTTGTGACCCATCCCAGTAGGGATCCAGTAGAGGGGGACCAGCAAGGTCCTCAGAATCAGTTACCCCCACAGGTGAAGCAGTCTCCAGATAGTTCTAGGCACTTTATCCACTTTGCAATGGATTCCTATGGAAGTAGCCCTGATGCAAGGGGTGAAGATGCTCAAAGATGCTGTGGATGGGATGCAATCTACAGGAGTCTTCTTGTGGCTACTCCTTGGTCCACCAAGGGGGTGAGGCAATCCTGAACACAGGGTTCACGTCCCTCGAAGTCCTCTTAGTGCTGGTAGAAGTCCAGTCACCCGATCACAGCTAAATCCTTCCTTTGGCAAAAACTCGGCTTGTTGGTGACCAAGCTGCACTACAAAGACTTTTCCAAGCTCAGCGAACTTGGGTGCAACTTTGAGCATCAGATTCTGGTCTCTGGTGCTGCACGGTAGCAGTTTGGCAGCAGACTCAAGATTCCAGGCTACCAACTTGCCCCAGAAGGCTTCTCAGCTGCTGTGACCCTGTGCTGTGAACAGGAGGTCAGCCAACTGACCCTTGGTGTCTCTTTGCTTTGGCTGGGATCGGAGACGACTTCTCCATGAGCAGCAGGCACAGTCCCTCTCCTTTGCTAGACATCTGGTTCAGCAAGTGCAGACTTCCATTGCCGGTTCCACGGTGCAGCAGGGCAGTCCTTCTTGCAATCCAGACACGAATAGAGTTCTGGGTGCCAGGGGTGCTCTGTTTCTGTTCAGAAAGTTCCCACAGTGTAGATGCAGTCAATAGCCAATGGGCTGCTAGGTTTCCTCCCTCCTGATGACCACTCCCTGAGAAGTTTGGCATCTGGTTATCCCAAGATGCACCATTCTGCTCACTCCCAACATAGTAGAACATTTCTCTCAGTGTTCAGAGCTCCCTAGCCCAAAACAGGGGTGTGGCTACCAATGGGGCTACACTCCCCGGATAAACTGGTTTTACAACAGGTTTCCCGTCTACTTCCTGGGTGCCAGCTAGTATGCCTAAACAATGGGGTTGCCCCTCTCCCAAGTGTTCCCCATTTGATCTTCAAAGGCGGCTTCAGCTTTGAAGCTCGTCTTTTGGGCCAACACCTGTGTGGATCCTGCAGGATTGAGGGAACACCTCTCTCCAATGCAGGCCCCTATTTACTTCTTTCCTGGGAGTCATTATCACATCTCCCTAGGAGGGCAAAACACTGTCTCGGATTCAAGCTCTTTATGTATCCGTTTAGGGCACTGGAGATTGGTGGCAACAAAATGGCAACTTTGTAAAAGTTGCACCCTGTAGCTTGTTACATTACTTTCGAGTTGAAAAACAAGTCAGGCCTAAAGTAACAAGTTGTTTGATACCTTGGAGTATCAACTTTGGTTGCACTGTTCAGGAATTAGCACAGCTGAGGGGTCAGCATGTAACCCTGCATTCGGCAAAGGGGTGACCAAGTCTTTCCTTAGTAAAAACAACAGTTTTAAGTTTTTATCATAAGAACACGTGAAAACACGTTCTGCTCATGAAGCTTTAGCTCTCTGTAGGCCTGTCATAGGTGTGACTTGCGCATGTTTCAGGGGGAGAATTGACTTTTGCATGGGTTTAAATGGCAGAGCCAGGCTAGCAGTTTGAAAGTGCTCTTCCAGCTTGAAATGACACACTGCGAGACTCGATTTACCTGTGTTAAACCCTGGGTGGCCCAACCAGTGCTTCAATCTTTGGGGTGACCCTCTATCTTACATGTCCTGGGTACCGGGGTTACCAAAACTAGGGGCTTATAGGTAAGCTAGCTTACACCAATTGGGTATAAGCCAATATAACATAGGCATTTTAGGGTTAGCAGGCCTCAGTGCATTCTCCAAGTCGAAAAACGAGCAGCATCAGTCCAAAAACTTGGGAGTGGCCATACAAAAAGAAGAATTTCCTTACGATACATATATGTCATCCCTAGGGTAGGCCCTAAACAGCCCATAGGGCAGGGTGCATTGTATTTAAAAAGTTGGACATGTATTTTTAAGTTTTACATGTTCTGGTAGTGAGAAACCCTTAAATTAGTTTTTCACTGCTGCAAGGCCTACCTCTACCATAGGATGCCATTAGGTTGCCTTATTAAATTCAATAAGTGATACTGTTTGCTTGAGGACAGGTAGAAATGTCATGTTCGGTCTCTAGAGAATTACAATTCAAAATCCTCTTTAATGGTAAAGTTGGATTTTAAGTCACAATTCTGATAAGCTAACTTTTCAGAAAGTTGGCATGTTCATGTCCTAACCATTTGGTACCTGCAGCCTGTATCCTGGGTCACATGACCAGGTATAGTTGGAAGTTGGCCTTTGTATGTTTACCCCAGACAATGTCATAAAGGGGAACTGGGTGTTGGCAGGATCGGTCATCCCGACCTGATGGGATGGGCGGAGCTGTCACCTACCACATTTGCACTACAAAGGAACTGCCTCAGCACACACAAAGAACTTCACACTAACCGCCTTTTGTGACTCCAGACATCCTTGGACCAGGGCAGGGTAAAAAAAGAAAATTCCAGAACCAGATGTGAGGGGACGCCTAGAAGTTTTGCTGACTTCAAAGCAGGCACCAGGTATAAATATTGGATCCTGAGACCCACTCATCAGTACACTCCAGGACCTGTGTATACTACAGAAGAAGGACTGCACTGCTGCTAAAGGACTGCCCTGCTGTCTGAAAAGGAAGACTGGACCTGCTCCCTTCATCCCAGGCACCTGAGGTGACTCCAAGGGTCAACTGAATGACTTCATGTTCAGAGCTACAGGGACACAACAGGCTCCAGAAGCATCCCTTCAACTACTCAGCTGCGCTGCTGCTTTGGATCAGCCTGGGCCTGCTTGAGCCCTCTGCTGGATTGAGTTCCTGACCCACATCAGGTGCTTCCCAGGTCCTGGACTTTTGATTTGGCATCAGTTGAGCTCCTCCTGGAAGCAACAAAGAAATCCTGAAGTTTTGGGTTTTTACCAACCGCGAACTGGCCCATTCGCACCAAGATCTTGCCACCCGTGATGAGCAGTGAAGCCGACTCATCACACTACAGCAACCACAAGCGACACCTGGGAATGTGAGATCTGTACTTCGCACTACAGCATCGGCAGTCTGTGGTGCCCACCAACGCAAAGCTCCAGCAATGATACTCAGCAATGGCTGAACTGATCTTCATGCTACATCGATGAGGATCTGCCTCGCCCACCTGCTCTTTATGCTACTACCACAACCGTCTGCGACACTCTCCCTCCTCCTCACGGCCTCCTCCACCATGAAATGGACTCTTTGCACAGGATTTTGAGAAGGTAACTTTTTCAGCTTGACTTATCTGGTTCCTGTATCCTGGCCACGCTCCATAACAGTCGGCCTGAACTTATGACTTTCCGCAGGCCCAGAATGACCAGATGACAGCGAGTGGCACTTTGTGCGTTTAGGCGCTATACCTATTTAAATTTTTGAAATTCTATATCTTTGGTTGTACTGATTGGATTTTTATTGTTTTAGTGTCAAATAATTTATTGACTGTTACCCTATATTTCTATACTGCTGTGACATTTTTCTTGTGCTGTGTTTTCACTTTATTTCTGTTTGTGTGCTGCATAAATATTTTACACATCGTAAGTTAAGTCTGACTGATTTTGTTCCAAGCTACCAGAGGGTTATGCACAGGTTAATTACTTGTTTGGGGTTCACCCTCATGAGGATTGCAGTTGTTGCTTGTGAAGAGGTTCGGCCCCCCAACCAATAACCCAATTTCTCACTGTATCAGTCTACAGCGTTTTCTCTTGCTTTTGTAAATAGCACTAGTGCACCATTATTTACTGTTGTTACCATTCAATTTTACTGCACCATCATTTCAGAGCACCAATAAAATGATTGTTTGTATAGGAATGAAAAATATACCACACATTAAATACATTTGTGTTTATGCTTTTACATAAAGAGGCTGAGGCAATGATACACCACACTTAACGCTTTAGTGGGTAAGGTTAACAATAGACCAGGGTAGTGCACGAGTCCAGAATACCAACCCCCTTCATCTTCCTCACTGGAAAAAGTCCACAGACAATTGCAAAATGAAATGGCTCAGCACTACCGTTTCTTTATATGCAATTGTGACAGATTGAAATTCAAATCAGTGTAATTTAACACAACTATTTATGTGTGTGTATGTATGTATATATATATATATATATATATATATATATATATATATATATATATATATATATATTACCTACTGGCGGTTGCCAGTAGGTAGTTATAGTTAGGACCGAGTTTCCCTAGGAAATCTCAAAATTCTATTTTGAATAACTTTGGCGCCGATTGGCGAATCCTCGCGAAATTTTCAAAACTAATGGGGCGCTCTGTTCAGCTCCTACCCTGAAAGTCTCGGGGTGATTCGTCAAGCGGGGGCTGAGAAAAAGGGGGGGTCCCAAAACACGTTTTCCCCATGGATTTTTCCATAGGGGCTTTAGTCGCAGCTACAGCCCGAACGGCTGAACAGAATTATGTGAAATTTGGCAGAGAGGTAGCCATAAGGTCCATGAAGTACCTTATGCAGGTTTGGTGTAAATCTGTTCAGTATTTCCAGAGCAAATAGCATTTAAATCAATATATATATCTATACGCGCGCAGCGTGCGCGCACTGAGCAAGCCCTGTGCGCGCACCCTGCCGTGCGCGAGCGCACTTCTGATTGGTTGTTAGATGTCAGTAAACATTCGAATCGGTGGAAATCAGGAAGCGGCGGCCGCCATTTTGTCTCTCGCAGTCTGAGGCGGAAAAAAACAAAGGGGGAGAACGTGTAAAGGGGGCAGAGTGGGGAGATATTGACCCACTAGGCATTGTCAGGGGGTCACAGTAGGACCTTGTAGGGCAAAAAAAAAGAATTATATTTTTTTTAAAAATATCGCCTGAGTGCGCGCACCCAGCGCGCACCCGAAAAAAAACTTTAACAAAAAAAAGACAAAAAAATCACAGTAAAGTGTTTAGATATTAGGTGGCTCTAAAAAGAGCCCTTGTGTTCATTGAGTGTTTTTTTGTAGTACCTACAAGTAAGTACGGAAGCAGAGTCTTAAGTTCAAGAGGAAGACTCTGTTGCCTTCATCAGTGAAGTGTACACCATCTCCTCTATAAATGCCTTGCAAGTTGTAATGCAAGTTGTTGTGGTATATAGAACCCATTCCTTGCTTTGTCAATCTGCGACAAAATTGGTTGGACCAGTTCCACTTTTGCCTTTGGCATATATTAGAATATACAAAGGCAGTTTGTGGAAAAAGCGCCATCAATTGCTCAAAGGTGTCCTTCATACGCATTTCCAGACCTACCCCAGTTAAAGTGCCTAGGTCATTTCCACCAAAGTGCACAATAATAAGGTTAGGCTGTGGGAGATGTAGAAAGGTTTTCACCAAAGGCAGTAATTGGTGCCACTTTAACCCTCTCTGACCAATCCATTTAATGTCTACATTTGGCAAAGCAAGGTCTCTCACCATACCTCTTTTTTCTGCATACTTTTCACTCCAGAAGACATAGCTGTGACCTACAATCCACACTGTGAACATTTTCCAAGGAGATCTGGATGCAATCAGGAGGTGTCTTTCAGCAGAATGGCAATATGAAAAGAAAGACAGTTGAAAAATGGAGGCATACATATTTTTTTTAACAAAAAGAACTGATTGGCTGATTCAAACTATTTTAAAGTTAAAACTAGGCTGTCTGTATACATTTTTAGAAGCATGTTTTGTATTGGTTATGAAAAATGTGTTGCCACTGAACATTACTTTGGATTTGCTGTGAGGTTTGACAGGTCAAGCACTCTTGCTATTTGGATTTGAAACATTGTGTGCTGAACTTCTGACCTCTCTGCACACACCAGTGTTCCATGACCTGTTGCTATGGCAGCAGGTAGAAGTCATGTTGGGGGAAGGGTTCAGTTGGAAAAGGGTTGACAATGACAACCAATAAAAAAGTGTGATTCCATTTGAAAAATGTGGGAAGGAATGTGATTTGGAGTTAACATGTATATGTGTGAAAAAAGAGAGGGAAACTGTGCCATTAACTGGTTCTGCTGAGAGGAGAGAGGTGTTCAGCTCAGAGATTCTGGTCTGATAAACTGCTGTGTGACTGCCACATTTCTTTCACAACTAACTAATTTTAAAGGTGAGTTATGAGTTTGAGAGGGGGTGTATGTGGTCAATTTAGATA
Source organism: Triturus cristatus (assembly GCF_964204655.1). Classification (NCBI taxonomy): domain Eukaryota; kingdom Metazoa; phylum Chordata; class Amphibia; order Caudata; family Salamandridae; genus Triturus; species Triturus cristatus. Next base: position 1,345,229,825 of record NC_140589.1, read on the forward strand.
TAAATAAAAGAATTGTGATTATTTGTTTAAAGTTGTGATTTACATTTTGTGTTTTGGGAGATATTTAACTGTCTTGAATATGTAAAATATTATGGAGTATGTTTTCACCATAAGTTAAGGTGTACTGGTAACAATGAGGAAAAATATTTTGTGCCTACTATCAAACCATGAGTCTCTGTGCAGAGAGGAATTGTTGACAGAGATTTAATTTGTGTTGCTGTTGAAAAGTAAGACTTGCACTTGAAAGAAAAGGAAAGCTTCTTTTTAACTGTGATGGTTAGGATTTAGCAGAAATCACTTTGAAAGAAATGAGAGGCAAATGCCAACACATTTGAAATTAGCATGGTAGATTTTCGTTCTACATTAAAAGTTATGCTGTTGTGGATCAAGGATGCTCCAAAATTTGGAACAGATGCTGATGAAGCAGTGTTATCTTTTATTGAAGAATATGCAACATGTGCTATACCTAAAAGCACAGAAGAGAAAAAGTTAAAAGAGCAAGTTTTACGTTTCCAAAGTCATCAGTGTGGAAAATACTGTCGACGGAAGTACAAGACCAAAGATAAATTCTACACAAAGTGTCGATTTGGATTTCCTAGACCTGTTCTTTCAAAAGGAAGAGTCAACAGTTTTATGTCAGCTGTGCGACATACTATTACAAGAAAATCTCCCAAAAATACATACAACCTAAGAAGAAAAGAAGAGTCAAAATTTATAAATGACTACAACCCAGTCATTTTAACCATGTGGAATGCTAACATGGATATTCAGTATGTGGCAGACAATTCTATTGCTGTTGCTCGGTATGTCACATCTTACATCACTAAATCTGAGAAAACAGAATTGAAGGAAATGTGGGAAGAGATTTCTCACGAGAAGACTGTCAGTAAGAAGCTGTACAGTTTCAGTTTAAAGATGTTATCGCATCGTGAAATTGGATCCTACAAATATTCAGATAGGTTATCATCTGCAAGTCTGTACTCGAAATCAAGAAGAATAATTTGAGTCAGTTTAGGCCTTGCAGGAATGCGAAATCGGGTACTGAAATCTGTTGGAGAAATTGAATATTTGGCCGAGAACGACCCAGAAAGTACAGATATTTTGAAAACAAACATGTTGGACACATATTACCCAAAAAGAAGTCATCATCTTGAGAACATGTGTCTCTATGAAGTGCTGCAGAACTACATTTTTTCACGGAAAGCCACAGAAGACATCAACAATGGAAAATATAAAATCATTGGTGAGGAAGGATGTTTGGTGAAGCAAACAAAAGGAAGTTTCATAAATCACAGGAAGCTGAGTTGCGACACTACTGACAAAAAGGAATTTTACTACTTGGCACTTTTACAGCTGTTTAAACCATGGCGTTCAGAGGACGAACTACTGGGAGAATTTCAAAGCTATTAAGATTCATTTAATGCTAGCAAAGACAGCATAGAATGCAGTACTTTCACAACTTATGTCCAAATGTTAAATGAAGAAATTGAACAGGAAGCAACAATTGCAGCTGAAGTAGCTAGAGACAGTTCTCAAGACAGCCAAAGTTCTGGAACACTCAGTCAAGATCCCCTAGGACAACCTGTTGTAGAAAATGAAGCTGCAATAGCCATGACTGAAGTAGAAACGGCTATGAATCAAGCACAGGAAGATTCAATAGACTTAGTAAATCTGGAACAACAACTGAATGAAGAACAAAAACAAATTTATGAAGAAGTCACCAAACAAATTGATCATGGATTACTACATGAAAAAAAACAGTGCTCATGCACATCATTTGAACCAATCAGGATGTATGTGAGTGGACAAGCTGGAACTGGTAAAAGTTTCTTAATAAAAGTCATCAGAAGCTACCTACAGCAAAAAACAGCTTCAAATTTGTCTTGTGTGGTAACTGCTCCAACTGGGTTAGCAGCCTATAACATAAAAGGAATTACCTTACATCGCTTGCTAATGTTACCAGTGGAGCATGAGAGCAAAATAGAATACCACAAGCTAACTGGAGAAGCATGCTTCGAAGTTTCAAGAGTGTTGAAGAAGATGCAAGTTCTCATTATTGATGAGGTGAGCATGGTATCAAACTTAATGCTTGCCTTTGTGCATTTAAGAATGCAACAAATTCTAAAGAGAGACTATGACGTGTTATTTGTAGGAACACACGTCATAGTTTTTGGGGATCTTTTACAGCTCACTCCAGTTAAAGGACAACCCGTGTTTAATACTGTGACACATGAAGACACGAAGAAGTCATTACGAAGCATTGGTAATGCGAATATTTGGTCGTTCTTTGAGTACAAAGAACTCACTACCAATATGAGGCAAGCAAACGATGAAGATTATGCAAGTATTCTGAAAGATATCAGAATTGGACTACTCACAGAAGTTGGCAAAAAAGCATTACAGAGTAGGATGCTACATAATTTATTTCCAAATGAAGAAATAGTTGCAGAGAAAATATACAAGAACATTGCTGAAAAAAATACTGTAATCTGCTTAATGCCAACACTACGTGAGTGCTCAATATTCAATGAGGAACTTTTGAAATTGGAAAAGGAAGAGATTAAGAAAATGGAAGCAGAGGACAAAATTCAGTATGAAAGAATTACTATTACATTAATAGGCAAACTGAAAAATAAATTGGATTCACTAGAGAAGAACATTTCCAAAACAGCTGGATTAGAAAAAAATCTATATGTTTGCATGAATTGTCGAGTGATTTTAAGGAGAAATTTGGATGTAGAAAAAGGTTTAGTGAATGGAGCTATGGGAAGAGTTGTGGGTTTTATTAATTACCAGAAAAAAGTTGGAATTGAATGTTTAAAAATAAAATTTGATCAGATAGAAGAAGTTAAAGACATTTGTCGTTGTTCAGTTCGTTTCTTGCTTGTGAAAGACTTATATGTGCGTAGGAAGCAGTTTCCATTTTCTCTAGAATATGCTGTAACTATTTACAAGTCTCAAGGATTGACTGTAGATAGTGCTTTTGTAAACATTGGTTCTACTGTGTTCAAAGAAGGTATGGCATATGTTGCTCTGTCACGAGTAAAAACATTATCTGGTTTATTTATGATAGACTTTGATGACACAAAAGTTAGTGCTGATGCGAACTGTGTAAAGGAGTATAATAGATTAAGAAGAACCTATGCTCCTCATTTAGGTCAGTATCCTGTGATTGAAAAACATGTTGTTTCTCGGAAAAGGAGAATTGAAAATATCTGTAATGTGGATGAACAGAACAAAAAAAAAAGGACAGTGATGTGATAGAATGGAAAAAGAAAAAGGACAGTGTTGAAAAGGTTGTTGGTTGCCATTTTGAAAATAGCTCTGGTGTCAACTGCAACGCAAATGTAGTGCTGAATGTTGTATTTTATCTTGAAAAGTTGCAAGAACAGATAATAGTAAAGCATGGAAAAAGATTCTGTTCTCTGCTGAGTCTCCTTTATGAGAAGCTAAGTAATGATAAAACTAAAATAGAAAGTGCTTCTGATGTTAGAAATCTTTTAGATGTATGTTCTGGATCTACACAGTTTAAAGAAAATGTCCAGCAAGATGCACAGGAATTCTTAATATATATACTGAGCGTACTTGAAGATGAAGGAGTAGAAGTAGAAAACTTATTTGGTGACTCTTACAAATGGGAACATTGCTGTGAAAACTGTATGAACACATGCAGTAGTAATGTTGATTCTGAAAGGTTCATATTTTTACCATTACCACAAAGTAAATCAGTGACTTTTAGTAAATTAGTTAAAGATGCCAATCACAACATGGAATGTTCTGAATGTAAATCTGACATGTTTTCCACGTTATTTTTACAGAAATATGGTCAGTATGTAATTTTAATGATGCAACGTTGTAGAGCTGATGGTTAAAAATTGGATACTTTAATAAAGAAGTTTATAGGACAACAATTATCAATTTCTGGAAAAACTTTTGTTACAGTTGCAATAATTTTTCATGAAGGACCTACTGTAACTTCTGGACATTACACAGTTTATCTTAAATGTGAAAAAGGCTGGACACTGTGTAATGATTCCCAATTGATTTTCAAGCAACGTTTGCCTTATGATTTACCCAATTCTTACTTAATTTTTCTGAAACCTAAATTTTGAAAACTAAAAACTGCATCTGAAGAAAGCATTTTTTGTAATTTTAAAGGATTATAATTGAAGATATCACTTAAAAAGGATTTTGAAATTACTATTTGGCCTAAAGGAAAAGTAATAAAAACAATTGTGGACTCCTTTGACAGATATTATTTTGGCATATGTGCTTTTGCAACAAGGTTTAAAGACGGTTTATCTAGAAAATGTTTATTCATCTAGAAAAGTATTTGTAATATATATGTAATATTTCTAACAAGGTATATTTTAGTGTGGATAGTTTTGGGGCTTTTTTTAAACAATCTTTCAGATTGGTTTTTTTTTGCCCGCTGTTAAATGATGAATACAATTGTTTTCAGTATTTTAAGTGAAAATTAAAAAATTCTGAAAACAGCAAAAAAAGGGCAAAAAATTGCTTTGTTAAATATGTAAAAACATGTAATGCTTTTTAAAATGTATGATTGAATATTAATACTTTTTTCTTTTTTTGCAGAACTAGAAAGAAAAATTAAAAAATAAAATTCTGTTCCCTTGCAAATTACAAAAAATGTTTTTTTTAAAATAAGTTATTTTTTTTAAAAAATAAGTTAAAAATATTTGTATTTCTCAATCCTCCCTTTTCATGCTTCCATTTCTTCACCTCTCTTTGTACATTACATTTTTTTTTAAACAAAATTTTTTTTTTAAAAAACATCCTGGGTTGCGCGCAGGGTGCGCGCACCCCCAAAAAATATAAAAAATAAATAAATCCCCCAAAAAATTTTGGGGGTTTAGTTTTTAAGTGGCTCTTAAAAGAGCCCTTGAGTTAATGTAGGGAAACAGGAAGAGAAAAACGAAAAAAAGAAAAAACATCTATGGCCTAGAGCACTCATGCGCATCAAATTTTCTCTGAAGGAGATCAAGACTGGTCTCCCCCACAGAAATAAGACTACCGCAAACAGTGCACCGTGTGGACAACCAAGCCAAACAAGGTGGACCAACAAGAGGTGTGGAAGAAGGCGAAGGCACCATCGCAGAAGAAGTGCTCGCCTGAGCTGCCGAAGATGTGCTTGGCTGAGCTGCTGCAGATGTCGTCGGCTGAGCAGGTGAAGGGTTTGCTCCAGAAGCTCGACGAAAAGTCACTGGATGCATTGCCTCAACATGCCTCGTCATTGTGTGTATGCTAAAAGAGTACTTCTTGTTTTCCCACGTGATAAGACTTTTTGACACAATTTACAAGTAACTTTCGGTGCATTCACCTTTTTTTGTCCCTCAGGGAAAGTAAAAAACTGCCATATAAAGCTGTCTTTCTGCTTCCTGTTCCTCTGTCTCTCAAGAGTGTCCTGTTCACTCTCTGAAGATGGTTGCTGCTCAGCCATTGTTTCTCAACAACAGATTAGCTCCTTCTCCAAGGGAATCAGAACTAATAATGAGGGGAGTAGGTGTGGTTTGGGAAGAATCTGGAACTGAAAGTACTTCAAACCAATCAAAAGTGGTGATTCTTGATCACATGACTTGCCATGAGGGGATTGGGTATGGTGTTGAAACAATCAGAAACTGAAAGTAATGAAAACCAATTAGAAGTGTTGTTTTATTATGCACATAACCCGAGGTGCGCGCACTGAGCAAGCTCGGAGCGCGCACGGTGTGATTACGCATGCGCGAACGCGTAGGAGCGCATGCGCATACGTCATATGCGCGTACGTAACGCGCATACGTAGCACGCGCGTATACGCGAACGTAAACGCGCGTAATTTAAGCGTATGCGGAAGTGAACCGCGTGGAGCGCATACGACGCACGCACGCATGCATACGTACGCATGCGTACGTACGCATGCGTACTGGGTGCGCGCTCCCAGCGCGCACTAAAACGTATGTATGCGTACGTAAATAACGTACGACGGTATTCATAAAAAACTTACGAAAACGTACTAGGTGCGCGCTCTGAGCGCACACCCGAAGAATTTATATAAAAAAAATTAAAAGTGGAGAAAACTTAATAGAAAAAATTAAATATGCTGTTCAACTTTATCCTAATTGAAAGTTAAAAAAACAAATGAGCCAAAACAAATAAAAGGATACAGATAATATATAAATGAATACATAGGAAATTTAAAAAAAAAAAAAAAAATTAAAATATAATTTAATAATTCAAAAATTAGCATTTAAAAAACCGTACAAATTCACTTAAAAAACCATAGGTTTCACACACGTTATAGTTAGGAATTAGCATTTAAAAAACCTTGCAAATTCACTTAAAAAACCATAGGTTTCACACACGTTATAGTTAGCTGGACATTTCTCTCGTAAAAAAACATTGAAATTCCCCCGTTATAGTTAGTTCAGCTAACTATAACTTGCGCGACCGCAATCCACTGCTGATGACGTCACATATTACATCACTCATGACATGGTCAGTGACATCACTCATCTCAACTGACATCACTGATGATGTCACTGTTGACGACATCAATGTGATAAATTACCACATCTTCTCACACCCTTATAAAACCTTTGATATACCAACTGAAAATTACACAGTTCCATTCTCAAATCCATAAATAATGCAATACCAATAACTGCATACCCAAAAAATAACTTTTAGGTCTTCATTCACCTCCACACACTCACCTGTACAGTCACTCATAGTTACAGTCAGTCCATAAAAAAGTATCATATAAATTTATACACACACCTATATAGACACTCACACACTAACAATCATCCATATAGGTACTCTCACACCTAGTCATTCATACAAATAATCACACTGCCATTTACTCACCTATGCAGTTATACACACTCAAGTTCACTCACTCACAAAAATAGTATCATATTCTTATGCTCTATTAGAATCATTGACACAAGCACACATTCATCCATACAGTCACTGTCACAATCACACACTCTCACATCTAGCCACTTATATACTCTTACACACATATATACTGCCTTTTACATATTTAGTTAGTCACAAATGTACCACTGAGATATACATTCAATCCATAACACAGCCATACATACACTCACTCAACCATACAGTCCTTCATAGATGCACTTTTAATAACATCCAGTCATAGAATCACACACTCACTCATCTATGCACAGTCACACACACCTTACCCACACAAACACTCAGGAACTCATACAGATACTGAGACAAGCAATCAATAACCCATATAGACACTTATATAGCTATTCACAAAACCATGCCACCACTTATACACCAACACACAGACACATACAAAACATTTATACAGTTTAGTCACTAGTCTGAAGTAAGATGCAGTTAAAGGACTCACTTGTCGAGTCAGTTACGCAACTCAGAAAATCATCCCTTTACACACTTGTACACCCACTCATTCTTTAACAGGCCTTTCCCTATGTTTATAAAAAAAATTGAAAATTAAACATTCACTGGATGACATCATCAGTGACGTCATCAGTGATGTCATTTGAGATGTCATCAGTGATGTCATGAGTGATGTCACTGACCATGTCATGAGTGATGTAATATGTGACGTCATCAGCAGTGGATTGCGGTCGCGCAAGTTATAGTTAGCTGAACTAACTATAACGGGGGAATTTCAATGGTTTTTTACGAGAGAAATGTCCAGCTAACTATAACGTGTGTGAAACCTATGGTTTTTTAAGTGAATTTGCAAGGTTTTTTAAATGCTAATTCTTAACTATAACGTGTGTGAAACCTATGGTTTTTTAAGTGAATATATATATATATATATATATATTACCTACTGGCGGTCGCCAGTAGGTAGTTATAGTTAGGACCCTCTTACCATAGGAAATCCGCAACATTCTATTTTGAATAACTTTGGCGCCGGTCGACGAATCCTCGCCAAATTTTCAAAATAGGTGGGGCGCTGCGCTCCGCTCCTACCCTGAAAGTCTCGGGGGGATTCGTCAAGCGGGGGCTGAGATAAAAGGGGGGTCCCAAAACGCGTTTTTCCCATGCATTTTTCCATAGGACCTTTAGACACAGCTACAGCCCGAACGGCTGAACAGAGTTAAATGAAATTTGGCAGAGAGGTAGTCCTCGGGTCACGGAAGTGCCTTTTGTAGGTTTGGTGTAAATCTGTTCAGTAGATTCTGAGAAAATAGCCTTTAAATCAATATATATATCTGAGCCAGCTTACGGTGCGCTTACGGTGCGCTTACCGTACGCGTACGGTGACGTGCGCGAGCGCGATTCTGATTGGCTGTTAGATCTTAGTAAACATTCGAATCGGTCGAAACCAGGAAGCGGCGGCCGCCATTTTCTCTCTCGCACTCTGAGTGGGGATTAAAAAACAAAGGACAAAAACATGTAAAGGGGCTGTTTAGACAGCACCTAAGCACCTAGCCATGTTGGGGGAGTCCCCAAAGATCCCCCAAGGCCAAAAACGGAATTTTAATTTTTTTGATAATTTCGCCGATTACGCTTACCGTACGCATACGGTAAAAAGTTTTTTTTTTTTTACAAATTATCCATACTCTCCCCACCCCATGTGCAAATGGTGCCCGAAGGGCACCATTTGTGCATTGCATATCACAGCTGTGAAAAATTAAAATATTACCTTTCACAATGAAGCGCATCATATGTCCTCCATGTGCGCACGGTGCGCGAAGCGCATCGTGCGTACATGGCCCATCTAGCGTAACGTGGGCACGCGGTGCGTGTAGCGCACCGCGTGCCCACCGTGCGTGCACGGCACTAACTGCGTAAAGTGGGCGCGCACGCCACGAATGGCGTAAAGTAACTTAGCATTTAAAAAACCGTACAAATTCACTGAAAAAACCATAGGTTTCACACACGTTATAGTTAGGAATTAGCATTTAAAAAACCTTGCAAATTCACTGAAAAAACCATAGGTTTCACACATGTTATAGTTAGCGGAAATTTTACTGATAAAAAACCAATGAAATTCCCCCGTTATAGTTAGTGCAGGCAACTATAACTCACGCGACCGCAATCTTCTGCTGATGACATATGTGTCTTTATGAAAAAAAATATTTGTAATATATGTATAGCTAAAAATTTATGGAAGAAGACATGGGGAAATAAGTGTCTAAATACAGTATTAGCATCAGCAGAGGATTGCGGTCGCGTGAGTTATAGTTGCCTGCACTAACTATAACGTTGAATTTCATTGGTTTTTTATCAGTAAAATTTCCGCTAACTATAACATGTGTGAAACCTATGGTTTTTTCAGTGAATTTGCAAGGTTTTTTAAATGCTAATTCCTAACTATAACGTGTGTGAAACCTATGGTTTTTTCAGTGAATATATATATATATATATATATATATATATATATATATATATATATATATATATATATATATAATATATATATATATATGTGTGTGTGGGTGTGTGTGTGTGTGTGTGTGTGTGTCTATATATATATTCATATGTATGTATATATTACCAAACCTCTTCCCTCCCGGAAAGACACAAGCCGCACTCCAACAGTGGCAGTCAGTATTTAATTAATTACACAGCATCGTCAGTCCTGACGCATTTCGGTTGCATTGACCTTTCTCAAAGGTAAGCCTGGGTATCAAATGGATAATCAGCACCAAACAAATTGCAGCAATTTAAAGTTTTTGCCCCCTAGTGGACGCCCCGATGGGCCGTTGTATTGCATGCTGGTACTTGTGGTGCATTAACCCGTACATTAATTATAACCCTCCAGTGGGTGATGCCACTATGCTCTGAAATGTATGTATACATGTATATATATATATATGCTTTAATATATATATATATATATATATATATATTAAAGCACTCCTGAAGTACTCCTTAGTTTTCATATATATATATATATATATATATATATATATATATATATATATATATATATATATATATATATATATATATATATATATATATATATATATTATCTACTGGCGGTCGCCAGTAGATAGTTATAGTTAGGACCGAGTTTCCATAGGAAATCTGAAAATTCTATTTTGAATAACTTTGGCACCGGTCGACGAATCCACGCGAAATTTTCAAAACTAATGGGGCGCTCCGTTCAGCTCCTACCCTGAAAGTCTCGGGGTGATTCGTCAAGCGTGGGCCAAGAAAAAAGGGGGGTCCCAAAACGTGTTTTCCCCCTGCATTTTTCCTTAGGACCTTTAGTCGAAGGTACAGCCCGAACGGCTGAACAGAATTACTTGAAATTTGGCAGAGAGGTGGTCCTCAGCTCAGGGAAGTGCCTTTTGCAGGTCTGGTGTCAATCTGTTCAGTAGTTCCTGAGAAAATAGCATTTAAGAGCATATAAATATCTATAAGCGCGCACCGTGCGCGCACCGTGCGAACACCCTAACGTGCGCGAGTGTAATTCTGATTGGTGGTTACATGTTAGTCAACGTTCGAATCGGTCGAAATCAGGAAGTGTCGGCCGCCATTTTGTTTGTTTTCAGTGCGAGAGTGAAAAAGGAAGGTGGCGAACGTGAAAAGGGGGCAGGGTAGAGAGTTCCTGACCCCCTAGCCTTTGTCAGGGGGTCCCTGAAGGACCCCGAAGGCAGAAATTTAAAAAAAAAAAAAAATAATAACAAATCGCGGGGGTGCGCGCACCGTGCGCGCACGGTGAAAAACCAGAAAAAAAAATGTTTTTTAAATAATAATAAATAAATAAATTAGCATTTAAAAAACCGTACAAATTCACTGAAAAAACCATAGGTTTCACACAGGTTATAGTTAGGAATTAGCATTTAAAAAATGTTTTTAAAATAATAATAAATAAATAAATTAGCATTTAAAAAACCGTACAAATTCACTGAAAAAACCATAGGTTTCACACAGGTTATAGTTAGGAATTAGCATTTAAAAAACCTTGCAAATTCACTTAAAAAACCATAGGTTTCACACATGTTATAGTTAGGTGGATATTTCACTCGTAAAAAACCAATGAAATTCCCCCATTATAGTTAGTTCAGATAACTATAACTCGCGCGACCGCCACTCTATCACAAGGATGATGTCATCAGTGATGTCATTAGTGATGCCACTGACCATTTCATGAGTGATGTGATATGTGACGTCATGAGCAGTGGATTGCGGGCGCGCGAGTTATAGTTATCTGAACTAACTATAATGGGGGAATTTCATTGGTTTTTTACGAGTGAAATATCCACCTAACTATAACATGTGTGAAACCTATGGTTTTTTAAGTGAATATATATATATATATATATATATATATATATATATATATATATATATATATATATATATATATATATATATATATATAATTCAATTTTGCCCCTTTCCTCACGGGACCAATCAATTACATCTCGATGGCTGGGCTTTCTGTTGCTCAATTTTAGCATAGCGAGTGTCTCATTCCAGTGTGCAGCCCGTTTTTATGCTCTGCATTTATGCAGTTTTCATTTTTTATTATTGCTATCCATTTGAATCAGGGCAGCAAATGTTGAGAGAAATGACACCACATCCACAGCATATGCTCCCACCCCTAATAATCAGATGCTACGTTTATTTTTCACATTATGTTAATGTAGAATGATTATCCATGTATATTATTCAGCTCAGCAGGCTTATGAGACATTGTGTTTAGATCCTTGTAAAACAGCTGACACTTGGATTTTCGGCACTGAGCAATTTTCAGTTTCAACCTGCCAGTGACCGCCTGCATCTAGTCTTTCCATCATGTTTACTAATGGTTGAAGGAGGGGGAGGTAACTATATATTTCCGTGATTTGCTGGTGCCATTCAGATTGATAAAGCCTGCTGCGCAGGCGAAACGCGTCTCTCTTCTCTGTGGGGTCGAGGGCGACTTGAATTGTCATTAAAATCAGCCCCATATCTACAGACCGGTGTGCGTGCCTCTTCTTTGGGGAAGGTGGATTGGTGATTCATATATATATATATATATATATATATATATACAACTTGCTAAAGAAATAAATGGAGATTTCAATTGAGTGATTCGTACCCCTGTGTCGGTGTCCGTGTCTGATGGAGACTCGAGCAGGAGTTTATATATATATATGTGAACAAGGCCTCCAGTAGGCTGAAACGCGTCATGACAGGCATGCTGATCTTTTAATAAATATTTCACCTGCACCTACTACGTGGTCTGTTATCGTCTGTTCCGGTCTTCGATCTATCTCTGAGGATCTTTGGGACTTTGGTGGCAAAGTTTTCGATATATATATATATATATATATATATTCACTGAAAAAACCATAGGTTTCACACATGTTATAGTTAGCGGAAATTTTACTGATAAAAAACCAATGAAATTCCCCCGTTATAGTTAGTGCAGGCAACTATAACTCACGCGACCGCAATCCTCTGCTGATGCTAATACTGTATTTAGACACTTATTTACCCAGGTCTTCTTCCATACATTTTTAGCTATACATATATTACAAATATTTTCTTTTCATAAAGACACATATGTCATCAGCAGAAGATTGCGGTCGCGTGAGTTATAGTTGCCTGCACTAACTATAACGGGGGAATTTCATTGGTTTTTTATCAGTAAAATTTCCGCTAACTATAACATGTGTGAAACCTATGGTTTTTTCAGTGAATTTGCAAGGTTTTTTAAATGCTAATTCCTAACTATAACGTGTGTGAAACCTATGGTTTTTTCAGTGAATTTGTACGTTTTTTTAAATGCTAAGTTACTTTACGCCATTCGTGGCGTGCGCGCCCACTTAACGCAGTTTGTTCCGTGCGCGCACGGTGCGCTTCGCGCACTGCGCGCCCACTTTACGCAGTTAGTGCCGTGCACGCACGGTGGGCACGCGGTGCGCGCGCACCGCGTGCCCATGTTACGCTAGATGGGCCATGTACGCACGATGCGCTTCGCGCACCGTGCGCACATGGAGGACATATGATGCACTTCGTTTTTAAAGGTAATATTTTAATTTTTCGCAGTAGTTATAAGCCATGCACAAATGGTGCCCGAAGGGCACCATTTGCACACGGGGTGGAGAGAGTGTGGATAATTTTTTTTTTTAATATTTTTTTTTTTTATCTTTTCGTTTTTTACTTATGTGATAAGCCGTGCACAATTGGTGACCTTCGGTCACCAATTGCACACGGGGTGGGGTTAGTGTGGATATTTTTTTTTTTTTTATAGTTTTTTACCGTACGCGTACGGTAAGCGTAATCGGCGAAATTAGCGAAAAAATAAAAATTCCGTTTTTGGCCTTGGGGGATCTTTGGGGACTCCCTGTACATGGCTATGTGTGTGGGAGCTGTCAAAACAGCCCCTTTAAATGTTTTTGTGCTTTGTTTGTTAATCATCTCTCTCAGTGCGAGAGAGAAAATGGCGGCCGCCGCTTCCTGGTTTCGGCCGATTCGAATGTTTACTAAGATCTAAGAGCCAATCATAATCGCGCTCGCGCACGCCACCGTACGCGTACGGTAAGCGTACCGTAAGCGCACCGTAAGCTGGCTCAGATATATATATTGATTTAAAGGCTATTTTCTCAGAATCTACTGAACAGATTTACACCAAACCTACAAAAGGCACTTCCTTGACCTGAGGACTACCTCTCTGCCAAATTTCTAGTAATTCTGTTCAGCCGTTCGGGCTGTAGCCCTGTCTAAAGGTCCTATGGAAAAATGCATGGGAAAAACGCGTTTTGGGACCCCCCTTTTATCTCAGCCCCCGCTTGACGAATCCCCCCGAGACTTTCAGGGTAGGAGCGGAGCGTAGCGCCCCACCTATTTTGAAAAATTCGCGAGGATTCGTCGACCGGCGCCAAAGTTATTCAAAATAGAATGTTGCGGATTTCCTATGGAAACGTGGTCCTAACTATAACTACCTACTGGCGACCGCCAGTAGGTAATATATATATATATATATATATATATATATATATATATATATATATATATATATATATATATATATACACTTCACGAGTGCTTTAATTTGTACTTTGCACATTATATAGTTTAAAAATATTAACAATAATGTACGATGTGTTTATTTTCTTAAATTAAATTTAGGATCTTGCCTGTGCTTGTCAAACCCTTAATTTTTAGGAGTAAAATAAAGAAATCAACAAATATTGGCAACGCTCTTCTCTGAGACTGCAGCCATTTATGTAGGTCAGTGTAATGAAAATAATTGTAAATATATACATGCCAACATTTCAAAACTGCAAAGGGGCATATATTGCAAAAAATGATGTTTCCCCATTGACATATTAAAGGCTTAGCAATTTCAAGAAGGAGATAGCTAAAAATAAGTAATTTTTAGGTCGCTGCCTACCAGACACTGCAGCTGTATGCTGTTCGAAAGACATCTTGGAAAGTGTCAGAAAGTTGACCTGGGAATGCATTCTTCCCGTTGCTTGCCATTGTCTTTGTGATATGTAACTCATGTTTTCTGACTTCCCATTTGCTGGCTTTAGCTTCTTTAGGCTGTCCAGCTTGAGTACGTACCTCCTAAGGGCTGCAGCATGTATTGTGTCACCCTAAGAGACCCCCTCACCAAACACAGGCATACTGTCACTGCAGCCTGTGTGTTTTGGTGCAGATAAAACTGAAGAGTTGACTTGGCACACATCCCTGTGTATATACACAATAAGGAGCTTCAGAGGGAAAAAGAACCTAGGCCGCCCTCCTCTCAATCAATATCTATCAACAGAGGCCTAGGACTTGGAAGGTAGAATGCGGATCACCCAAAGCCTCACGGAGCTCCTTCTCTCCGCCGGCGGAGAGAAGGAGCTCCGTGAGGCTTTGGGTGATCCGCATTACAGCTGAGTGTGGAATCACTGCGAGGACTCACTTGAGGAGCCCGAGCAGGACCTATTGGTGTGAGCTGGTACGCGAGGCCATGGCTCACTGAGGTCCCCAAGAGAGAAAACTCTAACAGTGTCCTGTGTCTGTGCCAAGCGACTGGAGCAGCCCTGACGAAATCGCCATAATAAGATTGGGCGATGAAACACGTTGGCACTATGTAATGGTATGCACATTAAGCAACCTTTTTAATTGTTGATTTGGGTGCACATCAAAGGAGTAATAAAGTTTGAACCTATTGAGGGTGTATCCTTCTCAACTTTTTATTTTCACTATTCAGTCGTTTTTGGTATGTGATTCCTTCACCACGTACCTTAACAGCTGTGGTTTATTTTTGGACACTTTCTTAATTATTTTTTGGAACGTGATGGTAACCAATGATGATAAAAGTGGGCAGAGCTGATGAGTACCAATCAGCAGGCTCAATTGGTGTTGCGCACGTGAGGTGCCATCTCGTTTCTCTCACGTTTTTTCATATTTCTTTTACTACTTGTATTTGAAATAACACTTGGTATAGTTTATGTGTATTCCTGCACCTTGAGGTTTGTCTAGGGGATTGCCACAGGTAAAAAATCTCATTTTATAACTGAAGGTGGCTAGCGTGGTGGATGACTACCCTTTTTTTAAAAAAGTGGGGAGTAGCATATACCTAAAGTAATAGGATTTAATCCACAGCTAAGAAGAAAACATTCTACCTTCCAAGTCCTAGGCCTCTGTTGATAGATACACATCCCTGTGTGCCAGGCCTACCAGCACTGCAAGGTAAGTCACCCCTACTTAGTACCAAACACCTCAGTTTAATAAACCCCCACTGATGCCAGTGTTGGATTTTTTAAGAAATGCACCCAGAGGGCACCTCAGAAGTGCCCACTGAAATCCTATCAACTCGCAAGTGTGTGCCTGACTGGTCCCTACCAGGCTGTTACCTCTAGGCATGTTTCAAACCCCCTGAGGTGAAAGCCTTTTGCTCTTATGGGTCAGAAACAAAGCCTGCTCTGCGTGGAGGTGCTTTACACCGACTCCCCAGGCAGGAACAGCATAGAAAGGCGATGAACCTCAAAGGCTTCCTGTCCCTTGTTTTGCTGACCAGGGCCTCTCCAGCTAGTGGAGATGCCCGCCCCCTGACTAAGCCCCATTTTTGACAGCAAGGTCAGTGGGAAAATTAGTAAGCAAGAGAGGCATGTCCCCTATCAGCAAGGACCAACCTTAAGGTGCCCCTGAGCTGAATTGACAACCTCCTTGGAGAATCCGCCATATTGTTTTGGAGGGCTCTAGCCAATAGGATTAGGGATATGCCACCTCCACAGTGGGAGTGGGAATACCAAGGGTGTAGGTACCCTAAAGGTAAGTAGCTCATTGACTACTACCTTCTGAACCCTGTAACACCCCTATAATTAGTATTTAGGGGCACCCCTGAACCTTAATCCTCAGATTTCTGATGGCCTACAAAGGAGAGGACAAAGAAGAGTTGTGCAGCAGTATAGACATCAACTGCCTTGGTCCCAGCCCCACCAACCTGTCTGCAGCCCTTACAGACCCTGCTAAAGAGGAGCAACTCGGCCCGCAGTTCAGCAAGCTCCAGGGCCCTGGAAGGATTGTCTGCCTGCTAAAAATACTCCTAATCTCCCGTGGACCGCGGACCTGTGCAGAAGAAAACCAACTTTAAATACAAAGTGCTCTGCCTGCGGAACCGCGAAACAGACTACCTCTGCACCATACGCCCACGGTCTGAGTTCCATTGGCCCACTGGTCCAGCAGAGGTTCCCCAGCGATTTAGAGCAAGAGTCCACTGTGGGTTGACCACTGCCGGACTTCACATCAATGCCTGCAGCCTCTGCACAACGACTCCCCCAACAGCGACCTGCACCAGTAAGCTGATGTACGACGCCAAAGGACACCCCTGCACCCAGAGCCCCTGGGCCTTGGGGAGATCAACAGACGGTGTTCCAACGCACCCGCTTATTCCGACTTACCTGTGCAGCTATAAGTTTCCTTCGTTTAGCCTCCTGGGCTGAGCCTGCAGCCTTTTTACCAACTGTTAGATTTTCCATTTTTTGCATTGGGCGCCCGAAGCTGTGTTGGCACTCTACACCCGGCCACCCCAGTGCCGCTGAGGGTGAAAGTTTAGTGCTGCCTTGTGGCACTCCCCCTGTGCTTACCTTAACCTCCAGAGACAAGGTTACCAAACCTTTCTACTTACCTTAAGTAGTACCACTTAGATTGCCCCATTTTTCCATTGGATAACATTGGCACCGGAGCCCGAGTTTGCCCTCAGCACCCGGCAGCCCCAGTGTCGCTGGTGGTGCAGTTTTGTCATTAACCTGAACCTTACCTGGTACTCAAGTTTTGTCCAGAAAACTATTACTTACAACAACAACAGCAAAAAGCTTGCACTGATTTAGTCTGATATACTAGTACTACTAACATGAACAGTTCTGCATGTGAATAAAATTCATTTTGGGAATTTTTACAAAGACTTTTTCATTTTTAACACGTTTTTTTTGCAAAATTCTTCTTTGGTAAGTCCATTTAATCTATGAAACTGCCTTTTTAGTAATAAAGTACGAAACCATATTCCAGTCTCAGCGCATTCAGCCCAACATGTGGTGATCTTGGGCATTTTACAGTTTATGGCCCATTCACTGTCAAACACAGGATAAAATCTTTACACAGAAAAGAGCCAGACACATTGTAACACAATTTAACAATCTTGGTTTTCACTTTGTTGTGTTAAGCATATGCTTTATTTATGACATCTGTGGCAACTCGCTTTGGAGAGTTGGATACGTTTAAGGCAATTTTAATTAAAGCTTTTGTGTTTATGTTTAGCTACATAATAACTATGTATTCCATCTGCAACTGTGCCTTTTTTGGAACACATATATTACTGACTATAAACAATGTCCTCATTTGTCCTTATAGGCACTAGGGTCATGATTTAAATAGTGCAGCAGATGCCGTGGAACAGGGGTCAAAAGCTCTAGGAAACCCACAGAACACTGATTATTCCTATATTTTACTACTAAACAAGAAGTTACAAGTACAGTTACCTTGCAGCACTAGGGTCATGATTTCAATGACGCAACACGTTCAATGGCACAGGATACAAAAGGTCTAGGAAACCCACTAAACAGCAATTATAGCTATATTTTACTACTAAACAAGCAGTCACAAGTGCAGCTACCTTGCAGGGACTAGGGTCATGATTTGAATGGTGCAGCAGGAGCAGTGGCACAGGGGCAAAAAGATCTAGGAAACCCACTGAATACCGATTATTGCTATGCTTTACAACTGAATAAGCAGTCAAGTATAATTACCTTGCAAGCACTAGGGTCATGATTTGTATGACGCAGCATGTTCAGTGGCACAGGATACAAAAGGTCTAGGGAAGCTACTGAACACTGTTGGAAATTGCCCTTTTAGCAGGGTCATCCCTAAACTTTTTGCCTTCCTCCTGTATTTTTTCTGACCTGTTTGTGTTGGTTCTATGACTCTGGGCACTTTACCACTGCTGATCAGTGCTGAAGTGCATATGCTCTCCCTTTCTAAATATGACTATGTGAATTGGTATATCCATGATTGGCTTATTTGGTTTACCTGTTAGTCCCTAGTAGTGTGGCCTGTGTGTGCCCAGGGCTGGTAAACCAAATGCTGCTGGTGGGCCTGCAGCTCTGGTTTGCGCCACCCACAGAAGCAGCTTGTAAAGTGTGTCTCAGACCTGCCACTGCAGAGTCTGTGTGCAGTCCAGAACTGCCATCTTGGCTGTGAAGTGCACCCACTTTCCAGCCCCTGAACCTTCTCTTGGCATCATGTAAGTCACCCCTATGGTAGGGTGCATTATATGTGTAAGGTAGGACATGCCTTGGTGTGTGTAGCATCCTGGTAGTGAATTACACCCAATTTCGTTTTTCACTACTGCAAGGCTACCTGTACCCAATAGGCCAGAATGGGCAGTTTTGATTATTACATTCTATAATCCTAACTGACCCAAGGAACATGGTAGAAAAACAAATGTAGTATGCCGGAGCTCAGAATATTAAAATATATCTTTTAGTGACGTTTATTCTTATATTCTGTGTTTGAAAATACCACTTTTAGAAAGTAGGTATTTTCTTGCCTAAGCCTTCCAGTGTGCTCTACTGTTATGTGTATTGGCTGTCTGGTTTTGGAGGGACAAGGCAGGCTGAGTCAGACCTGGGTTGAATAGAGAGATCTGCATTTGGAGTATGGGGAGGGGTAGCTCCTTGACCTGAATAGGGCTGTGCCTGGCAAGGTGAATGCTGGCTCCACCTCCCACTGTGCGTCTGATGGCAGACCCCCTCTTTATGAAAGGAAGGATGAAGCCTGAAACAAAGTGCTCCAGGACTGAGCAGAACTGGTTCTGGCTGGGTTCAGTGACTTGTAGCTCTTGTGAACAAAGACTTTTGGGGTATAAATATCTGTGCTGAAACCCATACAAATTGTATTGCTCCTGGACATCAAGACGAACCTCTGTCCGTGTAACTGAAGGAATCTGCAGGAGGTGACTATCCTTGTGTTTGTGTGCTGTTTCTTGGATTGGCCTGCAGTGGTTACCATTGGACTTGGAAGAAGAGGGAAAAGGACTTTGAGAGAACTTTTATGAATCTTGCTAAAGCAATCACCCAAGGGCTAGGAGAGAGCTAGCCTCCTGCTGAAGTCTCAGGCACATCAGACTTCACCACCAGCCTCCTGATTCCTCCCAGCGAGGATTTCTATCTGCGGGTGAGGCTCTAGTTCTACTACAGAGAAGAGAGTGC
This sequence comes from Triturus cristatus, assembly GCF_964204655.1. Classification (NCBI taxonomy): domain Eukaryota; kingdom Metazoa; phylum Chordata; class Amphibia; order Caudata; family Salamandridae; genus Triturus; species Triturus cristatus. The sequence goes on from NC_140589.1 coordinate 1,345,249,486, forward strand.
TGAAATCGTCGCTAACGCCCATTTACGAGCCGCCGCAGCTGAGAGTGCACCGGAAAATCATCGTGCTGCTGCCGCTGTGAGCTCGCAACCAAAGATCATCGCATCGCACGTTTGCGGGCTGCCAAGTGCTCGCTAAATCTAAAGATCATCGCGTTGCACGTTTGCGGGCTGCCAAGTGCCCGCTAACGCCACAGATCATCGCATTGAGATCATCGCATCACGACATCGCAGCGTGGACGCCATTTTCGTTGCTTCGCATCAGGATCGTCGCTCCCTCGCGGAGCGCCATTTCTTCACATCGCAACCCGATTGCAAACGCAACAGGATCGTCGCCTCGTCTCCTCCCTCGTGGCAAGGAGTCATCACATCAACGGCCAAGCGTGCAGAAGTTTGTCGCCTTGTCCCTGCACGCATCAGCAGATCGGCGCATCGTCTCCTCCCTCGCGGCAAGGATTCATCGCCGGCCTCGCGTGTAGAAAATCATCGCTACAGCTTCTTTGCGACATTTTGTTGGTTTTGCTACAAAATCCAGGTACTTTGTAAGTAAAAGGGTCGCAGAGACCACTGCTTTGAACTGAACTCCTCTTTGCACACTTTGAACAATTTTTGCAGCATTTTAAGAGTAATCCTATTTTACAGTATTGTGGCTTTTTACCGTTATTGGCCTTGTGTTAAGTCTATCTATAAAGATACTTATTTTTTATAACTACTTGTGTGGTGTCGTTGTAGTGTTTTTCACTGTGTTACTGTGTATGGTCATAAATGCTTCACACACTGCTACTGAGATAAGCCTAGCTGCTCGTGCTACGTTACCACAGGGTTGAGCAGGGGTTATCAAAGGGTGTAGCCCTCTTACTCTGACTTAAGAAGAAGGGTCCCTACTTGGACAGTGGCCAGCCATTGCCAACTAGAGACCCTCATTTCTAACAAACACTGATTATTGCTATATTTTACTACTACACAAGCAGTCACAAGTGCAATTACTATGCAGGCAGTAGGGTCATGATCTAAATGGTAAAGCAAGTGCAGTGGCACAGGGGCTAAAAGGTCTAGGAAATTCCCACTGAATACCGATTATTGCTGATTTTACTACTACACCAAACTCAAAACCAGCTCTGTCCGCTATCTCCCTGCTACCTATCGACAGTCTGCCGTCCCAGTGCTCCCTGTGACGCAGTGCGAGCGTCGTCTCCTCCACCGTGCTTCCTGACCCTTCTTCTTTCCCCTCATGGGCTTCCACCTTTGCAGGCTTCCTCTCCTCCCCATCTAGGACAGTGGCACACCTGAAAAGTGTACAGATCACCTTTTTTCACAGTACGGGCAGCTTTTATAAAAAGCACTTAAAAGTTCTATAGAGTATTTCAGCGCTTTATTAGAGCACCAGTTATATTGCACAAAGACACTTTTTTTATGGCACTCGGGAGATTACCTGATTTGGCCAGGATGACAGGATGTTGAGCCGACGCCGATTCTCAAACTCGGTTCCCCAGTTTGGCACCGCTTTCCATAATATCACATCTTTAATTATAGTCATCTGCAACATCTACAAAAAACATTGACAAAGACAATAGACTTTGCATCGACGAAACCTATTGGCTTGCCAATGCTTTTTCTTTATTATTACATATAATACGTTCTTGAAACACATAACTTCAGGAAGTGCGCTGTATGAAAAATTCTCCTACTAAAATGTTGTCCATGTAGAATAGCAACCCAGGCCATCCAAAGGGTGCACATACCTGACTTGCCTCTTAGTTCACTACTGGCATTGTCAGGGTGAGTGGAAGCAGGAACATTTCAAAATTCATGTTTGAAAACTATTCTTTAAAAAAAAAACTTGCACTGAATCAGTATGACATATTACTACTACAACGTAGAAGAAATAGTTCTTCATGGGAATAAAATACACTTTTGGAATTTTTAATGAGACTTTTTCATATTTTACACGGGATGTCTTTAAAAATAAAGGTGGCACGAAAGTTAACTGTGCAGGACACCTTAGTTACTAGCTTTCTATCAGGTCGATTAACTTGTAAATAAATGCTCGTTTTGAAAAGGGGGCCGCATGCAAAGGTCATGGGTGCGCTTGAGGCCCCCAGACTTTAGATCTGCAGGGGCGTTATGGTATAGATTATACAGCAGTACTGGCTTCAGTGTAGCATAGCCGGAAGTAATTTTAAAAAATGCTATAACACAATCAACGTTGGATGTGTCATAAAGCTTATTTTCTTTACTTTCAGCCACTTGCAGCATGGCTAAAAAAACATTGCAAAGCCATAGATCTCCACGAGGCATGACTTGTTGGCTTTGCCAGTGCTTTTTGAAGTCAGTGCTCGAGAGTATTTCAGATGGTAAGGTCGTGTCTGGCATTCTGACGCTAGGGGGAGCAACTGACCGGAAAAAGAAGGTAGTTGCTGTAAGAAAGGCTGTACAAGAAATCTAAGCACCGTAGCATAGCTCCGGAAAAAGAATTACAACATTGTAAAATGTAAATGCTGACTTCAGAGCCAAAAATAGCGCCTTATTAAATACTGTTTCACCCCTGGCTACGAGACAGAAAAATAGACCCGGGCTTTAAAAAAAAAGCGGTTTATATTCATAAAACACGACAGCTTTTTAGGCGCGGGAAACGAGGGGGAGGGGGCAGGGTGCAGAGAATTGATGGACGTGGGTGCCTATTGGAGCAATTGAAAGAACATGTGGTCAGTAACAAAACAAGCATTTATTTATTTATTCTGTATTTAATGCGTTTTTTATAGCGCGGACTTTACCCGAAGGTGTCAGAGCGCTTCACAATAGGAACAGTAATGATACATGCAGTATGCCAGCCCTCCCGATTCAGGCGGGAGACTACCGATTTCAAGTCTCCCGCCTCCCTATTCCTGCAAACAATATCCCGATTCCTGAAGGTTTCAGCAGACAGGGCTTGGTATTGTGTAACGCGCTAATTCTTCCAGCAATAGTAAGAGTGGCGATGCAGGGGCTCTACAAGGGGTTAAAAACCAACAAAGCCTCATTCACATGAAAATAGTCTTTTAAAGACCTGCGAAGTACTGGGGTGCTGCTGTGTGTGTACCCGGGAAGCTATTTCAGCCCGGGCTGCCACACAGGGGGGATGGGGGGTGTATGCACTGCCAGCAACCTGCCAGGCCAGTGTACAACACTTGCATCACCCTCTCTCTGCCTGCCATTGTGCTCCATGCTTCTGAAAGGTAAGAAAAAAACGAACGTGGATTTGCATTTCAAATGTCCGATCCTGCAGCAGCACACTTCCAAAGCCCATACATGACAGTAACCCGATTCAAGACCCCCCATTCTCCCGATTTTTTTGATAAAATCTCCCACTTTGCGCTTCTGAAATGTTGGCATGTATGGATACATGAGGAGAAAAATGACAAGTGAGCATGTTACAAAAGCAAACGTTACGTTACATGAGGCAAAAGTGACAAATGTGCAAGTATCAAGAGCAAACAGAATACACGAGGTAGCAAACGATACGTTACAAAAGGAAAAAGTGACATGTGCAGGTTACAAAAGCATCCAAAGTACACGTAGAGGTAAAAAAACTGCAATAAATGGCAGACACTCAAAACACTAAAACAAACGTTACGTTACATGAGGCAATGGTGGCAATTGTGCATGTATGAAAAGCAAACAAAATACAAGAGGTAGCAAACGATACGTTACAAAAGGAAAGGTGAGATGTGTGCATGTTACAAAAGAGTACAAAGTACAAGTAGAGGTATAATACTGCACTAAATGACAGACACTCAAAACATAAGAACACACTGGGAAGGCACTTCTATAGGCAAGGAGAACAGAATTTCCTATAATGGAAGGACTTCCTTCAGAAAATAGAGGGCATGAATTAAATTTGGAAGTGTCTTTGAAGGAGGAGAGCTCTGAGTTCAGTTTTGAAGGCCTGGGAAGAGGTGGTGGTCCGGAGCTGAGGCGGAAGTGAGTTCCAGATTCTTACCGCGTTGCCTGAAAAGGATTGGGCCATCGATCTTCCCTTCTTGAAAGTGAGAGGTTCAAGCAATACATTTTCTGCATTACGTGATGGTCTGGAGCCTCCAGAGAGTTTCAGTTTATTCGCCAGGTAGCGAGGGGAGGAGGAGTGCAAGGCTTTGTGGGTGATACAGGCAGTCTTGTAGATAGATCTTGCCTCGATGGGAAGCCAACAGAAGGTGGATAAAATGGGTGTGGTCGCTTCTTTTGGCCCCATATAAGAAACGAGCTTCTGAACGGAGAACAGACTTCAGAGGGGACAGGTAGGGCTTGCGAAGGCCAGTAAGAAGAGAATTGCAGTAGTCCAATCTGGAGAGAACCAGCGATTGGACCAGGGTTTTAAGGTCATGCTCCGGGAAGAAGCGACGAATCCCCCAAAGAAGGCGCAGTTGGTATCGAGCAGACTTTGCAATGGAATCGATGTGGGAGAGTAGATTGAGTTTTTTGTTGAGTATGACACCAAGGGATTTTGCGCTGTCGACAATGATGGGTTTATTGTTAAGTAGATTCATCTGATCCATCCATGATTGAACTGGGGGAGGAGAAGGTGAGGAGGAGAGGAGGAGGAATTCAGTTTTGGAGGGATTCAGAATCAGTTGATGAGTTAACATCCAGTTTTGAATGGAGTCGAGAGTAGAGCTTAGGAAGGAGAGATCGTTAGTGTAGGCCACCTTAAGGTAGATTTGAGTGTCGTCCGCATAGAGATGATAGTGGATCCCGGATTTACTAAGGAGATTTCCCAAAGGTTCTAAATAGAGATTGAACAATGTGGGTGCAAGTATAGAGCCTTGAGGAACACCTTGACCGACCGCCAAAGGAGATGAAAGACTGTTCGCTATTTTGATCATTTGGGATCTATCAGAGAGGAAGGAGGCAAACCATTTAAGCACAGTGCCCTCCATGCCCATTCTCTGTTGAAGAGTGTCAAGGAGAGTGTTGTGATTGACAGTGTCAAAGGCTGCAGAAAGGTCAAGGAGGATTATAAGACAAGACTCTCCCAAATCGAGTATCCGCAGCGCGTCATCAATCACTTGCAGCAGGGCTGTTTCAGTGCTGCAGTTTTTAATGAAGCCGGACTGGAAATTGTCAAGAAGATCATTGTCCTTGATATGACGAGAGTTGTTTCGCTACACATTTTCTGTGATTTTCGCAAGAAAAGGTAGGTTAGTGATGGGGCGGTAGTTGTTGAGGTCGTTCGGATCAGCGGTGGGTTTTTTAAGCAGAGGGGTGACCTGCTCAGTTTTGAAGGAAACAGGAAGGGAGCCTTGACAGAGGGAGAGGTTGATCAGAGTGGTCCAATAGGAAAGAGAATGGGTATAGAAGTCAATGGCAATGGCACTAGGGATGGGGTCAAGAGAATGGTTAGAGGGCTTTGTATCGAGGATGCATTTAAGGAGGGCATCTTCAGAGATGGGGTCAAAGTTCTGCCAAATGGTTAAGGATTTGCGCTCCTCTGTAGGGGTAGGATGAATGACCTGATCTACAAGTGATTTCACTTTTTCGTCAAAGAATATAGCGAATTCCGCTGCTTTCATAGTAGAATCCTCCAACTTGGAGGTTGGGGGAGAGCAGTTTGGGTTCTTGATGAGGTCGAATAGTTTTTTGGGTCTATTTTTGGCTGAGTCGTGGAGGTATTTGAAGTGCGACGCTTTTCCAAGGAAGATGTGCTTGTGGTACTTGGATCTTGCTGAACGAAGCGTGGCCAAATTATCGGTGGAGGGCGCTTGTCTCCATTGTTTCTCAAGGACTCTTAGGTACTTCCTTTCTTCATAGAGTGATTTGTTGAACCAAGGTGCTGAGGGAGTGGGTCTTTTCTTTTTGCTTTGGAGAGGAGCGACATTATTGATTTCGACTGCAAGGACTGTGAGTCATTGGGAGGTGAGTTCGTTAGCATCTAGGTCCGGGTCTAGCCTTGGAAGTGATAGCAAAGCAGAATCACAGAGGGTACCGAGGTCAATATTTTTAGTGTCACGGAACCAGGAAGTAGCCCTCTTAGGTTGGCCGAGAGTTATAGAATGTGATAGGTGAGGAGAGAATGGGATGAGGAGGTGGTCAGACCAGTCTACATGAATAGGGGTAGCGATAGTCAGCAGGCCTGCTTTAGAAATAACAAGGTCCAGGATTGAGCCCTTAGAGTGTGTTGTTTCTGTGCAGTGTTGGATAAGATCGTTTGCAGAGAGGAAGGTGGCCAGCAAATTCGCAGAGGTGTCTTGAGGCGAGCGCTAGTGGACATTGAAGTCACCCACGAAGATCTGATTGTCACTTTGCGAGTATTGGTCGCTGATGCAGTCCGTGAGTTCCTCCATAAACGAAGGGCTGCTACCAGGCGGGTGGTAAATAGCATGGAATCTGAGAGGTGAGCGGTGGTGCAATTGAAGCTCAAGAGATAGGCATTCAAAAGTGCGGAAGGAGTTGTTAGGAAAAGCCTTAAGTTGAAGGGAGTTTCTAAAGATGACTGCAACACCTCCCCCAACGTTGTCAAACATAGAGTGAGAGGTATCGTTGAACCAGGTCTCTGTGAGGAAGAGCATGTCAATATTGTGCAGGATGATGGTATCGGAGATTTCAAGTTTGTGTTTTATTGCAGATCTGCAGTTGTGGAGCCTACAGCGCAGCTCTGTCGCGACTGTTTTGGTGATGGGGGCACTTGGGCTATGAGGGGTGATGGGGATATTGTACTTAAACGAGGGTGCTCGGGAGGGTTTAGGTGGATGAGTAGTTCTGACAGAGGAGATGGTCGGAATAGTGTAGATAGTAGGGTTAGCATTGGCACGGCCAAAAGGTCTGATGATTGCAGAGTGCCGGTGTTCTAGTTAAAAACACCGGAATGGTTATTTATTGTTTATTGTAAGCATGTGCCAAAATAAGAGGTTGCTGCCCCATAGAGGAGACGTGGCGTTGCGGCGAGAGCTGCCGACTTTGAAACTGAGGAACCAGTTTCGGATCATCTTCCTGTGATTCTGGACAAATCACTATCTGCCCGTGCCCAAAAACATTTGAATGCAACTGGCACTCAGGTATAGTGCTCTAATACCTTCGAGACAAGTTCTGTTCACGCTTTAGAAAAATGCAAAAAAATAATAAATAAATGTGGCCACCATATGCTCGCGATCTGAATTTAAATATAAAGTGATCGACCATTTTAATAGTGATGGTCCATTTTTAAGTGTACAGGGTCAGTACGAGTGACCAGAAACTGAATAGTTGGTGATTGTTTGTTTTTCCCTGTAATTTATCATGAAACCTTGTGGAAATTAATGCATGCTAGGCACACAGAGCAGAAATAATCGTCGAAAAGTGGACTATGATCTTATTGCTACTTTACAAGGAAGATTGTCTTTCCCAACACATTTTGAAGAACTTGAGCTGCGTACATGGGACTTTAGAAGTCCAAAAGCAGCTCTACATGGGCGTTGATGATCAAATATTGAGACATATTTACAAGCCCCTATTGCCACGGGAAAGTCACTTTTTTGACGTTCCCGTGGCGATACTGGCTTCACCTTATTTACAAGGCAATGTTAAGCCCCTTAACGTGGCTTAACGCTGCCTTGTAAATAAGGCACCCTTTCACACTATACTTAGCGTGAAAGGGGTGGGCAATGGGTATTGCGGTGGGCGTTCCACCGCAACTCCCATTGATTTTGACGCTGCCCGATATTTACAAGGGTGTCGTAAATAAGGGGCAGCCTAAAATTAAGACCAAAAAACAACTGGACTTATGGCACAACAAGGAGAAATGCTTTGCTTCTCCTCGTTTTTGCTGCTTCAATGCATGCTGCATTGTGCACCACACATAGCAACAGCAAAACGCCATGCAAGATTATTTATGTGCAGGAAGATATCCCTTCTTGCACATAAACAATCATTAAAAAAATGGCGAGTTGCAACTCCTATGTGTGCTGCACAAAGCAGCACACATGGAAGTTACAAATCGCCATTTCAGACTGTTTCTGTGCAGGGAGTGACATCTTCCTGCACATGAGCAATCATTCTCCCCAACGTAGGAACCCTTGCACCATAGTGCGTTGGCACTAGGCAGCTATAATGAGCGCCAGCGCAGAGGCAACACATGGTGCACCGTATTGTTGTAAATACGGTGCAGCCCTGTGTTTCAGAGGTGGAGGAGTGCGGCGTTAAGCCAAGAAGGCTAATGTCGTGCTCCATCACTTCTTTGTAAATATGCCCCATTGTTCGCTAGTGATACGATTCAGAGCCATCCAATCGAAACTCTACAGAATCCCTCTCCCAGGCGTACTCCTTGAAGAGCCTACTCCATAACTATCACCAGAGATGTTCATACAACATTACAGCAATATCCCAGCACACCCAACATACTCAATCAAGATCCAGCCCACTCCCTAACCCCTGTGGCCTGTCATCGTGGCACCGATCTAGTTATTTTTCAGTGTATTTTCATTGATTTGTTTCAGTTAACACATTGCACCAGATAATAATGAAAGTTAAATACTTCCAATAGTTGTGCGTGAATAATACAAGATATTGTGAAGACAGGTAGGTGATAGTCCTAAAATGATTAGTTCCCGTATCAGTTAAAATCACATTTCATGCAACAAAGGTGCTTGGGTTTTCTCTACTCACCACAATCTGCAAATAATTCGAATAAACAGTTGTGTACCTCTACCAGTGCAACAACATAAGATGAAGTTTTGTTTCTACAACATATGATATGTGGCACTGATTCATGTGAGTGGATTTGCCAAATTGCCAGGAACAATCAAGTGACATGTCGCACCCTTGACCTCAAATGATATCACACGGTCGCACACTTGACCATTCTTAGCTCATCAGTATTTTCTTACGCCAAGGAGCAACGACAAAGGCATGGTTTTGGAACTGTAGAAAGTGAAGAGGTTTGTCTCCTGCTCTTGCCTACATGCCACCAGAGACCAGATGAAACAAGGGCACTTGTACAAAATGAGGGAGACAGGAGGTTGATTTGGTCCATCACACTTTCTCCCACACATGTAATCCTATGACCAACTGTGTGACATTTTGAGACATTTCATTCCATTTTAGGGCTTTATTTTAGGGGAAATTATTTCATATTTATATTTTTTACATTGTCAAACAGTTACATTTAAATTTCACCCATCCCTGAAATCTTAAAAACCCTCACCACCAGTAGCAAGCTGGTGTATGAGTAATGTGGTAGGTCAGTGCAGGGGTGGGGGGAAGCGGGGGGCGATGCAGGGGGGCAGCACGAGGGGGTTAAAACAATAACAACAAAAAACTTTTCTGCTCGCAGCTCTGCCCGCCGCTCTACTCACCGCTCTGCTCGCCGGTCTTCTCCTCTGGGCACAGGCTGAAGCTCCCAGCTTCCCCTGAGGCCAATCCTAAGGCTACTCTCACCATGAGAGTAGTGTCAGGGTTGGGCAGAGCAGGCTTGTTTGGCGCTCCATACTGAGCTGGGAGCATGTGCCTGCTGATCTTTCCACCCAGCAACACAGCTGGGTTGGAGAGATGTCAGTGCGCATGACGGTTTGGCCGTCCTAATACCGCCATGCGCACTGACAGCAGGGTCCATCACTCCTCCTCCCCCTGCTGCAGTGATATGGTCCCGCTCCCAAGACTCAGCCACAGGGAGAAAAATAAAATTATCTGCATTAAGATCATTTTATTTTTCGTTTGCCTCTGCGGGCAGTGGGGAGACGTTCCTCCGCCATTGCGGAGGAGCTTCCCCTGCTCACCAGCCTAAACTACACCCCATCCTGAACCCTTAAACTCTTCACCATCCCAGCTGCTGCCCATAATTGAACCTTTAAAACCCTCACCAATCCCAAACTCTGCCCATCCATGAACCCTAAAACCCCTCAACAAGCTTACACTCCACACATCTTTGAAACCTAAAAACACCTCCCACACCTAAACACCACTTATCCGTGAACCCTAAAAAGCCCTCACCACCCCTACACTCCAGCCGTCTCTAAACCCTGAAAACCTCTTTCTATGTCCGAACTCCAATTATTCCTGACCACTTATAAACCCTCATCACCCTAAACAGTACCCATCCCTGAATCCGAAAACCCCACAGTAGTCCTAAACTCCACTGAAGTTTAATGTAATTTTGGATTTTCCTTAAAATTATCTTTCCTTTAAAATGTTTCCTTTAATTTTCGCTTTTTTTTATTTCCTTTAAATTGTCTTTCCTTAAAATTATTTTTCTATGATTTGGTTTCCTCCAATGTGGTTTCTCAGTTTTTGTTTTCCATTAATTCACACACATCCTAGGAACTGTAGCCTAAGATACCCTACAGCTGCCTGCTGTGGTCTGCGATTTGCCATCTGTGACTGAGAACTGAACTCTGTAGTCAACCAACCTACGTGATTATATCTGGTCTATGTATCTCTCAGTGCTCTAACCTCATCCAAGGTAAGACCTCATCCTCTGATATCAGTAGTTCCCAATATACCCTCATATCTTCTTTCAGTTTGGGAACCTTTTCTGGCTTCTTTTTTTTACAGTGATTGATGCCATCTAATTTTGATTGTGGGATTGAATACATTACTGTACCTTCATCTGATTTTCCTCTAGAACATATTTGTGCTGCACTTAATGACTGCCACTGGAAGTTTCAGTCACCCAGTAGAGTTAATCAGCTCCTGGATGATTTGACTGTGACTATATTTTCACAGTGTCAGTTACAATAAACCCCATTTATCACCCTCTTGTACCAACCAGGCGTGTGATGTTCAGTTACTGTCTGTGATGTCTTCTAGTTTCATATATGAATTATCTCGCACTGCCATGGCTGCATTTACTCTTTCCTGATTCTGACCAATATGGAATGTGCTTGTTCCAGCCACATCTCGACGTGACCTCCCAGCCGAACATTAACATTGCGTTGTATGACTGCAATCCACCCCAGGACACACAGTGACCAGCCAATCCCATCAGGTGCTTCTAAACTCACTTTGCAGCCCTGGCTCTAGGGCACCTAAGCAGAGAGGCAAATCACATCTACCCTCTGCATCATAGCAACTGCAGTAATACAGGTGTCATTGAATAAGTGGGGTGGGAGGAGATCACAGAGAATCATAACTTGTTAGCAGCACCACCGGGTCCTTCACTTAATCCCCAGACTCCATCCAGCAAAGCAGTATTTTATCAGGACTGATGCCAGCTATGGTAAAAGCCTTAAAGCTGTTCCACCTGAGAATATGTTACATTAACACAGTCAAATGTCTTCTCATTATCATGTAAAATCTGTTCTGACTGTCCTTTAAAAAAAAGATGCAATCTAGTCTACAGAACTGGACCCTTTCCACTGGGAGGCGGCAGTGGGTCCCATGGACGAACTAGAATGGTTTGAAGCGCTAGCGTCTCCCCGGGAGGTGGCCATCCCGTCCAAACTAAAGCTGGTGCAGCTAAAAATACTGCACCGGATATACTACACCAGAACTACACTCCACAAAATGGGGAGGGCACATAGCCCGCTATGCCTAAGGGGGTGTGGACTGCGGGGCACCTTCTACCACACTCTATGGGATTGCCCGAACATAGCTACATACTGGGGGGAGGTCATGGGGACGCTCTCACAGGTTACCGGCCGCGCGGTCCCACTGGAACCCCGAATGTGTTTATTGAATGTATGGGATGCTACTGACCTTAATCAGGCTGATCAAACCTGGGTGACTATTGGGCTAGCGCTGGCGAAGAGGTCCATTGCGCAATACTGGGGGGCGCAGGCAACCCCCTCACACGGGAGATGGGCCCGCGACATGGACAGTGCCATGACAGCGGAGAGGGCGGTGTGTACGAACAGAGGCTGCCCCAGGCGCTGGCAACTAATTTGGGGAAAATGTAACATGTTTAGAGGAAATATCTGTGAACCCCCGGCGGCGGACTCAGAGTCCGAGCTAAGTGACTGAAACCGAAGCTACGCCATTCTCGCGGCCTGGGGTGGGATGTGATGTGGGATGGATGTGTGGGCGGGGGTAAGGGGGGGGTGGATATAGCGGGAGGGGGATGTATGAATATTGGTATTGGGTTTTGGTTGCATGTCAGGATGGGCCAATATGCCACCAGAGGTACTGCATTGGAATATTCCGTAATGATGGAAGGTGCATTTTTGTTTTTGTATGGGTTAATAAAATGTTTAAAAATTTTTTTTAAAAACTGGACCCTTTCACCTTCCCCAGCAGCGACCTCTTCCTGAATTTCTCCATTGAGTTTGACGGCGGTTTCCAACACCACTTCACACCTATGCACCTTCCCTGGTGCAGGTATCCTGGTTCCTAAGGTATCCATGGGAGGGGTGGCTCTCCAGCCTTCTGTCTTCCACAGGATTTTTTCAGGGTCCACTGGGAAGGGTCCTTCTTCTCTAAAATTGCAACTGCGACTTACCCATTGACTTGTATTGATCCCGCGGTCGTGTTCCCACACAGCACACTGCCTCCGTTGGGCTCCTGGTTACTTACCTCGGGTGGTTCCTAGGGTCCCCGGCATTTCTACATCTTCTGGGTACAGTCTTGACTCGAGTCGTGGTTTGCATACCACTATCTTAGTATATGGTCTGGTCTCCCCCTGGTGACCACTGTGTATTACATGCTACTTACCTGTTTCTATTGAAAAGTACTGTGTGCATTGTGTATATCTCCGGCTAGGAGATACCTGATTGTGTTAGTAAGTATATTGTAATAAATACATATTTTTATAAATATACTGTGTGGTTATTTTTCACTTAATCAATACCTATAAGATTACGTTCTGATAAAACAAGCTGCTTTACACTCCTTCTGGACTAAGCCTGAAGGCTGCTCTCCACAGCTACCACTTAGAGAGATTTCTAAGATTGTCTAAGACCACTAAAATCACCATAAGGGTTGTCTGGATTGGTGCAACGTGCCCACTTACATAAGTGTACACCATATATCAAGCCAGCTTCTCACAGAAGGTTACAGCAGAATATGTCATGAAGTAAGTTGCAGTTTTTCTCTTGATCACACGACTCATTACTACAAGTATCAAATTTTGCTGTAATGTTGTACTTATAGTAATAATAAGATCCCGCGAGGGATACATTTGCACTGACAATTTAATTAGCTGAGAGAATGCCTCCGAGAGAATATTGTGGGAAGCAGGTTGATAGAACCTCAAGGAATTTATTATTGGTTTCATAAGGAAATTCATTATGACATTTGGATCTGTCTGCACTGGGAATACAGTGAATTACATGGGGACATAATTAGTGTGACTTTATCAATGTGCAATTACCTGAATTACCAGAACATATCAACTTTTCCAAGTGTCATGCGAACATACCAGCACTGAAAGAAAGAATCTGAGTCATTAGGTCATTGTCTGTCCATTTCCCAGCCTTATCTTTAACCCACAGACCTTACACCATCATCAAGTTTACCAATCTCTTTTACATTTGTCCCTCATCACACTTCTATTTTAGAGTGGAGGCCCAGTAACTCAATTACTCTTTTACCTGTTTTCTCTTCTTCCATGCTGATGCACTGGAGAGAAATGAAGAACCGCCTTGTCAATAACTTAGAAGACCAAGTCCAACCCTTGTCTTTCATGGACCCAGGGTCAGCCCCCTAATACTCCCCACAGCTCCAATCTTTACTTTCCACTCAAGAAGACTAGCTAACTCCATGCAGCACACTCTTTTCCCTAAATGCGTAACTGTCCTTGTTGTTGATTTTTTAATAGACAGCCAGAGCTTTGATTTCCCTGATTCCAGAACTCCGGTAAATGCAATCAGGACAGGATCTTCAAGAAATGTGAATCTTGGTACTTGAGTTCTCTGAGGCCAACCATCAGCACCTCATGCCTCATATAATTTATCTGATTGTCTTTCAACTAGGGCCATTAAAAAAACTCCCATATTGCCTCAACAAAAGAAACACCTTTTGTCCAGCAAGGTGGTCCCGTTCTGATCAATCTGCCTGACCATACAATGGCCAACACTGAGACATCGCAAAGCTGAGATACTGAGATACCATAAGCACAACTGCTCTTAAACTCATTCGAGCACCTCTGTGAGGCTGGCCCGGCTGGAAAGGAACATCATTGAGCTGGAGGACAGGATAGAAGGGGTAACCTTCGTATCTTTGGTCTTCCAGAGGGAACAGAAAGCCAGGCCCTTCCCGTGCCACATTCATTCTCCAAAGAATTTGAGATAATCAGCGCACAAAGAGTTCCAACATACAAACCCAAAAACAGCGAAGTCCCAAGAATCTCTCATCTTCAGACCCCTCTGCTACACACACACCGAGTCTATCCTCACACAGATTAAAAAGATGCAGAAAATAAAATGGCAAGGCTCCTCAATTGGGATTTCCCAAGACTATTCAAAAGACACTGTAAAAAACTAAAAGCGTCCCTATCCCAAAGTTAAACCTTTAAAGTCTTACCCGTACAATTTTTCTCAATTGGCCCAGCACGAATAAAAACAACCTTTGCTGAGAAAACCACCATCTTTGAAGAACCCAAAGACTTGGACGCATTCATTGCAGACATTCAAGACATGGAAAATGTCCTCCTAATCATCCAGCAGGAATGCTATAAGCACACTGTATCCAGACCTCCCTACTAACAACTACTACTTATAGTAACCAAAGATCCACTCAAACGGTACACTCTAACCTCCTAACTCTTTCCTCCTCCGGGCACACTCTAGCATCCTAAGTACCTACTTCCCAAGGTGCTGCCGGAAAACTAAAGTATCACAGCAGGTTTTTCCTTCCCCCAGCTCAACTTCTTGAACTAATTCAGCTTCTTGAATTGGTTACACAAGCTAGATTCTTGCTACGAACAATCATATACCTAACTGTAGCTGAGAACCCATATCCTCAAGATAGATTACATGCCTCAGCTTCGCATCTCGCATATATATTTTTTAAAAAAGTTTTATTGTTTTCAGTTGGAACCAGGTGCCTGTTACCAAATAAGAGACAAATATACTTTCAATGTCAACACATTGCAACAAGCTGATAATGCATACAACCTCCCACCCGGCAGAACTCAAGATTTACGTACCCTCCCAATAAGCAATAGGAATCCTATCAGATTGAAAACTTTATTAAGTCAATCACCGCACCTTCGTACACATCCAAGGTCCCTTGGTCGCCAAACTGTGGACCCACCTACAAGAAACAACAGGAACCCTCAGCCTTCCTCCTCCCCACACCCAAGGCATGCCATGGCTGGGCCTGCTACTAGTTATAAAGTGGTGATCTAAAGGTTTCCTCATTATGGAGTCAAGAGAGTGCTGAGAGAAGCCCCACGATGGCATTATTGCCCAGACCCTGAAATCTTCTATGTGCTCACATATTAGGAAGGTCTACATGCTCGCAGTACAGGTATCCACCCCAAAGGCTTAGAGTGTTACCCATGTAATCAGGGGGGGTGTGGAGGCTCCTCGAGTAAAGAGCGATCTGGATGTTTGAATTCCTCCACTAATTTTTCCCATACCCTGGCAGCTTGGAGGGATCCCTGGCCCCGCAAGGCATCTCTCAGTCGAACAGCTCCCTCATAATCCGACCAGCTCAGAACTTTCCTTCTGCAATCTTCAACACAGGGCCCTCTTGGTGTTTTCCAGTTCCTGGTAATCTCCCTTTCGCCGGGAGGAGCGCCAGGTCCTGAAAATGACTAGTCATTTTAGTCTTGAGCGTATGCGGGAACCAGTGAAGAAGACAATGTCCCAGTGTGCAGTGGACATACCTATCTATCACATCTGTCAAAGTGTCTTTCACCTGCTTCCAGAAGTTGCCCATCTCTGGGCAGCTCCAAAACATATGAAGGAACCCAGCTCCCGATTGTTCACAGCGGGGGCATTTGGCCTCCACTGTCGCAAAGTAACGGTTTATCTATCTCGGTGTGAGGTATGCCCTATGAAGTACATAGAAGTTGATCAGTTTGAATCAGGCATTTCTAGATACTTTGGGAATGCGGTATTACAAACCCTCCCATACTTTCCAGAATACGGGGCCCTCAAGTCTTCATCCGAACGCAATTGTAAGTTGTCCAGTGGGTACATCCCTTACCCTGAAGCTGTCGATATAAACAAGTGACTGCCTTGTACGTGCCCAAGGACAACACTATTTATTGACACCCTTCCGACAGCAGAGGTTCTGATATCCCTGACTCCCAGTGTTTCTGAATCGCAGCCATGAACAACCAATGTAACAGGAAGTGTCCTTGCAGTAGATCGTACCCCTCTCTAAAGTCTTCAAATGGCAATAGTGCTCCATCCTTATATAGGACCCCTATCGCAACTCACCAGCTGCTGCCCACTCCCTCAGTCTACGGCAGTTACCCCCATGTTGGAGTTTGATAAGAAATTCTAGCTGGATATCCGAGGCATAGGGTCGCTTAATTTTCGATCTCTGTAAGCTCTGAGTCCAGCACCTATGGAGCACTCGAAATTCAGAGCTATCTTTTGTCCTCGGGGCGGACAGCCGCAACACCAATCGGGACAGTCGACAAAGATCTGGTACACCGGGTCCAAATTCTCTGTTCGCCGGATTCTTCCAGCAACCCACTGCGTGAGCCACTAGAGTTGGGCTGCCAGGTAATAACTTTCAAAGTCTGGGAGGAACAGGCCGCCTGCCACAGTGGGTCTCTGCATCGTGGTCAGTGCCACTCTTCGTCTGCCAGACCCCCAGATAAAACCAATTATTAGTGATCGGAGCTCTCGAAATACACCCACACAAATCCATATCAGATGAACGACGAAAAAATATAGCAACCGTGGCAACCCCACCAATTTCAATAGGGCAACCCTGCCAATCACAGAGAGGAGCAATGAAGCCCAGAACTCCAAACTCGTTGCATGTTTTATGTTACAGTTCAGTTCAAATAACTTTATTAGATTCATATGAATCATAAAAGTGTTCCATACACACATAAAACAATTTGGTGAAACTTAAAACCTTCTATACAACAATTGGGGTGTTCTGTAGGTTTGTCTGGGCAAGGTTATTTGTCTTATTCTTGGTGGAACAAATTCAAATTCAATGCAGATTTGCATTGAATTGGAATTTTTTCCACCAAGAATAAGACAAATAACCTTGCCCAGACAAACCTACAGAACTTTGCTTAAATTAGGGGGATAGGGGTCTCCCCCTGTCATCGGGCAAGAACCAGCACCACCATGACATACGCTTAATATCCGGCGAGTAAGGGATTGGGACCTTTCTCCCCTTTTCTTGAAACAATTGGGGTGGATACATATAATAATTCACAATTCAAAAAAAAAAAATTAAAACAAATTTTGATAATATACAGCATTTCATCAGTGTAATTTTCCTGTCACAATTCATACCGTTTCCTAATTAACAACGCAGTTCTAATGTAGTTGAGCACAGCGCTGCAAATTGCAGCAGTGGACAAAAATCGTAAATAATTAAAACCTTCTTGATACGAACAGGGGCAAATTTCCTTCAAAAGGGGCTTAATAAAGCGTGCCCTAATGTCTTTATAAAGTGTGCAAAACAGCATAAAGTGCATTGTGCTTTGTTGGGCTAAATTGTTACAGGGACAGGAAGTCAGTCTCTCACACCAACTTGCCTGTTTAGGAAAAGCCACAAGAAAGTGCAATGTGCAAAGACGAAACCTAGTCATAAGGAAACGTGATTGTGTATGGATAGAAAAAGACAAGTAAAATTGCTGATGGGATAACGGCCCATAAGTAAATATATAACATTGTCCCGGTTGGACTTTCTTATTTTGTTGTAATATACATTTTTTATGATTAGTTTCATATTAGATTGTATACCAACAGGATTGTCATAGTAGTGTCCCAAACCGATCCTATAAAAAGTGTTCTTGACATAACAAAGCCGGGGGATAGATCATCTTTAATGATCGCCCTGGAGAATGATAACTCCTCCGAGATCCACACCTTTCCCCATAGGATCAATGGGGCAATGTTTATTCTATCTCTGACATAGTCCAAACCCACTTCAGAGTGACTCAATTTTGTGGGAGAACTAATGGGAATCATCAATAATCTTTTCAAGAATTTATTTTCTAAGATTTGTATCTGGCTGCTTTTTTGATGACTCCATACTCCTGCCCCATAAGTTGCCACTGACAGGCATTTTGATTTATATAGAGTTAATATTTCTGCCACCGGCTTATGTCCCAGCTTGCACGCAAAGCGGAACAGCCCCTCTATAATTCTTCTAGTATGTTGAACCCTGGCTACGATCAAATGGTCCCAATTCAGTTTATTATTAAATACATTTCCCAGGTATGTAAAGTTGGGTACCTTATCAATGATCCTTTCTTTTACCACAAATGTTCTCGTTTTAATCTGTTTGGGACCGCATACCATGATAACAAATGTACTAAAATTTACTTTTAGGTCCAATGCCATCATAAAATCAGTGAAAGCAATCAGTGCTTTCTGAAGGCTATTGGCCGTTAAAGCCATCAAAGCCGTATCATCAGCATATGACAATAAGGGGACCGGCTGACCTCCTATGCTAGGGTAATCCAACTGCTGGTCCAGTAAAAATGTCTCCACCCCATTTGTATATAAAAGAAATTAAAAAAGGGCCAAAATACAGCCCTGTCGGACGTCCTTTGTTGAGGCAATAGGCCTAGTCTTCTCTCCTCCTGGGCCGTAACGAATGGAGACAGTGGTTGACGCATGCAACCTGCGTAACAGGGTAATAAGGGCTTCCACAGAGCCCATTTTCTCCATAAGTGTCCACAGCTTACCCCTGCTCACTGTATCAAAAGCACTGGATAAGTCCATGAAGGCCAGGTGGATCGATCCTCCTTGGCCATCATGTACTTACTTATGATTAGAGAGAGATTAAGACACTGTTCGTTTGTTCCCATTCCTATCCTGAAACCGTATTGAGTGGGGGATATAAGACCAGCATCATTGGCCCACGATTCCAGGCGAGCAAGGATTACCCTCCCAGGACTTTGCATGTAGCATCAATTAAAGAAATAGGCCTGTAGCACACAGGGTCATTCCTGTTGCCTTTCTTATATACCGGTACCACCACTGCCTCTTTCCATGAACTAGGGATGTGGCCCACTATTCCTGATTTAAAAACATTTACCAACAGTGGTGCCCATAATTGGAGATTGCCTTTGAACAGATCCAGGGGCACCCCATCTGGCCCTGGGGGTTTTGAGGGAATGCCCTTTGTCAATGCATCTTTAACCTCATCAAGAGAGATAGATAAACTAAGTTGATTCGCAGTTTCAGAATTAATTACTATTTTATCTCTTTGATCATGCGATGATAAACATTTTGGGTTAAATATATTTGAGAAATGAGTTTCCCAAACTTCCCCTGTTATTGTCGATTCAATGTTCCTTCTTATCATTTGTGAAAAGGTGACGATTTATGACTTCCCAAAAGCCCTTAGAATCATTGAGAGCGCTAGCTCTCTCTAGATCTTCCCAGGCAAGTCTTCTGAATTCATCTTTCCTAAGCCCAATTGCATTTTTATAGGTTTGTCTCGCTATCCTAATTTGTTCCTCATCACGGGGGACTATGTACAGGGCTTTTTTAAGGTCTTTTTGTGCTCTAGAGCACTCAGCATTGACCCATCTAGTTTCATGTGGGTCCTTTCTTCTCACTGTTCTTATTAAATTATTGGCCACATCTTTACAGATTCCTTCAAAGCACTGTATAACTACCTCCGGGGTAGAGTCATCGGATAAACATGTCATAACTTGACTAAGATTAGATATCACAATATCCTTCTCAAATTGTATTGCATTTATTTTGCTCCATTTTACTCTCACCCCCTGATTAGGATTATATGTTAATGGGCATTCATCACTATTGCCCTTTGGTGCTGTTACGTACAGACAAGCAACAAGGGGATTGTGATCACTGGTGTGTATGGTTCTAACGCTAAGCTGTCTACCAGATGGACACATTTTCTAGATATCAGCATAAATTCGATAGTACTCGCCCTACCTCCTCCCAAAAATGTGGGATACTGTATAGGTGGGCTGCAAACCAGAGTGTCAACAAAACATAGTTCATTTACAACAATGATGGTATTTAACGCTTCACCCTGTGAAGAACGCTTAAAATGGAAAAGCGGTTGTCTAGGAGCCCACATACCGTTTGCGAACTATGCCGACACAAAGTACAATTGAAATCGCCCACCCATATTATACATAAAGGAAAACTTTTAACCGCAGCCTTATCAATTTCCTCATTGAGGGTATTAATGATCCCACAATTATTATGATCAAAAATATTATAATACAAGTTAATCAATAATATTGGAACCAACAATCAGATTACAGATCAGAATGATCTGATACCAGGGGGAATCAACTATGTTCTCAATCTTTATGGATCCATATTTAACAGAGATCAGAGTGGCTAATCCTCCCTTCGCTCTCCCCGAAGTGGATGGAGTTGCCTGAACATTGAATGAACGGAAACCATCGATAATAACGTCATCCCTGCTCCATGTTTCCTGGGTGCAAATGATATCGAATGTCTTAATATATTGTAGCCAAACCTCATCTGATAGTCTAGGTCTAATACCTGCACTGTTCCATGAGATAAGTCTCAGTGGGCGTGCATTTTGATGATATCCTGCTGCCCCTGCCCCATCTGTCTTAAAGATGGGCTGCGCTACTGGCACAATGTTTGTATCCCAGCTAACCCTCCCTTCACTTTCTGAATACAAGTGTAATGGGCAATTTGGGCTGTCCTCTTGATCAGGTAAATGAGGGGAGTCTGCTATACCATTTAATAAATTAGGGACTGTCAAATATTATTTTAAAATTACGCACAATGCCCCACAGGGCTAAAAGGGCTTCAAGTTGCCAAAAGCAAAATGCCAGCCAGCCCTGTGCTGTTTAAACAGCCTGCAAATTACTTGTCTTGACATTAAATATGCTTATAAATAAAGAAATATGTATTCCTTTGTAAAAAAAAAAAAAAAAATTAGGGACTGTCTCTGGTTCATTGTTTGTAATATCCATTTTCCCCGGACCTCTCGTGTTTGGGGCCAGTCAGTCGATATCTCCTAGACCACTTAGTGACTTTTAGCGGTTTGTGTGATACCAGGGAGAATGCATAGGATACTGATTATCTTGTCTAGATCTCTCCTTTTCTACAGCAAACCACGGAGGTCTAGGTGGCTGGTAAAAGAAACCCAGCGGTAAGATAGAAACCCCCCTTGAACATACGGACCAGGTATTTGTCCTTTCTAGGATTGTCTTAACTAGGCGTGGAGATCTAAAGGTTAGAACTATACAGTCATCTGAAAATGTCTTAGTGGATTTCCCCACCCACCTAATCCGCCGCACCATTTTAAATTCCACAAACAACACTTCATCAATCCCCGAGCTTTCTCTCAGGAAATGTAGTGACTTGTTGCTCAGTGCCGACCAATGCTCTGGTTCACTGGGTGACAGTGGGGGGACATTAGCTAGAATTACAGTGTAGGGAGTCGCTTCAGGTGGTAAATGTAAGTTAGTGTGTGGACCACCTGGGGTTCTTTGATCAGACAACCTACCTTCCATGATACTTGGGGCCTGAGGTCTCTTGCTATTAGTGTGAGAGCCACTTGGAGCATGTACAATCTGGGCATACATGGGGGTTAAATCTTTTACCTGGGAAGGGTTATCACCGCTATTTAATATTTGTCCTGCTGCTCTTGAGCATAACGGCTCATTCTGGTTTCTACTTTTATTACAGGATTTCTGTTGGTCCATAGTCCTATTCTTAACAGTGCTCTCAGCCCCGTTACTTATTGCTATATTTTGGCAATGGCTTACCACCGGTTTTTCAAGATTCGATAACCTAACCTCAATGTCGGTTAGCCTTTGCATCAGTGGGTCTAAAAGAGCTGCAACCGTGTTTTCCAATCTTTTCCGAAAATCAACCTAAGTTGGTAATACCCCCCATGAGGCCAATCCAACACAGGTTTGAGCAGGCGCCTGGTTATGCTCTATATCTTTAGGTTTATTCCTACGCCCTAAGGGCTTGGGCAAAAGAACATTTTGGTTATTAACAGTTTGTCCCTTTCTTCCCTTAGAGGGCGGTGCTAGACTATTCACATGATTAGTTTTAGCTCTCAGCTTTTTGACCCCATGTGACATTTGGCCTAGTCGATTTTACGGAATTATCAAGATTTTCACATGTATTAGGAGCATCAATGGTTTCAGAGTCCGAGGTGGTTAAATGCAGTCTGTTATTTTGGGATGCATTAACTTCCAAGTTCGTTTGGGCAACTGGAGCAGTAACGACAGAAATGATAGGCGCAGTTCGATTATTGGTATTTTGAGGCTCCAAGGACAGTCTCCGCTCTGTAAGTTCAATTTCATGGATGAGTGCCGACTCAGCCCTCAATAGAAAAGCATCCAAAGTCCCCACTACACCTGCCCATTTACAGACTAAGGCCTCCTCATGATACCCTCACTCAAAACAAAGCAAGGCTACAGGGAGGCGTATTAATTTAACAGTACATTAATAGTTCAGCATTCGTTTGGTCCAAATCCGTTGGTAGATGTTAATAACGTGGCCCAGCCCGGTCTCCTTCGACCTCTGATGGGCGCAGGTGGGCCTGCCCTTGGCCTGGGCTTCGCCCGCGCATGGGCCAGGAACGCCCGCGTTGCGGGTGTCCGTGCGAGTCTTTGAAACGCCGGCTGGCTCAGGAAGCTGACGCGGCTCCTGCAGCGATGCGCCCTGGTCTCTGTGGTGCCTGCCTGCTCCTGTGGACCTCTGAAGTGCGGCAAAAACAAAACCAAACACTCTGGAACTACCTTGCAGCGGGAGTCCGTGCGAGCCTTTGAAGCGCCGACTGGCGCAGGAAACTGACGCGGATCCTGCCGCGATGCGCCCTGGTCTCTGTGGTCCTGCCCACTCCTGTGGACCTCATGCAAGCACTTTTGGCTACGTTCACACCCATCTCTTGTGCCAACTTATTATTCCAGTTAAATTTCGATTCCTTCATCCATTTCAGTGGCTGAGTTTAAATTCTCAGAAAACGAAAGTGTAATAACTTCCCAGGCGTTGTCTTCCAAGTTCCGCTTTGCAAGGCTCATTCAGAGTTTGGTTTCAAACCTGAGCCTTTCTTCTCTCCAAGGGAGGTCGTTGGCCAGGAAGACTCCGCCCAAGGGACTGACGCAGAAGACCCTGAGCCTTTCTTCTCTCCGAGGGAGGTCGTTGGCCAGGAAGACTCCGCCCAAGGGACTGACGCAGAAGACCCTGAGCCTTTCTTCTCTCCGAGGGAGGTCGTTGGCCAGGAAGACTCCGCCCAAGGGACTGACGCAGAAGACCCTGAGCCTTTCTTCTCTCCGAGGGAGGTCATTGGCCAGGAAGACTCCGCCCAAGGGACTGACGCAGAAGACCCTGAGCCTTTCTTCTCTCCGAGGGAGGTCATTGGCCAGGAAGACTCCACCCAAGGGACTGACGCAGAAGATATTGTAGCTCTCCTGCCTCTCCACGATATCTTCATGTATGTTTTGACTCGCCTTTAGATGATCGCCTCCCTCTGTTCCACGGTATTCTGAGCTCAGTTAATTGCCCAATTGCACTGCCTACCCTCTCGCAGAAACAAGACACGCCCTCTTTCTGAAAGTTGGGTGATGTTAAGAGTAAGGGAGGGAAGTACTACGGCTTCATGTGTCGACAGAGAGTGACCAGGTGCCTAAACGTTACAATAACACAAGGTTAACACCTTACACAGCTCACTAACTACATATCTACTAACTACCATCTAACTATTATCTACTAATAAGCCTATAAAGCAGATCTTAGTTTTCTGGATCCCAGATCTGGTCTCTCTCGATCCGACTATGAGCTAAATCTAAAATGTGTTCTAGACTATTGGTATGGTAATGGTAATTGTTTCATATTAGCATTCAAGTTGCTAATGGACAACCACCTGTTAAGTGCTACTGAGACAGGGCTTTTACCCCAGTTAATGCATACTTTGTTGTTGCTGAGAATGCATATTTTGTCGTGCAAACCACCACCTTTAATTTTCTGTGGTACCTAATCGGCTCAGCCTTAAGGCTTGAACATAGATCGATCTCACTATAATCTCATCACCTTGATCGTACTACAAAGTGTTCAAATGTACAAAATGTACTACATGACTATAACATTATACTAAATATATTGTTTCTGGTACACGCTGGCACACACCAATGGGTTTACACACAAACACCTCAAAAGCTGTTTATTATGACAAGCAAACCACCTCACTTACTACACTATGGTACTGGGATTGCCAGCCCTCCATCGAAACCGACGTTAGCACATCAACCACCTATTTCTTAACACATATACATCTCACCTGGACACAGTTGTAGACATCTAGTACACTTCTTAAACTATCATAGGGCCCAGCAACACAGGATCTCTGGAACCACCTGACCCGTACCCTAGGGTGGTGCTGCTGGGATTCATAGTGGGCTAGGCAGAGAGAAGAACACAAAGAACCTTGGCAGTAGTGGGAATTATGGTGCCTAAGAGGGACATTGTGGGGGGAAATATGTATATCCATATATAGGCACTACAAAGTTTAATTACTTAGATATAGTTCAAACCCGAACTATCTCACCTCTCACTGACCGGAGCTGCAGACGCTTCCAAATCTGACCTTGCCAGGACAAGCTTCAACAGCTAGTCACAACCAACTTTGAGTTCACTTTGCTTGTCATTTCGAGCATGTTAGTTTGCTAGTTTGCTTATCAGGTTGTTCATTTTTGCTTACACTGCATGCCTGTATTATAATTGGCACGCTGTATAATTGGCATGGTGCCAATCTTACATTTCTCTGTTGACCATGTTCGGCAAGGTGTCCAGTTCTGCTGAAGTTGCATTACTAATTGTATATATGGCCCAAAAACTAGACTGAGATCACCATTGTGTGCACTGACTTATTCCTTGCATGCCAGCAAGCATGTGTGGATACCAACAAATACATTTCATTTTGTTCCTGAGCAAACTGACGTATTGTGTGTTTCTTTCATTGCTCATGGGAGGTTGCAAAAGTATTTCCCCAACAGCCATCACCAGATTTTGTTGCAGTGCAAACCCACCCCCAATTGAAGACTGGTACCTTGGCATGGACTACTGTGTGGCAGCTGAGAAATTATTTAAAAATGAAGGAGTTGCGCGGAAAGCACCACTAGGTATTGAGTCAGTGCCTATCTATGCAACATATGTAGCTGCTGGTCTGATGGCCCCATCCATCATTTGAACACATGCACATGATATCATTTTTACAGATGTGGTATCAGGCTATGGGATGGGACATACTCAGAGATTGTTGTGTGTTTGTTATCTTATGTATAAAATAATAAAAACAGATGTGTCAAAAACCATTGGAAAATCAAGATCAAATGTGATGATGGTGTCAGCTATCTCCAATCTATGCATAACAGCAGGCTGGTAGTTTTTCGCATGAAGAACAGTACAGAGTCAACTATTTTAGAGAAATGAGTAGCAAACCGTTGAACATGGATCTTGCTAAGGTTATAAAGTTGTGTTTTCTTAACTAGGAGAGGGGGATAATCTGGTCTGTGTGCCAAGAACTTGGAAGTCGACTAAGAGGAAGTGGTCTCTTCCTGAACAAAGCTGGTAAGGGAATTTGAGTGGCTGTAGCTGTGGAGGAGCTTGTTAAATTGAATCGCAGAAAAGGAGGACCTGGGACTAGCAGGACATGGCAAACGGTTGTTTTTGTAGTGTCCCCTGCTTGAGAAAGATCTTGAAGAAGAGCTTGCCTCCTGTTCTGAAGTCTCAGGGACACAAAAACTTCACCGCAAGCTCCCCTGAACTTCCTTGCTAGAAGTTCTGATCTGCCAAGTAGTGCATGTAGCTGTTCTGGGCCTCTGGAGGTGGTTCTGGCTGTTGGGACCTGTAAAAGCAACGCAACAACCAGAAGCGTGACGCATCTGCACCTGTTTCCGACGCATCGCTGAAGAACTCGTCGCAGCGCCTGCCCACGGTTCGAGAAATCACTGCTCGCTGCATCAAGTGCACCGATCACCGAAGTCCGAGATCACTGCACCGATTCTGAAGCAAGCCATGCTGTGCGGCTGCAAAAACCCACGCATCATCCCGGATTGTTGCATCACATCGAGGCGCCAGGTCTGTCGCATCGCTGCAGGACGCAGTAATAAACCGACGCACCAGCTCTACATGCAGTAAGAAACCGACGCATCACCTCCTCTCTGGTAAGGAACCAACGCATCACCTCCTCTGCGCAGCAGTAAGGAACCGAAGCATCACCTCCCCTGGAGCAAATAACTAATGCATCATCTTCCCTGAGTGTGAGGAACCAACGCATCACCTTCCCTGAGGCCCTTTTTGTTTGTGTGCACGACGCATACAAGGTACTTTGTGTGAAAAGTGTTGCATCTGCAATTTGCTTTGAACTGAACTATTTCTACCATTTAAAAGTCATATTTTTATTGGAATCATCCCAAGCCTCAGCAGAAAGTGCAAGCTCCGCCAGACAGCTTGAGTTGCTCCGTGAGCAGATCTGTTAGATCTCTCTAGAATCAGCTAAAATGTTATGGCATTCCTCGGTGGCGGCTGTATATGGCTGGGGTGATAAAAACGGGAAGCTACTCCATGCTCTGATTTCATATCCCACAGCCAATCGCATAATCCCTGAGGTCTGCGATGCGGCCGGCACTCATTTTGCCTCACATGCCCAAGCCTTTGCAGGCTATTATGCCCAACTTTATAGTGTCCGGCCTCTCGAGGCCTCCCTGGCCGACCTGATGACAGAGGCTGCAACTCAGTTACCCAGTCTTACCCGGGCCGTCTCGGATACTGTGGATCTCCCCCTTACCCCGGAGGAGATACACGGGGCCATTTCACTCTTGCACTCCGTTAAGATGCCAGGGCCAGACAGATACCCCCAGTAATACTATGCGGTCTATCGCGACTTGCTAGTTCTTCACTTGGTCGATCTGTTCCAACATGTGGTGGAAACGGGGTCCTTACCCCCAGAGACCGACGTGGCCACTATTGTGGTTATTCCTAAGACACAACCGCCCTCCCTCTCCTGCGCAGACTACCGCCCCATTTCCCTCATCAATACCGAGGTGAAAATCTTTGCTCCCTGGCCTCCCTCCCAAAGGTGGGCAGGGTCTCCAGCAGAAGAGTGGGGGGCACATGGGTAAACAGAAGGAGTTCCAGAAAGGACCCCAAATTAATTCCCAAGGGAACCAAGCGAAAGGTTCCCAGCCTCCAGTCGGATGTCCAAGAGGGGTGGGGGTCCGCAGAGATGACCCTGGTCTCTTTAGGAGACAGTGAGATGGTCCCAAGAGCTCATCTGCCTGATAACACTAAAAAGTACAGGCAGTGGGTGACCATCAATGGCCATTGTGTGGAAGCTCTGAAAGACACTGGAGCCAGTGTAACAGCTGTCAGTTGTCGGCTGGCGCCTAAGGAGCAGGTGGTCCCCAACACATTCTACCCAGTAGTTGCAGCTGACAACTCTGAGTGCCTCTGCAAAGTGGCACAGGTTTGCTTTGGAGGGGGGGGGGGGTCTTAGGTATCTTGAGAGTAGCTGTGAGGCCAGCCATGCCTGTTGCCTGTCTTATAGGCAACAATTTGGAGAGCTCCCCTTGGGAAAAGGTGGAGCGGAAGTCTCATTTGGAGTTGTTGGAGCTACCAGAGTGGGCGTGTGTGACCACTCGGTCTATGGCAGCCAGTAAAGGCAATCAAGAGGACCTGGAGCCTGAAAGAGTGGCCCGGGTGCTTGCCAGTAGTTCCCACAGTCCAGGAGGAGGCAAACCTTGAGGGGGATGACCTGGAACCTACAGGAGAAAAAGTGGCTGAACTGGGGGACCTGCCTGAGCTGACCCATTGGCAGCCGGAAGGAGGCCCCTCCAGGGAGGAATTCTGCCAGGAGCAGCAGAAATGCCCTTCTCTTGTTGGTTTGCGGCAACAGGCTGCAAACCAGGCAGCAGGTGATCAGTCTGGATTGCATTGGATTTACTGAGAGAATGTCTCCTGTATAGTGAGTCTAAGGTTGCTGAGCCTGGGTCAGCCCGTGTGTTGGTGGTACCCCAGTGCTTCAGAGCCTTCCTACTGGGTTGGACTCATGATGTGCCATTGGCAAGGCATTTGGGGAAAGACAAGACCTTTGAAATGCTTGTTACATACCTTTACTGGCCTCAAATGTGTAAGAACTCTGACACCCATTGTAGGTCTTGCGAGACTTGCCATGCAAGTGGTAAGAGTGGGAGGAAGTGCAAGGATCGTCTCCAACCTTTCCCTGTGGTCAGCACCCCTTTTGAGAGGGTGGGTATCCACATTGTGTGGCCTTTGGATCCCAAGACAGCCATGGGCAACAGGTTCATCCTGGTCTTTGTGGACCATGCCACCCCGTACCCGGAAGCCATTCCTCTCCGGACTGTGATGGCCCCCTTGTTGGGTTGTGCGTTGATGCAAATTTTCTCCCGTGTGGGGTTCCCCAGAGAGGTGGTGTCAGACTGTGATACCAACTTCATATCTAAGTATATGAAGTCCTTGTGGCAGGAGTGCATGTTACCTACAAGTTCACAACTCCTTACCACCCCCAAGGTAATGGGCGGTTTGTTTGCTTACAGAGAGGTACCGCACAGGTCCTTAGGGTTCTGTCCCTTTAAGCTCCTGTATGGCCTTCCTGTAAGAGGAACTCTAAGTCTGGTCAACGAAGGCTGGGAGAAAGCTCCCAGAAAACCTCCCCAGGATGTATATAGCTACATGCTGGCCTTCAGGAACCAGTCTAAGCGCTTCAGGCAACTTGCTAAGGTGAATCTGGAAGCCAGCCAGGAGGAGATGAAACAGTAGTATGATCAGAATGCCACTCTGTTCGAGTTTCAGCCTTGCCAGAAAGTATGGGCCATGGTCCCAGTGGAGCCTTGCGCACTCTAAGATAATTGGACTGGGCCATTTGAGGTAGTGGAGTGCAAGAGTAAAGTCACCTACCTGATGGACTTTCAGGCTCCAAGGAACCCTTGCGGGTCCTGAATGTGAACGGCCTTAAGCCCCCCTTGGAGAGGTCCGAAGTGGGTATGCTCCTGGCGACATGTGCTGGAATAGAAGAGGAGACATTTGGATTTACTGAGAGAATGTCTCCTGTATACTGAGCCTAAGGTTGCTGAGCCTGGGTCAGCCCGTGTGTTGGTGGTATCCCAGCGCTTCAGAGCCTTCCTACTGGGTTGGACTCATGATGAGCCATTGGCAAGGCATTTGGGGAAAGACAAGACCTTTGAAATGCTTGTTACATACCTTTACTGGCCTCAAATGTGTAAGAACTCTGACACCCATTGTAGGTCTTGCGAGACTTGCCATGCAAGTGGTAAGAGTGGGAGGAAGTGCAAGGATCGTCTCCAACCTTTCCCTGTGGTCAGCACCCCTTTTGAGAGGGTGGGTATCCACATTGTGTGGCCTTTGGATCCCAAGACAGCCATGGGCAACAGGTTCATCCTGGTCTTGGTGGACCATGCCACCCCGTACCCGGAAGCCATTCCTCTCCAGACTGTGATGGCCCCCTTGTTGGGTTGTGCATTGATGCACATTTTCTCCTGTGTGGGGTTCCCCAGAGAGGTGGTGTCCGACTGTGATACCAACTTCATATCTAAGTATATGAAGTCCCTGTGGCAGGAGTGCATGTTACCTACAAGTTCACAACTCCTTACCAACCCCAAGGTAATGGGCGGTTTGTTTGCTTACAGAGAGGTACCGCAGAGGTCCTTAGGGTTCTGTCCCTTTAAGCTCCTGTATGGCCTTCCTGTAAGAGGAACTCTAAGTCTGGTCAACGAAGGCTGGGAGAAAGCTCCCAGAAAACCTCCCCAGGATGTATATAGCTACATGCTGGCCTTCAGGAACCAGTCTAAGCGCTTCAGGCAACTTGCTAAGGTGAATCTGGAAGCCAGCCAGGAGGAGATGAAACAGTAGTATGATCAGAATGCCACTCTGTTCGAGTTTCAGCCTTGCCAGAAAGTATGGGT
This sequence comes from Triturus cristatus, assembly GCF_964204655.1. Taxonomy (NCBI): domain Eukaryota; kingdom Metazoa; phylum Chordata; class Amphibia; order Caudata; family Salamandridae; genus Triturus; species Triturus cristatus. Next base: position 1,345,279,436 of record NC_140589.1, read on the forward strand.
CATGGTCCCAGTGGAGCCTTGCGCACTCCAAGATAAGTGGACTGGGCCATTTGAGGTAGTGGAGTGCAAGAGTAAAGTCACCTACATGATGGACTTTCAGTCTCCAAGGAACCCTTGCGGGTCCTGAATGTGAACGGCCTTAAGCCCCCCTTGGAGAGGTCCGAAGTGGGCATGCTCCTGGCGACATGTGCTGGAATAGAAGAGGAGACTCAGCCTCTTCCTGACCTCTTGTCTGCCAAGGAACATGATGGGTCAGTGGACAGTATAACCCTCTCCCCCACCCTGACTCCTGAACAGTAGAGTGACTGCCGCCAACTGTTGGGACAGTTTGCTGTTGTGTTCTCCCTGACCCCTGGTGTCACTCAGTGGTGTGTCCATGAGGTTGACATCGGGGACAATCCTCCAGTGAAGAACAAGATTTACAGAGTGACTGACAGGGTCAAGGCTTGTATCAAGGAGGAGATCTCCAAGATGTTAGCGCTAGCGGTGGTTGAGCCCTCAAACAGCCCTTGGGCTAGCTCAGTGGTCTTGGTCCCAAAGGCTTCCGCACCTGATGCCACGCCAGAACTCCGGTTCTGAGTGGACTACCGAGGGCTTAATTCGGTCACCAGAACTGATGCACTCCCCATCCCCAGAGCTGATGAGCTCATCAATCGGTTGGGAGCTGCCAAGTACCTCAGTACGTTTGACGTAATGTCTGGATACTGGAAAATTGCCTTAACTGATGGGGCAAAGGAGAGGTGAGCATTCTCAATGCCAGAGGGGCACTACCAATTTTGGGTGATGCCCTTTGGGTTGAAGAATGCCCCTGCCACCTTTCAGAGGTTGGTCAACCAGCTGTTGGCTGGACTGGGGGATTTCAGTGCCGCCTATCTGGATGACATCACAGTGTTCAGTGCCACTTGGGAGAAACATCTGCACCACCTCTGGGAAATGTTGAAGGCTCTGCAGAGGGCAGGCCTCACAATCAAGGCAAGCGACAGATCAGGCAGGGTTCAGTGGTGTACTTGAGACATTAGGTAGGAAGCGGCTAGGTGGCGCCCCTACAGCCCAAGATTGATACCGTTCTGGCTTGGATACCCCCCAAGACCCAGACAGAGGTGAGAGCCTTTTTAGGACCCACCAGGTATTACAGGAGATTCGTCAAGGGATATAGAACCATTGTTGCCCCCTTGACAAAGCTGACTTCCAGGAAGCAGCCCAGGAAGGTGAACTGGACTGACGCCTGCCAAAAAGCTTTTGATGCCCTGAAATCTGCCATGTGTTACAGCAAACAAATGATGGACGGAATCATTCTCCCCCAGTCAAAAGATCTGGGTTAAATCCATCGTTGTTTTGCCCACTACGCCACCCCAGTTTGGACCCAGCCATATGTAAATCAGTCTTGACCCTGTGCCTCATGGGAACAGTCCAGACCGAACTGTCAGGCCAGGTCCTCCCTGGACCAGAAACAAGCATCTGGGACCGGTTTCAGGGTATGTCACCCTTCAGCCAGGCTAGCTTGAATCCAGTGGCACAGTGAGCAAGGGACCCACGTCTGAGCATACCCATCCCACATAGGGCGAAAAGCGTTACAGCAAACAAATGATGGACGGAATGCTGTCAATGCAAACATTCTCCCCCAGTCAAATTATCTGGGTTAAATCAATGGTTCTTTTGCCCACTACGCCACCCCAGTTTGTACCCAGCCATATGCAAATCAATCTTGACCCTGTGCCTCATGGGAACATTCCAGACCGAACTGCCAGGCCAGGTCCTCTCTGGACCGAAAAAACAAGCATCCTGGGGCTGATTTCAGGGTATGTCACCCTTCTTCAGCCAGGGTAGCTTGACATCGCAGTGTTCAGTGCCACTTGGGAGGAACATCTGCACCACCCCTGGGAGGTGTTGAAGGCTCTGCAGAGGGCAGGCCTCACGATCAAGGCAAGCGACAGATCAGGCAGGGTTCAGTGATGTACTTGGGACACCAGGTAGGGAGTGGCCAGGTGGCGCCCCTACAGCCCAAGATTGATACCATTCTGGCTTGGGTACCCCCCAAGACCCAGACAGAGGTGAGAGCTTTTTTAGGACCCACCAGTTATTACAGGAGATTCGTCAAGGGATATGGAACCATTGTTGCCCCCTTGACATAGCTGACTTCCAGGAAGCAGCCCAGGAAGATGAACTGGACTGACGCCTGCCAAAAAGCTTTTGATGCCCTGAAATCTGCCATGTGTTCTTTTCCCCACTACGTCACCCCAGTTTGGACCCAGCCATATGGAAATCAGTCTTGACCCTGTGCCTCATGGGAACAATCCAGATCGAACTGCCAGGCCAGGTCCTCCCTGGACCGGAAACAAGCATCCTGGGACCGGTTTCAGGGTATGTCACCCTTCTTCAGCCAGGCTAGCTTGAATCCAGTGGCACAGTGAGCAAGGGACCCACGTCTGGGCATACCCATCCCACTTAGGGCGAAAAGTGTTACAGCAAACAAATGATGGACAGAATGCTGACAATAAAAACATTCTCCCCCAGTCAAAAGAACTGGGTTAAATCCATTGTTCGTTTGCTCACTACGCCACCCCAGTTTGGACCTAGACATATGCAAATCAGTCTTGACCCTGTGCTTGATTGGAACAGTCCATACCGAACTGCCAGGCCAGGTCCTCCATGGACCGCAAACAAGCATCCTGGGACCGGTTTCAGGGTATGTCACCCTTCTTCTACCAGGCTAGCTTGAATCCAGTGGCACAGTGAGCAAGGGACCCATGTCTGGGCATAACCATCCCACTTAGGACGAAAAGTGTTACAGCAAACAAATGATGGACGGAATGCTGACAATAAAAACATTCTCTCCCAGTCAAAAGAACTGGTTTAAATCCATTGTTCGTTTGTCCACTACGCCACCCCAGTTTGGACCTAGACATGTGCAAATCAGTCTTGACCCTGTGCCTCATGGGAACAGTCCAGCCCAAACTGCCAGGCCAGGTCCTCCCTGGACCGGAAACAAGCATCCTGGGACTGGTTTCAGGGTATGTCACCATTCTTCAGCCAGGCTAGCTTGACATCGCAGTGTTCAGTGCCACTTGGGAGGAACATCTGCACCACCTCTGGGACGTGTTGAAGGCTCTGCAGAGGGCAGGCCTCACGATCAAGGAAAGCGACAGATCAGGCAGGGTTTAGTGATGTACTTGGGACACCAGGTAGGGAGCGGCCAGTTGGCGCCCCTACAGCCCAAGATTGATACCATTCTGGCTTGGGTACCCCCCAAGACCCAGACAGAGGTGAGAGCCTTTTTAGGACCCACCAGGTATTACAGGAGATTCGTCAAGGGATATGGAACCATTGTTGCCGCATTGACAAAGCTGACTTCCAGGAAGCAGCCCAGGAAGATGAACTGGACCGACGCCTGCCAAAAAGCTTTTGATGCCCTGAAATCTGCCATGTGTTACAGCAAACAAATGATGGACGGAATGTTGACAATGCAAACATTCTCCCCCAGTCAAAAGATCTGGGTTAAATCCATTGTTCTTTTGCCCACTACGCCACCCCAGTTTGGACCCAGCCATATGCAAATCAGTCTTGACCCTGTACCTCATGGGAACAATCCAGATCGAACTGCCAGGCCAGGTCCTCCCTGGACCGGAAACAAGCATCCTGGGACCGGTTTCAGGGCATGTCACCCTTCTTCAGCCAGGCTAGCTTGAATCCAGTGGCACAGTGAGCAAGGGACCCACGTCTGGGCATACCCATCCCACTTAAGGCGAAAAGTGTTACAGCAAACAAATGATGGACGGAATGCTGACAATGCAAACATTCTCCCCCAGTCAAAAGATCTGGGTTAAATCCATTGTTCGTTTGCCCACTATGCCACCCCAGTTTAGACCCAGCCATATGCAAATCAGTTTTGACCCTGTGCCTCATGGGAACAGTCCAGACCGAACTGCCAGGCCAGGTCCTCCCTGGACTACAAACAAGCATCCTGGGACCGGTTTCAGGGTATGTCACCAGATAGGCTAGCTTGAATCCAGTGTCACAGAGAGCAAGGGACCCATGTCTGGGCATACCCATCCCACTTAGGGCGAAAAGTGTTACAGCAAACAAATGATGGACAGAATGCTGACAATGCAAACATTCTCCCCCAGTCAAAAGATCTGGGTTAAATCCATCATTCTTTTGCCCACTACACCACCCCAGTTTGGACCCAGCCATATGCATATCAGTCTTGACCCTGTGCCTCATGGGAACAGTCCAGACCGAACTGCCAGGCCAGGTCCTCCCTGGACCGCAAACAAGCATCCTGGGACCGGTTTCAGGGTATGTCACCAGATAGGCTAGCTTGAATCCAGTGTCACAGAGAGCAAGGGACCCATGTCTGGGCATACCCATCCCACTTAGGGCGAAAAGTGTTACAGCAAACAAATGATGGACAGAATGCTGACAATGCAAACATTCTCCCCCAGTCAAAAGATCTGGGTTAAATCCATCATTCTTTTGCCCACTACGCCACCCCAGTTTGGACCCAGCCATATGCATATCAGTCTTGACCCTGTGCCTCATTGGAACAGTCCAGACCAAACTGCCAGGCTAGGTCCTCCCTGGACCGGAAACAAACATCCTGGGACCGGTTTCAGGGTATGTCACCCTTCTTCAGCCAAGCTAGCTTGAGTCCAGTGGCACAGTGAGCAAGGGACCCACCTGGGCATACCAATCCCACTTAGGACAAAAAGTGTTACCGCAAACAAATGATGGACGGAATGCTGACAATGCAAACATGCTCCCCCAGTCAAAAGATCTAGGTTAAATCCATTGTTCTTTTGCCCACTACGCAACCCCAGTTTGGACGCGGCCATAGGAAAAACGGGATTGACCCTGTGCCTCATGGGAACAGTCCAGACCGAACTGCCAGGCCAGGTCCTCCCTGGACTGGAAACAAGCATCCTGGGACTGGTTTCAGGGTATGTCACCCTTCAGCCAGGCTAGCTTGAATCCAGTGGCATAGTGAGCAAGGGACCCACGTCTGGGCATACCCATCCCACTTAGAGCGAAAAGTGTTACAGCACACAAATGATGGATGGAATGCTGGCAATAAAAACATTCTCCCCAAGTCAAAAGATCTGGGTTAAATCCATCGTTCTTTTGCCCACTACGCCACCCCAATTTGGACCCAACCATATGCAAATCAGTCTTGACCCTGTGCCTCATGGGAACAGTCCAGACCGAACTGCCAGGCCTGGTCCTCCCTGGACCGGAAACAAGCATCCTGGGACCGGTTTCAGGGTATGTCACCCTTCTTCAGCCAGGCTAGCTTGAATCCAGTGGCACAGTAAGCAAGGGACCCATGTCTGGGCATACCCATCCCACTTAGGGCGAAAAGTGTTACAGCAAACAAATGATGGACGGAATGCTGACAATGCAAACATTCTGCCCCAGTCAAAAGATCTGGGTTCAATCCATCGTTCTTTTGCCCACTACGCCACCCCAGTTTGGACCCAGCCATATGCAAATCAATCTTGACCCTGTGCCTCATGGGAAAAGTTCAGACCGAACTGCCAGGTCAGGACCTCCCTGGAACGGAAACAAGCTTCCTGGGACCGGTTTCAGGGTATGTCACCCTTCTTCAGCCAGGCTAGCTTGAATCCAGTGGCAATCTGCCATGTGCATGGCGCCCCTGCTCAAGGCACCCAACTTCCCACAGGAATTCGTGGTGCAGACAGATGCTTCAGAGCATGGTCTGGGGGCTGTGCTCTCAGAACTAAATGAGGCGGGCCTAGACCAACCTGTAGCCTTCATTAGTAGGAGGTTACTTCCACGGGAATAGAGGTGGAGTGCAATTGAGTGTGAGGCCTTTGCTGTGGTCTGGCACTGAAGAAGCTGAGGCCCTTCTTGTTTGGGACTCACTTCCGGGTTCAGACCGACCCCTCAGAGGGTTGATGCAGATGAGGGGTGACAATCCAAAGTTGTTGAGGTGATCCATTTCCCTACAGAGGATGGACTTCACGGTGGAACACCGCCTTGGTACAGAATACACCAGTGCTGATGGTCTTTCCAGATTTTTCCACCTTAGTGATGAGAACTCCCAAGAGGATGGGTAGTTCTCCCCACATTTCAGCTGGAGGGGACACATGTTAGACCTGGCATTCTTGGTGTGGGTTTACCCTGTATTTTTGCCTTTGCCTCTTGTATTTTTGCTGTATGTTGGTCTTCATTTTGCTGGTCTAGGTGCTTTGGGCACTTTGCCACTGCTGGTCAATGCCAAAGTGCAAGTTCTCCGTTTTTTAAATTGTTGTTATGGATTGGTGATTCCATTATTGGTATATTTGATTTGCTAGTCAGTTCCTAGTACAGTGCAATATGTGTGCCCAGTGCCTGTAAATCATATGCTTCTAGTGGGCCTGCAGCACTGATTGCGCCACCCACATAAGCAGTCTGTAGATGTAGCTCAGGCCTGCCATTGCAGAGCCTGTGTGCAGTCTATTACTGCCATGTCAACCTGGCAAGTGCACCTACTTGCCAGGCCCTAACTTTCCCTTTTCTTACATGTTAGTCACCCCTAAGGTAGGCCCAAGGTACCCCTGTGGGCAGGGTGCAGTGTATGTGAAAGGTAGGACATGCCCTGATGTGTGTGGCATGTCCTGATAGTGAAATACTGCCAATTTCGTTTTTCACTTTTGTAAGGCTATCTGTTCCCATAGGATAGATTGGGGAGTTTGCTTATTCATCTTATAAGCATAAGTGCCCCTGGGAACCGGATAGGAAAATAAAGTTTAGTATGCCTAAACTCTGAATGTTAAACTGCATCTTTTAGTGAGGGTAATTTTTACATTCTGTGTTTGAAAATACCACTTTTAGAAAGTAGGTCTTTTATTGCTTAGTCATCCAGTGTGCCCCTGCTAGAATGTGTATTAACTGTCTGGCTTTGGAGTGACAGGGGCTGGGGATGTGCAGTGGATCCAGAGAGTCTGGATGAGTCAGCGCTGGCTGAATAAGCCTGGTCTGCATTTGGAGTGGTGGGAGGAGTAGCACCTGCACCTGAATAGGGCTGTACCTGCCTTTCACAATGATGGCTCCGCCCCCTGTGGTGTGTCTGAGGCCAGGGCTCACACTGACAATGGAGGTTGTTGTCCACTTACAAAGTGCCCCCCAGAACTGGTTTGGACTGGGTTCAGGGCCCTGGGCCAAGAGAGAACAAAGAGATTTACGATGTAAAATGAGTGGCCCAGACCCCAGACTTTTAGATCACTTCTGGGAAATCAAGAGGAACCTTTTCCAAGAAGAAGAGCTGGAGAAACTGAGGTGGAATAATGCCCCTATGCTGTTTACTGTCTGGGGTTGGCATGCAGTGACTACTTTCTGCCAAGGAAAGGAAAAAAGGACGTTGCTGTTTGCTGTGTCCCCTGCTTGAAGAAGATCTCCAAGGGCTTGAAGAAGAGCTTGGCTCCTGTTCTGACGTCTGAGGGACACAAAGACTTCACCTCCAGCTCCCCTGAACTTCCTTGCTGGGAGTTCTGACCTGCCAAGTGGTGCCTGTAGCTGTTCTGGGCCTCTCGAGGTTGTTCTGGCTGTTGGGAGCTGGAAAAGCAATGCAACAACAAGCGTGAAGCATCCGCACTTGTTTCCAATACCTCGCTGAAGAAATTGTCACAGCACCTGCCTGCATCAAGTGCATCGATCTCCGAAGTCTGAGATCACTGCACCGATTCTGATGCAAGCCCTGCTGTGCGACTGCAAAAACCCACATATTGTCCCGGATCGTCGCCATGTCTGTCGCATCGTTGGGGGCGCAGTAAGAAACCATCTCCTCTCCGGTAAGTAACCGATGCATCACCTCCCCTGCACAGCAGAAAAGAACCGGCGCGTCACCTCCCCCAGAGGAAGTAACAGACGCATCCCCTTCCTTGAGTGTAAGGAACCGACGCATCACCTTCCCTGCAGCCCTTTTTGTTTGTGTGCGTGACGCATCCAAGGTACTTTGTGTGCAATGTGTTGCATCTGCAATTTGCTTTGAACTGATCTATTTCTACCATTTGAAAGTCATATTTTTATCACTGAATTGTGGATTTTGTCCTTTGGTCTTGTTTGGTTTAGATAAAGATTACTTGTTTTTCTAAACTGGTGTGGTGTCCATTTGTAGTGTTTTCACTGTATTACTGTATGTGTTCACAAATGCTTTACACACTGCCTCTGAGAAAAGCCTGTATGCTTGTGCCAAGCTACCAAAAGGGTGAACAGTGGGTATTTTAAGAGTGTATCCCCCTTACCTTGACTAGAAGTAAGGGTCCCTATTTGGACAAAGGTATCTACCTGTGCCAACAACAGACCGTATTTCTAACAGCGGGGCACACCGCATGGGACGTAGGTGGGTGCCGAACACCACCCATGTCACAGCCCAGCAAGCCCCATCCAGTGGCAGGTCAGCCCATCCACTGGAGCCATGAATCTCAATCCTCCATCTTCTGGGTGGTCTCGGCTCTGGTCCAGCTGCACTCGACCCCGCAGGCCACCAAGCCACAGGATCAGCCGCAGCGCCACTCCCATGCGGAAACGTCCTTCTGTTGGGTCTCAGCTAGGTCCTGTCTGCCAGCCACAATCTGCTCAACAGTGGCACCGGCAGGCACAGGACAAATCCAACATTGTGGCAGTGTGCTCAATGGCTATCTTTGGGTCCAGGGTGATCGTCGGATAACAGGGCAGCAACGCAGAGCTTCTTCCAGTTGCGTCTGCCATCTTAGCCCAGTTGGCCACGGCCCCCTCTCCTGAATATATATATATATATTGTACTACTAAGCAAGCAGTCACAAGTGCAATTACCTTGCAGGCACCAGGGTCATGATCTGAATGGTACAGCAGGTGCAGTGGCACAGGGGCAAAAAGGTCTAGGAAACCCAATGAATACAGATTATTGTTATATTTTACCACTACCGAAACACGGAACCAGCCCTGGCCACTATCTCCCTGCTCTCTAGCGACAGTCTGCCGCCCCAGTGCTCCCTGTGGCACAGTGCCAGTGCTGCCTCCTCCACCGCGCTTTCTGACCCTCCGTCTTTCCCCTCATGGGCTTCCTCCCTCGCAGGCTTCCTGTTCTGCTGTGAAGAGTCGACATGGCACACATTACCGTGTGCCATGCCTGCAACCCACTGCCTATGGTATTGGTAAGACACCCCTCTAGCTGGGTGCACTATACCACTGGTGAGGGTACAGTTGCATGAGCACTGTACCCCTACAGTGTCTAAGTCCATTCTTAGACATTGTAAGTGCAGTAAAGCTGTAAAGAGTATATTGTCTGGTAGTTTGTCATAACAAACTCCACTGCACCATAATGGCTTTACTGAATTCTGGGAAGTTTGGTAGCAAACGTCTCAGCATAATAAAGCCACACTGATGCCAGTGTGGGATTTATTATACAATGCACTCAGAGGGCATCTTAGAGATGCCTCCTGAAAAATGACCAGCCTCTGGTTGTGTCCCTGACTGGTACATATCAGCCTGCCTCCACGAGACATGTTTCTGGAACCCTGGGGTGGGAGCCTTCGCTCCCTGTGCCCAGAAACAAAGCCTTTCCTGGGTGGTCACACCTCCCCCAGGCCAGGAAGAGCCATCTGTGGCAGGGGAGCTTCAAAGGCCTTGCGGCCTTTGTAACGCAACCCCCAACCTCTCCTGCTATCAGGAGCAGACCCCCTTCCTGTCTCTCCTACTTTTCGGTGGGAAGACAGGCGAAAATAATTAGCACTGCCCAGAAGGTGTGCCCACCTCTGCCAATCCCAACCCTCAGGTGGGGAGGCGAGGTGAAGCCCACTCTTCAGTACCTGCCATCTTGCAGATGGCAGGCACTCTCCAATCAGTAGTAGGGATTGTGCCCCCTTTCCCCCATGTGGGTTGAGCACACCAAGGGTGTAGTCACCATAAGGTCAGTAGCCCATTGGCTACTGTCCTTGGGACCCCTAAACGGCCCCCTAAATACAGTATTTAGGGGGCAGCCCTGAATCAAGAAGACAGATTCCCACAACCTACAAAGAAGAAGGACGAAAGAAGATGCCCAGCAGAGGAGACTACGGAGAAGAACTGACTTGGCCCCAGCCCCACCGACCCGTCTGCAGTTTCCAGAGATCCTGTGCCAAAAGTCACCTTGTCCTTCAGCCAGCAACCCCCAGAACCGTTGGGAGGACTGACTGCCATCAAAAAAGACCAGATCTCTTGTGAACAGCAGCTCTGTTCAAAAGAAACACCCAAGACAGACTCTGAGCCTGCTGAGGACAAAGAAACCAGACGCCTGGAACCACCACTGCACCCGACGCCTATGGGCCGAGTCAGAGTGGCCTACCGGTCCCAGCGTGGACTCCCAGCACTCCAGAGTCCGAGTCCACTGTGGGTTGACCCCTCCAGGACTCCCCGATGTCATCTGCAGCCTCTGCACAGAGATCACACCAACCGCGAGTGGTCCGATAAGGTGAAATCCGACCTCAAAAGACACCCCTACATCCAGCCGCCCTGCTCCCTGGAGAAGAGAACCTGAGGTTCAGCTACGTCCCCGAGCCCTCCAACTTACCTGCCCAGCTGTTGGTTCCTCCGGAAAGTCTTCCTGGACTAGCCTGCAGCCAAAATACAAAAACGGCAACTCCCATTGAAAACAACATGGCATCCGAGCCAAAACAGCACCCTGACCCATGCCACCCCTGTGCTGCTGTGGGTGCACCTTGAGTGCTGAATCGGATCCCCCTTTGCCCTTAGCCTAACATCAGGAGCTTTGCTCCCACAACCTTGTGGCCTGCTTGTGAGCAGCCACCAACCAGAGGCACCCTATCCCCCATTGGATAACATTGGGCCACAGCACTCTGCACCCGGCCGCCCTAGTGCCACTGAGTGTGCTTAGAGAGTGTATCCTTGACCCTGGGGGAACCCTGCTTCTAACCCCAGAATACCAACTCCAAAACCTAAGAATTTACTGATAAAACAATAACACTGTTTTCTCCCATAGGACTTCATTGACTGCTTTTCTGTTAAAAATCTTCTAAGTGTGGAGTTGGTTTGTATGAAACCCTAAGAAACTGCAAATGTACAAAAACTGACTTACTTACCTTTTCTCTAGGAAATGTCCCCATGGGATATCTAGGCATATCACACTGAGTAGAAAAAGTAACTTAAAAAGTCATCTGCAAAGTAATCTAAAAAGTAACTGAGGGGGGCGTAGCTAAGATGGCGGCGAGGTAAGACGTGTCTCGCTGCCTCTCCCATTGAACATAGCACTGGCATTCGGCCACCCATAGCCCCAGGAACACCGGGGGACGGATTCCCGACATAGCGCAACGCCTGGAGAACCCGGAGGCGCGGAGGCGGGACCCGCCGAGGCCATGGACTCTGATTTAGAGTCCGGCGCAGCAAAGCGGTCCCGCTGATCCACAGGCGGTGGCCCGGCGTGGGAGATCGCAAAGGCCTCTGGTACGGCCCCTGGAGTGGCAGCAGGTCGCATGGGCTTGCCGAGTGGCACGCGAGTAGAAAGCAGCACATACATCGCCAAACGGGCAGAGGAGACGGCCCAGGAGCAGTGAGGCCCGACGGCAGACACGGGCCTGGAGCACCACCCAGCCATCTTGCCCAACGGAGCTGATGCCGTCGCTGGCCAGGCCCTCAGGTGAGCACTAGGGGGAGTGGGCCCGGGCAGCCACCCCACTCTGGAGCTGGTGACAGTGAGACGGGTGGAGAGAGCACACACATCGAGGCTCAGCCTGCTCCTGCGGGTGGACGGAAGAGCAACCTGGGTCCAGGCATAGGCCTTTTTACATGCACAAGCGAATGGGGCGGCACAGATTCGGCCACCGCCTGAGACGGGCGTAGAAAGGCCCGAAGCCTGACTGACAGGGACCCACAGGCCAGTGCACGCCCACGAGGATATTGAGTTGGGGCCTGGGCGCTCCCCACTACGAGCACAAGTGCTGATTGGGCCCAGCAGAAAGCTAGTGACGCGACACCCAGACGATACCCCTGGAGCGCGCAATGGGCGACGGCCTGTAACTCAGCGCTGCCTAACGTCCCCGGGTGGGCGCAGACTGCAAGTGGAGCATGGATTGCCCCAGGAGGTCTTTAGCGTGGCTGCCGTTAGAGGTAGTTGCCGAGGGTAGGACCCGGCACCCTGCGGAAGCGGCCCGGCTAGGCCCAGATGCTGCCTGTGGGTGCACCGCTCGGTCCCCCGCTCGCCCCCCGGCCCGGCATACCCTCCGAAAACACAATCGCCACCCCCGCCTAAGGAGGGAACCCTTACTAGACCAGCCCAGACCACTGGGCGAGTAGACAGACATCTGAAGCATTGGCACGTCAGGAGCTGTGCCGCGGAGACCTTCGAACATAACCAGGAGCGCGGCCTCGGAGTAGGAGGCGGAAAGAGGCACCATAGCACCCAGCAGGCTGACACGCCCGCGTAACGCATGGAGGCAGCAAGGAGGGTTTGAACACGGGACAGACTGACCCCACCTGGCCTTGGAGCCACCAGCTACAGCAGGGACTCAATGCTCGCAGCGGAGTGCACCAGTGGGCACAACTGAATTAGACGAGCTAGCCGCTCCACCACCCCGGTCCCACAAAGTGCTGCAAACACCCCGGTCCAGCCCAGACCACTAGACCCCACCGGAAGGACGAGCATAGGGGTGCGGAGAAGAAGCTAGAGAGACCTCCCTGAAGTCGCCCGGACTCTCTAGGAGGCGCTCCCGGAATACCCAACACTCACGCCCGCTCTGCTGTGTCTGATCTCTGGGCACGACAGGGCTGGACTCACCTGCACTTAATCTGCATCACCAGATACAGGCTATGACCTCCACCCGGGGAAAGAAGGACAAGACATTGAATGAGCTATTTGCGCGTCACCAAGGGAGAACCCACCCCAGGGTGACTCCGCCACATCGCAGACGGATGATGCCAAGGAGGAGCCGGTAACGCGGGCCTTCCTCGAATCACTGTTCACGGCGCTTCGTGAAGATCTGCAGACGGTCAAGCGAGATCTCACCTTCGAAATTAAGGACATCTGACAAGACGTGGATGACATTGGCGAGCGGGTTGCCGCTCTAGAAGACAAGGGCAATAACAGGGACACGGAACTGTCAGCCCTACAGCAGGAGGTCATCCATATTCACGACCAGCAGGTAGACCTACAAACGCACCTCAAGAACCTTTCTCGCAGACACAACATCAGAATCAGAGGGGTGCGGACCAACGAAGAAGCCGGCGACGTATTCAACTATGCAAGAGAGCTTTATAATCACATCCTGGGCAACCCACCCAATACAGACCTTAAAATAGACAGAGCACACAGGGTAGGCCCCCCCAGGGCCGATAAAGCTCCGGATCCATGCATCCGATCACCTTCCAAGACTAGACTCCAATCCTGTACCAGGATATTGCTCCGCTCACCCTGCAGAAACTTAAGGTCTTTTGCCCTATTAAAACCCACCTACGCCAGCGCGACATCTCATATTCATGGGAACACCCGTTTCTACTTATTTTTCGACTAGCTGGCAAGCTGTATCAACTCCCTTCCCTCTCAGAAGCCTGCCAACTGCTGGGCGTCAACATTCCTGACGATGAGGATGGGGGCCACGGTCCCGGCCCCGGCACAGGAGATGCGCAGCTGAGATGGCGACAGCAGGGACGCCAGCGCCATACCAAACGACCGGACCCAGCAGAGATCACCAAGGGGCAACAGGCGGTGATGGAGGCCCTCTCGGAGGCCCTGGCGAAGATGCAAACCTTGTGAACACAGTATGGGTTATCGGTCCTCTCTCCATTTCATCTGAGGTGGGCGGCGGGGGGGCAAGGGGGACACACTCTGCCACATTATGGACCCCATGAAGACTCCCTACCGATCGTCCTTGGATGACGGACTGAACTCTGAACTCCTAATTTTTTCTCTTGAGTTTGTTATGTTTGTTTATGCTGGGTTTTATGTCATTTGGGTCCCCCGTCCACTGCTTTCCGACACACATCGATCTGGTGTTGATATATGGGCTCCACTCCACACTTGCACACTAGTCCACATGCGCGAGCCCAGCCCAGGGTCTCGCAATGCATACTGCATCCCCAGAATCCTACATGCCTCGCACTAATCTCAAAATCCTCACACTTAATGTGAGAGGACTTAATAATCCTATCAAAAGCAGGGCGATACTTTCGTATCTGGAGAGTACGGGGCAGATATCTGTCTCCTACAGGAGACACACTTGCTTGCAAAGGACTACCATCGCCTTAAGTCTCGCAACTTTCCCACACAACTCTTTTCGTCTGGCCCTACTAAGACAGCAGGGGTCGAGGTACTAGTCTCCCGGGCATTTCAAGGGAAAGTAGTGCAAAAAGTGGCAGATATCAAGAGCAGGCTACTCTCTTACCAGTTCACGATTGGGGGGCACATGTTGGTTATTGGGTTTCTGTACGCACCCAACGAGGGTCAAAACGGTTCCTTCACGATGCATTGACCCAAGCCACCGCTACAACTGAGCGCAAGATCCTCCTTGGGGGCGACCTTAACTTAGTATTTGACAACGCTCTAGATAGATCAGCTCAGCGCTTTGGCCAGGTTGGCGCGCTTTCACCAGCAGGGCTGAATTGACTGGCGGAACTAGGCCTAGTGGACCTTTGGCAGCGCCTACACCCCCATCTCAGAGAATACTCACACTACTCTAACGCCCATAAAACTTACGCAAGACTTGACTACTTGATAGGCTCTACGGCACTCCGTGACATCACGTCAATGGTCGATATCCTCGTGGCATCGCTATCGGACCATGCGCCAGTAGTGGCCACCCTGACTCTACCTCCACTTCATCTGCCAGCACGACAGTGGCGTCTCAGGGATGCCCTTCTGCAGCACGCAGATGTAGTTGACCAGATACAATGAGCGATAGATGAGTATCTATCACACAATGACAACCCCAACACCCTCCTATCCACGAGATGGGAAGCAATCAAGGCCGTGATCAGAGGCGAACTAATCGCTATCTCAACAGCTGACAACGCGGAACGCAGGGAAAAGCGACAACCTATCACAAAAAGTGAGGAAACTAGAGCAAATGCACCAACGAACAGGAGCACATCGAACCTGGCATCAACTATCGGCAACTCAGGCACAATTAGTTGCCATAGACCAAGATAGGGCGGAATACGCAGCGCTGTGTTTGCGCCATTCTTTTTATGTAGGGGGGAACATATGCGGGTGTCTACTGGCTCACAAACTGAGCGAAGCTAGACTACTACAATCCGAGATCAGGCGGGGAGTATAATCACAGAAGATGCGACTATCGCTGAGTCCTTTAGGGACTTTTATGCCCAATTATATTCCGAGCAGCGATTGACAGCTGCAGACACTGACGCTTATCTGACACAGGCACATCTTCCTACATTGACTCCAGAACAGGCAGAACAACTGGAAGGGGACATACGAGTAGAAGAGATCATAGCGGCCATAGCATGACTCAAACTAGCCAAATCCTCTGGCCAGGACGGTTACACTGCAGCCTTCTACAGGCAGTTTTGCTCCACTTTAACCCCCCTACTTACAAGGCTATATAACACCTCCGCGTCCCCGGGGGCGATCCCCAGATCTATGCTTGAGGCCACTATTGTGATTATCCCCAAGCCAGGGAAAGATAAAACCAGCTGCGGGGCATATCGCCCCATTTCTCTCCTCAACATAGATTTGAAATTATACACAGGGATATTGGTGAGTAGACTGGCTCCCCACATGCCGGGCTTAATCGATCCCAATGAGGCGGGATTTATTCCCCAAAGACGAACAAGCAACAACACCAGGAGGGTCTAAAATCTCATAGAGAAGGCATCATGAATCCCTGGGTATTACATGCTCCTTACTATCGAGGCGGAAAAGGCCTTCGACCGGGTTCATTGGCTGTACCTAGAACAGGCGTTGATCCGTGTTGGCTTGGGAGAGAAAATGAGGACACAGGTCCTGAATTGCTATCATTCCCCGACAGCATCTGTGAGGGTCAATGGACATACTTCATCCACGTTCCCTATCAGCAGTGGCACAAGACAGTGGTGCCCTCTGTCCCCCCTGCTCTTTGCACTGTACATGGAACCACTGGCTCAGAGAGTTCGGGCCCACCCGCATATCACGGGCATCCGATTTGGGGGCAACATACACACCATCAGCCTATACACGGACGATGTTCTCGTGACACTGGCGGATCCCGCTGTAGCTCTGGGAGCATTTTTGTCAGAGATGGACTCCTTCGCGAAGGCCTTCGGGTTTAAAGTCAACATAGCGAAATCAACCGCCCTTAACCTCTACCTATCACCGCACGCGTAGACATGCCTCCAAAGCCAGCACCCGATACAATGGTCTGGGGACACGGTTCCATACTTGGGAATTCACTTAGCGCCCACCTTGCAATCCACGGCGTCAGTCAACTTCACTAAACTAAATGCTCAAATCTGCTCCGACCTACAGCGGTGGAATCATTACCCTATTTCGTGGCTGGGGAGGATAGCGGCTATCAAGATGACAGTCTTGCCCAAAATCTTATACCACTTCTAGACACTTCCTCTTCGGCCGCCCACTGGCTGGCTAAATCGCGTACATTTGGAGCTCTCCCTCTTTATCTGGCAGGTTCGCAAGTCATGAATAAAGAAGCTAGTCAGCACCCTCTCACCCACTGAAGGTGGACTTGGGATTCCTGACATTCAACTCTATTACAAAGCTGCGCAGTTACGGCACCTAGTAAAGTGTAGTTGCGCGGAGTCAGAGAAGCATTGGCTATTTCAGGACCAGGCGGTAGCGGGCACATCCCTCAGGAAGATCCCCTTCCTCAAGAAGTCGCACAGACCCCTCAACCTCTAAGCTTCTCACATTACACGCACCACCTTAACAACGTGGGACCAGACTAACAGGAGACATGGGCAGACGACTTTTCCCTCTCTTCTCACTCCACTTTTCGACAACCCAGAATTTAGCCCAGGTACAGGCAAGACCTCCTTTACACATTGGTGGGCCACAGAATGCCAAGAATTGGTTCTCTTATTCGACGTGCAGGGGGTGATTCCTTTTTCCCAGCTTAGGTCTGATTATGGGCTTCCTGAGTCCAAGCGGCTCCACTACCTGCAACTTCGACATTGGGCACTTCATCCTGACAATAGGCCGCACGCACAGCGACACCTCACCCCCTACGAATGATGGCTAATCACAAGATAATCTGATAAGAAACTGATCTCATATCTTTATAAGATGCTACTCACTCGATATAAGCACACACACAATGCAAGCCGTGCGAGATGGGAGAGGGATCTAGGACGTGAACTCAGCAGTAAAGAATGGGAGGGTGTATACTACCGGGCACGGCACATAGTCAGCAACATGGGCCTTAAAGAAACACTAGTTGAGTCAATACTTCCTCAAAGAAACACTAACCAAACTAGTCACCTACTAGTAGTACACCCCAGAATGCATACACCACGCTGACCCCACGCAAAGCGCGGATTGCTGGAGGGGTTGTGGGAAAACTGGATCGTTGGTCCACTTCCTGTGGGAATGTGAGCACTTGCAACAGTACTGGTCTCAGATCCTACCCAGATTCCCTGCCTTCATCCTCCTGGGAGTACCGAACCCCCTTTCATACCCTCTCAATTCCAGAAGAGGTCACCAGATAGCGATAGCACTGGGCACGGCCACTCAAAACGTTCTACTTCACTGGAAGACCTCTCGGGTTCCCACTCACACTGGCTGGTTTCAGCGCCTTTGGCACATATTAGGGATGGAGAAGATATCCCTTACACTAGCAGGGGATGGTTTGTCATTTGGAGAGCTCTGGCAACCACTTTTGGCCATCCTAGCCCAAGAGTTTCAGGAGCTCACATGCCCCAGATATCTCCGCCTCTTAAGTCTCACCACATCCGACACTATGACTCAATAAGTTTTGCCACAACTCTTAATGCTACACTCCCAACACACTTCCCAACTTGCAGTGGATGGGGGAGATGGCAGGGGGGGTGACGGGAGGGGGGAGGGAATTGTTACCCTTAGTTATCTTAATGTTCTCTGCTTCAGTTTGCTCTAAAATGCCAAGCTACATGCTTGGGCTCTGTGTAGCCCATGAATTGACGCTTTGCGCGCGGTGCTTTGATACACTGGCTGTATAAGCAGTAAAAAAGAGTTAAACCATAAAAAGTAACTGAGAAGTAATTTCAATTGTTTTACAAACAAATGACTTACCTGTAACCAATCCAAGTGCATTAAACTGCATTCTTTGAGTGTGTGACACCATTTCTTTCCTGAGTGTGTACAATAAATACTTAACACTTCCCTCTGATAAAGCCTTACTGCTCGCTCACACTACCACAAATAGAGAGTAAGGTATTATCTACTTTTACCTCTGCCTACCTTTGGGGATCCACTGGAATCTGTGCACACTATACCTCACTTTGGTATAGTATATACAGACCAGCTTCCTACATTGGTGGCTCAGCGGTGGGGTCTACAACTTTGCATTTGCTGAACTGACTTGGTCAACACCTGATCACACAACAGAACTCCTAAACTGTGTTTAGAATTCAGAATATGTTTAATTGATACATTTTTCCAAATTACTAAAAGTCTTGTTAGGGCCTTGGGTAAGTCCCTTTAGATTTTTTTTAATAAAAACTCTCCATAGTTAGGGGTAAGAGGGTTTTGAATATTTAGAATGTCTCTTAACAAGAACTCAACTGTTAGTGAAAATATTAAAAATGCGATAGAAAACATGGTTGAGGAGCTCGACCTCACCCCTTATCTCCATTTAGCATTTATTGAGTTAAGGTCTCTATGAAAACTTAAAAACATTACCGTGGGGTCCCATCCCTCCAAACAAAAGCTCCAGGAGCTGTTGGCAAGGTATGCTAAGGACATCTGCTCTGAGCAAGGTGAAGACCTCTCAGATGGGGAAGAGGGTGGAGGGGATGAATACAACTACCAAGCCCCCTCACTTCCTAGGGAAAACAGGGCCCCTGTGCCCCTGATTCCAAGAATACAACTCACAGCACCTAGATCCCACACAGGTGGGTCATGTGCTTCTGGGCCCATTGAGGACAGCCTTAAATGAAGAGACCATGCTTTTAATGAGGCTGGTCAAAAGATTAGACCTAGAGACCAGACTCCTGGCTCTAGAAACAGAAAGAGCATAGATGGGCCTAGCACCCATCAATGGTGGCAGCAACTTAATAAATAGGGTCAGAGAGCAATCTTATGATCCCCAAATCCCCAAAGGGGTTGTCTCTAAATTTGAGGATGGTGGTGATATCACCATGTGGTTCACAGCCTTTGAGAGGGCTTGTGAAGTCAGAAAAGTGAAGAAAACACACTGGTGAGTACTCCTTTGGGTACTGTTCTCTGGTAAGTGCAGAGACAAACTTCTGACCCTTAGTGGGGCAGAAGCAGAGTCCTATGAACTCATGAAGGGCACCCTGATTGAGGGATTTAGACTCACTACTGAGGTATATAGAATTAGATTCAGGGGGCTCAGAAAACCAAAAGTCTGCCCTGGGTGGAATTTGTAGATTACTCAATGAAAACACTAGGTGGCTGGTTGACTGGAAGTAAAGTGCAAGATTATGATGGTAGGGTTAGTTTGTATGAAACTCTAAGAAACTGCAAAAGTACAAAAATTGACTTACTTACCTTTTCTCTAGGAAATGTCCCAGTGGAATATCTAGGCATATCACACTGAGTAGAAAAAGTAACTTGAAAAGTAATCTGCAAAGTAACTTGAAACGTAATCTAAAAAGTAACTGAAAAGTAGTTTTAATTGTTTTACAAACAAACAACTTACCTGTAACCAATGTAGCCTCACGGCTCGAGCAGTCGACCTTGTAGCTGGGGAACCAGGTTCGAGTCTCAGCAACAACACTCAACATCCGGTGATTCCAGGCAAATCACTTAGTCTCCCGTGACTAACAAAAATGAATGTGTCTATGCATCTGAAACAAAATTGGTGTTCATGTAAAGCGATCTAATACCCGATGTCTTGGGTCTAGTGCGCACTATATAAAACTCCATTTAAACAAATCAAACAGTATTTAACTACATTATTCTTGCAAAGTATTATTTCACTTACCTGCACCAGGCCTGGCTTGGTTCTAGAAATAAAATATACAAACAAATTAGACTGTGTTCAGTCTTTGAGTGTGTGACATCATTTCTTGCCTGAGTGAGTACAATACATGCTTAATACTACCCTCTAATAAAGCCTTACTGCTAGCCCACACTACCACAAATAGAGAGTAAGGTATTATCTACTTTTACCTCTGCTACCTTTGGGGATCCACTGGACTCTGAGGCACTATTCCTCACTTTGGTATAGTATATACAGAGCCAGCTTCCTACACATGATCACAGGATTTTGAGCCGGCGTTGAGACTCAAGCCCGTTACCCCAAGTTGGCAGCTCTTTCCTTCATATCACATCTTTAATTATAGTTATCTGCAACATGTACAAACAAGCATTGGCATAGCCAATAGGTCTCGCCTTTGGGACCTTATAAGTGTTTAGTGATGCAGCACAATATCCTTGGTGCAACAACATCAACTGTTCCATGGCTAAACACTTATAAGGTCCCAAAGGCGAGACCTATTGGCTATGCCAATGCTTGTTTTAAAGTGTTGTGTTAGTCACTTGATCGCCACTTCTTCATTATAACAGTCCCTACTTATCAGTCAGGGATTTGTAGAGCGCGGCAAATCACCCGTGACGGTCTCAAGGCGTCAGAGTTGCTAACTGCCTCGTGGTGATCTGCCATTCGAACAGCCAGGTCATGACTCCTTTCCTGAATTGCTGGAGCGGTCCTGAAGTGCAGTGGGAGGCCCTTCCAAACTGTGGCTCCCAGGTGTAAGAAGGAGCAACCCACCACTGTTGCCTCGGTGGATCCAGGGGGTGTCTGCAGGGAAGAGCGAGGCGGATCATGGGTGTCTGTTCGGTTGGTTGAAGATCATGCTTTGTTTGATGTATGCTGGCCCTTCGTTGTGCAAGGCTTTGTATGCGTGGGTCAGCATCTTGAGCCAGTGTAGCTTCTTGAGGTGGGGAGTGATGTGGGTTCATCTGGGGGCGTAGAGGATGAGCCTGGCTTCTGAGTTTTGTATTGTCTGTAGTGCCTCCTCAGGAGGCGTGCGGTGATTCCAACGTAGAGGGTGTTCCTGTAGACCAGCCTGCTGGTCCAGTCTGCTTGACCGTTCTTCTGGTGTTGACTGGGAGCCACTTGGAGATCTTGCAGAGCATGCATAGATTGTGGACAAAAGTGACGCAAACCCAGCACACAGTGTTGAGGTGGGATTTACTTTCCAAAGCAGGTCATGATTTATGTGGGAACGTTGCCCTCAGTAACGCAGTATGCCCTACCTTGCTCTACTTTGCATCAAGGGGGGCCAACCATGGGTGCTAAATGGACATTTCCTTGCAACCACCCATAGGTTTTGAGGCAAATCCTTATCTACTAACATTTATAAACTGGAATTTGAGCCAAGAAATTGTCTCCTCGTAGCAGACGTAACAGTAAAGCAACTTTACATATTTTTCAAAATTTACATGTGTTCCGCTGTACAGCACACATACAGTTGGAAAAGTCTTAAAGGACATTTTTTTGTACTGGAAGGATATCCTTCCAGTACAAAACCTATGCTTGACTGAATGCTTACACCCTTGGACTAAGGTCAAGGCGACTGGAATTGTGCAATTTTGCGACAGTTGCCTTTTTTCTATGGATTTGCCAAACGTCACATAATGCATTATCTGCTGTATTATCTGCAGATTTTAACCTATAAATATGCATTAAAGTTCTGTATGGTATATGGTCGCCAAATCAATGGGTTAGATTTGTATTAAACCAACGTTTATTAATTTTACAGGTCTTGCAAGAGTCAATACACAGCTTACGCGCCTACAACCTGATAGGCCGGCAGCAGACAATTACACATTTCAAAGAGCAGATGCATAGGCAGGAAAACCAGAGGACCCTACTGATACCCCGGGGGCAGGCCTATGTACAGATATCCACTAACAAAGGTTCCCGCCTTAAAGGCACTATATCCTGTGCAGGCCATCTGTCTGGGAGACATGTTTAGAACATTGCAACATTTGTCAAGTTAGCTCGAACTGATTGAACTTCACCAAGCTCGCCCTTGAGGGCCAATGACCCTGTGCCCTAAAGATCTCAATTATCCCAGTTGCTATACATTCCCCATAAGGGCTTAGCTGTACCCGCATTCAGTTTCTCTAGCATAGCGCACAATTCGGCCGCAACAAGCAGTGCATCCCACCATTCCATGTCAAGCCGAACAAGCGGCGCATAAGTATACCCTCTATTATACCCCATTCATATTCTGCAGCAGGTACAGCATGAGAAGGCTGGCATCGACTTGATGCTGTTCGGTATGGGCACAATAACATTCAACAGTGACTTACAGGGCATTGCGTAGTTCAGCAACCAGCAGGTAGGTCATGACACAATAACAACAGAATGGGAAGCGCTCTGTCCTCACTGCACTGTGTCCGCGCTAGAGCTATCCGCCACCGTACCTGCATCAAAAATTTAAGAAGGAGGCGACCAACCAACTGGGGGGGGTCAGAACAAGGGAAAGGAAAGGAGGGAGTACAGGGTCTAAGGCAGCAGGCTCGGCGGGGAGGAGGGAGTGTGGACTCCACTATTGCTACATGGTGGGGGCTGTAAGTCTAGATCGTCCAGAGGTGAGTTCCTCACCGCCGGGGGGATGTCCGCGAGTGGCGGGGACCGTAAACCGTCCGCGTGTCTCCAGAAACCCCCTGGCTCCATAGGACCCACTATATCATCAAAGAACTTCAGGGCCCGGAGCCGTGGCGGCTGCAGTCTAACATGCTCCAGTCGCCCCAGATGATCTACCAAAGGCTTCCAGAGCTTCCTATATTTGGTATCACGGAGTTGTAGGCGTGCCGTGAGGAACTCCATCGCCACCACATGCCACAGGCGGGTAAACCACACATTAATGGAGGGCGAGTCTGATTTCTTCCAATAGAGAGCCACCGTTTGTTTCGCAGCACCCAGCATGTGAAGGCTGAGGTGTCGGTCACGGCCCGTCATAGCTCGTAGGGTTGTCGGTCGAAGGCCCAAGAGCACCACAAGTGGATCCTCCGGCAGGGGATACCCTAACACCTTTTTATGTGACTAAGGACCTCTTTCCAAAAGGTAGTCAGGAGAGGGCAAGTCCACCAGATGTGGATGAAATCCCCCAGCGTTTGAGTGCAACGCCAGCATAGGGGGGATGTCTTAGGGAACATTCTTTGAAGTCTAGTGGGGGTGTAGTACCATTGGGTCATCTCTTTATAGGCTGATTCCTGTTGGGGAATGCTGCGCAGGATTTTGGGAATGTCGCTCCAGAGCCTTGACCATTTGGAAGGGGTAACACCTGAGCCAGAGACGTTTTGCCACCTCACCTGGTAGGGATGGGGATCCGGCCGCTGTGCGTGTTGGAGCACCTTATATATGCGGGAGATCAGCCCCTTGTAGGTGCCGAAGGTGCGCGCCAACTGCTCGAACGGAGTGTAAGGCCGCGTGGCCGCCTGTGTCAGAGAAAAGCCCTGTATCCAGTGGCGTAGTTGTATAAACTGGAATTTGTCTCTCTCTGTGAGCCCGAACTCTTGCTTGCATTGAGCAAATGTTTTGAGATGGTCCCCCGTGAATAGGTCACGTATCGTCCTGCAGCCGGTTTCCGTCCAGTTCGCGAAATGGGGAGGACGGCATGCCGGCGGGAACTGCGGATTGCGAGCGATCGGGGTGTGAGGGGACGGAACAGTGGTCAGGCCCCTACGAACTGCCACCTTGTCCCAGATTTCAAGGACCGTTTTAGTAGGGACCGCCATGTAGGCGCTACGATGACGTGCCTCCCGGGGTAGCCAAGCATGGTCCCAGAGCGGGCGGCAGGTGACTGCCCGATCCATGTGAAACCACACTTTTTCACTCTCCCACGCCCCCCATTCCAGTGTAAAGCGGAGGTGTGACGCCCAGTAGTAATCGAGGAGGTTAGGGCAGGCAAGTCCGCCCCGATCTCGAGGGAGTTTCAGGATTTTGTTAGAAAAGCGTGGTTTCTTCCCCCCCCCCATACAAATGCGATAAGTTCGCGTTGAAGCCCTTGGATTTGATGTTCCGGAATAGGTGTCAGCAAAGTTTGAAAGAGGTAGAGGATCTTCGGCAGTATAGACATTTTAACCGTGTTAAGTTGTCCAAGCCAGGAGAGGGGCAGGGCCTTCCACGCGCGTAAGTCGGTCAAGACTGAGAGTTTGTATTCCTGCCAGTTAGCCTGCGTCCAGGTATCTAGTTCTGGAGTCAGGTTAAGACCCAGGTATCGCACCGACTTGCTCGCCCACTGGTACGGAACAGACGCTTGGATCGCCGTGAGCTTCCCTTCCGGGATCGTTAAATTAAGGGCCCAGGACTTCGTGTGGTTAATTTTCAGTCCAGAGGCACGTTCATAGGTTTGAAGTAACGAGTGCACCGCTGGCAGCGAGCGTAGAGGATCAGAGAGAGAGAGGAGGAGGTCGTCCACAAATAGAGCGATCTTGTGCTCTACACCGCGAAGAGATATACCACCAATATCAGGGGACTGATGTATCATAATGGCAAGGGGTTCCACCACGAGGGCAAACAGCAAGGGCGACAAGGGGCAGCCCTGCCGAGTACCTCTACAAATGGGGAAAGATTGCGTGAGCTGGCCGTTAACTCGTACTCTGGCCACTGGTGAAATATATGGAGCCATAATACGCGCCACCATCTTGGGGCCCAAACCCACTTTCCGCAGGACCGCCCGGAGGAAATTCCAGTCCACCCGATCGAAGGCTTTTTCCACATCAAGCGATAATAAGCAGGCCGGTATCCCCCAGTGTTAGCCTTCCCCACAATATGCGCAATGCGGCGCACGTTGTCCGCGCCCTGACGTTGATGAATAAACCCCACCTGATCGGGCTCGATGAGGTTAGGTAGGTGGGCACTAAGCCGTTTAGCCAAAATGTTAGTGTATAATTTTAAGTCCGTATTTAACAAGGCAATAGGCCGGTAGGAGGAGCAAAGGGTATGATCCTTCCCGGGCTTCGGAATGAGGGCTATTTCGGCCATTGCCATGTCCGATGAGGGCCCGACCGATTCCGCAAACGAGTTGAAGAGACGCAAGAGGTACGGCTGTAATTGCGGCAGAAAGGCGCGATAAAATGACACCGGGAGCCCGTCAGGGCCAGGCGTTTTGCCGAGCAGAAGATCGTGCAGGGCACTAGCTATTTCTGCCCGGGTGATAGAGTCTTCTAGGATCTCAGATTGGCGCTCGCTCATCGGCTCCCAGTTACAAGTGTCTATGACTTCCGAAATCAGGTCCGCCGCTGGCGGATCGCTAGAATATAGAGCCGCGTAGTAGTTGCGGAACGTTTGGAGCTTTGCCGTTTCCGCAATGGCCCATGACCCGTCCGCCTTCTGTAGTTTGGCAATGTGGGCTTTAGCGCTCGCGTTCGCAAGCGACGCGCCAAGACAGCACCCACCTTATCCCCGCCCTCGTAGTAACGCTGCTTGAGCGTGAGCAGGGCGCGTTCGGCTCTGTTGGTCCTGTGCGCACGTAGCTGTCCACGAAGGACGGCTAGGCGTCTCTTGCGCAGCGCCATCGGGCGCTCCTGATCCAACTTCTCTAGCGTCTTGACTTCGCGCTCAATTTTGATCTCGTAAAGCCGGGCTTCGCGAGCCCTAGCGGCAGCTATAGCCGTGAGAGTACCCCGTATCGTGGCCTTGAAGGCGTCATTATCTTCAAAGTACGCCAGGATGGCCGCCTGGATTTCCTCCCTATCTACCGGATCGCGAAGAACGTGGTCCGGAAATCTCCAGCGGCTCAATCGCATCGGGCGGGCGGAACACTCCCGTAGAAGCAGCTCTACATGGGCGTGATCTGAAATCGAAATGTTAGAGTGGGACACCAATATGGTATCTTTGAGCAAAAAGTGCGACGCAAAGAGAAGGTCAATGCGAGAGTAGGAACGGTGCACATGGGAGTAGAAGGTGTAGTCTCGCAGCCCCGGAGAGTGATACCGGCAGGTGTCCACCAAGTTTAAGGAGGTGAGGGAGTTCTTCACCGCCGCAGACATGGCCCCCATCCCGTGGAAAGCTCCCCCACAACGACCCAGCTCCGCGTCCCACACCAAATTGAATTCTCCACCGACTATGAGGTCGGAGTCCACCGGCTCAAGGTGTTCCCTGATTATCCTGCGCAGGAAGGCATCCTGACCCTGGTTGGGGGCATATATATTACACAAAGTGAGTGGGCGGTTCCCTCTCCGGACCTCCACCCGCAAGAACCGACCCTCGGCATCCCTAATGACCTTAGTGTCTCCCTGGGGGATCCCCGCCCTGCAAAGGATAGCTACCCCCGCTGTCTTGGTGGTAGCCGAGGACCAGAATTGATGGGGAAAGCGGGGGTGCGCCATCCGCACCACATCAGATTTGAGAAGGTGAGTATCTTGGAGAAAAATGACATCAGGGCTCTGCAGAAGCAGATAACGCCATATTTCGCGTCTCTTGTTGGGCGAATTGAGCCCTTTCACGTTGAGGGAGACAATCTTCCAAGAAGGCGTGGTAGTCATTGTCACAGGACCACTAGCGGGGCATCTCCCACGCGGCCGTTCCCCCTGTTCACAAGTCCCCCCCGCCAAGAGGATACTGGGGGAAGGGAAAGGGAGGGAGAGGGATAGAGGCAAGAAAAACAACCAGAACATTTGATCGGCCAACAGGGCCAGCAAAGCCTATTCCAGTCTAGGGAGTAGCCAGGCACCACGGCACAGGCTGTCACGGAGATGTCACTCTCCCAGAAATAGGAGTGGGGGTTTGTCATCGCCGCTCTGCGAATCCACGTCGTCCAGGGTCTGCTCTGGACCACCGCCTCAGCAGTATAGGTGTCGCGCCGAGGAGAAGGCAAAGGTGCGCCCCCGTGGAGGGCGTCGAGGGCGCCGAAGGGAGAATAAATCAAAGTGACCGCCGGCTGACCATGCCAGCTACCAACCCATCCCCAAAGCTGTCCTCAGGGAGGGCGTTCCGCCTTGGGAGTGTCTATTTGGGGGCGGACGCCTGTGAAACAGACGGCAACGGGCCACCCTCCAGGGATTTTATGTGTCCTATGATGTCTTGCTTGTCTCGTGAGGACCTGCTGCCGTCCGGCGAGGAGGGATGTCTAGGGCGGCGCACCGTGGACCACTGCGGTTTCAGCGGAACTCTGAGGTTGGCAGGGCGCCTCGGGGGGCTGGCCGGCGGGGCATCCGGGAGCTGAAGCAGCTGAGCCGCCTCTCGGTAGGATCGCAGCACACGACGCTTGGATTCCCACTGAAACATGAGGGCAAAGGGATGGGCCCATTGATACCGAATGTTGAGTTCCCTCAGCTTGTCTGTAATGGGTCGGAAGTCCCTCCGGCGCCGGAGTGTCGTGGGGGCCAGGTCTTGAAACAGCTGAATGGGCTTACCCCCACATAAGATTTCGGGTTTATCTCTAGCCGCTTTAAGGATGGCTTCTTTCTCGACAAAGAAATGGACCCGTGTCAGAATGCCAGGAATTAGTCCCGGCCTCCCAGTCGGTCCTGAGACCCTATGTGCACGGTCCAGGGTGGGCGGCGACGTATCATCATCTCCTCGGATGTCATGGAGGAGGTCCGCTACGAATGACATTATATCTGTACCTTCCGCTCCAGTTGGAACCCCCCGGATGCGGATGTTGTTCCGGCGCCCCCTATTTTCCAAATCCTCCTGTTTAATCTGAAGCTCCACATGTTGCTCCTCCAAAGTGGCAAGCCGCTGCCATAAATGTTCTTGGTCCTCTGTACGGGCATCCAAGGTCCTCTCCAAGTCGTCGACGCGGCCTCCCAGCTCCCCCACATCTCTCCGCAGCTCCTTAACGCACGCCTGGACTTCCGTGCGAAGTGACCGGATTTCTGACTTCAGCTCCTGCATGAACGACGCCATGAAGGATTGCGTGACTGGTGCCGCAGAGGCCCCAGCTTCGGACGACCCAGCGCCAGTCGGTGCCGCGCTCGGTTTGCGCCACATGTCCTTGACTGAAGCGTCCTTGGGGGCCGCCGTCGGCTCTTTCCCCGGTTTCGTGCGGGTCATGCTGCAAGAGTGCCGGATATCAGTTTCTCAGTGGGAAGGAGCGATGTCTCTAGCCTCGGCAATCTCCCACACAGTGTAGCACTCGGGCATTCCAGCCACGCTGCCCGGGAGCAGCAATGTGGACCCAATCGACTTAGCAGGGACCAAGGGCGCCGCATTCCAGAGCACCCCTCAGAACCAACGCTGTAAAGACGCGGCAGACCTCGGCACCAGGAGAGGGGGAGTGGCCAGATCCCAATCCACAGCGCCGCGCAGGGCCTGCAAGTCGGATTATGCGCGGCAGGGTACCCAACGTCTCTCAAGGCAGTTCCGCCACTGGTTGTCCACTATAGCTCAGGCATGGCCCAGACGAGGGTCCGCCAATTAAGGCTTTCAAGGGGCACACCAGACCCGCTCCCCACGGCTGGTGGAGCTCTCGTGCCGTGTGGTGTCAAGTCTCTCTCCCTGCTCCGAAAGGCCTGCTCGTCCCCCCTCCGCTCCAAGCAGATCGAGGCCTCAGTGCCCCAGGGCTAGGCACCCTCCCGAGAGCCCCTACCGGGCTTCACGTCAGGCCGCCAATACGGCATTGCCGCTGCTGTGCGGGGGCCCCAAGCAGCCCCCAGAGGTGGCCCCCGCACTGGAGATGACCGTCGCGCAGGTCTCAGCAGATCCCCAGGGCGAGGCGCAACAGGTGCCCCCCACTGCACCAGAACTCGCTCACCGCCGCTCGGCTCAGGGGTGCAAGCAGGAGGGGCGTAGGCCAGCTCTCATCGCCCGCATAGATTGGGGGGCATGTAGTCAGCGGGCAACAATCCACCGGGGCCCGGGCATTCCAGGGGCGATGTTCTCCCCCCGCTGCTGCCCCCGCCAAGCCGCCTCGCGGTCCGCTCCCTCCTCCAGGCCGCACTCGTCTCAGCTCGTAAAATGGCGGTGGGTGCTCTTCCCAGTCCCTGCGGCCGATCGCACCAGCCAGGCGACACCCTCGGCAGGCCACCGCTCCCGTCCCTCCACCTCGGGCCGTTTCCGCTACCCATCACCGCCTCCAGCTGCTACCGGGTCACGCCACCTCCTCAGCCCGCAGCAAGCTCCCAGCACACCCGGGAAGTCCCGGCCTACCAGGTCCAGGCGCCGAAGACTGTAGCCGCCGCTCGGTTCCCGGGCTCTCAATTCCTCTGGTCCTGCATTCCGGGGTCCGCCACCGCCGGGACCTCCCAGGCAGATTCTCTCCGGCAGCCAACAGAGCGATGTTTCCTCAGCCCGGGGGCCGCCAAGCACAGGGCGCGCAGGTCGGAGAAGAAGAAAATGGCGGACAGCGTGGCCTGCTCCCAACACTCCGCCTGTATGGCGCCGTCCGAGCTCCGCGGCTATCGCTGACGCCCTCTTCCGATGCCCCCAGTGTTCCGTCCTCCAGGGGCTGCTGTCCAGGGCCAGGGTCCGCCGGTACACCGCTGTTTGAGGCGTTTGATCGCAGCGGCGGCCCGGAGCGGCAGCGACCCACGTCTTACTCCATTGCTGGCGAGACCACGCCCTGGGTTAGATTTTTAAATGTCACTTGAAGCACTCCATCCTAAGCAGCTTACTCCAGGACACCTTGAGTAGTCCCAGCCTGGATCATGTGCACTAAGTGCATTATAATACAAAAATAACAAATCTTTGTAGCAATTTTGAACAATCGTAATTAATAACCACATGGAATTTAATTTGTGTGGAGCAAAAGTCATTTAAATTCGTTGTTACATCAATTTTGGTCAACTAAGTGAAATGTATTGCCCAGGAAAACATACCAATATGAATTAAAAACTGTGCAGGTAACAGAACCCAAACTAAATCAGTTTAGCTTTCTGTGGGAAACTCTCTATTGAACCATGTGTTTCCACCTTATACAACACCTCATACTTTCCAGATCATCATGTTCAGTGTCATTTATAAATAACAAAAGGAAAATGTGATGCCTTTCTGAATCACCATTAGCTCACAGTCATAGGCAAAATAATATTATCCAAACCCAGCAAAGATTGACTTTGGAATCCTTGCTTCTTCTTCTATGTGGTGTACGGTATGGTTGGTAGATAACAGTATTTTCAGTGATATGACCAATGAAGGCCCTGATTTTATATGAAAAACAGAGCTTTGGACTATACCATTTCCCACCGATAGGCAGTATTTCTCTCCATGTGTTCCCATACCTGGCATGTCATGCAGTTTGGTGCTTACTTTCCCTCCCTGTTAAAGAACAGTAGATGTTTCAGAACCCAGGCTAATGTGCTGCACAGCTAAATACATATAATAATAATAATCCACATTTGTTAAGCGCGAACAATCACCCTTAAGGGTCTGTAGGCGCTGGGGGCCCTCTGGAAGATTAAGCAAGCTGTTGCCCAGAGTCACATGGTGCTGGGCTAATCTGCTGCTGGCGATCGAACCGTGATCCGCAGATTCCGGAGTCAGTCGCCCTGGCCGCGGCGCCACACCTCTTCCCTTATAAAGTCCCAAAGGCCAGACTGATGCATTGCAAATGGTTGTTATGTGCTAAGTTTAGCAAACTCCGAGCTAATAATTTGCTCGTTGTATCAAGTAATCGTCCGATATTGATTACTTTAGTGTAGAGGTCTACATTCTTTTGTGGGCAATAAGAAACGTTTGTAGATCAGATGAAATAGTACCATAATGTACCTTGTTGGCATACATTTTTGGATGTAATGACTGCAGCCTGTAGTAGTACAACAGCAGTGAATTTCATATTATTAGTGATAGGTTAACTGACATGGCTGGATTTCAGGAGCAATGTATAGAAAGGTTCTTTCCAGCGCACATTTGATAATGAATGGCAGATTGTGAATTTAAAAGCACATTGGCTGAAAGAGAATACCAAGAAAATGTTGACAGGTTAGATATATACACTTCAAGGATTCTTTAGAAACACCTAATGACAAATGGTGCACTTTGCATCACATTAAGCTAGAAATATTGGTGAAAACTTGATAGGATTTAAAAAGCACCACAAAGGGGTTGCTATATATTTCCTGAACGAAATTTGGTAGTGGTGAATTTTGCACTTTAAAACACATACATTGGTCAACACTTATAAAGAGGTAGAGACCGTTGTAGGAGAGTGGGATCTGCTTCACATGGGTACCCCCACTTTTAGCTGGTGTTCCACTGTTTTTCGACCTTAGTCTGGCTGTGGCCCTGCTAATCAGGACCACAGCCTAGCTGCTTTCTCTCTAAAATGGTTTGCATGTACATTAGGTACATATCTAATTGGATTCTGGAGTTCCTTATAAGCCCCTATTATATGGTATACTGTGTACCTAGGGTATAGGTACCTCAGAGGCCTACCAGGGGCTGAAGCATGTATTATGCCACCCCTGGGAAGCACTCCAAAATGGCACCACAGGTCTGCTACTGCAGCCTGGGTAAGGGTGTGCTTGCACCCATTGCAGTGGTATAAGCTACCTATATCACTACCATTGCACACACATATAAAACCTATGTCACTCCTATGGCATGCCTTAACAATCCTGAAGGCAGAGTGCTTGGTTTTTATGTGAGAGGGTTCACCTGCATGAGCAGAGCCCCTCTGCAGCGTTCGGAGTATCTCCTCTGATGCTTTTTGTGATGCAGCCTGACCATATACTTTTAAGTGCATTATAACCTCGCGGTAAATGCTAACTTTGGGATGGCTGCGCGGAAACATGTCATGTTTGGTGTCAAACGCTTTGGAATACTACACCCCCCCCGCCAGTTCTGGTGGCGGGGGTAGCATTCCACCCTTCTAGAGGGAGAGACATGTTCACACTGGTCTAACCCGGTAGGACTTTCCTGAGCTCTGGCATCACAAAATGGATGCCTCTGCCACAGACACGGGTCTGGTCTCCTGCTGCTGACCGAAATTCCAGCAGGGGAGGCCTGGACAAGGGAGGTGTAACCACCTCTCCAGACAGGCAGATGTGTATTGGGGCTGGCCGGGAGCACTCTCTGGTGCTTTGAAGTCCTGCACTGGGGCACATTTGATGTCTCTGTGCATAGCCCTTTTCACACCGGTTGCAGGGGCTACCTGCCCCTGCTCTGGCGCGAAACTGGACAAAGGAAATGGGTGTAACCACCCCTCTTTCCAAACCCTCCCATAGGTGGGTCCCTAGAGTATGTCCGACCCCCAAACTTGGTATAAGTATGGGAACCCAGTCCTTGAGACTTTAGATTACCCTGGACGAAACTCCTCAATATATATCCTGGACCTCCGACTTTCTATTTCGACTAGAAGATGAAAGAAATCTCCCTTGGGGTCAGAGTGACGCCCCTGCTTGGTAGGCACCAAAGAAGCAACTGTCCTGTCTGCAATTCCGAAGCTTCCGTTGGACGCCGAAGTCTCTGCATCACCAGAGGTGGATTTCCTGACTTCCCCGAGGCTACCCTGAGTCCACAGCAAAGCTGAGGCCTGTGACTATCGTGGGTGACGAGGAACCGTGACCCCTGGACACCGCGTACTATTGCTGGTACATCGACTTCTTGTAATTTTCTGAAGTTCTGCTTTGGGCTCCTAGTAGCCCCAGCCTTGAGCACAGACTGCACTGAAGATCTCTGGCCTCCACTCCACGTGTGACCCGGGGGCCAGGTTCCACTGCGACTACTCGAGGCTCCTTCGCGATCGCTATCCCGTTGGCTAGTGGGTCCCCACAAAGGCAACTCCTCTTCTGCTTGGGCTTTCCTGGTTGCTCCAGACATGCCCTGACTTACCCTCGCTGGGTGAGTCCCTCAGACCTTGCTGGTCTGCACCAACGTCCTTCTTCTCTTTCCACGAGACTTGCCGTTGCCAAGGCTTGTTGGGTCCAATCTGGTCGCCGACACCGCAGCACTTGACAAACTTTGTGGGACAGCTCAAATCCGGCTCATGGACTTCGTCAACGCCTCCTGGACCTCGTGGCTGAAGAGTCAAGACACCTGTCAACTCACCTGAAGCACCCGACATCTGTGGGCATTGGTCCATCCTGCCCTCTGTCACTGGCTAGTGACCCAGACTCTGTCCCCTCTGCTTTCAGATTCCTTCCATCCTAGATCCAGGCTTGGATCTCTTCGGACACTTCTCCT
The DNA here is from genome assembly GCF_964204655.1 of Triturus cristatus. Lineage (NCBI taxonomy): Eukaryota > Metazoa > Chordata > Amphibia > Caudata > Salamandridae > Triturus > Triturus cristatus. The sequence goes on from NC_140589.1 coordinate 1,345,312,597, forward strand.
CTTCACGGCAGCAGGAGTTCTTTGCAGTCTTCCATTGCAATCGACGACGCGACCCGACACCAAAAGACACCTATGCACCCGGCTTCCCTGGGTGAGGTAACTCGAGTACTCCGGTGCTCCCTTGGGTGCTAGCCCTAGAACTTCTTAAGTCCAAAAGGGTTTGGTCCTGACTCGATTCTAAGTGTCTCTAATCTTTAAATTTCCAACCGCGACATTGCCCATAGAAGCTGACGGGAACCCGCGGTTGTGTTTACACACTGCACACAGTCCCCCGTGGGTCCCCTGTGTCACTACCTTGGGTGGTTCCTTGGGGTCCCAGCTATTCTACAGGCTCTAGGTCTTGTGTCTAGTTCAGTTGTGGTTCTTATACCACTTTATTGGTATGTGGTTTGGTACACCCCTAGGGCCCAAACGTGTATTTGTGCTATTACTGTTGATTGCTAAATTGTAACTTAAGTACTTCGAACTCCAGTCTCATAAAGAGACTAGAGGGGTGTGTTTTAACCTAAATATATATATTTTAAATATATACCTGGTGTTGTTGCCTTTTCATTTGATCATTCAAGAGATTATAGACTGGTAAAACAAGCTGCTTTACATTCCTTCAAGACTTAGCCTGAAGGCTGCTCTCCATAGCTACCACTAGGATAGCTTTCAATAAAGGTTGTCTTTAACCAATTCACCATAAGGGGTTGTTTGGACTGATACAAGGTGCCCACTAGAACTAGTGAACAGCATATATCAGGCCACCTTCTCACAACCGTTTTACTGTTTTTTTTCTCCGGTTCTCTTCAGTGAAATCTTAGGGTAAATTTAGAACTTTATGTTTACGCGATGCCAGTAGCTTTGGTCAAAAGAGGGTAGAATTTAAAGATTACTTTACAGGCATGTGGGGGTTGCGTCTTTACTCCAGGAAATCTTTGGGACCTTTAGTGACTAACGGTGTATTTTAAATATTATTAGGACAATAGCATTGTTTAAAACGAGAAAAGCACTTACAGGGTTTCTTAGCACACTTTGCAATTTTCCATAATGCTTCATTTAGCACATTATTCAATTCTGAACAGCACCAGTTAGCTCAGTGCATGATTTTTACCTGTCTCTGGTTAGCTGGGCTAATGCTTGCTGGGCAGCTGGAGATGGACTGTTAGTTTCTGTGTTGGTGGAGTCTCGGGCATCATTTTCTGCTGGGAGAGTCGTGGTGGGCTGGTTCTTTCTGTTGCACTATACCTGCTAACCATGTGTAATTATCTTCCCACCCTAAAGGCAGCGATAGGCAATGGGCGGCGTTAGGACGAATGACAGGAAGTGCAAAAGCAGGTGAGATCCTATTTCTTTTGCTTAACTCTCTGAATGCACGGCTCTCCTGCGATCGAATCTGAGATTGAGTTTGTTGTGAGATAACTGTTGTAAATGTTCGACTCAGATGCACTTCATTTCCAAACCCCTGTTCTGTAGAAGTGTCCTTCCAAGCAGCCGAGTATAGGCACTTGTACTCAGTGATTAATTTGAGCTGATGGGTGCATATGGGGCCCACCGACATTCTTTTTTGTGAAGTGGGGCTCATTTTTAATCATCAGACTTTGACCTAGAACAAGAAAGGAAAAAGCAGCAGAAGGTGAAAGGAGGAGGAAGAAAAAAACGGAAAACACTGACAAAGTGAGAAAGCAGGGGTGAAAAGAATCTGCAAGCGTGAGATAGAGACAGGGAGAATATGTTGCTGGAAGAAACAAGTTGGGAGAAATTAAATCTTTCTACAAAAAAAACTCTCGCTCTTAAATAGAGAGTGGGAAATATCCTAGCTACACTCACTGTCTATGTCCTCTATGAGGCTCGCGGTCCCTGGCATTTAGTTCATAGTGGGGCGCTGCGCACGAGAGGGTCTCTGTCACAGAGGGACCCACGGCAGCTCTCAGAGTACTATATCAAACTGTCGGCTTCCACTGCGTCCGGAAACAGCGCCATCTTCCATCAACCATACTTCCGGTCTAATGCACCCAGTCCATCACCGAAGTAGAAAGGATACAATGTGACGAGAATAGAAACAAGCTGCATACGCGAAGCGGCATTTTCGTTGCTATGACAACGAACGCTTTGCAAGATGGCGTCGGACTGTCCACAGTCCGTACGGACATGCGTATGCTGTTTGCTTTGGACAAATGGCGAGGGCAGACAGCTTTGTCCATGAAGACTCGTGCATGTAAGCCTTCTGGAGAATTGATTGCAAAAGGCATTCGCATAACGAGTGCGGGCGGCACATGCGCTGCTTTCGCCAGGCGAGACCTAAAAACATTAACAAAGTCAATAGATATTGGCTGTGCCAATGCTTTTTCTTTATTATTACATATAATACGCTCTTGAAACACATAACTTCAGGATGTGCACTGTATGAAAACTTCTCCAACATCTGATTTTACTAAATTGTCCATATAGAATAACAACCCAGGCTATCCAGAGGCTGCACATAACTGACTTGTTTCTTAGTACACTATTGGCATTTTCAGGGTGAGTGGACACAGAACATTTCACAATTCATGTTTGAAAACTCTTCCTTAAAAAATACGTGCGCTGATTTAGTCTGATGTACCACTACCAATATGATAAAACAGTTCTACCTGTGAATAAAAAACATTTTTGGAAGTGCAGCATAGCTAGAAGTAATTTTTTAAAAAATGCTGTAACACAATCTAAAGCTTCTGTTTTTTTACTTTCAGCCACTTGCAGCATGGCTACAAACATTGCAAAGCCATAGATCTCGACGAGGCATGACCTGTTGGCTTTGCCAATGCTTTTTGACTTCAGTGCTCGAGAGTATTTCAGATGGTAAGGTCGTGTCTTGCATTCTAACGCTAGGGGGAGCAACTGACCGGAAAAAGAAGGTTGTTGCTGCAAGAAAGGCTGTACAAGAAATCTAAGCACCGTAGCATAGCTCCGGAAAAAGAATTACAACATTGTAATTGTAAATGCTGACTTCAGAGCCAAAAATAGCACCTTATTAAATACTGTTTCCCCCCTGGCTACGAGACAGAAAAATAGACCCGGGCTTTAAAACAAAAGCGGTTTATATTCGTAAAACACGACAGCTTTATAAGCGCGGGAAACTGGGAGGAGGGGGAGGGAGGAGGGTGCAGAGAATTGATGGACGTGGGTGCCTATTGGAGCAATTGAAAGAATATGTGGTCAGTCACAAAACAAGCATTGGCACGGCCAAAAGGTCTGATGTTTGCGAGCTGGTGGAATGGTTATTGTCTGTTATTTTTTATTGTAAGCGTGTTCCAAAAAAAGAGGGCCTTGCCCATAGAGGAGACCAGTTTCGGTGTCCGCTCAACTTCCTGTGATTCTGGGCAAATCACCTAATCTTCCCGCGCCGTTTTTTTTTTAATGTAACCGGTGCTCATTCAAAGCGCTCTAATATCTCCGGGTCGAGTTCTCTTCACGCTATAGAAAAAGGCAAAAATAATAATAATAAATAAATGTGGCCTCCATATGCTCGTGATCTGAATTTAAATACTAAAGGAACCATTTTAATAGTGTTGATCTATTTTTAAGTGCACAGGGTCAATACGAGTGCCCAGAAACTGAATAGGAATTACGTTGGCAATTATTTGTTTATCCTTGTATTTTGTCATGATACCTTGAGGAAAGTAATGCATGCTAGGCATACAGAGCAGAAACATTGTTCCATATGTGGACTATGATATAATTGCTACTGTACAAGGAAGAGCGTCTTTCCCAACACATTTTGAAGAACTTGAGCTGCGTACATGGCACTTTAGGAGTCTAAAAGCATTTCTACATGGTGTGTTGGTGATCAAACATTGTTCACAAGGGATATGATTCAGAGCCATCTCGCGACAGCTGGCACCATCCAATCGAAATTCTACAGAATCCATCTCCCAGGCGTACTCCTTGAATAGCCTACCCCATAAATATCACCAGAGATGTCCATACGACCTTACAGCAATATCCCAGCACACCCAACATACTCAATTAAGATCCAGTCCACTCCCTAACCTCTGTGGCCTGTCACTGTGGCACCGGACTCGTCATTTGTCAATGTATTTTTATTGATTTGTTTCAGTTAACACATTGCACCAGACAATAATGAAAGTCAAATAGTTCCAATAATTGTGCATGAATAATACAAGATAGTGTGAAGACAGGTAGGTGACAGTCCTAAAATGAGTAGCTTCCGTATCTGTTAAAATCACATTTCATGCAACAAAGGTGCTTGGGTTTTCTCTACTCACCACAATCTACAAATATATCACATAAACAGTTGAGTACCTCTACCAGTGCAATAACATAAGATAAAGTGTTTCTACAACATATGTCGCACTGATTCATGTGCGTGGATTTACCAAATTATCAGGAATAAATCAAAGCAACATCTCGCACCCGTGACCTCAAATGATATCACACGGTCGCACACTTGACCATTCTTAGCTCAACAGTATTTTATTATGCCGAGGGGCAACGACAAAGGCATGGTTTTGGAACTGTAGAAAGTGAAGAGGTTTGTCTCCTGCTCTTGCCTACATGCCACCGGAGACCAGATGAAGCAAGGGCACTTGTACAAAAAGAGGGAGACAGGAGGTTGATTTGGTCCATCACACTTTCTCTCACACATGTAATCCTATGACCAACTGTGTGACATTTTGAGACATTTTATTTCATTTTAGGGCTTTATTTTAGGGGACATTAGTTCATATTTATATTTTTTACATTATCAAACAATTACTTTGGATGCTTTCAAGTCACTGACCTATCACCACCCATAAACACTATCCATCGCTGACCTCTCACACCCTCTAAACACCATCAATCCCTGGCCCCGAAAACCCGTCACCACACCTAAACTATACTCATCTCTAAAGCCTAAAAGCCCCTTTAGCCCAATTATCCACCATCGTTTGACCATAAAATCACTCGCTACCCGTTCCTGAACCCTAAAAACTCCTTTCTACATATAAACCCCACCCATACCATACCCCTTAAAACACCTCAGCACACCCAAACTCCACCCATCCTTAACACTAAAAAACCCTCAATGCCCTTAAACGCAAGCCAGGATGTAGCCTTACGGATAGAGTGGTCGACCTCAAAGCTTGGGGAACCGGGTTCGAGACTCGGGCAATGACGCTCAACATCCTGTAATTCTGGGCAAATCACTTAATCTCCCAGTGCCTAACAAAAATGAATGTGTCCACCTGTAACGAAACTGGTGCTCATGTAAAGTGCTCTGATACCCAATGTCTCGGGTCTAGTTTGCGCTATATAAAAACTCTTAAAAAAATAAAAAATAAGAACGCCTCATAACCCTAAACTACTAATCCTTAAAACCCCCTTTCTACATTTAAATTCCACCCATCCCTGAATTCTTAAAAACCTTCACCACCAGTAGCGGCTGGTGGGGCAAAGCAGGGAGGCAGTCCGAAGGGGCTGAAGTAATGATGAAAAAAAATCTTCTTTGCTCACCAGTCTTTTTCTCTGGTCACAGCCTGAAGCTCCCAGCTTCCCCTGCGGCCAATCCCGAGGCTACTTTTACAATGAGAGCAGTGTCGGGATTGGGCGGAGAGGACATGTTTTGCGCTCCATAGGGAGCGGGGAGCCTGTGCCTGCGGATCTCTCCACCCAGCAAAACAGCTGTTTTGAAGAGATGTCAGTGCACATGACGGTTTGGGCGTCCTAAGACAGCGGGCCAAACCGTCATGCGCACTGACAGAAGGGCCCACCACTCCTCCTCCCCCTGCTGCAGTGCTATGGTCCCGCTATCAAGACTCAGCCACAGGATGAAAAATAAAATGATCTGCATTAAGATCATTTTATTTTTCATTTGCCTCTGCAGGCAGTTGGGCAACGCTCCTCCGCCATAGCGGAGGAGCTGCTCCTGCTCACCACCCTAAACTACACCCCATTCTGAACCCTAAATCTCTTCACCTCCCCAGCTGATGCCCATAATTGAACCTTTAAAACCCTCACCAATCCCAAACTCTGCACATCCATTAACCCAAAAACCCCTCAACATCCTTACATGCCACATATCTTTGAAACCTAAAAACACCTCACACACCTAAACACCACTTATCAGGGAACCCTAAAAAGCTCTCCACACTCCACCCATCTCTGAACCCTGAAAACCTCTTTCTATGCCCAAACGCCAATTATTCCTGACCTTTTATAAACCCTCATCACCCTAAACAGTACCCATCTCTAAATACGAAAAAGCCCACAGTAGTCCTAAACTCCACTGAAGTTTAATGTAATTTTGGATTTTTCCTTAAAATTATCTTTACTTTAAAATGTTGCCTTTAATTTTCGTTTTTTTTGTATTTCCTTAAAATTGTCTTTCCTTAAAATTGTTTTTCCATGATTTGGTTTCCTGCAATCTGGTTTCTCAGTTTTCGTTTTCCATTAATTCACACACATCATAGGAACTAAAGCCTAAGATACTCAAAGCTATCTACTGTCGGTTGAGATTCACCTCCTGTGACTTAGATCTGAGCACTGTAGTCAACCAACCTATGTGAATATATCTGGTCTGTGGGGCCTTCTCTCAGTGCTACGACCTCATCCGAGATAAGACCTCATCCTCTGATATCGGTAATTCCCGATACACCCTCACATCTTCTTTCAATTTGGGAACCTTTTCTGGCTTCTTTTTTTTACAGTGATTGATGCCATCTAATTTTGATTGAGGGATTGCATACATTACTGTGCTTTCATCTGATTTGCCTCTAAAACCTATTTGTGCTCACTCCGTGACTACCACTGGATGTTTCAGCCATCCAGTGGAGTTAATCAGCTCCTGGATGATTTAACTTTGACTATATTTTCACCGTGTCAGTTACAATAAACCCCATTTATCACCCTCTTGTACCAACCAGGCGTGTGATGTTCAGTCACTGTCTGTGATGTCTTCTAGTTTCATTCATGAATTATCTGGCACTGCCATGGCTACATTTACTCTTTCCTGGTTCTGACCAAAATGCAATGCACTCCTGCTAGCCACTTCCCAGGAGCTGTGCCTCACTATTTTCCAGACCATATAAGCCGAACATTAACATTGCGTTGTACGACTGCAATCCATCCCAGGACACACAGTGATCAGCCAACCCATCAGGTGCTTTTGAACTTACTTTGTAGCTCTGACTTGATGGTACCTAAGCAGCAAGGCAAATCACATCTACCCTCTACTCTTTCCTGGTTCTGACCAATATGTAATGCGCTTGTGCCAGTCGCATCTCGACATGACCTCCGAGGAGGTGAGCTGTCTAAGCCACACTTTAGTTTAGTATGGTCACCTGTTGTCCAGACCATATTAGCCAAACATTAACATGACTGCAATCTACCCCAGGACACACGGTGACCAGCTAATCCCATCAGGTGCTTTTGAACTCACTTTGCAGCTCTGGCTTGAGGACACATAAGCAGAAGGCAAATCACATCTACCGTCTGCATCGTAGCAAATGTAGCAACACAGGCGGCCATTAAATAAGTGGGGTGGGAGGAGATGCCCAGACTCCAGCCAGCAGCGCAATATTTTATCAGGACTGATGCCAGCTAAGATAAAAGCCTTAAAACGGTTCCATCTGAGAATATATCACATTAAGACAGTCAATTTTCTTCTCACTGTCAAGTAAAATCTGTTTTGACTGTCCTTTACAAAAAAAGATGCAATCTAGTGAACAGAAATATATTCAAAGTGGAAAAGCACATTTTAAGCAGTATGCTAGTGAGTGAAAGGTGGATCATGCCATAGGTGGTTACAGGGACACGCTAACGAGGACCCATCTATAGCATACATGAGACAAGGCAAATTTACACAGAAAATCCTCTGAAGATTGCCACTGACATCTCTTTGGACTATTCCTGATGCGGCCCAGCCTTATTTCAGGAGCACAGCAATGGCACAGATCAAGGAAGGTTACACCAGGATATGTCGTGAAGTAAGTTGCAGTTTTTCTCTTGATCACACGACTCATTACTGTGGGTATCGAATTTTGCTGCAATGTTGTACTTATGGCAATAACAAGATCCCGCGAGAGATACATGTGCACTGACAATTTAATTAGCTGAGAGAATGCCACCGAGAGAATCTTGTGGGAAACAAGTTAATAAAACCTCAAGGAATTTATTATTGTTTTAATAAGGAAATTCATTATGACATTTGGATCTGTCTGCACTGGGAATACAGTGAATTGCATGGGGACATAATTAGTGTGATTTCATCAATGTGCAATTCCCTGAATGAGCAGAACACATCAACGTATGCAAGTCTCATGCAAACATACGAGCACTGAAAGAAAGAACCTGAGTCATTACGTCATTGTCTTTCAAAGTCAAAGTAGTCTTTATTTTCGATAATTTTAATCACCAAAGACACAATGAAAATAAAAACATTATTTTTCATACACCACTAGGCAACAAGATTCAATATCAATTAATATAAAAATCAAGTTAAAATCTTTAAATAAATTAGAAATTAAAAGTATATATTTTTTTTAAAAAGCATTAAACATTTCATAAACACGTGTAATACCCATAAATATAGCAGCAAGAGTGTGATGGTTATCTAAAAACTATACAGATACTAAAACCAGAGTCAAGTAGCATAGGGCCCTGATCAAGTTCTACAAGTTTATTGATGTTATTTCTGCGAATGACCCACATCCAACTCAAGTACTCAGCCATAGCAATAACTATGTCTTCCCGCAGGTTTGTTTTCAAAATGCGGAAGGCCATTAGACTTGATCTTATACCCAGATTAGAACAAATCGGCTTTAGATATTTATTTCTCGGTTGTTTATATGCAGGACATACAAATATGATATGCATTACAGTCTCATCCATCAATTGGCAAGAGGGACATTTGGCATCTAATTCATTTTGCCTTTTTCTAGTAAAGGTTTTTATGGGCAATGACCCTACTCTAAATTGATGGAACAATTTCCTGTCACTAGGTTTCGTGATAAAATTCCAGTATGCTTCAAATCCCGGTTCTATTTTATGTTCCAAGAAAATACCGGTAAGAGAGGTATTTTGTACTAAAGACAACGACCTAGTGTTAATCATGTTCCAATAAGCTTCCTTATAGTCTTTTATTGAGGGAAACCTACTACTCATCGGATCCTCCCACAGATAACTAAGACCCATATCAGCCAGTGTACTCTTTATCTTTTCTAACAATTTAATTTTGCATGCCAGGTCGATTTCTTTAATATGTTTCAATGCGTTCGCATATGGTAGTAACTCTGGCGTAGTCCAGAGCCTTCTCCAGTACGCTAAGAGGTTTAAGTGGCGTGGATTGTGGGAGGCCTGTCAATCCTCGCAGGAACTTATTTTGGGGCATTGTCTGTCCATTTCCCAGCCTTATCTTTAATCCACAGACCTTACATCATCATCAGGTTTACCAATCTGTTTTACATTTGTCCCTCATCAGACTTCTATTTTAGTGTGGAGACCCAGTAACTCAATTACTCCTTTGCTAGTTTTCTCTTCTTTCATACCGATGTGCTATAGCTGAGCACTGGAGGGAACAGAGAATCTCTGCACAAACATAGACTGCCTTGTCAATAACTTAGAAGACCAAGTCCAACCCTTCTCCTTCATGGACCCAAGATCAGCCCCCAACGCTCCCCTCAGCTCCAATCTTTACTCTCCACTCAAGAAGACTAGCTAACTCCATGTAGCACACTTTGTTCTCTGAATACTTAACTGTCTTTGTTGTTGATTTTTTAATAGACAACCAGAGCATTGATTTCACTGATTCCAGGATTTCTGCAAATGCAGCCACGAGAGGGTCTTCAAGAAATGTGAATCTTGGTGTTTGAGTTCACTGATGCCAACCTTCAGCACCTCATGCATCATACACTTAATCTGATCACCTTTCAACTAGGACGTTAAAATAATCATATTTACCAGTTTGAGTATAACTTTTGCTCTTGTGCAACACAGAGCTTCTGTGATTATCAAGTATGGAAAGCAAATATTTTTAATCCCCTATTCACAACGGGCCCCACACAGTGGAGACTAGGTACCTTAGATATGGCCTTTGGTAGTTAGGAGGTAGTCTGGTATTGCACTTGACACTTATACATTTAGTGGTCCTTGCTGCTGTTTCCATAACAAATGGGTTTTCTTAGTTTGATAGCCTTGTACCCCACCACCAACTGGATGACCAGTGGATCACCTTTCGTCTGGTCACTATACCGTGACCAATCTAGCTTGGGCAGCCCTACCAGGAGACTAAGCTCCCGATCACATAGCTCTCCCAGCACTGAGACACGCAAGACCCTCGACGACTTCAAGGTGGTGATCCTCCGAGGAAGGAGGGAGTCTGAGTGCAAGTGAATGCTGCAGTCAAGTAAAGCTAAATGGAGGGTGAGTCTGAGGTGCCATACAGATCTTGTAAGGGAAACTATCCAAAGATGCACTGTTAGAACTGACACCATTGGCGTGGGTCTCCCTTCCATTTTTTCCACTGTTGCCTCCTATGTTTTGCAATGTGTTTTGCTGGTCTAGATGCTTTGGGCATTTTGCTACTGCTAATCAGTGCCAAAGTGCAAATTCTCCCTATTGTAAAGTATTGTAATGGATTAGTGACTCCATGATTGGCTTATTTGGTTTACTTGTCAGACCCTACAGTGCACCGCATGTGCCCAGGGCCTGTAAATCAAATGCTGCTGGTGGGCTTGCAGCACTGATTGTGCCACCCACAAGAGCTGGTGGTAACCTTTGAATCAGGCCTGCCATCGCAGAGCCTGTGCGCAGTCTGGGACTGCCTTGTCGACTTGGCCAGTGACACACTTGCCAGTCCCCAAACCTTCCCTTTTCTACATGTTAGCCACCCCTAAGGTAGGCCCAAGGTACTCCCATGGGAAGGGTGCATTGTATGTGAAAGGTAGGACATGCCTAGATGTGTGTAGCATGTCCTAATAGTAAATTACAGCCAATTTCGTTTTTCACTATTGCAAGGCTACCTGTTCCCATGGGCCAGAATGGGCAGTTTGATTATAACATCTTATAATCCTCAGAGAACTAGGCAGAAATTCGAGTTTAGAATGCCTGAACTCGGAATGTTAAAATACATCTTTTAGTGAAGGTGGTTTTTACATTCTGTGTTTGAAAATACCACTTTTAGAAAGTAGGTATTTTCTTGCCTAACCATCCAGCCTGCCTCTGCTAGGTTTGTGTATTCCATGTCTGGTTTGTGAGTGACAGGGGCTGGGGTGGCTCCAGGAGTCAGCGTGAGTCAGCACTAGGCTGAATAGACCTATTTGCATTGGGAGTGGTGGGAGGAGTAGCACCTGGGCCTCAATAGGGCTGTGCCTGCCTTCCACAATGCTGGCTCAACCTCCTGTGGTGTGTCTGACGACCCTGGCCCACCCTGACAAAGGAAGAAGTTGTGCACTGGCAGATTGCACCCAGAACTGGTTTGGGCTAGGTACAGACACTCTCTGCCTTCAAAGACAAAGGATTTGTGTGTATAAAAAGGGGGACCCAGACCCCAGTATTTTAGATCACTTCCGGGAATCAAGACAAACCTTTGCTGAGGAGAAGAACCAGGAAACATAAGGAGGAGACTACCCCGTGCTGTGTGCTGTTTTGGGGGTTGGCCTGCAGTGGTTGCTTCATTGCCAAAGAAAGGAGAAAAAGGACTGGGTGTGCTTTCATCATCCTGAAGAAGAATCTCTAAGGGCCTGAACTGTGCTTGCCTCCTGCCTGTAGTCTCAGGGATACAAGACTTCACTACCAGCTCACCCCTGAATTCCCTTGCTGGGAATTGAAGTGCCTGCTGTTGTGCTGGGCCTTCTAAGAGACTGCATCTCGCTGGGAGCTGGAAGCGCGACTCAACAAAGAAGAAGCATGTTGCCGCCGCAGCAGTTGTCGTTACATCGCCGAGTAAGCGTGCCGCCGCTGCCGCTGTCGCCATCGCATCACCGAGGTACGTCGCATCACCGGAGAAGCGTGTCACAGGGCCTGTCGCGGCTCAGGAGTTCACCAAGTCGCCGCACAGCCAACGGGCATGCACGCATCGCATCTACGTTGTCACACCGTAACCAAAACGCCATTTTGTCGCATCGCACTGGAGCGTCATCGCATCAGATCGCAGTAAGAAACCGGTGCGTCAACTCCCCACAGCAGTAAGGAACTGACGCATCCACTCCCCTGAGTGTAAGGAACGGCGCCTCCCCTTCCCTGCAACACTTTTGTTTGTTTGATGCGTTACGCATCCCAGGTACTTTGAGAGTAAAGTGTTGCATTTACAATCTAAAGTGAACTAAGCTATTTCTACCATTTTAAAGTATTATTTTTTACAGTATTGTTGATTTTTGTCGTTTGGTCTTGTATTAAGTCTAGTAGAGATTACTTATTTTTCTAAACTGGTGTGGTGTCCATTTGTAGTGTTTTTACTGTATTACTGTATGTGTTCACAAATGCTTTACACACTGCCTCTGAGATAAGCCTGTCTGCTCGTGCCAAGCTACCAAGGGGGTGAGTAGGGGTTATTTTAGAAGTGTAGCCCCTTACCCTGACTAGAAGCAAGGGTCCCTATTTGGACAAAGGTGTATACCATTGCCAACTAGAGACCCCCATTTTTAACATTGGTGGTCAGCGGTGGGGATTTGGACTTGCATCTGTGACTCATATATAGTGATTGGTGTACACTACTAGTGAGTGCAGACCAAAACGCGACCACATACATTTTTGGTAGAATTTTTTTACCTTGGAACTTCTTTTCTATTTTTTGATTCTTGAGAACTGACAGTCTTTCTACCATGAGCAAGCCAGCATCCATTGCATCTGTAGAAATTGAATTGGAAGAAGAGAGGATTGATACCTACACTGTGCCAAACCTTAAAGCTCTGTGCAAGAAATTTAAAATCTCTTTGAAAGGCCTCACAAGAAAGAGGAATACCAAAAGGTGCGGAGGTCCTGGGTAGAATGTAGGAATGCCTGAAGAGCCTGTGGAGGAGGCAGAGAATTTAGATGGGCAGCTTCAGGGGCCATTGGGCCCAACCGGGGAGAAAGTACATTCCAGGGCAGGCAGCAGTGTTTATTCCAAGGGCCTGTCACAAGGAGAGCTGGAGGACAGGGAGAGGGAGAGAGTGCATAAGTTGGAGCTAGCCAAGCTCAAAATAGATGGTCAGAAGGACATAGAGAGCAAGAAAATAGAGTTTGGGATGGAATTAGAAATTAAGAAGTTAGCCTTAGTGGAAAAGAAAATGCATTTTGAACATGAGAGAGTGTTGAGGGAATTGCAATTCAAAGCCAAAAGTTTAGAGGTTCCTCCCTCTGGTGGCAGCGCACCACCAGTGCCTGTAGAAGCAAGGGCCTACATCCCCAAAGAAGTAGTTAAGGATTTCCACAAACATTAGGACATTGGTCAATGGTTTAGGGCTTATGAAGCTGCCATGTTGACCCACCGGATCCCTGAGAAGGATTAGGGAGCGGGGTTGTGGGGCCACTTTGTTAATGATGGGCGGGACACCTTGTTAGATTTACCTACAGAGGAGCAAGTGTCCTATGCCCACATGAAGGGGGCCCTAATGTCCAGATATGGTTTGACCCCAGAGTTGTACAGACAAAAGTTTAGGAATTGCAAGAAACTGGAGTCTACCACATGGGTGGAATATGTGTCTTTCTTTTGCAGAGCATTGGATGGTTTGGTGAAGGGTAGAAAAGTGGATAACTTTGAGGCGCTTTATCATTTGTTTGCATGGGAGCACTTGTCCAATAATTGTTTTCCAGAGCTACGCCAGCACCTGATTGATAGTAAGCTGACTAATCCTAGGAAGCTTGCTGAGGTGGCGGACCACTGGGTGAGCACCCGGGTCCACAAGGGTCATGTGGGAGACTTCGCCAAAGGTGGGCAGGGTCCCCAGAAGAGGAGTGAGGGGGACAAGGGTAAACAGAGGGAGTTCCAGAAAGGGCCCCACAGTAATCCCCAAGGGAACCAAGGGAAGGGTTCCCAGCCTCCCCCTGAGAAGAAGGCAGGGGCCGACAGATAAGCCTGTTCACAGGGGGCCCAAGACCTGTTTTAAGTGTGTTCAAGTGTGCCACTGCGGTTATGATACTAGATGTCCCCTATATGGGAAAACCGCAACCATGAGTGCACCGCCCGGCAGGTGGCTAGTGTAGCCCTGGGGGAGGAAATGGGTGCCCAAGGCGGGTGGGGTGCCGCAGAGATATCCCTTGACTCTTTAGGAGACCGTGAAGTAATCCCCAGGACCCAGCTGCCTGATAACACTAAAAAGTACAGTCAGTGGGTGACCATCAATGGCCATAGAGTGGAGGCTCTTAGAGACACCGGAGCCAGGGTGACAGCTGTCAGTTGTCAGCTGGTGTCTGAAGAGCAGGTGGTCCCTGATGCATTTTACCCAGTTGTTGCCGCTGACAACACAGAGAGCCACTGCAGGGTGGCTCAGGTTCCCTTCGAGTGGGGGGGGGGGGTCTCTGGTAGTCTTCAAGTAGCTGTGAGGCCAACCATGCCTGTTGACTGTCTGTTGGGTAACAATTTGGAGAGCTCCCCTTGGGCTAAGGTGGAGCAAAGTGCACATTTGAATATGTTGTGTCTGCCTGAGTGGGTGTGTGTGACCACCCGGTCAATGGCAGCCAGTAAGGGTGTTCAAGAGGACCTGGAGCCTGAGAGAGTGGCCCAGGTACCTGCCTTAAAGAGAAAAGGTAGGGGGCACGGGAAACCGGCCCCTGAAGTTCCCACGGTCCAGGAGGTGGCAGACCTTGAGGGGGATGCCCTGGAACCTACAGGGGAGCAAGTTGCTGAACTGGGCTACCTGCCTGAGCTGACCCATTGGCAGCAAGAAGGAGGTCCCTCCAGGGAAGAGGTCTGTGAGGAGTAGAAAAAGTGCCCTTCTCTTGTGGGTTTGCAGCTACAGGCCACAAACCAGGCAGCAGGTGATCAGTCTGGATCACATTGGATCTACTGGGAGAATGATCTCCTGTATAGTGAGCTTAAGTTTGCTGAGCCTGGGTCAGCCGGTGTGCTGGTGGTACCCCAGCGCTTCAGAGCTTTCCAATGGGCTGGCTCATGATGTCCCTTTAGCAGGACATTTGGGGCAAAACAAGACCTTTGAACGGCTTGTCACCCACTTGTTTTTGGCCCCAGATGCGCAAGAGTTTAGACACTCATTGCAGGACCTGCCAGACTTGACAGGCAAGTGGAAAGAGTGGGACGAAGCACAAGGCTCCTCTCCAGCCATTCCCTGTGGTCAGCACCCTCTTTGAACAGGTGGGCATTGACATTGTGGGGCCTCTGGATCCCAAGACAGCCATGGGCAACAGGTTCATCCTGGTCTTGGTGGACCATGCCACCCGGTACCCGGAAGCCATCCCACTCCGGTCGGTGACGGCCCCCGTGGTGGGTCGTGCATTGATGGGGATTTTCTCCCATGTGGGGTTCCCCAGAGAGGTGGTGTCAGACCATAGTACAAACTTTATTGCCAAGTATATGAAGTCCCTGTGGCAGGAGTGTGGTGTAACATACAAGTTCAAACAAAACAGTTGATGGACAGAATGCAGAACAATGTCATACATTCACCCCAGTACAGAGATCTGGGCCTAAATCCATAGTTTTTTTGCTCACCATGTTGTTCCAGTTTGAACCCAGCCATATGCAAATCAGTCTTGACCCTGTGCCTCATGGGAACAGTCCAGCCCGAACTGCCAAGCCAGGTCCTCCCTGGACAGGAAACAAGCATCCTAGGACCGGTTTCGGGGTTTCACCCCTCTTCAGCCAGGATAGCTTGATTCCAGTGGCATGGAGAGCAAGGAACCCACGTCTGGGCATACCCTTCCCACTCGGGGTGACAAATGCAAACAAAACAGTTGATGGACAGAATGCAGAACAATGTCATACATTCACCCCAGTACAGAGATCTGGGCCTAAATCCATAGTTTTTTTGCTCACCATGCCGTTCCAGTTTGAACCCAGCCATATGCAAATCAGTCTTGACCCTGTGCCTCATGGGAACAGTCCAGCCCGAACTGCCAAGCCAGGTCCTCCCTGGACAGGAAACAAGTATCCTAGGACCGGTTTCGGGGTTTCACCCCTCTTCAGCCAGGATAGCTTGATTCCAGTGGCATGGAGAGCAAGGGACCCACAACTGGGCATACCCTTCCCACTCGGGTGACAAATGCAAACAAAACAGTTGATGGACAGAATGCAGAACAATGTCATACATTCACCCCAGTACAATGTTCAACACTCCGTCCATCATTTCCTTTGGTTTTTGCTTTGTTTGCCATAAGTTGGCAGGGTATGCTCAGACGTGAGTCCCTTGCTCACTTTGCCACTGGATTCAAGCAAGCCTGGCTGAAGACGGCTGAAATGCCAGAAACCGGTCCTAGGAAGCTTGTTCCCGGTCCAGGGAAGACATGGCTTGGCAGTTCGGGCTGGACTGTTCCCATGAGGCACAGGGTCAGACTGATTTGCATATGGCCATGTTTGAACTGGGGTGGCAGAGTGGGCTAAAGAATGGTGATGGATTAAACCCAGATCAGTTGACTGGGGATGAGTGCTTGCAATGTTCAACACTCCGTCCATCATTTCCTTTGGTTTTTGCTTTGTTCGCCATAAGTTGGAAGGGTATGCTCAGACGTGAGTCCCTTGCTCACTTTGCCACTGGATTCAAGCAAGCCCGGCTGAAGACGGCTGAAATGCCAGAAACCTGTCCTAGGAAGCTTGTTTCCGGTCCAGGGAAGACATGGCTTGGCAGTTCGGGCTGGACTGTTCCCATGAGGCACAGGGTCAGACTGATTTGCATATAGCCATGTTTGAACTGGGGTGGCAGAGTGGGCTAAAGAACGGTGATGGATTAAACCCAGATCAGTTGACTGGGGGTGAGTGCTTGCAATGTTCAACACTCCGTCCATCATTTCCTTTGGTTTTTGCTTTGTTCCACATAAATTTGCAGGGTATGCTCAGACGTGAGTCCCTTGCTCACTTTGCCACTGGATTCAAGCAAGCCTGGCTGAAGACGGCTGAAATGCCAGAAACCGGTCCTAGGAAGCTTGTTTCCAGTCCAGGGAAGACATGGCTTGGCAGTTCGGCCTGGACTGTTCCCATGAGCCACAGGGTCAGACTGATTTGCATATGGCCATGTTTGAACTGGGGTGGCAGAGTGGGCTAAAGAACGGTGATGGATTAAACCCAGATCAGTGGACTGGGGGTGAGTGCTTGCAATGTTCAACACTCCGTCCATCATTTCCTTTGGTTTTTGATCTGTTCGCCATAAGTTGGCAGGGTATGCTCAGACGTGAGTCCCTTGCTCACTTTGCCACTGGATTCAAGCAAGCCTGGCTGAAGACGGCTGAAATGCCAGAAACCGGTCCTAGTAAGCTTGTTTGCGGTCCAGGGAAGACATGGCTTGGCAGTTCGGGCTGGACTGTTCCCATGAGGCACAGGGTCAGACTGATTTGCATATGGCCATGTTTGAACTGGGGTGGCAGAGTGGGCTAAAGAACGGTGATGGATTAAACCCAGATCAGTTGACTGGGGGTGAGTGCTTGCACTGTTCAACACTCCGTCCATCATTTCCTTTGGTTTTTTCTTTGTTCGCCATAAGTTGGCAGGGTATGCTCAGACGTGAGTCCCTTGCTCACTTTGCCACTGGATTCAAGCAAGCCTGGCTGAAGACGGCTGAAATGCCAGAAACCGGTCCTAGGAAGCTTGTTTCCGGTCCAGGGAAGACATGGCTTGGCAGTTCGGGCTGGACTGTTCCCATGAGGCACAGGGTCAGACTGATTTACATATGGCCATGTTTGAACTGGGGTGGCAGAGTGCGCTAAAGAACGGTGATGGATTAAACCCAAATCAGTTGACTGGGGGTGAGTGCTTGCAATGTTCAACACTCCGTCCATCATTTCCTTTGGTTGTAACATACAAGTTCACCACTCCTTACCACCCCCAAGGTAATGGGCTGGTTGAGAGATTCAACCGGACCCTTAAAGGCTTGATTATGGGTCTTGAGGAACCCATGAGGCATAAGTGGGATGTCCTCTTACCATGCCTTCTCATTGCTTATTGAGAGGTGCCACAGAAGTCCCTAGGGTTCAGCCCCTTTGAACTTCTCTATGGACACCAGGTAAGAGGACCTGTGAGTTTGGTAAAGGAAGGCTGGAAGGAAGCTCCTAGGAAACCTCTCCAGGATGTATATAGCTACATGCTGGCCTTCAGAAACCAAACACGGAGTTTCAGGCAACTCGCTCAAGCAAATCTGGAAGCCAGCCAGGAGGAGATGAAGTGGTGGTACGATCAGAATGCCTCTCTGATTGAGCTTCAGCCTGGTCAGAAAGTATGGGTCATGGCCCAAGTGGAGCCATGTGTGTTCCAAGATAAGTGGACCAGACCCTTTGAGGTGGTGGAGTGTAAGAGTGATGTCACATACTTGGTGGACTTGCGGTCTCCTAGGAATCCTTTGGTGGTCCTGCATGTAAACCGCCTAAAGCCCCACTTGGAGAGGTCCTAAGTAGGCATGCTCCTAGCTACAGATGCTGGAATGGAAGATTTCAGTGCCGCCTACCTGGATGACATAGCAGGGTTCATCGCCAGTTGGGAAGAACATCTGCATCACCTCTGGGAAATGTTGATGGCGCTGCGGAGGGCAGGCCTCATGATCAAGGTGAGTAAGTGCCAGATCGGGCAGGGTTCCGTGGTGTACTTGGGATACCAGGTTGGGAGTGGCCAGGTGGCACCCCTACAGCCCAAAATTGAGACCATCCTGGCTTGGCAACCCCCCAAGACCCAGACAGAGGTGAGAGCCTTTTTAGGACTCACCGGGTACTACAGGAGGTTTTTCAACGGGTATGGCAGCATTGTTGCACCCTTGACAGAGCTGACTTCCAGGAAGCAGCCCAAGAAAGTGAACTGGACTGACATCTGTCAGAAAGCTTTTGATGCCCTGAAGACTGCCATGTGCACGGCGCCCATGAGCCTGGAACCCAACTTCTCAAAAGAGTTTATTGTCCAAACAGATGCTTCAGAGCATGGTGTAGGGGCTGTTCTGTCACAGATAAATGAGGAGGGCCTAGGCCAACCTGTAGTCTTCATCCGTAGGAGGTTACTTCCACGGGAACAGAGGTGGAGTGCAATTGAACGTGAGGCATTTGCTGTGGTCTGGGCACTGAAGAAGTTGAGACCATACTTGTTTGGGACTCACTTCCGGGTTCAGACAGATCACAGGACCCTCAGATGGGTGATGCAGATGAGGCGTGAGAATCCAAAGCTGTTGAGGTGGTCCATTTCTCTACAGGGGATGGACTTCACGGTGGAACACCGCCCTGGTACAGAACACGCCAATGCTGATGGTCTGTCCAGATTTTTCCGCCTTTAGTGATGAGAACTTCCAAGAAGTAGGTTAGTTCTCCCCACATTTCAGCTGGAGGGTACACGTGTTAAACCCGGCACCATTGGCGTGGGTCTCCCTTTCATTTTTTCCACTGTTGCCTCCTATGCTTTGCTATGTTTTTGCTGGTCTAGATGCTCTGGGCACTTTGCCACTGCTAATCAGTGCCAAAGTGCAAGTGCTCCCTTTTGTAAAGTATTGTAATGGATTAGTGACTCTATGATTGGCTTACTTGGTTTACTTGTCAGACCCTACTACAGTGCACCGCGTGTGCCCAGGACCTGTAAATCAAATGCTGCTGGTGGGCTTGCGGCACTGATTGTAACCTATGGCTCAGGCCTGCCATCGCAGAGCCTCTGTGCAGTCTGGGACTGCCATGTCGACTTGGCCAGTGTATACACTTGCCAGTCCCCAAACCTTCCCTTTTCTACATGTTAGCCACCCCTAAGGTAGGCCCAAGGTACTCCATTGGGCAGGGTGCATTTTATGTGAAAGGTAGGACATGCCCTGTTGTGTGTAGCATGTCCTGATAGTGAATTACAGCCAATTTCGTTTTTCACTATTGCAAGGCTACCTGTTCCCATAGGCCAGAATGGGCAATTTGATTATAACATTTTAGAAACATAACTGACTCAGGGAACTAGGTAGAAATTCGAGTTTAGTATGCCTGAACTCAGAATACTTCTTTTAGTGAAGATGGGTTTTACATTCTGTGTTTGAAAATACCACTTTTAGAAAGTAGGTACTTTCTTGCCTAACCATCCAGCCTGCCTCTGCTAGGTTTGTGTATTCCATGTCTGGTTTGTGAGTGACAGGGGCTGGGGTGGCTCCGGGAGTCAGGGTGAGTCAGCACTAGGCTGAATAGACCTATCTGCATCAGGAGTGGTGTGAGGAGTAGCACCTGGGCCTGAATAGGGCTGTGCCTGCCTTCCACAATGCTGGCTCCACCTCCTGTGGTGCGTCTGATGACCCTGGCCCACCCTGATAAAGGAAAATGTTGTGCACTGGCAGAGTGCACCCAGACCTGGTTTGGACTAGGTACAGAAACTCTCTGCCTTCAGAGACAAAGGATTTGTGTGAATAAAAAGGGAGACCCAGATCCCAGAATTTCAGATCACTTCCGGGAATCAAGACAAACTTTTGCTGAGGAGAAGGACCAGGAAACTGAAGGAGGAGACTACCCCTGTGCTGTGTGTTGTGTGGGGGTTGGCCTTCAGTGCTTGCTTCATTGCCAAAGAAAGGAGAAAAAGGACTGAGTGTGCTTTCATCATCCTGAAGAAGAATCTCGAAGGGCCTGAACTGTGCTTGCCTCCTGCCTGAAGTCTCAGGGATACAAGACTTCACCAACAGCTCCCCCATGAACTCCCTTGCTGGGAATTGAAGTGCCTGCTGTGGTGCTGGGCCTTCTAAGAGACTGCGTCTCGCTGGAAGCTGGAAGCACGACTCACTAAAGAAGAAGCATGTTGCCGCCGCAGCAGTTGTCGTCGCATCGCCGAGCAAGGGTGCCGCCGCCGCAGAGGTCATCGTCACGTCATAGGTGAAGCATGTCACAGGGCCTGTTGTGGATCAGAAGTTCACCGAGTCGCTGCACGGCCGTCGGGCGTGCACGCATTGCATCTACGTTGTCGCACCGTAACCAAGACGCCATTTTGTCGCATCGCACCAAAGGGTCAGCGCATCACATCGCAGTAAGAAACCGGCACGTCAACTCCCCACACAGTAAGGAAGCGAGCCTCAACTCCGCTGCGCAGCAGTAAGGAAACCAACGCATCCATTCCTCTGAGTGTAAGGAAGGGCGCATCACCTTCCCTGCGACCTATTTGTTTGTTTTGCATTACGCATCCCAGGTACTATGAGAGTAAAGTGTTGCATTTACAATCTAAAGTGAACTAAGCTATTTCTACCATTTTAAAGTTTTATTTTTTACAGTATTCTGGATTTTTGTTGTTTGGTCTTGTGTTAAGTCTAGTAAAGATTACTTATTTTTCTAAACTGGTGTGGTGTCCATTTGTAGTGCTTTCACTGTATTACTGTATGTGTTCACAAATGCTTTACACACTGCCTCTGAGATAAGCCTGTCTGCTCATGCCAATTTACCAAGGGGGTGAGCAGGGGTTATTTTAGAAGTATACCCCCTTACCCTGACTAGAAGCAAGGCTCCATATTTGGACAAAGGTGTATACCATTACCAACTAGAGTCCCCATTTCTAACATGCACAAGGGGCCTTACTCTGAAATCTGCTCATCTCTGTCAAAATGCCAGGATGTAGGGAGGTGGACAGCCCTCCTAAAAACTGCACTATTAGACTTAAATTGCCCACTGTGGATCCTCTAAGTGTTGATTCAACCCTACAACCAAAAAGGGTTCAGAGATGCAGATTGAACCTTATTTACAATCACAGTCCAAACGCAAATACTGCAAATGTAACTGAAAGCATAAGGAAAGCATAAGGAACTGTTCTGCGCAAACAGTTTAGAGAATAATTGCCTCTGCATGGATTACGTACTGACTCCAATTCATAAGACACCATACCAACTCCAGCCATCAGAGCCCCTCCTATGAAACTATGAAAAATTACGATTCTGCTCCCATACTCTCATTGAATTCATTATACCTTCTGGTGGCTCCTGTTTTGAAATCCTCTGCAAGCTCTATTGAAGAATAGCAGTACCCCAAGTTATCTGTATCCCTCCACTCTCCTGGAGCCAAATAGTGAAGACTTTTTCAGAGCACTGGAACTGGGGAAGAGCTTCTAAATGGATGTCCTCACTCCCTTACAGAGGAATCATCCAAGCAATTCTGTGACCTCCGGTCTATGGAAGCCCTGGCTTGGCAGTTCAGTCTGGACTGTTCCCATGAGGCACAGGGTCAAGACTGATTTGCATATGGCTGGGTCTAAACTGGGGTGGCATGGTGAGCAAAAGAACGATGGATTTAACCCAGATCTCTTGACTGGGGGAGAATGTATGACTTATTCAGAATTCCGTCCATCATTTGTTTGAGTAGCACTTTGTACCCTAAGTGGAATGGGTATGCCCAGACGTGGGTCCCTTGCTCACTGTGTCACTGGATTCAAGCTAGCCTGGCTGATGAAGGGTAATACCCAGAAACCGGTCCCAGGATGCTTGTTTCCGGTCCAGGGAGGATTTAACCCAGATCTCTTGACTGGGGGTGAATGTATGATTTATTCAGCATTCCGTCCATCATTTGTTTGCGTAGCACCTTCAACAGAAAGCCATCATAGAGTCGAAAGCCCAGGAGTAATATGGTAGAACAATTTGCCTTCTGAGACCAATGGATCTGCAGCATTCAGCACTGCTCTGAGAGGGACAAGGTGGGCACTGGGTAATCCTGTGAGGGGAGTGTTGCAAGCCTAGAGAAGATGAGGGTTTGAACAAGGTCTTCAAGTCCTCTTCAGGAATAAGCTCTCTGATGCCACTAAGTGATCTGAATTGGGAATGAGCACTTCTGGGCAGGGAGTTGATTTGGGACTGTAGAGTAAGTCTTGTGTTGAGGATGACTCTCAATGATATAGCATGGTTGACTATAATGTGGTGGCAGTCTAGGAAGTGGAAAGAGTTGATTCAAGGCTGCACTGGTATGTTGGATTTCCTATGTGAGATTAAGGAAAATTAAGTTTTGTGATGGTTAAGTTTTAGGTGGTAGGCGGACATTGCTCGTTAAAGATCACCTTTGTTTGAGAAAGAAGATAAATGTCACTAGAGGAGAAACCTTGAGGTACAACTGAGTGTCATCAGCGTAGTGTAGATGGAGGATACCACAGTTCTTAAGGATAACCCTAAAAGGTTCCATTTTTAGGTTACCACTCACCTGAAAACCCCCAAGACCCTGCCTTCACAAAAGCGATAAAACGCACTATGCGAAGGGAGAATCCCAGGGGAAAGGGGAATGGGATGAGAAGCAAGAGGGATAAGAAACACTGTGGCCTCTGGCTCACCGTATTTCTGATGACCTGGTAAGCTTCTATGTTTAGCACTGTCTGGTACTGATTCATGATGCTGTGTGTTTTATCTAAATAAAAATATACAACATTTAGGTCAAAAAGATCTGACTGATATTTGTATCAACAAGTGGTTATTCAAAGTACATTCAATTGTCTCAATTTCAATACCTCTCAAAAAGAGTCTGCAACTCTTACAGATTGTTTCAATTCTAATCATAGCTGAAGTTATTCTATAAACGATGTCTCTAGTTTAAATCGTGTACTAAGGAAAGAAACAGAAAATATCAACATTTATACAAACATGTCTGTTCTTTATGGTAAACAAATGGTTAATTCTTGTTCGCTTACTGTCTTTAGAAAATGTTCTGACTCAAATAAGCTTCCTGCTTCAGAACGTTATTCTTTTTAGTCCTAGGAAATCCGATTCCTTTTATACACCTTGTCCATGATTTTAATGTTCGCCGATAGATTTACACTATTCAAAAATTACATAAGAAAGTACCTGAGAAGGTCTCGGACGGCACCCGCAAGACGCGAATGCCGCAAAATACCTTGTTTTAATTTTGTTCTCTTTTTCTTTTCTTTTAGGAGCTGAGGAAATCCAGAAGTGACGCAGGACTCCAGAAGGTTACCCTGGGCAACAGGAGCCAAAGATGGAAAGGAAGCACAGGAAGTCTAGACGGGGAAGACTAGGCCAAGGACCAGAGCTGAAGAAAATTGGAGGCGGAGGGCTCAACAAGCTGGATTGCAGGTACGCGGGAGAAATAATGAGGCCAAGCGCTTCTGTTGCTTAGATGGTCCTCTTTATAGTTCTGGGACGTGTGGGGTTACACGTGCAGGGTGTGTCTGATTGACTGCCAACCAGCAAAATGCAGCACATAGGCAACGGGTGTGATAGCTCACGTGGGAAGAAACATGGAAGCTTGGTCGTGCTTAAGTATAATTCTTTATCACGTGAACTTGTATTATAATGCTCTTGCCCCACCAAGTCTTTTCTTTATCAAAGTCAATGTTCATAATTCTTGTTTACAATAAACCAACGCTCAGGCATAACATATCAAAATAAAAATAAATCAGAAATATCAACATGTTTATTTCCTACGGTTATGATAATTAAATTATCAACATGTTTATTTCCTAAGGTCATGATAATTAAATTATTTTGTGTACAACCATAACTGTAGCCGAGAAGACTGGCTATGTTAATTATATAGTTCAAGGGTTAGCCATGCTCAGTGCGCAATTCCTTACATCCATATAGGGACTGAAGAATGTGGGTGAAAGGGGGGAACACCTTGTTGTATCTTAGACAACCCAGAGAGTAAATTCCTGATTTTAAGTGCCTAGTACTGATTAGATAAGTAAGAGGAGAACCATTTAAGAACTAGGCTTAAGTGTCAACGTATTGTTGATAGAGGATACCAAAGTTCTTTAGGATGACTTTAAGAGGTTGCATATAGATACTGAAGAGAGTGGGGGAAAGGATAGCGTCTTAGGGAAAACTTTGCTCTACCTTGGCCACATTGGAGAGAAATTC
Organism: Triturus cristatus; assembly: GCF_964204655.1. NCBI lineage: Eukaryota > Metazoa > Chordata > Amphibia > Caudata > Salamandridae > Triturus > Triturus cristatus. The sequence continues at coordinate 1,345,337,466 of NC_140589.1, forward strand.
CTGATTTTAAGTGCTTGGGACTGATTAGAAAAAGTAAGAGAAGAACGATTTAAGAACCATTTAAGATTCTTTTTGAACTTGCTGATTAGCAGGGTGTGGTTGACCATGTCAACAGACAGCACTAGAGCACTAGAATGTAGAAGGTTCGAGTGTTGAGGATTCGTAATGCATCATCAACAACTTGGAGGAGGGCGGTTTTGATTTTGTATCCATCAGAAGATGGATCAGCAATTATCTAGGAGATTGTTGATCCTGATATTTTGCATGACCTGCTAAGAGACACAACCTTCTAGCACCATTCCTTGGAAGAGTAGACCAGAGAGAGGACAAAGGTTCAGACCATTTTGTGTCTCTTGAAGGCTTCTTTAAAATGACTTATTTTAGGCAGTCCACAAAAGTGCTTTGTGAGAGACAAACCTTAACTAATAATGTTCAGTAGTGAAGGATCAGACTGCACAACTGCTTTGGAATCTTTCTAGGCACCACGTTAGTAAAGTGAGTTGCAGAATTCACATTAAGAATGGCGTTGAGAAGAGCATTTTCAGCAGGGGCTTCATACCTCATCTGTTGTCTTTCCTTCTGAGGGATAGTCTGCCTTGAATAGATTATAGAAGAACCATGGAGCTGAGGGCTTTGGTCTCTTTTTTCGATCCGACAGTTACTAGGTTGTCGAGCATGGCAGTCACGAAGTTGTTGTAATTAGTTGCTGAGAGGTTGGCACCCTATTTGGGGCAGAAGGGAGGGAGGGTGCTCATTACCACAGAGGTCAGGAGGTCAATGTCAATATGACATGCAGCATGAAAAGAATCAGCAAGTGATCAGACCAGGTGATGATGGAGGTGATTAGATGTAGAATTACCCATTTATTGTGGATGGGTTTGCCACAGTGTTACAGAAGATCATTATTCTGAGAAGAGTCAGTTTACAGATGCATCTTTATGAACACCCCAATGGAGATTCAGGTCTCTAAGGAAGAAAATCAAGTCAGAAATGAGAGGCTGATTTCTAAAGTAGTCCAGACAGTCCCTCGGTAAGGTAGAATTGCCACTTGGATGTGTGGTATATAGCATTGGGTCTGATTTTCAGAGAATTTGAAGCAGTTACTTGCAGGAGCAGACAATAAAATGGTGGATACTGATCTGTGTGGATTATTTTGCAGTTTATTGAACTATTGTGAATGACTGCAATTCCAAGCGCCTCCCACACCCATCTACTGTCTCAATCACATCCGGTGATGAAGTAATAAGGTGGCAGAAGAATGTGCATGGGGTTCTGTGGGGTATTGGCCCAGGTTATGGTTAACATTACAAGATCATTGATGCGCTGCACCTGCAAGAAGTTTGAGGGTTGGTCCTTGCTGCCCATATCAATTATGGGTAGAGCAGCATTGTACAAAATGCAGGATTTCTTCGCAGGTCTGCATCCCATGGTTACTAAGGTTCTGTGGGTCAATAAGCTTTCAAGGGTTTCTTTACGGAAATGCATTCAAACCCCATAAATGGAGATTTAGGTGTCCCTGACCTTAAGTTTTACTACTGGGTGTCACAGATTGTCCCAATAGGGGACTGGCTTTTCGGGTCAGGCACAACTCCACCTTTCACTTTGGAGTTTGAGCTCCAGGACAGGGTTGGAGTCTAGGGTTATTGTACGGTGGATCTCTGTCCCTATCCATACCACAGCTTACCAGATTCCGATATTGTGTTGGCATGAGACCCTGCGAAGTATTGGATGATTTAACCGGATGACCGCTTTGACCCTGTCGTGAACCAGCCCTTGGATGGCAAGAGTGTCATGATTGTAGGGTTTCAAACATTGGGATCTAATTGGACTCTCCTCCTTGGGTGATGTTTGGGTACAGAAACACATGAAATCATTTGAAGAGCTGGCCACTGAATTCAACCTACAAAGGTCTCAATTCTTTAGAATCTCCAACTCTGTAGCGCCTTGCTTACATATAAGAATGAGTTGATGGGTGTCCCAAAGTTTAGTCCACTGGAGGCTAAGCTAATGTTTGAGCCTTTGGGTTGCAAAGAGATTACTCAGTTATGTCGCTGGCTGATTCTTAATGCCCCAGATGCCCTGCTTCTTACAAGGTCCAGCAGGGAATTCAAGGTGGGAGAGATAGAGACCGATGAATGACAGAAAGCAAAAACGGCCTCCAGTGTACTTGTGATTCCATCTACTCTCAGGCTTATCCAATTTTATTATTTTCATAGGACTTATTTTAGCTGTGACAGGGTCTGGAGGATGGATTGTACTAGTGGTGTCAGATGTATTTGATGTGCGGATGCCCTGTGCACCTTTTATCATGTGATTTGTTAGTGCCCACCTATTCAGAGATATTGTAGACTGATCCATGGTGCACTTGCGGCTATCCTGGGCACCCGACCTGACCTGGACCATAAGGCGGTGCTGCTGAGATTCATAGCATGCTGGCCTGAGGGAAGAACACAGCACAGAGAACCTCGGCGGGAGTGGGATTTATGGTGGTAAAGAGGGACGTCACCAGATTTTGTCGTGATACAAACCCACCCCCAATTGAAGACTCGTACCGTGGCATGGACAACTGTGTGGCTGCTGAGAAAATGGTGTGCAAATCAAGGGGTTGCACGAAAAGCACCACAAGGTATGGGGCCCATAGCTGTCTATGCAACATATGTAGCAGGTGGTCTGATGGCCCCATCCATCATTTGAACACATGCATATGATTTTATTTTTACTGATGTGATATCTGGCTATGGGATGGGACGGGACATACTCAGAGATTGTTGTATGTTGTTCTCATGTAAAAAATAATCAAAACAGATAAGAAAAAAAACATTGGAAAATCACGGTCAAATACAATGATGGAGTCAGCTATCTCCAATCTATGCATAACAGCTGGCTGGCAGTTGTTTGAGCATGCAGCACAGTGCAGAGACAACTATTTTGGAGAAAGGAGTACCAAAGTTTTGAATATGGATCTTGCTAAGGTTATACCTTTGCGTTTTCTTAGCCAGGAGAGGGGGATGAGAGGGCCTGTGGCCCAACAACTTGGGAGTCGATAAAGAGGAAGGGGTCTCTTCCTGACCAAAGCTGGTAACGAAATTTGAGTGGCTGTAGCTGTAGAGGAACTTGTTAATTTGAATCTCAGAAAAGGAGGACCTTGGACTAGCAGGACATGGCAAATGGATGTTTCTGGGTCTTGTGGTCAAGCTACAGCTCTTAATGTGATCAAGAGCGCCTTGAGACGCTCACAGGTGAGTAGCGCGCTATACAAACCCCTGATAGATTGATTGATCGATCGATCGATTGATTGATTGATTGAAGAGAGTTAGAACTGAAATTAAGATTTGAAATGATGCAAGTAAATTGCTTAATCTTCTTGGAGATTAGAAGAATTTTAGATGCTTCTACATCACAATATTATGGCTGACTGATAGCTGACATTCATTTGTGCCAAGGAATGGTGAACTAGATGAGGGAGAGAGATCGGATGAGTAGATGTAGTGAAAGGATTTTTAACCTTTAATCTCTCAACTGAGAGATTACAGAAGGAGTAGCTGGGTGCCCAGCTTCAGTTAGCAGAGAACCAGCACTGTTATGTAAAGGCTCAAACCACCTATTCAGAGTAGAAGGAAGGTCAGCAAGTTGAGTTGTAGAATGAGCTTTTTATGAAGAAGATTTTAAGAGGGTGGGAAAGTTTAGGGGGGAATTGTTTTTGGTAAAGAAAGACAGCAGAGGTTTGGTATAGCACAACAATCCATTCTGGGTAGCTTGAGGGGTCAGGGTCAGATAAGGAGGAAGATGAGGGGAAGATAAAAGGCGAAGGGTGAGAAGTTGTGTGATAAGGAAGAGAAATAGCGCTAGAAGTAAATGAGGGCCAGAAGCTCTGAGCCTATTTAGGTATTACGAGAGAAGGACGTGGTATTGCAGTCATGCTAGATGAGAGCTGTGAAGATATAATGTTGAATTTGAAATAGGGTAAAATTATGCTGAGCAGCATGATGATCCCTAAACTCTTACCCTGAAGGCGTGGTTGTGGGTTAGCATAAGAAGAAATGAGGAAGTGGGTGAGGTATCACAGCTTGGTAGAAGAGTGAACTAAATAGGTGGAGAGAACAAGGACAGATTGACAGAGGAAGTACAGAAGGAATCCAGAGAGCTAGGCATCTCAAATGAGGTGTAGTCTGGGAAGGACAAAGTTGATGGTTTGGTGATGGAGCAGAGGTGGAGACCCTAGGAGTTAGAGGAATAAATTAGGAAGCGAGATGGAGAACAGCTTGAGCTCAGAGTGCTTTGGTTCTGCAGGACCAACTTCGGTTGGCTGAACCAAAATGGACAATAGGTGAAAAAGCTCAGTGCCCAAAATAGATTCATTTTTTGGGGGGGGGAGGTCTTAGGATGGCCACAAAACCAGTACCAGATATCTCTAGAATTTAGGCTCTTCATGCTTAGACCAAAAAATACTTTCTAAATGCTAATTTCTCAAAAACTAATGAGCGGATTTACACACATCCTAGCAAAGGCACTTCCTTGAGTAAAGTTCTACTTACATGTTAAATTTGTTGTAATTCTCTTTGGCTTTTTTTCTTTCTCGAAGAGCAAAGAATCTTATGGGAGTTAAAATTGAAGTTTCACTTTTAGGACCCCTGTGTTTTTAGATCCCGCTTGACAGATCTGCACTAAACTTGCTATGAAAAACCGAAGTTGATGAACTTTTTATAAAAAGTGTTTTACAGAATTGTCAAATAGTGGCAACGACATTAGTAAAACAAATTATATATTTTCAATAGAGACTATGACCTAACCATAAAGGGCTATGGCCATCTAGGAAATAGATTTTCTGGGTTTAGTAATAACTTTGGACACTGTTTGAAGAATCTTCATGAAACTTTCCCCAAAAAGTCTCACCCACTTCAACTCCCCTCTGGAAGGTTCCGGAGTGATCCATCAAGCGGGGGCAGAGGAAGAGGGGAGGTCCCAAAACGCATTTCTACATTCATTTTTCCATAGGAAAATTGAACATCAATACCACAAAAACTGCTAAACAGAACTACACCAAATTTGGTAGAAACCTAGATCTTGGTCCAGAAAGCGTGCTTTTTGTGATTTGGTGTAAATCCATTCAGTAGAATTTTTTTAATTAAGGTTCAAATTAATTCATAAGTCACAAATGTTTCACTGGCTGCAGCAATGGCCCCAGGGGCACCGATAGATCCGGCCAACAGTCCACACCCTGGGGAGAAGCAGCCACATTCGCCGCCATGAAAAAGACAAGCCTAGTCCGGTTGCAAAGAAGAATTCGGTCCCCGGCCACGTGGCACATCGGCACTCCCCTTGAGCTCTTGCAATCTGTCCCAGTAATCTCTAGGCCCCGCTAGGCCGTGCACAGCCTCCATCTATGCCACATCTTTTATTAGAAGTGAATAGTATGAGCAAAAGGGCAGGCAAGTATGGCCAGACACACGGCGTGGGAGGTAGGCGGCTGCCAAACACCACCCATGTCACAGCCCAGCAAGCCCCTACAGCAGCAGGCCAGCCCATCCACTGGGCAGCGCAACACAATCCCCCACCCCTCTGCACTCACTGCGTCCTCTCCCCAGGCAGCAGGTCATCTTCTGGGTGGTCTTGGCTCTGGTCCAGGCGCACTCAACTCCGCAGGCCGCCGAGCTGTAGGATTAGTCGTGGCGCCACTCCCACGTGGCAAGGTCCTTCTGTTGGGTCTCAGCTAGTAAGTAAGTAGGTAAGTAAATTATTTTATTTGCACAATTAATTAAAATCATTGCAATTCATACAAAAAACAAGTTAAAAACACTGACCATATTCTATTCAGATAAAGATATTCATAAAAGCAAGGGAGATCATAGCTGGTAGGGCAAAGACTCTTGGTGGTCATCTTCTGGCAACAGGGAATTAATCTCAAACATGAATTTTACAAAGCGGGCAGCCACCTGAGCTGAGTCGCCCCTCATACACTCCTCTAGAGCTTCTTGGCATGTCTGGACATTCAGGATCCGCCACATTTGGGCGCAGCAAAAAAAGTTTGTAATGGGAGAAAGGTCTGCAGATGCACAGTACGTGGATTAAGTTTTCTTCGCCGCTATTACAACAAGCATTTGCAATGCAATAGGTCTCGCATTAGGAAAGTTTGAGCTTTTTGTATTGTAAATTGACTAATTTTTTATTTATGTGTTGGTATTGAAAATATTGAAATTACTAGCTCCCTCATGTACAATGTCAATAGTTTTAACTGTTGCAAATGTAACACCTATAGCAGTGTCAAAGAGCAGTGTGGCTTGGGCTGGAGTTCCAGAACAATGCAGCATCACACAGACAAGTTTGCAGGGAGAAAGTTGTGTAAGATGCCTGCGCATGGGGCTGGACCTCAAACAGCATCACACAGCTGAGTGTGCAGGGAGAGAGCCGTGTGGATGTCTGCACATGGGGCTGGTGTTCAAAAATACTGCAGCATCACACAGCCGAGTGTGCAGGAAGAAAGAGACATATAGATGTGTACGGAAAGGTCTGGAGTTAAGTGACACTACACCATGCCAAAACTGAGCGGGGGGGGGGCGCGAGTGGCTGGGATGGTGCGTGAATTTTAAGAACCTTTAAGTTTCAAAAGTCTGAGCGTGAAGGGGGAGAGCTGTTTGGAAGTCTGGACGCGGGTTGAAGTTCCCAAATACAACAGCATCAGAGCTGAGTGTGCAGTCGCAGAGCGGAGTGTGGCCTTTTATTTTGGGAACTGCATCCTACCAAGTCCGAATCTGAAGAGGTAGAGCTGTGCATGTGGTGTGGGCAGGGTGAGTTTCGGGAACAGCACATTATGATCACAAAGATGGCAGGAGTGTGTGCGTGCTTGCAAAGCGTGACCGCTGTCTGAAGAGGGGGGTACTACAAGGCAGGCAGGTCGGTTTATAAATAACCCCATGGTAACAGCTGGCAGATGAATCTGTACAACAGCTAGAGGCCCACACACCACAGAGCGCAATGCACAGAGACCACAGGACACACGCCATCACCAAGCCTTCCATAAGGATATATATCATATCAACACAGGCACTGGGTGCCCTCACCAAGGTTACATCGCCCCCTCTGAGCCATCAGTGAGAACCCCCCCCGGGCACCATTCCTCGCCTGCTTGCACTGGAGCTTTGAACGGCGCATGCCACCCAAAGCCACTTTCCAGACCGTGTTCACTTGTGGTTCCAGGTGCCACCTCTCCAATTCCAAGCAGTCCGATATAACTGAGTAAAATGTACATTATTTTGCTACAAGGACTACTTCTATACACTGGTTTGGCACTACAGCGCCCCATCCGGCACCTCTCATGTTACCAACCATCTATTTAACCTCATCAACGGCAAATGACAAAGTACACTTTATCAATAATTACTGGCATTCAACAATAAATACAGCTAAATAAAGGTGTTATCACCCAGGAGACTCCGAGGATAAAGTGTAACAAACAGGAATGTCTTTCAGCTGGAATCTGGTGGAGAAGGAAGGTTTATGTCCGTATCCGGGTCCCAGGGGGTGAGATCTGTTTCACCAACAGCGTTTAAATGAGGTTCTTGAAGGCGACTGAGATTAGTTTTGGGATGAACGGAAGCATATGAATTTCCACAAGCACCCCGAATAATCTACTGCTGGCGGTGTTTAAGCAGCACACCGAGATCCCGTTTCTGTCCACAGGTCATAAAAAGTAATGACGCGAATAGTGAAATGACAACAGCCACTATAAGGGAGAATGTATGGACGTGTGACCGGCCTAACACATTAAGTCACAAAACTACACCGACAATAAATAACAAGCGGCCGCGAAAGTGAAAGTGATTGCAATCGCGATCAAACATCAAAGCGGCCGTGCGGCCGCGAAAGTGAAAGTAAACGATTGCTTTCAGGCTGCCAAATGGTGCGCGCGCCCGGAGCACATGCACTGTAGTTGGCGGCCTGAAATGCATTCGTTTCCACTTCCAAAAGTCCCTTACTATAAGTCTCGCCAGAGCAGCGCTAAAGCGCTGTCTCAGGCGAGACCTAAAAACGGCACTGTGTGGGCACATCTTCCTTGTACCTCCAGCCATACTTATACACCATCAACGAGATTAGGCCGAAACGTAGTCTCATTAGGTGGTGTTTCACACGTGGTTTCACGGATGATGACAAATAGTACGGCGGGGTTTTAGGGTCTCAACTAGGTCTCATCTGGCAGCTGCAATCTCCTCACTAGTGGCACCAGCAGGCACAGGACAAACCCGGCATTGTGGCAGTGTGCTCAATGGCTATCATTGGGTCATTGAGCCCAGGATGATCGTCGGATAACACGGCAGCAACGCGTAGCTTCTTCAAGTTGCATCCGCCACCTTAGCCCGGTTGGCCACGCCCCCCTGAATAGTTCTATATTTTACTAGTAAATACAGCACTTTGTAAGAGCACCAGTTACATTGCTCATAGACACTTTTTATGGTACTCAGGAGACTACATGATATGGCCAGGATCACAGAATTTGGAGCCGGCGTCGAAAGTCAAGCCTGGTACCCCAAGTCGGCAGCTCTTTCCATAATATCACATCTTTAATTATTGTCATATGCAGCATGTACAAAAACATTAAAAAGACAATAGATTTTGCATTGACGAAACCTATTGGCTTTGCCAATGCTTTTTCTTTATTATTACATATAATATAATTTTGAAACACATAACTTCAGAATGTGCGCTGTATGAAAACTTCTCCAATATCTGATTTTACTAAAATATAGTCTATATAGAATAGCAACCAAGGCCATCCGAAGGGTGCGCATAACCAGTCATGGCCTGTGCAGATAATAGCGGCAGGGCGCAGGCGGAGGCGGATGTGAGCACAAGGTAAGTGATTTTATTTATTTATTTATTTATTTTCCCTATTCCATCATTTGTAACTCCCCCTGCTCCGTCCCACCCTACCGCTCTTACTTGCACGAGCTGCGATTGCACATAACTGACTTGCCTCTTAGTTCACTACTGACATTGTCAGGGTGAGTGGAAGCATGAACATTTCAAAATTCATGTTTGAAAACTATTCCTTAAAAAAAACTTACTTGCTCTGATTTAGTCTGATGTACCACTACAAATAAGATAAAACAGTTTTGCGTATACATAAAATACATTTTGGGATTTTTTGAAGAGATTTTTTCATATTTTACACGTTTGTTGCAGAATGTAAAACCAAAGGGGATGATGGACGGAGTGTTGAACATTGCAAGCACTCGCCCCCAGTCAACTGATCTGGGTTTAATCCATCATCATTCTTTAGCTCACTCCGCCACCTCAGTTCAGACATGGCCATATGCAAATCAGTCTGACCCTGTGCCTCATGGGAACAGTCCAGCCCGAACTGCCAACCCATGTCTTCCCTGGACCGGAAACAAGCATCCTGGGGCCGGTTTCTGGCTAATCAGCCGACATCAGCCAGGCTAGCTTAATTCCAGTGGCAAAGTGAGCAAGGGACCCACGTCTGGGCATACCCTGCCAACTTAGGGCGAACAAAGCGAAACCAAAGGGGATGATGGACGGAGTGTTGAACATTGCAAGTACTCGCCCCCAGTCACCTGATCTGGGTTTAATCCATCATCATTCTTTAGCTCACTCCGACACCCCAGTTCAGACATGGCCATATGCAAATCAGTCTGACCCTGGGCCTCATGGGAACAGTCCAGCCCGAACTGCCAAGCCATGTCTTCCCTGGACCGGAAACAAGCATCCTGGGACCGGTTTCTGTCTAATCAGCCGTCATCAGCCAGGCTAGCTTAATTCCAGTGGCAAAGTGAGAAAGAGACCCACGTCTGGGCATACCCTGCCAACTTAGGGAGAACAAAGTAAAACCAAAGGGTATGATGGACGGAGTGTTGAACATTGCAAGCACTCGCCCCCAGTCAACTGATCTGGGTTTAATCCATCATCATTCTTTAGCTCACTCCGCCACCCCAGTTCAGATCTCTGTACTGGGGTGAATGTATGACATTGTGCTGCATTCTGTCCATCAACTGTTGTTTTTGCATTTGTCACCCCGAGAGGGAAGGGTATGCCCAGACCGGGGTCCCGTGCCCTCCTTGCCACTGGAATTAAACTATCCTGGCTGAAGAGGGGTGAAACCCCAAAACCGGTCCTGGGATGCTTGTTTCCAGTCCAGGGAGGACCTGGCTTGACAATTCGGTATAGACTGTTCTCATGAGGCACAGGGTCAAGACTGATTTGCATATGGCTGGGTTCAAACTGGAACGGCATGGTGAGCAGAAAAACGATGGATTTAGGCCCAGATCTCTGTACTGGGGTGAATGTATGACATTGTTCTGCATTCTGTCCATCAACTGTTGTTTTTAAAAATTAAGGCGGCCCAAAAGTTAACTGTGCAGGACACACTAGCTTCGATTAACTTGTACATAAATGCTTGCCTGTTAAGAGGGGGCCGCATGCAAAGGTCATGAGTGTGCTTGCAGCCCCCAGACTATAGATCTACAGGGAAGTTATAGTATAGATTATTCAGCATAAGCAGAACTGGCTTCAGTGCAGCATAGCTGGAAGTAATTTAAAAAATGCTGTAACGCAATCAATGTTGTATGTGTCATAAAGCTTCTTTTCTTTACTTTCAGCCATTTGCAACATGGCTAAAAAACATTGCAAAGCTAAAGATCTCGAATATCCAAGACCTATTGGCTTTGCCAATGCTTTTTGACTTCAGTGCTCGAGAGTATTTTAGATGGTAAGGTCGTGTCTGGCATTCTGACGCTAGAGGGAGCAACTGACAAGAAAAAGAAGGTGGTTGCTGCAAGAAAGGCTGTTCAAGAAATCTACGCACAGTGCTCATAGCTCCAGAAAAATAATTACAACATTGTAATAGTAAATGCTGAATTCAGAGTCAAAAACAGCGACTTTTTAATTACTGTTTCACCCCTGGCTACGAGACAGAAAAATAGACTCGGGCTACTGAAAACAAAAGCGATTCATTTTCGTAAAACACTACACGCTGTTTCGGCGCGGGAAACTGGCAGGAGGGGGAGGGAGGTGGGTGCAGAGCATTGATGGACGTGAGTGCCTATTGGAGCAATTGAAAGAACATGTGGTCAACAATACAAGCATTGGCAAGGCCAAAAGGTCTGTTGTTTGCAAGGGGGTGGAATGTTTATTCTCTGGTTTTTTATTGTAAGAATGTGCCAAAAAACAGAAGTTGCTGCCTATAGAGGAGACGTGGCGAGAACTGCCGACTCCGAAACCGGGGAACCAGTTTCGGTGTTCGCTCATGTTCATGTGATTCTGGGCAAATCACTTAATCTTCCCGCGCCGATTTTTTTTTATGTAACTGGTGTTCTTTCAAAGCGCTCTAATATCTGCGGGTCGAGTTCTCTTCACGCTATAGAAAAAGGCAATAATAAGAAATACATGTGGCCTCCATATGCTCGTGATCTGAATTTAAATACTAACGTGACCGTTTTAATAGTGTACAGGGTCATTGCGAGAGACCAGAAACTGAATAGGAATTACGTTGGCAATTGTTTGTTTATCCCTGTATTTTGTCATGCTACCTTGTGGAAATGAATGCATGCTAGGCATACAGAGCAGAAACATTGTTCCATATGTGGACTATGATATCATTGCTACTGTACAAGGAAGAGTGTCTTTCCCAACACATTTTGAAGAACTTGAGCTGCATACTGTAGTAATTTCTGCCTCATCAATAACTCAACAGGCAGGTTGGAAGTTTCTAAATTAACTTTATTTGCCCCGAGCGCCGGGACGCGTCCTTTCCCCCGCGTTGCCTCACGGCGATCTGGCGCGTAGCCACACCTCCTCCCGGCATGCCCTTGGCGCGCTCTCAAACACTAGAGCGTATCACTACATATCTCCCCCATTTAGATCCACCAACAACAGGGCCAACAGCTAGCATAAACATTTACAGTCTTACTTGATTCGTGTGTCAAAGTCTTCAAACCTCCTCGGCACCTTGAGCACTCTGCCCAGTCTAGTACGGTTCTGTTTAGGGACATGAGCGGTTCTTTGGTCCCCTGTCGGGAGTTCTACGCCTACTTTCGCTTCTCCTTGCATCTCTCTCTCCTTTGATCTGACGTCAGAGTTCTTTGGTTTTCTTTGACTGGTCATTTCTCCTCCTCCGCTTCCTCCTGAGGCGTCTTGATCTTCCCTACCTCTCTTGGGAGTGGCAGGCCCTTGCTCTACATTCTCCTGTTCCCTGTCTCTCTCAGGCTCATTTCCTTCCTCCAAGATCCGTAACCTTCTGTCCTCCGGATCTTCCCACTTCATGATTTTGTTGCACTTCTCCATCCTATCCTGTGACCATATCTTCCCGTCACTCAGCAGGGCCGACCTGGTATAGGGTTCTACCACTTGCAATGGTGAACTGAATTTACTGTCTCCTTTCCTCCTCAGAATAGCTTGTTTCACTCTCACCCACTATCCCCTTTCTAGGGTTACTTCCTTGACGTTACGTCGTTTGTTGTAGTACTCGGTGTATAAGGCTTGCGCCTTGTCCATGTTGCGTCTTACCACCGCTGGCGACCATCTGCTTTGTACAAGGAGTTGTTTCCATGCTAAATTGTCCTTTGTGAAAGGATCACGCCCACGGAGGATTTTGAATGGACTGTACCCGGTGTTTGTCAGGGTGATTCGATAGGCCCACAGCATGTGTTGGAGCTCCTTTTCCGTTAAGTCCTGCGCTTATCGCTGCTTGTACCGACCCCATGATTACCCGGTTAAACCTCTCTGCTAGTCCATTCCCTGCCGGGTGGTAGACAGGAGTGTGTTTGACCTCTATTCCATTTCGGTCCATGAATGCGTTCCATTTTGCTGACACAAATTGTGGACCATTGTCGCAGGTAATCACCTTTGGGATTCCTCCCCTCAAGAATGTGGTCGTGAGGAAGGCTAGCACAGCCTCGGTGTCTGCCGTTTCACATACTTCCACCTCAGGCCATTTAGAGTATCTGTCTACTAATACTATGGCGTATTTGGGTACACCTTCCGCATTCAGAATGGGACCCAGTATGTCCACTGAAAGCATTTCCCACGGGCTGGACAGACAGGTGAACTTCCCTAGTGGCGGGCGTAGTAATACTTGCGTTTTGTCTGCCCGGTTGCACAGTTCGCACGTTCTGACGTGTCTCTCCAGTTGCCCGTCCATTGCTGGCCACCAGTATGCCTGCTTCGCTCTCGCCTTGGTCTTCATGACGCCAAGATGTACTTCGTGTAGAATGGTTAGAAGATGGCTCACCAAGGCTTGCAGAGGGACCACCTTATCCCCTCTCAGTAGGAACACTGGATTGTCTCCGATGGATAGTTCCTCCCGGACTTCCCAGTATTTCCTCAATTCACTGTTAAGGTGCTTCTTGTCTGGCCATCCTTGGGTTACGTAACTCTTCACTGCTCCTAGAGTCTCGTCTGCTGCGTATGCTTCTTCTCACTCTTGTGCGCTGACCGCTCCTTCATGGTCTTGTGTGAGTGCCACCATGTATCCTTCCCATTCTGAGGGCACTTGATCTCCCGCTGGCTCCATTGCAGCTGCTCTGCTCAAAAAGTCGGCTACCTTGTTTTTGGACCCGGGGAGGTACTCCACATCGTACACGTAATCCAACAGTCTCAGGGTCATCTTCGCGATGCGGGCGTTCGCATGGGCGTGTCCGCTTGATGTCAGGACTTTCACCAACGGTTTGTGATCCGTGCGGAGTAGAAACTTTGAACCCTAAAGAAACTGTCTGAACCGTTCCATGGCCCAGACGGTTGCCAGCATTTCCTTCTCTATCACACTGAATTTCTCCTCGTTGGTTGCTAAGGACTGCGAGGCAAAACTGACAGTGGTGACTTCTCCGTTTTGGGATCTCTGCATTAACACCGCACCCAGTCCCTTGTCACTGGTGTCGGTGGTTAGTATGGATAGAACTTCTTGGTCGAACCCCTCAAGGGGAATGGCGGTACAGATGTCTTGTTTTAGCTTTCCAAATTCTTCTTGCTCTTCGTGCGTCCACTTGAAGGTGTTCTTTTCTTTCAAGAGCTGTCTTAAGTGGTGTGTTTTGGATGCGAAGTGAGGGACAAACTTGCTGTAGAACTCCGCCATGCCTAGGAAGGAACGAACGTCTTCCTTCCTTTTGGGTGTAGGCGCTTCTTTGATGGCCGCAACTTTGGCTCGCTTCGGTTCTATCCCCTTCCATTGATTTCGTGGCCCAGGTACGTCACCGATCCTACTCCAAATCTGCATTTTTCCCATTTAGCGGTGAGACCATTTTGGGCTAGTATCGCCAAGACGGTGTGCAGTTTCTCGTCGTGGTCTTCCTTCGATTTCCCCATGACGAGGATGTCATCCTGGAAGTACTGAACTCCTTCCACCTTCTGGAACAGCCGGTGCATGAGCTTTTGGAACACCGCGGCGGCTGAGGCAAGTCCGAACGGCATCCTGAGAAACTTGTAACAGCCAAAAGGCGTGATGAACGATGTTAGGTGATTGCATGATGCATGCAAAGCAATTTGGTGGTACGCGGAGGTGAGATCCACTGTTGAGAACCACTTGACTCCCTTTGTTTTCGCCAACATCTCGTTTATTCGGGGCGGCGGGAACTTATCCACCAAGATGTTCTTGTTGAGCTCCCTCAAATCCACACACAGGCGCACCTTCCCATTGGGTTTCTGGGAGACCACCAGTGGTGCGAGCCATTCTGCACTTTCGATCGCTTCTATGACTCCATTTCTCTCTAGGCGTTGCAATTCTTCTTGGACCGCTTCCCTGCTCCTGAAAGGGATGTTGCGAGTTTTGTGGCTTACTGGCTTCGCTCCGGCCTTCAGGTGTATCTTGTGCGTGAATTTCGTCATCCGTCCTATTGTTCCCTTGAAGACTTCTGGATATTCCGTCTTCCATCTGTTTTCTTCGCGTACTTGTGCTGCGTCAACCATTAACACTTGGGTGGTCCCGCCTGGGTTGAGTTGTATTCCTAAGGCTCCTTGATCCATCCATCCTAGCACGGAGGGCCCTTTCTCCGCCACGTACAGTTTCCCCTCTGCCTTTCGTCCTTTGAACTCGAATCGTAGCGGTCGGTACCCCACCATGGGTATGGGTTCTCCTGTGAACGTGACTGGGTGGATGTCTGTGGGGAGTAACTCCTCACCCACTCTGGGCTTAAAGTCGTTTTCCCATATGGTTCGTTGAATAATGGTGTATGGGGAGCCGGAATCCTCCACCATGTTCACTTGTACACCTTCGATCTCCATATGTAACGCTGGTTTCTTGGATCTCGCGCAGTTTACTCCCAAGACCTGGTCGTCTATGCACAGGACTTCATCTTCTTCATTTACTCCTTCTCGGACTTTGTCATCACCGTCCGCTTCCGGGCGACGTACTTCACCTCTATTCTGCTGAGCTTGCGCCGGCACACTTTCTCGTAGTGTCCCATTATTCTGCAGTAGGAGCATTTGGCTCAGAATGCTGGACACGCTTTGTCGTTGCTTGAATGTGTTTGGCTGCCACATCTGTAGCACGTGTGTTTGCTCTCTCCTTGTGGTCTCTGGGTTCTTGTGGCCTTCTGAGAGTATTTCCTCTGGTACTTCGTATTCTTCGGTGCGTGCTGCCTAGGTGTTTCTGGTCTGTCTTTGTCTGATATCTTGCATACGGGTGTTCTGTCACTGCTCTCTCTTTTCGACGCTTCTGCGCATCTTTTTGATAGTTCCGCCTTTTTCACCAGTGCCACTACTTCCTTCAGGGGAGCGTCGCCGTTGACCCACAACTTCTCTTGTATGGCCGTGTTGGCGGTGTGCATTATGATCTGATCTCTGATGAGTTCATCGTGGAGGGTACCAAATTTGCACGTCACTGCTAACTTCTGTAAGGCTGCTACATACTCATCTATCGACTCACTGCTGCTTTGTTTCCTTTGGAAGAAGTTGCATCTGTCTATGGCTGTGCACACCACTGGGCAGTAGTGAGAGTCTAGATCTTCTAGCGTGTGTTGGAACACATTTGTGTCGTCCGCGGGCCTGGTCGTCTTCACCAGGTTGTCGAATACCCTGATGCCTTCCGGACCTAGGTTGTGTAGAAGTATTTTCTTTCTCCTTGAACTGGAGAACTCCCCCTTCGCTTTCTTCTTCTAAGGCCTCTAGGTAGTTCAGGAAATACCGCTTCCAATCTTCCCATGGCATCGCCGGCTCGCCTCTCTTGGGTAGGAAGGGGACCAGGTTGGTGAGCGACTTCACCTGTGCCCATATTCTGCCCCCGTTGCGTTGGACAGGGCTTTGTCTAGTGTCTATCTCTGGTGGGCTCCTTAGCGCTTGCCTCTCTCCTGACTCGCTGGATTGCGTGGGTGAAGGGCTTCCTTGCCCTACTCGCGATGACCCTGGGGCCGCCAGTTCTGTTGCTCCCTTCTAGCGTGCTGACCACTGGGTAACTCTCCCCTGGCGTGCGCAAGGTTGCACTGTTCCGGCCTGCTGCGCCCGATGCTCTCTTGGTACTGCTTGTGGGTGATGCTGCAGCCTGGCCTTGGGTTTCGTGGATTGGTGCCTCTTCTGGGTGCCTGTTTACTTTTGGAGCTACCTACCACTCTTATGGTGGTGCCTAGGGACCCTCACCTCCTGCCCTTGATTATCGGGTGTCTAGGAGTTAGAGGAATAAATTAGGAAGCGAGATGGAGAACAGCTTGAGCTCAGAGTGCTTTGGTTCTGCAGGACCAACTTCGGTTGGCTGAACCAAAATGGACAATAGGTGAAAAAGCTCAGTGCCCAAAATAGATTCATTTTTTTGGGGGGGGGGTCTTAGGATGGCCACAAAACCAGTACCAGATATCTCTAGAATTTAGGCTCTTCATGCTTAGACCAAAATACTTTCTAAATGCTAATTTCTCAAAAACTAATGAGCAGATTTACACACATCCTAGCAAAGGCACTTCCTTGAGTAAAGTTCTACTTACATGTTAAATTTGTTGTAATTCTCTTTGGCTTTTTTTCTTTCTCGAAGAGCAAAGAATCTTATGGGAGTTAAAATTGAAGTTTCACTTTTAGGACCCCTGTGTTTTTAGATCCCGCTTGACAGATCTGCACTAAACTTGCTATGAAAAACCGAAGTTGATGAACTTTTTATAAAAAGTGTTTTACAGAATTGTCAAATAGTGGCAACGACATTAGTAAAACAAATTATATATTTTCAATAGAGACTATGACCTAACCATAAAGGGCTATGGCCATCTAGGAAATAGATTTTCTGGGTTTAGTAATAACTTTGGACATTGTTTGAAGAATCTTCATGAAACTTTCCCCAAAAAGTCTCACCCACTTCAACTCCCCTCTGGAAGGTTCCGGAGTGATCCATCAAGCGGGGGCAGAGGAAGAGGGGAGGTCCCAAAACGCATTTCTACATTCATTTTTCCATAGGAAAATTGAACATCAATACCACAAAAACTGCTAAACAGAACTACACCAAATTTGGTAGAAACCTAGATCTTGGTCCAGAAAGCGTGCTTTTTGTGATTTGGTGTAAATCCATTCAGTAGAATTTTTGAAATTAAGGTTCAAATTAATTCATAAGTCACAAATGTTTCACTGACTGCAGCAATGGCCCCAGGGGCACCGATAGATTCGGCCAACAGTCCACACCCTGGGGAGAAGCATTCGCCGCCATGAAAAAGACAAGCCTAGTCCGGTTGCAAAGAAGAATTCGGTCCCCGGCCACGTGGCACATCGGAACTCCCCTTGAGCTCTTGCAATCTGTCCCAGTAATCTCTAGGCCCCGCTAGGCCGTGCACAGCCTCCATCTATGCCACATCTTTTATTAGAAGTGAATAGTATGAGCAAAAGGGCAGGCAAGTATGGCCAGACACACGGCGTGGGAGGTAGGCGGCTGCCAAACACCGCCCATGTCACAGCCCAGCAAGCCCCTACAGTAGCAGGCCAGCCCATCCACTGGGCAGCGCAACACAATCCCCCACCCCTCTGCACTCACTGCGTCCTCTCCCCAGGCAGCAGGTCATCTTCTGGGTGGTCTTGGCTCTGGTCCAGGCGCACTCAACTCCGCAGGCCGCCGAGCTGTAGGATTAGTCGTGGCGCCACTCCCACGTGGCAAGGTCCTTCTGTTGGGTCTCAGATAGTAAGTAAGTAAGTAAGTAAATTATTTTATTTGCACAATTAATTAAAATCATTGCAATTCATACAAAAAACAAGTTAAAAACACTGACCATATTCTATTCAGATAAAGATATTCATAAAAGCAAGGGAGATCATAGCTGGTAGGGCAAAGACTCTTGGTGGTCATCTTCTGGCAACAGGGAATTAATCTCAAACATGAATTTTACAAAGCGGGCAGCCACCTGAGCTGAGTCGCCCCTCATACACTCCTCTAGAGCTTCTTGGCATGTCTGGACATTCAGGATCCGCCACATTTGGGCGCAGCAAAAAAAGTTCGTAATGGGAGAAAGGTCTGCAGATGCACAGTACGTGGATTAAGTTTTCTTCGCCGCTATTACAAAAACGGCACTGTGTGGGCACATCTTCCTTGTACCTCCAGCCATACTTATACACCATCAACGAGATTAGGCCGAAACGTAGTCTCATTAGGTGGTGTTTCACACGTGGTTTCACGGATGATGACAAATAGTACGGCGGGGTTTTAGGGTCTCAACTAGGTCTCATCTGGCAGCTGCAATCTCCTCACTAGTGGCACCAGCAGGCACAGGACAAACCCGGCAGTGTGCTCAATGGCTATCATTGGGTCATTGAGCCCAGGATGATCGTCGGATAACACGGCAGCAACGCGTAGCTTCTTCAAGTTGCATCCGCCACCTTAGCCCGGTTGGCCACGCCCCCCTGAATAGTTCTATATTTTACTAGTAAATACAGCACTTTGTAAGAGCACCAGTTACATTGCTCATAGACACTTTTTATGGTACTCAGGAGACTACATGATATGGCCAGGATCCCAGAATTTGGAGCCGGCGTCGAAAGTCAAGCCTGGTACCCCAAGTCGGCAGCTCTTTCCATAATATCACATCTTTAATTATTGTCATATGCAGCATGTACAAAAACATTAAAAAGACAATAGATTTTGCATTGACGAAACCTATTGGCTTTGCCAATGCTTTTTCTTTATTATTACATATAATATAATTTTGAAACACATAACTTCAGGATGTGCGCTGTATGAAAACTTCTCCAATATCTGATTTTACTAAAATATAGTCTATATAGAATAGCAACCAAGGCCATCCGAAGGGTGCGCATAACCAGTCATGGCCTGTGCAGATAATAGCGGCAGGGCGCAGGCGGAGGCGGATGTGAGCACAAGGTAAGTGATTTTATTTATTTATTTTCCCTATTCCATCATTTGTAACTCCCCCTGCTCCGTCCCACCCTACCGCTCTTACTTGCACGAGCTGCGATTGCACATAACTGACTTGCCTCTTAGTTCACTACTGACATTGTCAGGGTGAGTGGAAGCATGAACATTTCAAAATTCATGTTTGAAAACTATTCCTTAAAAAAAACTTACTTGCTCTGATTTAGTCTGATGTACCACTACAAATAAGATAAAACAGTTTTGCGTATACATAAAATACATTTTGGGATTTTTTGAAGAGATTTTTTCATATTTTACACGTTTGTTGCAGAATGTAAAACCAAAGGGGATGATGGACGGAGTGTTGAACATTGCAAGCACTCGCCCCCAGTCAACTGATCTGGGTTTAATCCATCATCATTCTTTAGCTCACTCCGCCACCTCAGTTCAGACATGGCCATATGCAAATCAGTCTGACCCTGTGCCTCATGGGAACAGTCCAGCCCGAACTGCCAACCCATGTCTTCCCTGGACCGGAAACAAGCATCCTGGGGCCGGTTTCTGGCTAATCAGCCGACATCAGCCAGGCTAGCTTAATTCCAGTGGCAAAGTGAGCAAGGGACCCACGTCTGGGCATACCCTGCCAACTTAGGGCGAACAAAGCAAAACCAAAGGGGATGATGGACGGAGTGTTGAACATTGCAAGTACTCGCCCCCAGTCACCTGATCTGGGTTTAATCCATCATCATTCTTTAGCTCACTCCGACACCCCAGTTCAGACATGGCCATATGCAAATCAGTCTGACCCTGGGCCTCATGGGAACAGTCCAGTCCGAACTGCCAAGCCATGTCTTCCCTGGACCGGAAACAAGCATCCTGGGACCGGTTTCTGTCTAATCAGCCGTCATCAGCCAGGCTAGCTTAATTCCAGTGGCAAAGTGAGAAAGAGACCCACGTCTGGGCATACCCTGCCAACTTAGGGAGAACAAAGTAAAACCAAAGGGTATGATGGACGGAGTGTTGAACATTGCAAGCACTCGCCCCCAGTCAACTGATCTGGGTTTAATCCATCATCATTCTTTAGCTCACTCCGCCACCCCAGTTCAGATCTCTGTACTGGGGTGAATGTATGACATTGTGCTGCATTCTGTCCATCAACTGTTGTTTTTGCATTTGTCACCCCGAGAGGGAAGGGTATGCCCAGACCGGGGTCCCGTGCCCTCCTTGCCACTGGAATTAAACTATCCTGGCTGAAGAGGGGTGAAACCCCAAAACCGGTCCTAGGATGCTTGTTTCCAGTCCAGGGAGGACCTGGCTTGACAATTCGGGATAGACTGTTCTCATGAGGCACAGGGTCAAGACTGATTTGAATATGGCTGGGTTCAAACTGGAACGGCATGGTGAGCAGAAAAACGATGGATTTAGGCCCAGATCTCTGTACTGGGGTGAATGTATGACATTGTTCTGCATTCTGTCCATCAACTGTTGTTTTTAAAAATTAAGGCGGCCCAAAAGTTAACTGTGCAGGACACACTAGCTTCGATTAACTTGTACATAAATGCTTGCCTGTTAACAGGGGGCCGCATGCAAAGGTCATGAGTGTGCTTGCAGCCCCCAGACTATAGATCTACAGGGAAGTTATAGTATAGATTATTCAGCATAAGCAGAACTGGCTTCAGTGCAGCATAGCTGGAAGTAATTTAAAAAATGCTGTAACGCAATCAATGTTGTATGTGTCATAAAGCTTCTTTTCTTTACTTTCAGCCATTTGCAACATGGCTAAAAAACATTGCAAAGCTAAAGATCTCGAATATCCAAGACCTATTGGCTTTGCCAATGCTTTTTGACTTCAGTGCTCGAGAGTATTTTAGATGGTAAGGTCGTGTCTGGCATTCTGACGCTAGAGGGAGCAACTGACAAGAAAAAGAAGGTGGTTGCTGCAAGAAAGGCTGTTCAAGAAATCTACGCACAGTGCTCATAGCTCCAGAAAAATAATTACAACATTGTAATAGTAAATGCTGAATTCAGAGTCAAAAACAGCGACTTTTTAATTACTGTTTCACCCCTGGCTACGAGACAGAAAAATAGACTCGGGCTACTGAAAACAAAAGCGATTCATTTTCGTAAAACACTACACGCTGTTTCGGCGCGGGAAACTGGCAGGAGGGGGAGGGAGGTGGGTGCAGAGCATTGATGGACGTGAGTGCCTATTGGAGCAATTGAAAGAACATGTGGTCAACAATACAAGCATTGGCAAGGCCAAAAGGTCTGTTGTTTGCAAGGGGGTGGAATGTTTATTCTCTGGTTTTTTATTGTAAGAATGTGCCAAATAACAGAAGTTGCTGCCTATAGAGGAGACGTGGCGTTGCGGCGAGAACTGCCGACTCCGAAACCGGGGAACCAGTTTCGGTGTTCGCTCATGTTCATGTGATTCTGGGCAAATCACTTAATCTTCCCGCGCCGATTTTTTTTTATGTAACTGGTGTTCTTTCAAAGCGCTCTAATATCTGCGGGTCGAGTTCTCTTCACGCTATAGAAAAAGGCAATAATAAGAAATACATGTGGCCTCCATATGCTCGTGATCTGAATTTAAATACTAACGTGACCGTTTTAATAGTGTACAGGGTCATTGCGAGAGACCAGAAACTGAATAGGAATTACGTTGGCAATTGTTTGTTTATCCCTGTATTTTGTCATGATACCTTGTGGAAATGAATGCATGCTAGGCATACAGAGCAGAAACATTGTTCCATATGTGGACTATGATATCATTGCTACTGTACAAGGAAGAGTGTCTTTCCCAACACATTTTGAAGAACTTGAGCTGCATACTGTAGTAATTTCTGCCTCATCAATAACTCAACAGGCAGGTTGGAAGTTTCTAAATTAACTTTATTTGCCCCGAGCGCCGGGACGCGTCCTTTCCCCCGCGTTGCCTCACGGCGATCTGGCGCGTAGCCACACCTCCTCCCGGCATGCCCTTGGCGCGCTCTCAAACACTAGAGCGTATCACTACATATCTCCCCCATTTAGATCCACCAACAACAGGGCCAACAGCTAGCATAAACATTTACAGTCTTACTTGATTCGTGTGTCAAAGTCTTCAAACCTCCTCGGCACCTTGAGCACTCTGCCCAGTCTAGTACGGTTCTGTTTAGGGACATGAGCGGTTCTTTGGTCCCCTGTCGGGAGTTCTACGCCTACTTTCGCTTCTCCTTGCATCTCTCTCTCCTTTGATCTGACGTCAGAGTTCTTTGGTTTTCTTTGACTGGTCATTTCTCCTCCTCCGCTTCCTCCTGAGGCGTCTTGATCTTCCCTACCTCTCTTGGGAGTGGCAGGCCCTTGCTCTACATTCTCCTGTTCCCTGTCTCTCTCAGGCTCATTTCCTTCCTCCAAGATCCGTAACCTTCTGTCCTCCGGATCTTCCCACTTCATGATTTTGTTGCACTTCTCCATCCTATCCTGTGACCATATCTTCCCGTCACTCAGCAGGGCCGACCTGGTATAGGGTTCTACCACTTGCAATGGTGAACTGAATTTACTGTCTCCTTTCCTCCTCAGAATAGCTTGTTTCACTCTCACCCACTATCCCCTTTCTAGGGTTACTTCCTTGACGTTACGTCGTTTGTTGTAGTACTCGGTGTATAAGGCTTGCGCCTTGTCCATGTTGCGTCTTACCACCGCTGGCGACCATCTGCTTTGTACAAGGAGTTGTTTCCATGCTAAATTGTCCTTTGTGAAAGGATCACGCCCACGGAGGATTTTGAATGGACTGTACCCGGTGTTTGTCAGGGTGATTCGATAGGCCCACAGCATGTGTTGGAGCTCCTTTTCCGTTAAGTCCTGCGCTTATCGCTGCTTGTACCGACCCCATGATTACCCGGTTAAACCTCTCTGCTAGTCCATTCCCTGCCGGGTGGTAGACAGGAGTGTGTTTGACCTCTATTCCATTTCGGTCCATGAATGCGTTCCATTTTGCTGACACAAATTGTGGACCATTGTCGCAGGTAATCACCTTTGGGATTCCTCCCCTCAAGAATGTGGTCGTGAGGAAGGCTAGCACAGCCTCGGTGTCTGCCGTTTCACATACTTCCACCTCAGGCCATTTAGAGTATCTGTCTACTAATACTATGGCGTATTTGGGTACACCTTCCGCATTCAGAATGGGACCCAGTATGTCCACTGAAAGCATTTCCCACGGGCTGGACAGACAGGTGAACTTCCCTAGTGGCGGGCGTAGTAATACTTGCGTTTTGTCTGCCCGGTTGCACAGTTCGCACGTTCTGACGTGTCTCTCCAGTTGCCCGTCCATTGCTGGCCACCAGTATGCCTGCTTCGCTCTCGCCTTGGTCTTCATGACGCCAAGATGTACTTCGTGTAGAATGGTTAGAAGATGGCTCACCAAGGCTTGCAGAGGGACCACCTTATCCCCTCTCAGTAGGAACACTGGATTGTCTCCGATGGATAGTTCCTCCCGGACTTCCCAGTATTTCCTCAATTCACTGTTAAGGTGCTTCTTGTCTGGCCATCCTTGGGTTACGTAACTCTTCACTGCTCCTAGAGTCTCGTCTGCTGCGTATGCTTCTTCTCACTCTTGTGCGCTGACCGCTCCTTCATGGTCTTGTGTGAGTGCCACCATGTATCCTTCCCATTCTGAGGGCACTTGATCTCCCGCTGGCTCCATTGCAGCTGCTCTGCTCAAAAAGTCGGCTACCTTGTTTTTGGACCCGGGGAGGTACTCCACATCGTACACGTAATCCAACAGTCTCAGGGTCATCTTCGCGATGCGGGCGTTCGCATGGGCGTGTCCGCTTGATGTCAGGACTTTCACCAACGGTTTGTGATCCGTGCGGAGTAGAAACTTTGAACCCCAAAGAAACTGTCTGAACCGTTCCATGGCCCAGACGGTTGCCAGCATTTCCTTCTCTATCACACTGAATTTCTCCTCGTTGGTTGCTAAGGACTGCGAGGCAAAACTGACAGTGGTGACTTCTCCGTTTTGGGATCTCTGCATTAACACCGCACCCAGTCCCTTGTCACTGGTGTCGGTGGTTAGTATGGATAGAACTTCTTGGTCGAACCCCTCAAGGGGAATGGCGGTACAGATGTCTTGTTTTAGCTTTCCAAATTCTTCTTGCTCTTCGTGCGTCCACTTGAAGGTGTTCTTTTCTTTCAAGAGCTGTCTTAAGTGGTGTGTTTTGGATGCGAAGTGAGGGACAAACTTGCTGTAGAACTCCGCCATGCCTAGGAAGGAACGAACGTCTTCCTTCCTTTTGGGTGTAGGCGCTTCTTTGATGGCCGCAACTTTGGCTCGCTTCGGTTCTATCCCCTTCCATTGATTTCGTGGCCCAGGTACGTCACCGATCCTACTCCAAATCTGCATTTTTCCCATTTAGCGGTGAGACCATTTTGGGCTAGTATCGCCAAGACGGTGTGCAGTTTCTCGTCGTGGTCTTCCTTCGATTTCCCCATGACGAGGATGTCATCCTGGAAGTACTGAACTCCTTCCACCTTCTGGAACAGCCGGTGCATGAGCTTTTGGAACACCGCGGCGGCTGAGGCAAGTCCGAACGGCATCCTGAGAAACTTGTAACAGCCAAAAGGCGTGATGAACGATGTTAGGTGATTGCATGATGCATGCAAAGCAATTTGGTGGTACGCGGAGGTGAGATCCACTGTTGAGAACCACTTGACTCCCTTTGTTTTCGCCAACATCTCGTTTATTCGGGGCGGCGGGAACTTATCCACCAAGATGTTCTTGTTGAGCTCCCTCAAATCCACACACAGGCGCACCTTCCCATTGGGTTTCTGGGCGACCACCAGTGGTGCGAGCCATTCTGCACTTTCGATCGCTTCTATGACTCCATTTCTCTCTAGGCGTTGCAATTCTTCTTGGACCGCTTCCCTGCTCCTGAAAGGGATGTTGCGAGTTTTGTGGCTTACTGGCTTCGCTCCGGCCTTCAGGTGTATCTTGTGCGTGAATTTCGTCATCCGTCCTATTGTTCCCTTGAAGACTTCTGGATATTCCGTCTTCCATCTGTTTTCTTCGTGTACTTGTGCTGCTTCAACCATTAACACTTGGGTGGTCCCGCCTGGGTTGAGTTGTATTCCTAAGGCTCCTTGATCCATCCATCCTAGCACGGAGGGCCCTTTCTCCGCCACGTACAGTTTCCCCTCTGCCTTTCGTCCTTTGAACTCGAATCGTAGCGGTCGGTACCCCACCATGGGTATGGGTTCTCCTGTGAACGTGACTGGGTGGATGTCTGTGGGGAGTAACTCCTCACCCACTCTGGGCTTAAAGTCGTTTTCCCATATGGTTCGTTGAATAATGGTGTATGGGGAGCCGGAATCCTCCACCATGTTTGTAGGAAGGTGGATATCTGACTATGGTTACCCCCAACTTTTTGCCTAGTGTCTAGCTGGTTTTTCGACTTAGTTGGCCTGAGATCCTGCCATTCAGGGTCTCAGGCTGTCTGCTCTCTCTGTAAAATGGACTCCATGTACCCTAGGTACATACCCAATTGGTAAGGATCACCTTATTGGACCCTGTATAGTGTACCCTAGGTACCCAGGGCATAGGTGTACCCTAGGCCTCCCAGGGGCTGCAGCATGTATTATGCCACCCCTGGTCTGGCCTTCCAATCAGACACAACTGGCTGATCACTCAGCTGGGGCAAGGTTGTGTAATCACCCCTTGCTTAGATATAGTATGCCTATATCTGCCCTTATATATAGACACATGTGTACCTATCAGTCACTCCTATGGCAGGCCTTAACAATCCTGGAGGCAGAGTGCTTGGTAACATGTGAGATGGTGCTCTAGCATGAGCTGAGCCTGTCTGCAGCTTTCGGAACCATGTCCTTATAGCTGTTCTATGATATAGCCTACCATATACTCTTAAAGTGCCTTATAATCTTAAACGGTTATGGTAACTATGGTTTGGCTGTATCAAAACATGTCGTGTAAGGTGTCTAACACTTTGGAATAATACCCCCATACCATTTCTGGTGATGAGGATATTATTCCTCCCTTCTAGAGGGAGAGACATGTTAAAATCCTACTTTGCTGTGTAACCTCTGACCAAAGCCTCAGCATCACAAAATGGATGCTGCTGCCACAGACACAAGTCTGACCTCCTGCAGCTGGGAGTGATCCCAGCCAGGGAGGCCTGGACAATAGGTTTCCTGCTTGGGGAGGTGCTAGCACCTCCCCAGACAGCCTTTAGTGTATTGGGGCAGGGTGGGCTGAAAGGAATGAGACATGCCTGGGGCACACAAGGTGTTCCTTGCATAGTCCAGTTCAAACCGGCGCTGGGGCACTCCAGCCCCAGCTCTGGCGCGAAACTGGACAAAGGGAAGTGGGTGTAACCACCCCCTCCCAGGTCCCACCCATAAGGCGTGACCTAGCAGGTATCCCAGCCCCCCAGATTAGTATAAGAGTGGGAGTTGGGCCTCAAGACTTTAGATTATCCTGAACCTGCAAAACTGAACAGAAACTCTGGACCTTCGACATTCGACGAAAGAAGAAGACTGAAGAATCTCCCTTGTAGCCAAGGAGTGGCTACCCTGTGCAAACAGGCACCATCAAGTGACTACCCTTTGCTTTGTGAAACGTTCGACGAGGAACCGACTGCAGAGCCCGACCAGAGCCTTGATTTCCAGACTTCTCCGACCCTCATCCACATCTGCAGCAGAGCTGAGATCCGTGGAGGCGACGAGCGACGTGGGACCGGCTACCTGGGAAAAGTGGCTAGTAACTTACAGCGCAGCTTCTGAGGTACCCTCGAAGTTGTGCACCGGGGATTGAGAAGCCCCAACCCCAAGCACCATCTGCACCGAAGATCAGCCCCCCACACTCCACGAGTCCTGCGTGGGGCCCTTCAGCATTTTCCTGCTTGCCGCGTCTGTCCGGTTGCTTGCCCGCTGGCTAGTGGCCTTTGTGACGACGCTCCCTGAAATCTTCTGCGCTGGTTTGGCTCCTCCAGACTGGCTCCCGCTTCTCTGCAAAGAAGAAGCACCCCAGACCTTCCTGGTCTGCACCAGAAGCAAGTCCCTTGTTCTTCGTGGGTTCCGCTTGCCAAGGCTTGGTGAGTTCTAGTCCAACTTCGACGCCGCCGACAGCAAGAGCCTTCGTGGGACAGCTCGCCTCCTGGTCCTGGTCGTCCTCGACGCTTCCTGGTCCTCCTGGCTGCAGCGACAAGCTTCACCTTCACCTGCAACTCTTCACAACATCGCCTGGTTCCTTCCTGGTTCCACGTGGTCACATGCTAGTGACCTTGACTCTGTCCCTTCTGCTTGCAGGTTTCTTCTCTTCTTGATCCCAGTCTTGGGATCCACCGGACACTCTTCACTGACTGCCTGTCAGCATCTTTCTTCAGGCATCCATAGGAGTCGACGACGAAAACGACGCATCTTCACCCCTATGCACCCGCAGCCTGTGGGCTAGGTAACTTGGGTACTCCGGTGCTCATCAGGATAGTGACTATCCTAGTGTCTAGTTTTCAAGTCTCAACTTCCTAGCTACTCCGGAAGTGTCCTAAATCTATCTATTTCTAAACTATAACATTGCTATTGACTTTTACGCATTACGCGTGAGTGTTTCCACTCTGCACACGAATCCCGTGGGCCTCCCACTTCCTAACTAACGCTAGTGTAGTGTAGCCCCAGCGATTCCCTAGGCCTAGGCCTATTCTATTTCCGTGACAGTGGTTCTTATACCACTTATTTAGTATATGGTTTGCGTGGCCCCTAGGGCCTAACTGTATTACTTACCTGTGTGACTTACTGTATGCATTAATAAGACTGTGTTGTACTTACCTCTAAACTCATAAAGAGTGCTGAGGGTTTGCTTAGAATAAATACACTTTATTTTATATATATATCTGTTGTGGTGTCCTTTCATTTGGTATTCAAGGGATTATATATGGTATCACAGCTGGCTTCACATGCCATTCAGAGTTTAGCCTAAGACTGCTCTTGTCCATGCTACCACTAGGATAGCTGGTCTATAAGGTTGACTTTACAACCAATCACCATAAGGGTATTTGGACTGATATAAGGTGTACACTATAACTAGTGACATCATACATCAGGCCAACTTCTCACATTGGTGAGCAGCGGTTGGGATCTGAGCTTGCTGTTGTAATACCATTGTAATCTTGAGATACTAAATTGAAAGATCACACAGATATTGTCTAGGTACATATAACATAGATTATTATACTTAAGTCCTACTGGACTTTGTAGTTGTAGGTTGAAGGGAATAACACACCCTGACTACAACTACTAGAGAGGTTTAGTAGAAACAACTAGTGTAGGTAGGTGCACACACCACACCCTCACTAGATCATGCCTCTGGGAGGAGATCAAGTAGATGCTCTCTCAGGAGGGGCAGGTCTGCAGAAGACCCCCTCTAGGTATGATACCTTAACATTCCAGGAGATGAGACATTTGTGTACCTCCAGAGGAATAAAACAGGGTTCCAACCCTACCCTTAGACAGCTAGTGGAGCTTCTGGAGGCCTATGATGCTGAAAGAGCTGCCAGGGATGGTGCCATAGCTGTAGATAAGGGTCTACCCACCACAGATGAGTCAGATGGGACTTCAGAGGAAGAGGTAGACAGCCAGGGCCAAGTAGGAAGACTTAGCCAGGCTAACTTAAGTTTACATGGGAGTTTGCATGGGGTCCCCCCATACAGACCCACAAGTAGACATTCACAGAGAAGCAGGAGGGACAGATCCCCTTCAAGGGAATCCATCCACTCCCATGTCTCTAGCATCTCTAATGCTTCCTCTCACAGGGGAATGACTTCACCTGAGAGAAAGGAGCATAAAGCCAGAATGAGGGAAGCCAATCTGAGGATTCAGAGGGAAGAAATTGCCCTTGCCAAAGAGAAGCTTGCTCTGGCTAGAGAGCAAATTTGTGTGGGTCAGAACCCACTGGTGGCAGCAACATTCCTAGAGATAGGGATAGGTCTTATGACCATAGAAACCTAAGCAAGATAGTCCCCCCATACCAGAATGGGGATGACATCCACAAATGGATGACTGCTTTGGAGAGGGCCTGCAAAGTACAGCAGGTACCCCAAAGTCAGTGGGCAGCTATCTTGTGGCTCTCCTTTTCTGACAAAGGTAGAGACAAGCTCCTCACAGTCAGTGATGAGGATGCAAACAATTACAAAGTCCTGAAGAGTGCTCTGATAGATGGGTTTGGCTTAACCACTGAGCAATATAGGTTGTTGTTCAGAGACACCCAGAAGACACAGACACAGGACTGGTCTGATTTTGTGGATTGTGCCACTAAGGCTTTGGAAGGTTGGTTAACTGGCAGCAAGGTGCAGGACTATACAGGATTGTACAACTTGATTATGAGGGAGCAGATCCTTAGTAATTGTCAGAACCAGCTTCTCCATCAACACCTGGTAGACTCAGATTTGACCTCTCCCCAAGAATTGGGAAAGAGGGCAGATAAATGGGTCAGGACCAGGATTAGGCCTAAAAATCAGGGTGGTGACCAAAAGAAAGATACCACCAAGCCTCAAGAGAAGGGTGGGGATAAAGCAAAAGAGAAATCTTCCTCAGGGCCCCAGAACTCCACACAGGGTGGTGGGTCCCAAGCTCCCTCCTCTACCACAGTTAAAAAGCCTTACTGCCATGTGTGTAAAACACCTGGGCATTGGAAAACTGACAGCAGTTGTCCACAGGCTAAAAACAAAACTGTTCCTCCAACTACTCCTGTCACACCACCTATTACTGTCAGCAGTAATCCCCCAGGTGGTGGGAGTGCCCCCAAAAATTTGGTTGGGTTTTCTTGGGGAACACAGGGGGATCCTGGCTTAGCCAATTCCCCTGCAGCAGCTACTCTTGTCTGTGATGGTGGCATGGGGTTTGCCAACTTCACTGCCTGTCCCAACACTTTGGGTAGGTACAGACAGGAACCCTACATCAATGGTAGAAAAGCTGAGGCCTACAGAGACACTGGAGCTAGCATCACTATGGTGGCCCATAGGCTAGTTCCCTCTGAGCAGCTTTTGCCTGGGTTCTCATACCAGGTAACTAACATTGATGGCAACCAGAACAGTCATCCCATGGCAGAGGTATGTCTCAGCTGGGGAGGTGTCACTGGCCCTAAAAGGGTGGCAGTGTCTCCAACCTTGCCTGTGGACTGCTTACTGGGGAATGACTTAGAACTCTCAGCTTGGGCTGGAGTTGAACAAGACACCCATTCTAAAATGGTAGGCCTTTCCAAAAAGGGTAGTGGGGTTGTGCCAGTCACAACCCCTGTCCAAGTAGCTTTCCTCCCTGAAAAGGTTGGAAGGGCAGTGGTAGCCACAGCCCAGGCACAGACAGACTTCCCTGTAGAAATTGGCAGAGCTGTGACAGTCACAGCTCAAACACAAACTGAGTGCCTTCCTGAAAAGGTTGGCAAGGCTGTAATGGTCTCAGCCCACACTCAGACTGATATAGGTGTAGTGAAGCCTGAAACTATGGATCACTCCACACAGACAGAGAGTAGTGGGGAGGAAGAAAAGTCTCCCTCTCCCCAGACATTAGGAAAAGGTCAGCCTCCTCAGGGATCTGACCTCACCCCTTGTGAAGGAACTGCCCCAGAGGTAGCCAGGCCTGGCCTGGCAGAGCCTCTGATGTCAGTGGCCCCTTCCAAGGTGGGACCCAGTCTGGTGCAGGTAGCCTGCCTCTCTCTACCCTGCCTCAGTCAGCCCAGGGCTGCAGAGGTCAGGGAGGCCAGTGGACCCCAAGAGGGCCCCTGTCCACAAGAACCCCCCCTTCAAAAGAATGAGGATTGCCTGGTTAGTTGCCCTAGCCAGGTGATGGGTAAAAACATTCCTGAGGGATCCCCTTCACAGGTAGTTAGGGACCTCCCCCAGAGGGATTCTGTTGGGCACAGGCAAACATGGGACCTTAGGACCCCAAACCTGACCTGTCCCTCCAGTAAGCCCACAAAAGGGACCCAGCCTCCAGCTTTAGGTAGCCAGAGGCTGACCCTGAGAGCACAGTGCAACTCAGTTAGAGAAAGAAAGGCATCCAGGGTGGAGGATGATTGGAGGAAGCTGAGGCCTCACTTTGGGGACACTCACTTCAGTACTCCATCTCAACACCAGCCTTTTACTTTGCAAAGACACACCAAAGGTAGAGATTCCCTATGGTGGAGACCCTATGATATCTTTAGGATGAGGGATTGCTTAGTGGACCATGAGACAGGGGGTAACCATGCCAGTGCTGGTTCTTCCTTATATGGCCACTCAGGCAATAGAGGCTTACCTTGTCGAGGCCAGCCTTATCTCCTTTCGTTTGGGGGGGGGTTGTGTAGGAAGGTGGATATCTGACTATGGTTACCCCCAACTTTTTGCCTAGTGTCTAGCTGGTTTTTCGACTTAGTTGGCCTGAGATCCTGCCATTCAGGGTCTCAGGCTGTCTGCTCTCTCTGTAAAATGGACTCCATGTACCCTAGGTACATACCCAATTGGTAAGGATCACCTTATTGGACCCTGTATAGTGTACCCTAGGTACCCAGGGCATAGGTGTACCCTAGGCCTCCCAGGGGCTGCAGCATGTATTATGCCACCCCTGGTCTGGCCTTCCAATCAGACACAACTGGCTGATCACTCAGCTGGGGCAAGGTTGTGTAATCACCCCTTGCTTAGATATAGTATGCCTATATCTGCCCTTATATATAGACACATGTGTACCTATCAGTCACTCCTATGGCAGGCCTTAACAATCCTGGAGGCAGAGTGCTTGGTAACATGTGAGATGGTGCTCTAGCATGAGCTGAGCCTGTCTGCAGCTTTCGGAACCATGTCCTTATAGCTGTTCTATGATATAGCCTACCATATACTCTTAAAGTGCCTTATAATCTTAAACGGTTATGGTAACTATGGTTTGGCTGTATCAAAACATGTCGTGTAAGGTGTCTAACACTTTGGAATAATACCCCCATACCATTTCTGGTGATGAGGATATTATTCCTCCCTTCTAGAGGGAGAGACATGTTAAAATCCTACTTTGCTGTGTAACCTCTGACCAAAGCCTCAGCATCACAAAATGGATGCTGCTGCCACAGACACAAGTCTGACCTCCTGCAGCTGGGAGTCATCCCAGCCAGGGAGGCCTGGACAATAGGTTTCCTGCTTGGGGAGGTGCTAGCACCTCCCCAGACAGCCTTTAGTGTATTGGGGCAGGGTGGGCTGAAAGGAATGAGACATGCCTGGGGCACACAAGGTGTTCCTTGCATAGTCCAGTTCAAACCGGCGCTGGGGCACTCCAGCCCCAGCTCTGGCGCGAAACTGGACAAAGGGAAGTGGGTGTAACCACCCCCTCCCAGGTCCCACCCATAAGGCGTGACCTAGCAGGTATCCCAGCCCCCCAGATTAGTATAAGAGTGGGAGTTGGGCCTCAAGACTTTAGATTATCCTGAACCTGCAAAACTGAACAGAAACTCTGGACCTTCGACATTCGACGAAAGAAGAAGACTGAAGAATCTCCCTTGTAGCCAAGGAGTGGCTACCCTGTGCAAACAGGCACCATCAAGTGACTACCCTTTGCTTTGTGAAACGTTCGACGAGGAACCGACTGCAGAGCCCGACCAGAGCCTTGATTTCCAGACTTCTCCGACCCTCATCCACATCTGCAGCAGAGCTGAGATCCGTGGAGGCGACGAGCGACGTGGGACCGGCTACCTGGGAAAAGTGGCTAGTAACTTACAGCGCAGCTTCTGAGGTACCCTCGAAGTTGTGCACCGGGGATTGAGAAGCCCCAACCCCAAGCACCATCTGCACCGAAGATCAGCCCCCCACACTCCACGAGTCCTGTGTGGGGCCCTTCAGCATTTTCCTGCTTGCCGCGTCTGTCCGGTTGCTTGCCCGCTGGCTAGTGGCCTTTGTGACGACGCTCCCTGAAATCTTCTGCGCTGGTTTGGCTCCTCCAGACTGGCTCCCGCTTCTCTGCAAAGAAGAAGCACCTCAGACCTTCCTGGTCTGCACCAGAAGCAAGTCCCTTGTTCTTCGTGGGTTCCGCTTGCCAAGGCTTGGTGAGTCCTAGTCCAACTTCGACGCCGCCGACAGCAAGAGCCTTCGTGGGACAGCTCGCCTCCTGGTCCTGGTCGTCCTCGACGCTTCCTGGTCCTCCTGGCTGCAGCGACAAGCTTCACCTTCACCTGCAACTCTTCACGACATCACCTGGTTCCTTCCTGGTTCCACGTGGTCACTGGCTAGTGACCTTGACTCTGTCCCTTCTGCTTGCAGGTTTCTTCTCTTCTTGATCCCAGTCTTGGGATCCACCGGACACTCTTCACTGACTGCCTGTCAGCATCTTTCTTCAGGCATCCATAGGAGTCGACGACGAAAACGACGCATCTTCACCCCTATGCACCCGCAGCCTGTGGGCTAGGTAACTTGGGTACTCCGGTGCTCATCAGGATAGTGACTATCCTAGTGTCTAGTTTTCAAGTCTCAACTTCCTAGCTACTCCGGAAGTGTCCTAAATCTATCTATTTCTAAACTATAACATTGCTATTGACTTTTACGCATTACGCGTGAGTGTTTCCACTCTGCACACGAATCCCGTGGGCCTCCCACTTCCTAACTAACGCTAGTGTAGTGTAGCCCCAGCGATTCCCTAGGCCTAGGCCTATTCTATTTCCGTGACAGTGGTTCTTATACCACTTATTTAGTATATGGTTTGCGTGGCCCCTAGGGCCTAACTGTATTACTTACCTGTGTGACTTACTGTATGCATTAATAAGACTGTGTTGTACTTACCTCTAAACTCATAAAGAGTGCTGAGGGTTTGCTTAGAATAAATACACTTTATTTTATATATATATCTGTTGTGGTGTCCTTTCATTTGGTATTCAAGGGATTATATATGGTATCACAGCTGGCTTCACATGCCATTCAGAGTTTAGCCTAAGACTGCTCTTGTCCATGCTACCACTAGGATAGCTGGTCTATAAGGTTGACTTTACAACCAATCACCATAAGGGTATTTGGACTGATATAAGGTGTACACTATAACTAGTGACATCATACATCAGGCCAACTTCTCACAATGTTCACTTGTACACCTTCGATCTCCATATGTAACGCTGGTTTCTTGGATCTCGCGCAGTTTACTCCCAAGACCTGGTCGTCTATGCACAGGACTTCATCTTCTTCATTTACTCCTTCTCGGACTTTGTCATCACCGTCCGCTTCCGGGCGACGTACTTCACCTCCATTCTGCTGAGCTTGCGCCGGCACACTTTCTCGTAGTGTCCCATTATTCTGCAGTAGGAGCATTTGGCTCAGAATGCTGGACACGCTTTGTCGTTGCTTGAATGTGTTTGGCTGCCACATCTGTAGCACGTGTGTTTGCTCTCTCCTTGTGGTCTCTGGGTTCTTGTGGCCTTCTGAGAGTATTTCCTCTGGTACTTCGTATTCTTCGGTGCGTGCTGCCTAGGTGTTTCTGGTCTGTCTTTGTCTGATATCTTGCATACGGGTGTTCTGTCACTGCTCTCTCTTTTCGACGCTTCTGCGCATCTTTTTGATAGTTCCGCCTTTTTCACCAGTGCCACTACTTCCTTCAGGGGAGCGTCGCCGTTGACCCACAACTTCTCTTGTATGGCCGTGTTGGCGGTGTGCATTATGATCTGATCTCTGATGAGTTCATCGTGGAGGGTACCAAATTTGCACGTCACTGCTAACTTCTGTAAGGCTGCTACATACTCATCTATCGACTCACTGCTGCTTTGTTTCCTTTGGAAGAAGTTGCATCTGTCTATGGCTGTGCACACCACTGGGCAGTAGTGAGAGTCTAGATCTTCTAGCGTGTGTTGGAACACATTTGTGTCGTCCGCGGGCCTGGTCGTCTTCACCAGGTTGTCGAATACCCTGATGCCTTCCGGACCTAGGTTGTGTAGAAGTATTTTCTTTCTCCTTGAACTGGAGAACTCCCCCTTCGCTTTCTTCTTCTAAGGCCTCTAGGTAGTTCAGGAAATACCGCTTCCAATCTTCCCATGGCATCGCCGGCTCGCCTCTCTTGGGTAGGAAGGGGACCAGGTTGGTGAGCGACTTCACCTGTGCCCATATTCTGCCCCCGTTGCGTTGGACAGGGCTTTGTCTAGTGTCTATCTCTGGTGGGCTCCTTAGCGCTTGCCTCTCTCCTGACTCGCTGGATTGCGGGGGTGAAGGGCTTCCTTGCCCTACTCGCGATGACCCTGGGGCCGCCAGTTCTGTTGCTCCCTTCTAGCGTGCTGACCACTGGGTAACTCTCCCCTGGCGTGCGCAAGGTCGCACTGTTCCGGCCTGCTGCGCCCGATGCTCTCTTGGTACTGCTTGTGGGTGATGCTGCAGCCTGGCCTTGGGTTTCGTGGATTGGTGCCTCTTCTGGGTGCCTGTTTACTTTTGGAGCTACCTACCACTCTTATGGTGGTGCCTAGGGACCCTCACCTCCTGCCCTTGATTATCGGGTGTCTAGGAGTTAGAGGAATAAATTAGGAAGCGAAATGGAGAACAGCTTGAGCTCAGAGTGCTTTGGTTCTGCAGGACCAACTTCGGTTGGCTGAACCAAAATGGACAATAGGTGAAAAAGCTCAGTGCCCAAAATAGATTCATTTTTTTTGGGGGGGGGGTCTTAGGATGGCCACAAAACCAGTACCAGATATCTCTAGAATTTAGGCTCTTCATGCTTAGACCAAAATACTTTCTAAATGCTAATTTCTCAAAAACTAATGAGCAGATTTACACACATCCTAGCAAAGGCACTTCCTTGAGTAAAGTTCTACTTACATGTTAAATTTGTTGTAATTCTCTTTGGCTTTTTTTCTTTCTCGAAGAGCAAAGAATCTTATGGGAGTTAAAATTGAAGTTTCACTTTTAGGACCCCTGTGTTTTTAGATCCCGCTTGACAGATCTGCACTAAACTTGCTATGAAAAACCGAAGTTGATGAACTTTTTATAAAAAGTGTTTTACAGAATTGTCAAATAGTGGCAACGACATTAGTAAAACAAATTATATATTTTCAATAGAGACTATGACCTAACCATAAAGGGCTATGGCCATCTAGGAAATAGATTTTCTGGGTTTAGTAATAACTTTGGACATTGTTTGAAGAATCTTCATGAAACTTTCCCCAAAAAGTCTCACCCACTTCAACTCCCCTCTGGAAGGTTCCGGAGTGATCCATCAAGCGGGGGCAGAGGAAGAGGGGAGGTCCCAAAACGCATTTCTACATTCATTTTTCCATAGGAAAATTTAACATCAATACCACAAAAACTGCTAAACAGAACTACACCAAATTTGGTAGAAACCTAGATCTTGGTCCAGAAAGCGTGCTTTTTGTGATTTGGTGTAAATCCATTCAGTAGAATTTTTGAAATTAAGGTTCAAATTAATTCATAAGTCACAAATGTTTCACTGACTGCAGCAATGGCCCCAGGGGCACCGATAGATTCGGCCAACAGTCCACACCCTGGGGAGAAGCATTCGCCGCCATGAAAAAGACAAGCCTAGTCCGGTTGCAAAGAAGAATTCGGTCCCCGGCCACGTGGCACATCGGAACTCCCCTTGAGCTCTTGCAATCTGTCCCAGTAATCTCTAGGCCCCGCTAGGCCGTGCACAGCCTCCATCTATGCCACATCTTTTATTAGAAGTGAATAGTATGAGCAAAAGGGCAGGCAAGTATGGCCAGACACACGGCGTGGGAGGTAGGCGGCTGCCAAACACCGCCCATGTCACAGCCCAGCAAGCCCCTACAGTAGCAGGCCAGCCCATCCACTGGGCAGCGCAACACAATCCCCCACCCCTCTGCACTCACTGCGTCCTCTCCCCAGGCAGCAGGTCATCTTCTGGGTGGTCTTGGCTCTGGTCCAGGCGCACTCAACTCCGCAGGCCGCCGAGCTGTAGGATTAGTCGTGGCGCCACTCCCACGTGGCAAGGTCCTTCTGTTGGGTCTCAGATAGTAAGTAAGTAAGTAAGTAAATTATTTTATTTGCACAATTAATTAAAATCATTGCAATTCATACAAAAAACAAGTTAAAAACACTGACCATATTCTATTCAGATAAAGATATTCATAAAAGCAAGGGAGATCATAGCTGGTAGGGCAAAGACTCTTGGTGGTCATCTTCTGGCAACAGGGAATTAATCTCAAACATGAATTTTACAAAGCGGGCAGCCACCTGAGCTGAGTCGCCCCTCATACACTCCTCTAGAGCTTCTTGGCATGTCTGGACATTCAGGATCCGCCACATTTGGGCGCAGCAAAAAAAGTTCGTAATGGGAGAAAGGTCTGCAGATGCACAGTACGTGGATTAAGTTTTCTTCGCCTCTATTACAAAAACGGCACTGTGTGGGCACATCTTCCTTGTACCTCCAGCCATACTTATACACCATCAACGAGATTAGGCCGAAACGTAGTCTCATTAGGTGGTGTTTCACACGTGGTTTCACGGATGATGACAAATAGTACGGCGGGGTTTTAGGGTCTCAACTAGGTCTCATCTGGCAGCTGCAATCTCCTCACTAGTGGCACCAGCAGGCACAGGACAAACCCGGCATTGTGGCAGTGTGCTCAATGGCTATCATTGGGTCATTGAGCCCAGGATGATCGTCGGATAACACGGCAGCAACGCGTAGCTTCTTCAAGTTGCATCCGCCACCTTAGCCCGGTTGGCCACGCCCCCCTGAATAGTTCTATATTTTACTAGTAAATACAGCACTTTGTAAGAGCACCAGTTACATTGCTCATAGACACTTTTTATGGTACTCAGGAGACTACATGATATGGCCAGGATCACAGAATTTGGAGCCGGCGTCGAAAGTCAAGCCTGGTACCCCAAGTCGGCAGCTCTTTCCATAATATCACATCTTTAATTATTGTCATATGCAGCATGTACAAAAACATTAAAAAGACAATAGATTTTGCATTGACGAAACCTATTGGCTTTGCCAATGCTTTTTCTTTATTATTACATATAATATAATTTTGAAACACATAACTTCAGGATGTGCGCTGTATGAAAACTTCTCCAATATCTGATTTTACTAAAATATAGTCTATATAGAATAGCAACCAAGGCCATCCGAAGGGTGCGCATAACCAGTCATGGCCTGTGCAGATAATAGCGGCAGGGCGCAGGCGGAGGCGGATGTGAGCACAAGGTAAGTGATTTTATTTATTTATTTATTTATTTTCCCTATTCCATCATTTGTAACTCCCCCTGCTCCGTCCCACCCTACCGCTCTTACTTGCACGAGCTGCGATTGCACATAACTGACTTGCCTCTTAGTTCACTACTGACATTGTCAGGGTGAGTGGAAGCATGAACATTTCAAAATTCATGTTTGAAAACTATTCCTTAAAAAAAACTTACTTGCTCTGATTTAGTCTGATGTACCACTACAAATAAGATAAAACAGTTTTGCGTATACATAAAATACATTTTGGGATTTTTTGAAGAGATTTTTTCATATTTTACACGTTTGTTGCAGAATGTAAAACCAAAGGGGATGATGGACGGAGTGTTGAACATTGCAAGCACTCGCCCCCAGTCAACTGATCTGGGTTTAATCCATCATCATTCTTTAGCTCACTCCGCCACCTCAGTTCAGACATGGCCATATGCAAATCAGTCTGACCCTGTGCCTCATGGGAACAGTCCAGCCCGAACTGCCAACCCATGTCTTCCCTGGACCGGAAACAAGCATCCTGGGGCCGGTTTCTGGCTAATCAGCCGACATCAGCCAGGCTAGCTTAATTCCAGTGGCAAAGTGAGCAAGGGACCCACGTCTGGGCATACCCTGCCAACTTAGGGCGAACAAAGCAAAACCAAAGGGGATGATGGACGGAGTGTTGAACATTGCAAGTACTCGCCCCCAGTCACCTGATCTGGGTTTAATCCATCATCATTCTTTAGCTCACTCCGACACCCCAGTTCAGACATGGCCATATGCAAATCAGTCTGACCCTGGGCCTCATGGGAACAGTCCAGTCCGAACTGCCAAGCCATGTCTTCCCTGGACCGGAAACAAGCATCCTGGGACCGGTTTCTGTCTAATCAGCCGTCATCAGCCAGGCTAGCTTAATTCCAGTGGCAAAGTGAGAAAGAGACCCACGTCTGGGCATACCCTGCCAACTTAGGGAGAACAAAGTAAAACCAAAGGGTATGATGGACGGAGTGTTGAACATTGCAAGCACTCGCCCCCAGTCAACTGATCTGGGTTTAATCCATCATCATTCTTTAGCTCACTCCGCCACCCCAGTTCAGATCTCTGTACTGGGGTGAATGTATGACATTGTGCTGCATTCTGTCCATCAACTGTTGTTTTTGCATTTGTCACCCCGAGAGGGAAGGGTATGCCCAGACCGGGGTCCCGTGCCCTCCTTGCCACTGGAATTAAACTATCCTGGCTGAAGAGGGGTGAAACCCCAAAACCGGTCCTAGGATGCTTGTTTCCAGTCCAGGGAGGACCTGGCTTGACAATTCGGGATAGACTGTTCTCATGAGGCACAGGGTCAAGACTGATTTGAATATGGCTGGGTTCAAACTGGAACGGCATGGTGAGCAGAAAAACGATGGATTTAGGCCCAGATCTCTGTACTGGGGTGAATGTATGACATTGTTCTGCATTCTGTCCATCAACTGTTGTTTTTAAAAATTAAGGCGGCCCAAAAGTTAACTGTGCAGGACACACTAGCTTCGATTAACTTGTACATAAATGCTTGCCTGTTAACAGGGGGCCGCATGCAAAGGTCATGAGTGTGCTTGCAGCCCCCAGACTATAGATCTACAGGGAAGTTATAGTATAGATTATTCAGCATAAGCAGAACTGGCTTCAGTGCAGCATAGCTGGAAGTAATTTAAAAAATGCTGTAACGCAATCAATGTTGTATGTGTCATAAAGCTTCTTTTCTTTACTTTCAGCCATTTGCAACATGGCTAAAAAACATTGCAAAGCTAAAGATCTCGAATATCCAAGACCTATTGGCTTTGCCAATGCTTTTTGACTTCAGTGCTCGAGAGTATTTTAGATGGTAAGGTCGTGTCTGGCATTCTGACGCTAGAGGGAGCAACTGACAAGAAAAAGAAGGTGGTTGCTGCAAGAAAGGCTGTTCAAGAAATCTACGCACAGTGCTCATAGCTCCAGAAAAATAATTACAACATTGTAATAGTAAATGCTGAATTCAGAGTCAAAAACAGCGACTTTTTAATTACTGTTTCACCCCTGGCTACGAGACAGAAAAATAGACTCGGGCTACTGAAAACAAAAGCGATTCATTTTCGTAAAACACTACACGCTGTTTCGGCGCGGGAAACTGGCAGGAGGGGGAGGGAGGTGGGTGCAGAGCATTGATGGACGTGAGTGCCTATTGGAGCAATTGAAAGAACATGTGGTCAACAATACAAGCATTGGCAAGGCCAAAAGGTCTGTTGTTTGCAAGGGGGTGGAATGTTTATTCTCTGGTTTTTTATTGTAAGAATGTGCCAAATAACAGAAGTTGCTGCCTATAGAGGAGACGTGGCGTTGCGGCGAGAACTGCCGACTCCGAAACCGGGGAACCAGTTTCGGTGTTCGCTCATGTTCATGTGATTCTGGGCAAATCACTTAATCTTCCCGCGCCGATTTTTTTTTATGTAACTGGTGTTCTTTCAAAGCGCTCTAATATCTTCGGGTCGAGTTCTCTTCACGCTATAGAAAAAGGCAATAATAAGAAATACATGTGGCCTCCATATGCTCGTGATCTGAATTTAAATACTAACGTGACCGTTTTAATAGTGTACAGGGTCATTGCGAGAGACCAGAAACTGAATAGGAATTACGTTGGCAATTGTTTGTTTATCCCTGTATTTTGTCATGATACCTTGTGGAAATGAATGCATGCTAGGCATACAGAGCAGAAACATTGTTCCATATGTGGACTATGATATCATTGCTACTGTACAAGGAAGAGTGTCTTTCCCAACACATTTTGAAGAACTTGAGCTGCATACTGTAGTAATTTCTGCCTCATCAATAACTCAACAGGCAGGTTGGAAGTTTCTAAATTAACTTTATTTGCCCCGAGCGCCGAGACGCGTCCTTTCCCCCGCGTTGCCTCACGGCGATCTGGCGCGTAGCCACACCTCCTCCCGGCATGCCCTTGGCGCGCTCTCAAACACTAGAGCGTATCACTACATATCTCCCCCATTTAGATCCACCAACAACAGGGCCAACAGCTAGCATAAACATTTACAGTCTTACTTGATTCGTGTGTCAAAGTCTTCAAACCTCCTCGGCACCTTGAGCACTCTGCCCAGTCTAGTACGGTTCTGTTTAGGGACATGAGCGGTTCTTTGGTCCCCTGTCGGGAGTTCTACGCCTACTTTCGCTTCTCCTTGCATCTCTCTCTCCTTTGATCTGACGTCAGAGTTCTTTGGTTTTCTTTGACTGGTCATTTCTCCTCCTCCGCTTCCTCCTGAGGCGTCTTGATCTTCCCTACCTCTCTTGGGAGTGGCAGGCCCTTGCTCTACATTCTCCTGTTCCCTGTCTATCTCAGGCTCATTTCCTTCCTCCAAGATCGGTAACCTTCTGTTCTCCGGATCTTCCCACTTCATGATTTTGTTGCACTTCTCCATCCTATCCTGCGACCATATCTTCTCGTCACTCAGCAGGGCCGACCTGGTATAGGGTTCTACCACTTGCAATGGTGAACTGAATTTACTGTCTCCTTTCCTCCTCAGAATAGCTTGTTTCACTCTCACCCACTCTCCCCTTTCTAGGGTTACTTCCTTGACGTTACGTCGTTTGTTGTAGTACTCGGTGTATAAGGCTTGCGCCTTGTCCATGTTGCGTCTTACCACCGCTGGCGACCATCTGCTTTGTACAAGGAGTTGTTTCCATGCTAAATTGTCCTTTGTGAAAGGATCACGCCCACGGAGGATTTTGAATGGACTGTACCCGGTGTTTGTCGGGGTGATTCGATAGGCCCACAGCATGTGTTGGAGCTCCTTTTCCGTTAAGTCCTGCGCTTATCACTGCTTGTACCGACCCCATGATTACCCGGTTAAACCCCTCTGCTAGTCCATTCCCTGCCGGGTGGTAGACAGGAGTGTGTTTGACCTCTATTCCATTTCGGTCCATGAATGCGTTCCATTTTGCTGACACAAATTGTGGACCATTGTCGCAGGTAATCACCTTTGGGATTCCTCCCCTCAAGAATGTGGTCGTGAGGAAGGCTAGCACAGCCTCGGTGTCTGCCGTTTCACATACTTCCACCTCAGGCCATTTAGAGTATCTGTCTACTAATACTATGGCGTATTTGGGTACACCTTCCGCATTCAGAATGGGACCCAGTATGTCCACTGAAAGCATTTCCCACGGGCTGGACAGACAGGTGAACTTCCCTAGTGGCGGGCGTAGTAATACTTGCGTTTTGTCTGCCCGGTTGCACAGTTCGCACGTTCTGACGTGTCTCTCCAGTTGCCCGTCCATTGCTGGCCACCAGTATGCCTGCTTCGCTCTCGCCTTGGTCTTCATGACGCCAAGATGTCCTTCGTGTAGAATGGTTAGAAGATGGCTCACCAAGGCTTGCGGAGGGACCACCTTATCCCCTCTCAGTAGGAACACTGGATTGTCTCCGATGGATAGTTCCTCCCGGACTTCCCAGTATTTCCTCAATTCACTGTTAAGGTGCTTCTTGTCTGGCCATCCTTGGGTTACGTAACTCTTCACTGCTCCTAGAGTCTCGTCTGCTGCGTACGCTTCTTCTCACTCTTGTGCGCTGACCGCTCCTTCATGGTCTTGTATGAGTTCCACCATGTATCCTTCCCATTCTGAGGGCACTTGATCTCCCGCTGGCTCCATTGCAGCTGCTCTGCTCAAAAAGTCGGCTACCTTGTTTTTGGACCCGGGGAGGTACTCCACATCGTACACGTAATCCAACAGTCTCAGGGTCATCTTCGCGATGCGGGCGTTCGCATGGGCGTGTCGCTTCTCCTTGCATCTCTCTCTCCTTTGATCTGACGTCAGAGTTCTTTGGTTTTCTTTGACTGGTCATTTCTCCTCCTCCGCTTCCTCCTGAGGCGTCTTGATCTTCCCTACCTCTCTTGGGAGTGGCAGGCCCTTGCTCTACATTCTCCTGTTCCCTGTCTATCTCAGGCTCATTTCCTTCCTCCAAGATCGGTAACCTTCTGTCCTCCGGATCTTCCCACTTCATGATTTTGTTGCACTTCTCCATCCTATCCTGCGACCATATCTTCTCGTCACTCAGCAGGGCCGACCTGGTATAGTGTTCTACCACTTGCAATGGTGAACTGAATTTACTGTCTCCTTTCCTCCTCAGAATAGCTTGTTTCACTCTCACCCACTCTCCCCTTTCTAGGGTTACTTCCTTGACGTTACGTCGTTTGTTGTAGTACTCGGTGTATAAGGCTTGCGCCTTGTCCATGTTGCGTCTTACCACCGCTGGCGACCATCTGCTTTGTACAAGGAATTGTTTCCATGCTAAATTGTCCTTTGTGAAAGGATCACGCCCACGGAGGATTTTGAATGGACTGTACCCGGTGTTTGTCGGGGTGATTCGATAGGCCCACAGCATGTGTTGGAGCTCCTTTTCCGTTAAGTCATGCGCTTATCGCTGCTTGTACCGACCCCATGATTACCCGGTTAAACCCCTCTGCTAGTCCATTCCCTGCC
This sequence comes from Triturus cristatus, assembly GCF_964204655.1. Lineage (NCBI taxonomy): Eukaryota > Metazoa > Chordata > Amphibia > Caudata > Salamandridae > Triturus > Triturus cristatus. The sequence goes on from NC_140589.1 coordinate 1,345,381,408, forward strand.
GGGTGGTAGACAGGAGTGTGTTTGACCTCTATTCCATTTCGGTCCATGAATGCGTTCCATTTTGCTGACACAAATTGTGGACCATTGTCGCAGGTAATCACCTTTGGGATTCCTCCCCTCAAGAATGTGGTCGTGAGGAAGGCTAGCACAGCCTCGGTGTCTGCCGTTTCACATACTTCCACCTCAGGCCATTTAGAGTATCTGTCTACTAATACTATGGCGTATTTGGGTACACCTTCCGCATTCAGAATGGGACCCAGTATGTCCACTGAAAGCATTTCCCACGGGCTGGACAGACAGGTGAACTTCCCTAGTGGCGGGCGTAGTAATACTTGCGTTTTGTCTGCCCGGTTGCACAGTTCGCACGTTCTGACGTGTCTCTCCAGTTGCCCGTCCATTGCTGGCCACCAGTATGCCTGCTTCGCTCTTGCCTTGGTCTTCATGACGCCAAGATGTCCTTCGTGTAGAATGGTTAGAAGATGGCTCACCAAGGCTTGCGGAGGGACCACCTTATCCCCTCTCAGTAGGAACACTGGATTGTCTCCGATGGATAGTTCCTCCCGGACTTCCCAGTATTTCCTCAATTCACTGTTAAGGTGCTTCTTGTCTGGCCATCCTTGGGTTACGTAACTCTTCACTGCTCCTAGAGTCTCGTCTGCTGCGTACGCTTCTTCTCACTCTTGTGCGCTGACCGCTCCTTCATGGTCTTGTGTGAGTTCCACCATGTATCCTTCCCATTCTGAGGGCACTTGATCTCCCGCTGGCTCCATTGCAGCTGCTCTGCTCAAAAAGTCGGCTACCTTGTTTTTGGACCCGGGGTGGTACTCCACATCATACACGTAATCCAACAGTCTCAGGGTCATCTTCGCGATGTGGGCGTTCGCATGGGCGTGTCCGCTTGATGTCAGGACTTTCACCAACGGTTTGTGATCCGTGCGGAGTAGAAACTTTGAACCCCAAAGAAACTGTCTGAACCGTTCCATGGCCCAGACGGTTGCCAGCATTTCCTTCTCTATCACACTGAATTTCTCCTCGTTGGTTGCTAAGGACTGCGAGGCAAAACTGACAGTGGTGACTTCTCCGTTTTGGGATCTCTGCATTAACACGCACCCAGTCCCTTGTCACTGGTGTCGGTGGTTAGTATGGATAGAACTTCTTGGTCGAACCCCTCAAGGGGAATGGCGGTACAGATGTCTTGTTTTAGCTTTCCAAATTCTTCTTGCTCTTCGTGCGTCCACTTGAAGGTGTTCTTTTCTTTCAAGAGCTGTCTTAAGTGGTGTGTTTTGGATGCGAAGTGAGGGACAAACTTGCTGTAGAACTCCGCCATGCCTAGGAAGGAACGAACGTCTTCCTTCCTTTTGGGTGTAGGCGCTTCTTTGATGGCCGCAACTTTGGCTCGCTTCGGTTCTATCCCCTTCCATTGATTTCGTGGCCCAGGTACGTCACCGATCCTACTCCAAATCTGCATTTTTCCCATTTAGCGGTGAGACCATTTTGGGCTAGTATCGCCAAGACGGTGTGCAGTTTCTCGTCGTGGTCTTCCTTCGATTTCCCCATGACGAGGATGTCATCCTGGAAGTACTGAACTCCTTCCACCTTCTGGAACAGCCGGTGCATGAGCTTTTGGAACACCGCGGCGGCTGAGGCAAGTCCGAACGGCATCCTGAGAAACTTGTAACAGCCAAAAGGCGTGATGAACAATGTTAGGTGATTGCATGATGCATGCAAAGCAATTTGGTGGTACGCGGAGGTGAGATCCACTGTTGAGAACCACTTGACTCCCTTTGTTTTCGCCAACATCTCGTTTATTCGGGGCGGCGGAAACTTATCCACCAAGATGTTCTTGTTGAGCTCCCTCAAATCCACACACAGGCGCACCTTCCCATTGGGTTTCTGGGCGACCACCAGTGGTGCGAGCCATTCTGCACTTTCGATCGCTTCTATGACTCCATTTCTCTCTAGGCGTTGCAATTCTTCTTGGACCGCTTCCCTGCTCCTGAAAGGGATGTTGCGAGTTTTGTGGCTTACTGGCTTCGCTCCGGCCTTCAGGTGTATTTTGTGCGTGAATTTCGTCATCCTTCCTATTGTTCCCTTGAAGACTTCTGGATATTCCGTCTTCCATCTGTTTTCTTCGCGTACTTGTGCTGGGTCAACCATTAACACTTGGGTGGTCCCGCCTGGGTTGAGTTGTATTCCTAAGGCTCCTTGATCCATCCATCCTAGCACGGAGGGCCCTTTCTCCGCCACGTACAGTTTCCCCTCTGCCTTTCGTCCTTTGAACTCGAATCGTAGCGGTCGGTACCCCACCATGGGTATGGGTTCTCCTGTGAACGTGACTGGGTGGATGTCTGTGGGGAGTAACTCCTCACCCACTCTGGGCTTAAAGTCGTTTTCCCATATGGTTCGTTGAATAATGGTGTATGGGGAGCCGGAATCCTCCACCATGTTCACTTGTACACCTCCGATCTCCATCTGTAACGCTGGTTTCTTGGATCTCGCGCAGTTTACTCCCAAGACCTGGTCATCTATGCACAGGACTTCATCTTCTTCATTTACTCCTTCTCGGACTTTGTCATCACCGTCCGCTTCCGGGCGACGTACTTCACCTCCATTCTGCTGAGCTTGCGCCGGCACACTTTCTCGTAGTGTCCCACTATTCTGCAGTAGGAGCATTTGGCTCAGAATGCTGGACACGCTTTGTCGTAGCTTGAATGTGTTTGGCTGCCACATCTGTAGCACGTGTGTTTGCTCTCTCCTTGTGGTCTCTGGGTTCTTGTGGCCTTCTGAGAGTATTTCCTCTGGTACTTCGTATTCTTCGGTGCGTGCTGCCTAGGTGTTTCTGGTCTGTCTTTGTCTGATATCTTGCATACGGGTGTTCTGTCACTGCTCTCTCTTTTCGACGCTTCTGCGCATCTTTTTGATAGTTCCGCCTTTTTCACCAGTGCCACTACTTCCTTCAGGGGAGCGTCGCCGTTGACCCACAACTTCTCTTGTATGGCCGTGTTGGCGGTGTGCATTATGATCTGTTCTCTGATGAGTTCATCGTGGAGGGTACCAAATTTGCACGTCACTGCTAACTTCTGTAAGGCTGCTACATACTCATCTATCGACTCACTGCTGCTTTGTTTCCTTTGGAAGAAGTTGCATCTGTCTATGGCTGTGCACACCACTGGGCAGTAGTGAGAGTCTAGATCTTCTAGCGTGTGTTGGAACACATTTGTGTCGTCCGCGGGCCTGGTCGTCTTCACCAGGTTGTCGAATACCCTGATGCCTTCCGGACCTAGGTTGTGTAGAAGTATTTTCTTTCTCCTTGAACTGGAGAACTCCCCCTTCGCTTTCTTCTTCTAAGGCCTCTAGGTAGTTCAGGAAATACCGCTTCCAATCTTCCCATGGCATCGCCGGCTCGCCTCTCTTGGGTAGGAAGGGGACCAGGTTGGTGAGCGACGTCGCCTGTGCCCATATTCTGCCCCCGTTGCGTTGGACAGGGCTTTGTCTAGTGTCTATCTCTGGTGGGCTCCTTAGCGCTTGCCTCTCTCCTGACTCGCTGGATTGCGTGGGTGAAGGGCTTCCTTGCCCTACTCGCGATGACCCTGGGGCCGCCAGTTCTGTTGCTCCCTTCTAGCGTGCTGACCACTGGGTAACTCTCCCCTGGCGTGCGCAAGGTTGCACTGTTCCGGCCTGCTGCGCCCGATGCTCTCTTGGTACTGCTTGTGGGTGATGCTGCAGCCTGGCCTTGGGTTTCGTGGATTGGTGCCTCTTCTGGGTGCCTGTTTACTTTTGGAGCTACCTACCACTCTTATGGTGGTGCCTAGGGACCCTCACCTCCTGCCCTTGATTATCGGGTGTCTTCGTGGCCTCATGCGTGCCCTTAAGGCTGTTAGGACACTGGCAGTCCTTGCAGGTGCAGTTGGGCTCACCTGTTGGCTGAGGGTGGTGCTGGGGAACCGCACTTGGCCTCTTCCGTAGGCCTCTGCGCACGTGGTGGGGACGCTCCGCTGCCGCGCTCGGGGTTGTTGTCGGGTTCGGTGTATAAGGACACTTGCTGCTTCTTAGACCAATGTGATGGTATCCCGGACTCATCGCCACTTTATGTAGTAATTTCTGCCTCATCAATAACTTAACAGGCAGGTTGGAAGTTTCTAAATTAATTTTATTTGCCCCGAGCACCGGGACTCGCCCTTTCCCCTACGTTGCCTCGTTGCGATCTGGCGCGTAGCCGCGCCCCTTCCTGGCATGCCCTTGGCGCGCTCTCAAACACTAGAGCGCATCACTACACATACATGGAACTTTAGGAGTCTAAAAGCAGCTCCACATGGGGTGTTGATGATCAAACATTGTTCATAAGGGATATGATTCAGAGCCATCTCGCGACAGCTAGCACCATCCAATCAAAACTCTACAGAATCCCTCTCCCAGGCATACTCCTTGAAGAGCCTACCCCATAACTATCACCAGAGATGTCCATACGACCTTACAGCAATATCCCAGCACACCCAACATACTCAATCAAGATCCAGTCCACTCCCTAACCCCTGTGGCCTGTCATTGTGGCACCGGACTCGTCATTTGTCAAAGTATTTTCATTGATTTGTTTCTGTTAACACATTGCACCAGATAATCATGAAATTCAAATACTTCCAATAATTGTGCATGAATAATACAAGTTAGTGTGAAGAAATGTAAGCGATAGTCCTAAAATGATTAGTTCCCGTATCAGTTAAAATCAGATTTCATGCAACAAAGGGGCTTGGGTTTTCTCTACTCACCACAATCTGCAAATAATTCACTTAAACATTGTGTTCCTCTACCAGTGCAACAACATAAGATAAAGTGTTGTTTCTATAACATATGTGGCACTGATTCATGTGAGTGGATTTACCAAATTATCAGGAATAAATCAAAGCAACATCTCACACCCTTGACCTCAAATGATATCCAAGGGTCGCACACTTCCACACCCTTAGCTCAACAGTAATTTATTATGACAAGGGGCAATGATAAAGGCATGGTATAGGAACTGCAGAAAGTGAAGGGGTTTGTCTCCTGCTCTTGCCTACATGCCACCAGAGACCAGATGAAACAAGGGCACTTATAAAAAGCAAACATTGGCATAGCCAATAGGTCTTGCCTTTGGGACCTTATAAGTGTTTAGCCATGCAAAGGTTGATGTTGTTGCACCAAGGATATTGTGCTTGATAACTAAATACGTATAAGGTCCCAAAAGCGAGACCTATTGGCTATGCCAATGATTGTTCACACAAACACTGAAACCTTATTGGGCCTAGTGTAACCTTTCTTCACCAAACAGTGCTCATCAAAATGGAGCACTGACAGAAAGAAAATGCTCAACATACATCACTCCAGAATGTGACTGCCAAAGATGTAAGATTAGCTACAAGAGAATTACATCATTTTGAAAGGAATGAAGGAACGCCAGCAATACCCATCCTTAAATACAATACCCGTTAAATATGGCCTCTTCTGGAAGCTGGCTGCCAGCATATCAGCTTTTGAACATCTACTAAACAATTGTTGAAAAGGGTCCACTTGTCATTTGTCTTTGTTGCTTTCTAATAGTGCCTGTCTATAGGAATACGTTGGTATTCTAATTTAACCAATAACATTCCTCTTTTTATGCTCTGAGGACATCTGTATAATCCAACGTGCAATCTATATAAACATTTTTACCTGGGCAACTGGATTGTTAGCTCTTGCAGGTATCGAACATTTTTCATCATTGTTGATAACGTTGATAACATTGTTGATAACACGCTTTCATTTGGGGACCAGGTTAGTACAGTGGTGTCCACATGCTTCTTCATTCTAAGGCCTCTGAAAAAAATCAAACCCTTCCTTACATCTGAAAGCTTCAGATCCGTAGTATCTGCCTTAGTTCTGTCCCATCTGGATTACTGCAATAGTCTGTATCTTACAGGTCAAAATAAACACCTTAACAGACTCCAGATGGTACAGAATGCGGCAGCAAGGTTGCTCACGGATACTCCCAGGTTTATGTCAATCAGAAGCGGCCTACGAGATCTGCACTGGCTCCACATGAAACAACGGATCCATTTTAAGGCCCTCTGCATTGTACATAAGTCCTTACATGGAGTTGGGCCGTTGGATCTCATAGAGCGCTTCCAGTGGTATGTCCCTGGGAGAACCCTGTGCTCTAGGGAAGCCAAACGGGCAGCCGTCACCCGGGTAAAAAAGGCCAACTGGGGCAGAAAGAGTTTTGTGCTCAAAGCCACCAACGCCTGGAATGAACTTCCATTTTACCTAAGGTCTACTACTGAACTTTTAACCTTTAGAAAAAACCTGAAGACTTGGCTGTTTTCAGCCTAGGTTCTGGCAATGCTTCTGGACGAGTGTCTTTTACGCTATATCTTGTAGGCCAACTGCTATAGCGCCAGGACACCCTCGGGTAACAGTGCGCTCTACAAATTGATTTAACATAACATAACATAACTGTTGTAATAAATAAGATACTGCACACCAGTTGAAGTTCAGAGTCTTTATTCGTGACCATCCGCTCTCAAACTGACTGGAGCTCACCTGAACATTCTAAGGTGGGCTCCCTCGGAACATACCACTTTCTGGTTGGGGAAGGGGTGTAGGGAGATACCAACTACAAAATACATATAAGATTATAACAATAACATAACATGCCTTTTTTTTTAAACATGGCATTCTATTCCAATAAGTATTTTACAAGTTGGTGTGCAGCTTCCAAAAACACATAACATTAAGGTGCCGATTCCGATCCGGTAAAACCCGTGTACGAATCGTCGGACGGAGCGTTTTCTCCGTACGACTCGTACCCGGGAAAAACACCTTACAAACTCGCAAGTACGATTCGCACAGAAATACCATTTCCGTACGAGTCGTACAAAAGACAGACCGGCAAAAAAATACATACAATTCTGAATCTGGACGGTGCATACGCGACGTCCTGACGGAGTCAGGCAGCGTTTTACGGACCAGCAAGTACGATTCGTGCCTACGTCACTCCGCACGTAGCATTTTTTACGGGAGCCAAATACTGCCGGGAAATTGAGGACGACGCGAACAAGGAGCACCGGTACGCGACGGACAGCGATGGACCCCAACCTACGCGTCATCCCGGCCCTCATAGCCTACGACCTCGTGTTCCGACAACGACGCAGACGCCGCAGAAGGTCAGAACAACCCCCAGGGGCAAAGGGGGGGAAGGGTGCAAGGGGCAGGAAACATAACCCACACCCCACAAAAAACAAATATATCCTGCACAATAATCCCACGTCCCGCCACCACGGAAGTGGACGTGGACGCGTACCCGTCACCACCACAATGGTGGTACGGGACGTTCCCACGCCCCTCAGAGCGTGGGTACGGTCCGTACCACCATAGCAGTGGTGATGTAGGGGTACGCGTGTACGGACCGTACCCACGCCCCCAGAGCGTGGGTATGGTCCGTACACGCGTACCCCTACATCACCACTACAATGGTGGTACGGACCGTACCCACGCCCCCAGAGCGTGGGTACGGTCCGTACCATGCGTACCCCTACATCACCGCCACAATGGTGGTACGGCCTGTACCCACGCCCCCCAGAGCGTGGGTACGGGCCATACCATGCGTACCCCTAGGTCACCGCCACAATGGTGGTACGGCCCGTACCCACGCCCCCAGAGCATGGGTACGGGCCGTACCACGCGTACCCCTACGTCACCGCCACAATGGTGGTACGGCCCATACCCACGCCCTCCCAGAGCGTGGGTACGGACTGTACCACCATTGCAGTGGTGATGTATGGGTACACGTGTATGGACCGTACCCACGCCCCCAGAGCGTGGGTACAGTCCGTACACGCGTACCCCTACATCACCACTACAATGGTGGTACGGACTGTACCCACGCCCCCCAGAGCGTGGGTACGGTCCGTACCACGCGTACCCCTACATCACCGCCACAATGGTGGTACGGACCGTACCCACGCCCCCCAGAGCGTGGGTACGGGCCATACCACGCGTACCCCTAGGTCACCGCCACAATGCTGGTACGGCCCGTACCCACGCCCCCAGAGCGTGGGTACGGGCCGTACCACGCGTACCCCTACGTCACCGCCACAATGGTGGTACGGCCCGTACCCACGCCCCCCAGAGCGTGGGTACGGGCCGTACCACCATAGCAGTGGTGATGTAGGGGTACGCGTGTACGGACCGTACCCACGCCCCCAGAGCGTGGGTATGGTCCGTACACGCGTACCCCTACATCACCACTACAATGGTGGTACGGACCGTACCCACGCCCCCAGAGCGTGGGTACGGTCCGTACCATGCGTACCCCTACATCACCGCCACAATGGTGGTACGGCCTGTACCCACGCCCCCCAGAGCGTGGGTACGGGCCATACCATGCGTACCCCTAGGTCACCGCCACAATGGTGGTACGGCCCGTACCCACGCCCCCAGAGCGTGGGTACGGGCCGTACCACGTGTACCCCTACGTCACCGCCACAATGGTGGTACGGCCCATACCCACGCCCTCCCAGAGCGTGGGTACGGACTGTACCACCATTGCAGTGGTGATGTATGGGTACACGTGTATGGACCGTACCCACGCCCCCAGAGCGTGGGTACAGTCCGTACACGCGTACCCCTACATCACCACTACAATGGTGGTACGGACTGTACCCACGCCCCCCAGAGCGTGGGTACGGTCCGTACCACGCGTACCCTTACATCACCGCCACAATGGTGGTACGGACCGTACCCACGCCCCCCAGAGCGTGGGTACGGGCCATACCACGCGTACCCCTAGGTCACCGCCACAATGCTGGTACGGCCCGTACCCACGCCCCCAGAGCGTGGGTACGGGCCGTACCACGCGTACCCCTACGTCACCGCCACAATGGTGGTACGGCCCGTACCCACGCCCCCCAGAGCGTGGGTACGGGCCGTACCACCATTGCAGTGGTGATGTAGGGGTACGCGTGTACGGACCGTACCCACGCTCTGAGGGCGTGGGTACAGTCCGTACACGCGTACCCCTACATCACCGCCACAATGGTGGTACGGACCGTACCCACGCCCCCAGAGCGTGGGTACGGGCTGTACCACGCGTACCCCTAGGTCACCGCCACAATGGTGGTACGGCCCGTACCCACGCCCCCAGAGCATGTGTACGGGCCGTACCACGCGTACCCCTACAGCCCCATTTCATGATGGATACAAGGCGTACACACGCCACGGATGTAGGTGTACGGCTTGGTGCAGCACATCAGCTGTAAATTGGGGGTGGTGTATGCCCAGGACAGCAGTGTACCACAGCAAGGGCGCAAGTGGGTGGGTGGGTGGGTGCAGAGGACTCCCAGCAGTGGACAGGGACATGTGAGGGGTGGGTGCCCATCACTCCCAGCAGTGGACAGAGACCTGGGGGTGGGTGCAGAGGACTCCCAGCAGTGGACAGAGACATGTGGGTGGGTGAAGAGGACTCCCAGCAGTGGACAGAGACATGGGGGTGGGTGCAAAGGACTCCCAGCAGTGGACACAGACATGGGGGTGGGTGCAGAGGACTCCCAGCAGTGGACACAGACATGGGGGTGGGTGCAGAGGACTCCCAGCAGTGGACACAAACATGGGGGTCGGTGCCCAGGACTCCCAGCAGTGGACAGGGACATGGGGGTGGGTGCAGAGGAATACCAGCAGTGGACACAGACATGGGGGTGGGTGCAGAGGACTCCCAGCAGTGGACAGGGACATGGGGGTGGGTGCAGAGGACTCCCAGCAGTAGACAGGGACATGGGGGTGGGTGCAGAGGACTCCCAGCAGTGGACACAGACATGGGGGTGGGTGCAGAGGAATACCAGCAGTGGACACAGACATGGGGGGTGTACATCAGTATCAGATGACCACAACTCCATGGGTGTATGTACGCATCCCTAACTTTGGACAATGATGATAGTGCCATAACAACACATCACTGACAGCAGTGTCCCACTCCCAGGAGGATGGATGTCCTTCCCCCACTGCATGACACACCACATGTGGGTGTGAGGACAAATAACACATGCATACCCACCCCTGGCAGATGCAGCACAATACACACACTGAGATCATGCCACAAGACTGTATAGTCATGGCACTGCCTACCAAACTAAGAGAGCCAAAGGGAACACAAACTGTCATGCACATCCCAGGACTGATAGGAATGTGCAGGTGCTGGGCCAGCCACCAAGATGTTGTCTCCCATGGAAGGAATAGGGTGGAGTTCCCACATATACAATGCCCACAATTGTGAGTCAGGTGTACAAATACCCAGCAGAACAAGTCCCATATGTGTGCTAGGCTGGGATTACACACATGCATTGTGCGGAAAAGGGACAATTTCTCCATGAACGCATGGCAAAATACTCTATACACAAGTACAGTGAGTACCAAGGATGGCACAGACGATGCAGCCGGAGACATTGCTGAGCAGGCATGGCCAGAGTTGAAGGGATCCATCACCAACAAAGGAAATGTAGACACAGGGCAACACAACAATTGTGCAACTCTCTGCAGGGAAGATGTCATGTGCCACAGAGGAAGGAACACTCCTTGGGACAATGTCTCCAAACACAAAGAGCATACACGACAAAGAATCTTTGCAGAGACCTTGTGATGGCACGCAGATACCAGGTTCCACCCCATGAGCAGCAGACTACAACATTTCCCTGAAACATAACACATGCCCACAACCCCAACTCCTGTAGCATCAGCATCAACATCAATAGCTGAAATGCAAGACTTTACTAACGAAAATAGAAAATGCTTTATTCAGCATGAAAATAATAATGTGTAAACGAAACTATTCACAAAGGCCAATGGCCAGTCCATATCATCAGTCCTTGTGGGGGGGACACATGGCCATGCGTCTCCCCTAGTTTGTCTGCACAACAGAAGACTCAGTGTTGTCGACTGGGGGGGGGGGGGCATCATGTGGGCAAGGACCAGGCACCGCAGGGACAGGAGGGGGAAGGGTAGGTGTGGTGGGTGCAGGGACGGACGACTCCACCACAGGGGGTGGGGCAGCGCCAAAGGTGGAGGCGAGCTCGGCGCTGTACACTTCTGCCAGTTCTTCAAGCGTCTCCCCTGCACCCGGAGAAACAACAGGCCCCAAGGAGGGGGGGGGGGGATCGGAGGGATGGGTTGCAGCGCTACTGGGGGAGGTGGTGGACAGGCTGGGGGACTTAACTCCCCTACCCGTGGAGTACCTTGACCGTTTTCGGCAAGGTGAACTAGTGGGGCTGAGGCCCAGCCCAGCAAAGTGGGCCTCCTTCTCTGAATCTGGGGCAGGGGAGCCAAGGGGAGTGACATCGGAGGGACTGGGGAGTGAGTCATGTGGACGAGGACTGTGGCTGCGTGCCTGCCTGTGTGCCCCAGACCCAGTGGGTGTGCCTACTTCCCCTTGAGTGTGCGTGTCAGGAGGTGTGCACTTGCCCTTACGTGGTGGTGTGCTGCTTGTGCCTGGTGGGATGCGTTTGTGTGGATGTCTTGGTGTGCTTTGGACAGGCATGGGTGTGGGACTTGTGGATGGGGCAGGGGTAGGGGGGGACGCAGCGCTACAGGCGACTCACTACTGCCGTCAGTGACGAGTCCAGGGACCTCAGCAACATCCGTTGGTCAGACATCGCTGATGACATGCCCTCCATGTACATAATACATAATACAAGACCTGGAGATATCAAGCACTGTTGCAGAATAAATGGGATTGTGGATAGGGTAATATAAACAATTATTATACCTTCAACAGTAGTTCATGTCATGTACTATCAGTACCATCCCTAGTGCCTCAAAATTTAACATTTAGAACAACACAACCCAACATGTGCAAAACATTCCACCTAAAGCATAAACTAGAGAAAAAGTGTGGCGAAAGAGAAAGCATCTCACGTGCGCAACACCAGAGGAGCTGCTGGCTGGTTCTCGCCAGTGTGCTCACGAATTTCTCATCATCGATGTCTTTCTCATGAAAATGATAATGTAAAAAAATGATGTGTGAAAGATTATGTGAAAAAAATAAGTAAACCAGGGAAGATTTGTTTAGGCAGCCCAAAACCAACAAAAAGGAAAGAATTTATGAAGGAAAGACCCGTGTGGTCTTACAGATAAGATTAGGTATGACCCACGTCTATATTTCGACCTGTTTTATTCCACTCTGTGAGTCATCCCAAGGTTAAAAACACGGTCATGTTCAATAACCACATTTATGAATGGCCAACATGTTTCATTGCCTACTTATCTTTGCGGCAATTTCATCAGGGCGTCACAGAACTGCAATCTCTTCCCTGGGTTTGAATCTGTTTTGAGACAGAAATCACTGCATGTGTGCAGAGAACATAAAAGCACATGTGAGGTTGACAGAAATATGAAGGAACCACACTGTACCCCATTAAAAAGCCTAAAGACACACCCTTCCACAAGGGACATTACCTAGTGAAAGCCAAGGGCCCATGTACCAGCTCTCACGGTGTTAATGTTTTAAAAGAGCACTGTCAGTTGCTCTAGTGGTCCTAATGCACAAACACATCCGTTGTTTTGTGGTGTTTAGACCGTCATCTGTCGAGACAAATCGAATATTTTAGAAAATCCCCACATATCAAAACTAGTACAGGCTAACTCCTATCAATCAGAGGCTACCAAGAGAGGATATTATCTGAGATTAAAACCTGTCATTGCCCAAAGACATGCTCACACAGGGTAACTGGCATGAAACTATTTCAATACGTTTCCCCAGATTCTCCCATGTAATCACAGGAAACTCTTGATAATCATGCTATCTCGCCGTATTTAAAACAAACGTTTTAACTATCTCGCAAAATCTGGATCTCACTGTTTCCCCGTGGCGCCTCTACTGTTAAAGCGGGTCAGCCCGGACTCACCGTGCGGTTGAGGAGCTCACGCCGTAACTCATTCCCGGAACAACCCGGCGGGATGCGGGGCCGGGATTTAAGCCGGCTGCGCATCCCGAGCACTTCCGGGTCGGGATTGCTGGGACACAACTGATAATCCGGGTCATTCTATGAGTCGCAATAGCGAGCCCTCCATGGCGGCCATATTATAGTGGCCAAGTTAAAAATGACACCCAGTCTGAAGTATATTTGTAGGGACCGATATCTAAAGGGAGATTAGAAATTATTCTCAAATGAATAACACTGATAACCCGGGTCACTTATGAGTCGCGCTCGCGAGCCCTCCATGGCGGCCATCTTATAGTGGCTAGGTTAAAAATGACAAGCAGTCCGAAGTGTATTTATGGAGACCAATATTCAAAGCGAAATTTGAAATTACTCTCAAATGGATACCACAAGTACTAATACGACTAGTCAAAATGTGGAGAGTAGAAATTTTTCTTTCCAACGTTATTCGCTAATGAACAACATAGTCCAAGAAGACCGGTTCAGATATTCACACAGAGTATATCAAACCAAACAGGGGCAGGTGTATATGGGGATCGGGCAATGAGTTCACGCACTGTGTGTATACTCCAGACACCAGGACCTACAGGGATGACTAACCAATGCTTTCATCGTCTGGAGATCTTGTTCCACTCAATTTGATCATTCAGGCTAATCTGATCGACCTTTTCGGAATAGATCCAGCGAGCTTCCTTCACTGCAAGTGTATTCTCGATCTGATTCACATTGCCCATCACTTTTTCCAACACTAACCATTTTACAGCTTTGTAGTTGTGCTTGTGGTCCTTATAGTGTTGAACCAACTTCGTGGTTAACTTGCCATTCTTGATGGTACTGAGATGCTCTTGTATCCTCACCTTGATTTTTCTTGTGGTGAGGCCAATGTAGTGAAGCCCACATGGGCAGGTGAGCCTGTAAATCGTGTTAGATGAGTTGCAATTGCTGAACTTGTTAAGGTACCAAGTTCGTCCATCCTGCAGCTGTACACTAGTTGTCTTTTCAGTTAGTTCACAAACAGAGCAGCCGCCACACGGGTAATGCCCAGGGGGAATGGATGTGTTGGTCATTTGTGATTGAGGCCTTGTATGGACGAGTCTGTCTTTAAGGTTCTGAGCTCTTCTGAACGCAAACCGGGGTGCGGGGATTTTGTATTCGCTGGTGGATAGCAGCGACCAATGCTTTCTAATGGCCTGGCGAATTTTCGTCGCAAGGGGGTCAAAAGTAAGCACTATAGGTAGACAATCAGAAGTCTCCCTCGAGTTCCTTTCCAACAGTGCTTCACGTGGGGTGTTATGCGCCCTCTTGCGAGCTCTGTTGACAATTTTTCTTGGATAGGCCCTTTGCACCAATTTCTCAGTGAGAGCCTCAGACTGTTTCAGAAAGTCAGCAGTCGAGGAACAGTTTCTGCGGTAACGCAGAAACTGTCCCACTGGGAGATTATCCCTCAGCGCTCTCGGATGAAAAGATTGGTAATGTAGGAGGGAATTTTTGTTTGTAGGTTTCTGATGAACAGTCGATGTTAACTTATCACCAGTCACAGTGATATCCAGGTCCAGGTATGTTACTTTCTCAGTGCTCATGCTCCATGTGAACTTCAAGCATTTGTCACGATTATTGAGCCATTCCAAGAACTCACACAGATGGCTCCGGGTACCAGTTCATATACACAAGACATCATCAATATACCGCTTCCAGAGGCTAATGTGCCCCTGGAAGGGATTAGATGGATGGTATAGGTGATGCTCTTCAAATTGGCCCACATAGATGCAGGCCAGACTAGGTGCGAAGGTAGCACCCATAGAAGTCCCAGATGTTTGTAGGAACATGCCATCCTTATAGGCAAAATAATTGCGAGTGAGTGCTACCTCTATGCATTGCATAACAAAGGTTTGGGGGGTGTCATAAAACCAATCCTGACCGTCAAGAGCGCGTGCTGCTGCCACCAGCGTTGCGTCTTGGGGGATACTTGTATATAACGATTCAATATCGATAGTTACAAGTATCTGTTGCAATCCATCAAACTTTAGATCTTGAATGATGTTCAAGATGTCCGTGGTGTCCTGGACATAAGACAGTTGTTTGAGTACCGACTCTCTGAGGAAGAAGTCAGCGAATTGAGACAATGGTTCCAGTACTGAGGAGATCCCCGACACTATCGGGCGTCCTGGGGGGGGCCGTTGTGTCTTATGGATTTTCGGCAAGATGTAAAATGCCGGAATCCTGGGTTTAGTGTTAACTAAGAAGTCAGCTTCCATGTACGACAACATCTGGGTCATCAGTCTGGTGTGGCCATGGAGGACAGTCAGGATCGATGTCTGCCCAACTTGCAACTACCGCTGAATGTCCACAGACTGGGCAGCGAGGGCAGCAGGGGGGACAGGGGCAGGGGGTGCGGTGCCTGGCACGAAGGAGACATGTGGTCGCCTAGCACGGACAGAAGGGACCCGAGCAAGTGGGAGGGCGGTGATGGGAATAGAGGGGGCGGTGACGGATGGAGTGCTGCTGCCAGCTGTTTGAGCAGCCTCCACCCCCTCAGGGAGTTCAGCCTCAGGCCCGTCAGCCTCGTAGTCAGAGTTGGTACTGGGCAGGTCCTCCGCCTCACTCCCCTCGCCCTCCGTGCCACTAGATTCCGCCGACTCCTCAGCAGTGGTGACACCAGTGCTCGATCCCTCCTCCACGTCTGTGCCGGTGTCTCCCTCGGTGTCCTCCGATGATGCTTTGGGCATGGTGAAGAGACAGGAAATAATCAGTCACCTGTATACATCTGACACATGAGTCCAAACAAAATAGGCAACAGTGCATAACAGGAAAGGCATCATGAGTAACATCTAGAATATGTAGGCCCTGCACTCCCCAGTTGGTTGACCCACCATGCCACTTTGAAAAAATGTACATTAGGACACAACAGCAAATAACTTGAAATCCCAAGATCCTGGGAAGCTAGTGTCTGGGATCAGTTGAGCACAGCAAGACTATGAAGGCATGCCACCTCTTCTTCACTGTGAACCCAACAGTAATGTCGCACCCAAGGCCAAATACCACATGCCAATGCAGAAGGTGTTCCCACACTCTGAGACCTGTGAGTACTTAGGAAACCCCAAAGGAATACATTGTGATTCCTGGAGAATCACAACTCTTTACACAATGGACATGTCTAGAATGTGTGAATGTGCCACTTTGTAAACAGAACACACATGTGTCTGTATAACAGAAGTCACACAAGGAGGAGCACACCAAACTACATGTACACAGTCATTGTCTGGGCTGCCAGACTCATTCAAATAAGCCACTGTTAGGAGGAGGTGAGTCCTTCAGCATGACCCGGGCGATCCTCCGGGTCCAGCACCGGATGTCCTGCCATCTCTTCCTCACTTGTGGCAGGCGCCGACTGCGACCCTCCACCGATTCCACGGCCTTGACAGCATCCTTCCAGATCTTCCCCTTGTGGTAGGGGGATACCTGTGTGAATGAAAAAGTGGGACAACATCACTACACCTGCACCATGTCACAGAGACACACATTTGAACATCTTACATTTGTTGAACAGGGCATAGTATGCTGGCAAGTAATAGTACCTTAGTCATAGGGACTTTTTCCACTGTGGACGCACCAATGCACTACATGGCATAGTAAGTACACAGGTGGCGTGAGGGGTGCGAAATAATCCCTGATCATGGCACACACTGTGCATCCCAAGCAACACAAGGCTGATGGACAGCACCGCAAAGCAGTCACATGCCCCAGGCCACTGACGAAACCTCAGCAGAGTACACAAACACACACTGGCACACATCAATCACCTGCCATTGGCAACAGCGGATGCAAACCTCACTCTGCACATGTGCCACTTGCCAGGGGGGGTCACAGGTGTGGGGCTAGCTCAGCAAGTCAGACACACAGCACGGCTTACTTCACACATCAGATGGATTGAGCAGTTGCCTCCTCCATGCAGCTGTGGTGCAACACTCCACATAGACACTCACCCACATGACAAGAAACATTCACACACATCAATGTCCAGGGGGCATACACATCATTTGGACACTCTCACCACTCTCACCACAGCTCCACTCAACTCTCACACACATCTGTGGGTGCATTCACCTGTCACACCGGGGTGACCACTGAATCACCACAGGACAATAAAACAAGAATGCCCAAGAGGATTAGGCTGGCGGAATGTGCCATGCACTATGCAGTGAATGTCACAGTAAGCACAATGCAAGTGAGGAGTGCACACATGAACTACATCAAGCCCTGCATGAGAGACATAAGCCACCCCCCCCCCGCTGGGACCCACTCCAACCAACATTGCATGTCTGTCACACCTGGCCACAATGCCAGAAGTGACAGACACAATAAAGGTGCACAGGCAAAGGTAGTGGAGTCAGCACTCACCTGCTCCCCTGGTCGACCATACAGCATGGGGTACCGTGGGAGGATCTGTACTGCTCGATTTTTCCGGTCTTATTGTGTTGAAGGGTGATTTAGGTGACTTCAGTCTCTTCCCATTCAAGTCTAAGGGTTAGAGTAGTGTATAGAGCCTATTTATTAGGCACTTCGACATGATCCTGTGTTCTTCCCCATAGATCAGGGTTTGCATATACATCCTAGGGGATAGATTCGTTAGCACTAGGGGTAATCTGTTCTGTAGTGAGGGTATTTCATGGAGCCGTGCTGAATTCAGGCCTGGTAGGCCTTAAACGGGAGAGACTCCATCTTTCCTCCTGCTCTGGCAGCTCGGGATGTTTCTAGGTCATAGGCAGTGTTTTAGTTAGGAGGTGTTATTCGCTTGGAGAGAACCGGTTCAGGCCGGCCCTTATCGAAGGATTGTATTTTTCTTCATGCCGAAGACACTACATCAGGCCGGCCGGCTGGGAACGTGTCCTTGGCACGGGGAGGTACAAGAATTTGGTGGGCGGCAGGTTACGGGCTGGAATTTTCCATGAGGAAATGCACGTCTATATTAGTAAAAGTTTGAGGCAGATACTGGCACTTGCTTCTTGTCCATGGGCGGCACCTGGCCGTTAGTAGTAAAGCTGCTACTTATTCCAGGGAAGACAGATGACAAACTTGGAGGTGGAGAAAAAACCGAGAGATAGATATTCCAAAGAGAAGAGAGTAGCCGATGAGGAAGAGGTCCCAGTGACTCGGAGAGGGAGACGGGAGTAAGCCCGTGATTGCGGAGGTGTGACTTCCAGGCGAAGCCGAGGCGCAGACGAGAAGGGAACCTAGATGACCATTGAGTGCAGGCTACATACGACCAAGGTGATGTCAACCCCTTACTATTAGAGTGTACAACTTAATCTTTCACTTTTCTTTGCAGGTTATGTGATGTTCCATGAGTGTGCATGTAATAACTAAATAAAGTATTCAGTTTGTAGTAAAGCAATATGTGCTACGTGTTCTTGTGTAAGAGGGTAACCTATTCTTCTAGTCAGCTGTGACTTAACATGAACAGATGTTAATCCTGATCAGGTAGGTGGTAACTGAATAAGGGAGAAAGGAGCCCTTCGAACTGGGGAACAAGTTGTGCTCAACTAGCTGTCTTTGTGTGATCTGATATATAGTAACACTGATGTCGTGGTAATTATAGGATGAACTCGTGCTAGGGCTGCCGTCTGGGCAGGAAGTCCTGGGTCCATTTGGGACCGCGAGGCTGTGACTGCCGTCTGGGCAGGAAGTCTGTGGCTGCCGTCTGGGCAGGAAGTCCTGGGTCCGTTTGGGACCGCGAGGCTGTGACTTGTCTAAGGCTGCCGTCTGGGCAGGAAGTCCTGGGTCCGTTTGGGACCGCGAGGCTGTGGCTGCCGTCTGGGCAGGAAGTCCTGGGTCCGTTTGGGACCGCGAGGCTGTGGCTGCCGGCTGGGCAGGAAGTCCTGGGTCCATTTGGGACCGCGAGGCTGTGGCTGCCGTCTGGGCAGGAAGTCCTGGGTCCATTTGGGACCGCGAGGCTGTGGCTGCCGTCTGGGCAGGAAGTCCTGGGTCCATTTGGGACCGCGAGGCTGTGACTGCCGTCTGGGCAGGAAGTCTGTGGCTGCCGTCTGGGCAGGAAGTCCTGGGTCCATTTGGGACCGCGAGGCTGTGACTTGTAGGTCTTGGTATATATAGTAGGAATTCCCTGTCCTTAGGTGGTACATATATATGGTTATTTAGGTGTAAATAGGCCCTTGGGAGGGGGTAACGTTCTGGTTTGGGTTAGAGAGGCTCTGCTGAGCGGGTTCTATCTGATCCGAAAACCCAAGCAGAACATTTGGCGTCATGAACCGTTTACGAAACCTGTGTGCGTTGTGGTTGTCTTGTGTTTGCTTTCGGCGCGTGCGTGGTTTTGTTTGCATTTTATTTTTGTATATTTGTGTGTATAGTTTTTATTTTTCTTCCTTCTTTTCTTTCTCTTCTTTTCTTCTTTTTCCTTTTTTCACGATGTTTTCTAGAAGGTCTAAATCTACTTTTAAGTTGCCCGTTGATATTCCCGGATGGGATTCAACGCCTTATGAAGCCTTGGCCCGTGAGTGGGCTGATTCCACTGGTTTGAGTGAGAATTGGAATTCTTCTTTGGAGCTGGCAGAGCCGGCTGATGTGATTGCTTGTTTGCAGAAGGCACCCGTATCGAAGGGTGAGGAGATTCCCATTTTGGGGCGCAGAGGTTGGATTCTTTTGTCTGCATACAGGATTCTGCATGAGAGATTGTTGAAGTTACAGATATCTCTTAAAGATGTGGAAGCGCACTTTGTTGAGATTCAGAATTCTCATACTTTGTTGCGGTGTCAAAATAAGTTGCTTGCTGATAAACTTGAGACTTACCAAACTATTGCCGAACGGGCGGCTGTGCGAATTGCTCGTTATAAATACAAGAACAGGCGCGGTCGGGTTTCGACGCGAAAGGTGCGTCTGGTCGTGGCGACAGCTGGGCTGGATTGGAATCCTGATGAATGGGATGGTAATATCTGGAACTCGACGGATTCTTGTTCCTCGGGTGAGGAGTCTGCCAAGCGCGAGTCTTCTCGCTCCCGCCATGATTGTAAGTCTGCTTCTCGCACCTTTGATGGTGCACCCCGTGATTACGCTCGTTCTTCGAGTGGGATCAATGCTTCTTACACTGATTGTCCCTCTACGAGTACTGATCGGGCTCCTTGTGATGCTCGTCCCGCGGTTTCTGCGCATCCAGTTTTCCGTCGGAAGTTGCAGCAGTCTCCCAATGCTCCGCAGGGTATTTCTTTGGACTGTTTAGAAGACTTTACTCAGCAGGAAATTAGTGACATTTTGCAGCGATTTCGGCAGCGAGCTGGTGAGTCCTTGCTCACATGGATGGTGCGCCTTTATGAACTGGGCGCTGCTGGTATTATGTTGGATACTGGCGATTGTTTAAAGTTCTGTTCCTTGAGTTTGGATTCTACTGTGCAGGATCATTTTCGTAACTATAATGGTGTTGGTCAGATTTCTTTACTCCAATTGGCGACTGAGGGTTGTAATCTAAAATATCCTACTGAATCTGACTGGCCTGTGAATGACAAACCGTGGTATACTTTGCGTGATGCTGCTCAACGTCTCAAAGAGGAGGTGATGAAAACGGCAATTTTTCTGGGTACTGCTGACAGGTTGCTTGATGGTTCATTGACATCTTCTGTGCGGAACCGTATCATTCGATCTTCCCCTGTTGCTTATAAGCAGGTCATGATGACTTTATTGATTAATCAGACTGGTAACGTATTATCTACGGTTTTGGAATCGGTGCGCCAACTCGGTGAGTTGGGTGAGTGGTTTAAACCTGAACGGCAGTCCCGGCCTGACACTCGTACTCCTGGTGAAAATAAACTTACTAGACGTGATATTTTTTCTGGTCTTCTGGCTGATGGTGTGCGGAGGGAGGATATTGATGGTGAGACTACCGCTCGTTTGTGGGAGTTGTTTCGCAAACGTGGCTTGGATCGAAAGGAGGGTGCCCGGCGTGTTCGGACCACTGAGTGTGATCGTGGTGGTTCTGACGGTAGCGGTGATGACGACCGCCGTGGGCGCTCTGTTCGTCGTGATGATCGACGTTCTGCATGTGATGTGTCCCCCCGTCGAGAGAGAGACAGGGAGAGAGAGGGGGAAAGAGAAAGGGGGAGAACTGACTATGTTTACAGCAGACGTAGAGATGATAGGGATCAATCCCCTGAGTTGAGGAGGAGAGAGGATCGTCACAGTTTGGTCGATCGTAACCCGCAGTACAATGCAGAAGATACGAATCCGTTCCGTACTGGGAATGGATATGAACAGGAGGTACCGATACCTAAGAAACGTGAGAGTCTTTATCCTGATCTATCCTGGTACACAGAATGCAGTAAGAATGACTAGGAAATAGGTCAAGCTCCGGTACACAGATGGGCTCACAGAGATAATAGACCCTATGTAGATATTGATATTTATTGGAGACATCGTAATATCCAAAGGGCCCGAGCATTGGTAGATACAGGAGCGGAGGCCACTCTTATTCATGGAAAATCAAAGAAGTTTACAGGTCAGCCTTTTACTATTACCGGATTAGGTGGAAAAGAAACCCCTGCAGTTCAAACTTTGCTTGAAATGAGAATAGGTAGAATTCCTAGAAAAGAGTATTCTGTACTAGTAGTGCCACTTCTAGAATTCATAATTGGGATTGATATTTTGAGAGGAATGACTTTGCATCTAGATGACGGATGTTACCAATTTGGAACAACGCATTATATATCGTCCAGACCTATACGGGTTGGTCGTTTAAGAATGCCCCCCATACAAGTTCCCCATGCGACAAAAGTGGTTTGTCAGAAGCAGTATCGTATTCCAGGTGGTCATGAGGAGATTAGTACCACTATTCAGGAGTTAGTGGATGCAGGAGTCATAACCCCAGTTACTTCTGCTTGGAATAATCCTGTTTGGCCGGTGCGTAAGAGTGATAACTCTTGGCGCATGACCGTTGATTATCGAGAATTGAACAAGCACACACCCTCTTTGACTGTTGCAGTACCGGATGTTATTACACTTATTGAGAGAATCCAAAAGCATCCAGGTACATGGTACGCGTCCATTGATATTGCTAATGCTTTCTTTTCAATTCCGATTGCCCCAGAGTGTCAGGAACAATTCAGTTTTATGTGGAACGGGCGTCAGATGACGTTTAGAAGTCTTCCCCAGGGCTATGTGCATAGTCCTACGATATGTCACCGGCTGGTGGCAGAGCATTTGGCTGAGGTACCGGTTCATCCCCAAATTCAGATATGTCATTATATTGATGATGTTTTGATCCAAGGCGAAACACAAGAGGAAGTTCAGACCCAATTAGACAGAGTCATTGAGTGCCTGCGTGAGAAAGGTTGGGAAATCAACCCAGATAAATTGCAAGGTCCGTCCCAGGCTGTAAAATTTTTGGGTATTAATTGGCATGAAGGGCACCGTGAAGTGATCCCTCAGGTTAAACAGAAGATTCTTGATTTTGCAGTTCCTAGAAATAGGAAAGAAGCCCAGAGCTTCATTGGTCTGTTTGGCTTTTGGCGCCAGCATATTCCTCATTTGAGTCAAATATTGGCCCCCTTGTACCGGGTCACGCGTAAAAAGAATGCATTTGAATGGGATAAACCACAGCAAGATGCGTTTAGTTTGGCAAAAGAGGCAATTCAACATGCTCTGGATTTATGGCCTGTACGTGATGGTGACGTGGATTTGAATGTGTCTGTACAGGGCTTTTATGCAAATTGGAGTTTGTGGCAGAAACAAGGCAGGAGTAAAGTACCGTTAGGTTTTTGGACCAAAAAGTTACCTGATGCTGGTGAACGTTACACACCCTTTGAGAAACAGTTACTTGCTTGTTATTGGGCTCTGGTGGATACCGAGCAATTGACTTTGGAACATGATATAGTTCTGCGTCCGGAAATTCCTATCATGCAGTGGGTTCTGAGTTCGCCGAAAACTCACCAAATTGGACACGCTCAAGAGGCGAGTGTGATTAAATGGAAATGGTACATACAAGACAGGGCACGTGTGGGCCCGAAAGGAGTTGCTTCTTTACATGAGCAGGTGGCGCGAGTGCCATCGACTGAGACTGAGAGTGAATGTTCCGTACCTTTAGCACAGGAGTCTCCTGTCAAGTGGGGTAAGCCTTTTGATGATTTGTCCGCAGCGGAAAGAAACCATGTTTGGTTCACTGATGGTTCAGCGAGGTTTATAGGGATGACACGGCACTGGAAGGCGGTGTCCTATAATCCGATCACACAGAAATTGTTGAGCACAACTGGTGAAGGTAAAAGCAGCCAATTTGCCGAGCTTTACGCTGTTTACCAAGTTTTGAAACAAGAGTTACCTGGTACATGTCATATTTTCACTGATTCTTGGTCTACTGCCAATGGACTGGCTGTTTGGTTGCCAACTTGGCATTCCCATAATTGGAAGTTACATTCCAAAGAATTATGGGGAAAAGAGTTATGGCAAGAAATTTGGGAGATGCTCCCACAGAGTACTGTTACAATCTTCCATGTGGACGCTCACACCCCGATAGATTCTCTTGACAAATTTTTTCATAACATTGCAGATGAGAAGTCTAAAATTGCTGAGGCAGTGGTGGACAGGCAAGATTCTGATATTGCGGGATTGGCGAAATGGGCACACTAGAAGGCAGGACATTTTGGAGAGAAGGCCACTAGCAGGTGGGCTGCTGATCGAGGAATTTATATTCCCTTAGATTTAATCAAAAATGTTATTTTACACTGCCCCGTTTGTCAGCATATCAGACGGCGTAAGGTGCCCCAAATTGTTAAAGGTCATTTACATCGCGGCAAATTGCCCGCTCAAATTTGGCAGATCGATTACATTGGTCCACTTCCCATGAGTAGGAATTGTCAATATGTTTGCACTATTGTTGATACATACAGTGGCCTGCTGGTAGCCCTTCCCTGTAAGCAAGCTACCCAATTGAATACCATTAAAACATTAGAATTAATTATGATGTACTATGGTGTGCCATTCCAAATTCAATCTGATAATGCATCCCATTTTCGTGGAAGATTGGTACAGGAGTTCTGTGCGGAAAACAATATTGAATGGATATTCCATATCCCCTACTACCCACAGGCCTCGGGCCTGGTGGAGAGATTGAATGGCCTGCTAAAGGACCAGCTGCGTAAGTTAACGGATGACAAATATAAAAATTGGCGAGACTTTTTGCCCCAAGCACTATTGATTTTGAACAATCGTCCTTTTTTAAATGCTGAATCTCCACTCATGCGTTTGTTTCCCCCGAATGCTGAGGCTATGCCTAATGAAATCAGAGAAACCGTGATGTATTGGGAAATTACTCCCGGAGCTTTGGCTCCATGTAGAGCGACCCCAGGGTCGGCAGGTTTAGACTTGCATGCTATGGATGACATTGTTATAAAAAGTAGAGATCGAGTCATCATAGAGACAGGTGTTGGTGTTCAGATACCACCTGGAAATTTCGGATTGATCGCCCCTAGATCGGGGCTGGCTGTAAAAGGCATTCAGGTGCTTGGAGGAATTATCGACAGTGATTATCAGGGAGAGATTAAGGTGCTCCTGCTGAATAGCAGTGAGATTGACTTACTGATACATCGCACTGACCGAGTGGCTCAATTACTCATAATGCCTGTTTTCAGTGGTGTACTAATGAAAGGCACTGCTCCAACGTTGCTAACTGTACGTGGCCAGAAAGGTTTTGGCTCCACGGATAATCCTGGGGCCAGAGTTTGGGTGCAGTCGCCTAAGAATCCCCCTGAACAAGCAGAGGTCATTGCCACCGGTCAGGATAATACCATTTTGGTTATGAGACCAGGGAAAGATAGCTGGGAAGCGGTCCCGGCTGATAAATGTTATTTATGAGAATGATTAATGCCTGTATTTGGTTCTCTTTCAGATCATTCTTTGGATTGTTGCTGCAGGATGTGTCGGAGCCGGACTGTTTTCGGACTGGTACGACGAGAAAGGAGGGATCCTATCAACCCGGGATGAACTGGGAACCCGAGTGTTGCGTTCCTTCGCTGCATGGGATTCATCATCGAACTTTTGGACCGCACTTGCCAAAAGGGTGACTGACGCCCCTCACTTCTGTTTGACACTGATGAGATCTGTCCATGACATTCTGGCGACCTGCCTGGTTGCTGTCCCCGCCTCATTAGAAACTTTAACTCATATTTTTAATGTCTCGAAGGCCCGTCCCAATATTCTCCTGGGTGATTTTGCTACCCATGTATATTGTCCCCTATGTATTGAATTGCCGAACGAGCAAACCCCCATCCAGTCCCAAATACTTACTTATAATATCACACAAGGTGATTTGTGCTTCTTTCTTACGTGTAATCCTAGTGCGATCTCTGAATGTCTACGCCTCAAACTAAAAGGCGCCACTTCATTTACCGCTCACGAACGGACTTTGTGCTTTCAAAGGACACCGACCACATGTGTTTCAGTTCAGAACAATATGACTTGTAATAGTTTGGTAGTTACCCCCAGTCACTATCGCACGATGTTACTACCTGCCGGATGGCTTTTCTCATGTGGTAATACTTCCTGGCCATTTGTCCCTGCAAACATTTCCGGAGGCCCTTGTGCCATTACGAGACTCAGTTTGTTGATGTTTGCATCACACCCGAATGCCAACTCTCGTGTGCTTCGAGATACTGTAATGTTACAGGAGGATTGTGACCCATCTTTGCATTTATATTCCAAGTCTGAATACCTTAGCTTAGCTGTTTCAATTATTGGTGTTCCTGCTTTGGCGGTTTATAATGCCAAATCTATTGGGAAAATGGCCTGCTGGATGGTGAAATCTATTAATCATACTTCTACAATTTTGTCTGGCATGCTATTAGACGCCTAGGGTGAACGTAGGGCCATTTTGCAAAATAGAGCAGCCATTGATTATCTTTTGCTTAAACAGGGACATGATTGCTCGGACTTCGAAGGTCTCTGTTGTTTTAACTTGTCTGACCATACACAATCCATTCGTGCTCACATCGACAAGTTGCGTGACTTAACAGAAGAAGTTAGAAAACACATTGACCAGGGCTGGTTTGACTGGCTCTTTAATTGGTTACCTGATATACACGCGCTACGCCAAATATTAGGTGGTATTTTGATTGCTGTTGCTGTTTTGATTTCTATCTGTTGCTTTATTCAGTGTATTCCTTCATTATTTCAATTCTGCACACTTGGTACTAGACATAGATCAGTTAGCTTTGTTTCATATTATTCTTCCACAGATGTTAGCTCCATTTAATGAATGTATAATAGACTGAAGTCAAGGGTGAAATGTACTGCTCGATTTTTCCGGTCTTATTGTGTTGAAGGGTGATTTAGGTGACTTCAGTCTCTTCCCATTCAAGTCTAAGGGTTAGAGTAGTGTATAGAGCCTATTTATTAGGCACTTCGACATGATCCTGTGTTCTTCCCCATAGATCAGGGTTTGCATATACATCCTAGGGGATAAATTCGTTAGCACTAGGGGTAATCTGTTCTGTAGTGAGGGTATTTCATGGAGCCGTGCTGAATTCAGGCCTGGTAGGCCTTAAACGGGAGAGACTCCATCTTTCCTCCTGCTCTGGCAGCTCGGGATGTTTCTAGGTCATAGGCAGTGTTTTAGTTAGGAGGTGTTATTCGCTTGGAGAGAACCGGTTCAGGCCGGCCCTTATCGAAGGATTGTATTTTTCTTCATGCCGAAGACACTACATCAGGCCGGCCGGCTGGGAACGTGTCCTTGGCACGGGGAGGTACAAGAATTTGGTGGGCGGCAGGTTACGGGCTGGAATTTTCCATGAGGAAATGCACGTCTATATTAGTAAAAGTTTGAGGCAGATACTGGCACTTGCTTCTTGTCCATGGGCGGCACCTGGCCGTTAGTAGTAAAGCTGCTACTTATTCCAGGGAAGACAGATGACAAACTTGGAGGTGGAGAAAAAACCGAGAGATAGATATTCCAAAGAGAAGAGAGTAGCCGATGAGGAAGAGGTCCCAGTGACTCGGAGAGGGAGACGGGAGTAAGCCCGTGATTGCGGAGGTGTGACTTCCAGGCGAAGCCGAGGCGCAGACGAGAAGGGAACCTAGATGACCATTGAGTGCAGGCTACATACGACCAAGGTGATGTCAACCCCTTACTATTAGAGTGTACAACTTAATCTTTCACTTTTCTTTGCAGGTTATGTGATGTTCCATGAGTGTGCATGTAATAACTAAATAAAGTATTCAGTTTGTAGTAAAGCAATATGTGCTACGTGTTCTTGTGTAAGAGGGTAACCTATTCTTCTAGTCAGCTGTGACTTAACATGAACAGATGTTAATCCTGATCAGGTAGGTGGTAACTGAATAAGGGAGAAAGGAGCCCTTCGAACTGGGGAACAAGTTGTGCTCAACTAGCTGTCTTTGTGTGATCTGATATATAGTAACACTGATGTCGTGGTAATTATAGGATGAACTCGTGCTAGGGCTGCCGTCTGGGCAGGAAGTCCTGGGTCCATTTGGGACCGCGAGGCTGTGACTGCCGTCTGGGCAGGAAGTCTGTGGCTGCCGTCTGGGCAGGAAGTCCTGGGTCCGTTTGGGACCGCGAGGCTGTGACTTGTCTAAGGCTGCCGTCTGGGCAGGAAGTCCTGGGTCCGTTTGGGACCGCGAGGCTGTGGCTGCCGTCTGGGCAGGAAGTCCTGGGTCCGTTTGGGACCGCGAGGCTGTGGCTGCCGGCTGGGCAGGAAGTCCTGGGTCCATTTGGGACCGCGAGGCTGTGGCTGCCGTCTGGGCAGGAAGTCCTGGGTCCATTTGGGACCGCGAGGCTGTGGCTGCCGTCTGGGCAGGAAGTCCTGGGTCCATTTGGGACCGCGAGGCTGTGACTGCCGTCTGGGCAGGAAGTCTGTGGCTGCCGTCTGGGCAGGAAGTCCTGGGTCCATTTGGGACCGCGAGGCTGTGACTTGTAGGTCTTGGTATATATAGTAGGAATTCCCTGTCCTTAGGTGGTACATATATGTGGTTATTTAGGTGTAAATAGGCCCTAGGGAGGGGGTAACGTTCTGGTTTGGGTTAGAGAGGCTCTGCTGAGCGGGTTCTATCTGATCCGAAAACCCAAGCAGAACAGGATCACATCCAGCAGGGCCTCGTTCTCCTCCTGGGTGAAAGGCTGGGCCCTCTCCACAGTCCTTGACATGGTGCCAGAGGGAGACAATACAGCAGCAGTGGTATCGACTGACATGTTGTGCAGGCAAGTGCCCTCTCATGGGTTCTGCCTGCCTTATATCTGCCTTGCTGGCCTATTTCATTTACAGGAGTACAGAGTGATTGGTCAGACTCATTTGCATCCTACGTTTCCTCCAATCCCTTTAAACATACACCAGTGACAACCTTTGCATCTTTCGATTTTGCAGCATCATGTCAAGTCAACAACCACTTTGCAACAATGTTAAATGTGGCCAACTGATTTTTCCAGACCACATGATGTTAAATTTTGAACTTGAAACTCGGTATCCATGACAACCAGCATGCATTTAGGCCCTAATTCTTGTCCCTCATGTGTCCCCATTGTAATTCTTAAATCCCCACACAGGTACGGCGCGTTTCACACGTACCCCTAGGGCACCATCACTACAGTGATACGGGCCGTACTCACGCGTGTACAGGCCGTACACGCGTGAGTACGTGCCTATCACTATAGTTGGGGGTACCGTAGGGCCTAGTGATACGGCCGTACTCACGCGTGTACGGGCCGCACACGCGTGAGTACATGCCTATCACTATAGTTGGGGGTACTGTAGGGCCTAGTGATACGGGCCGTACTCACGCGTGTACGGGCCGTACACCCGTGAGTACGTGCCTATCACTATAGTTGGGGGTACCGTAGGGCCTAGTGATATGGGCCGTACTCACGCGTGTACGGCCCGTACACGCGTGAGTACGTGCCTATCACTATAGTTGTGTTACTGTAGGTCTGAGTGATACGGGCCATACTCACGCGTGTACGGCCTGTACACGCGTGAGTACGTGCCTATCACTATAGTTGTGTTACTGTAGGTCCGAGTGATACGAGCCGTACTCACGCGTGTACAGCCCATTCACGCGTGAGTACGGCCCGTATCACTAGGCCCTACGGTACCCCCAACGATAGTGATAGGCATGTACTCACGCGTGTACGGCCCGTGCACGCGTGAGTACGGCCCGTATCACTAGGCCCTACAGTACCCCCAACTATAGTGATAGGCACGTACTCACACATATACGGCCCGTACACGCGTGAGCACGGGCCCTACACACGCCCTCAGAGCGTGTGTACTGCCTTTCACAGCTTACACTGGTGATAGGAGGCGCACACGAAAGGAATGGAGGTGTCAGACTCGCACAAGGCTGTACATCAAGTCATTGTCAGTGCAGTCCTTCATGTGCAGGGCCTAGGTGTGTCAGGCAGTGATGTGGCACATGTCTCCTCATGTTGTGGCACAATAGATGTGTGATGAGCTGTTTACACATGTCATGTGTGATGGGGCACTACGTGGCACACTTCCCATTCACACTTTGCACATGTGTACATGTACGACACATGTGTCAAGCACTACATCACTGGTATGGCACAGTCAGCAACACCCGCAGCTGTCCCCTGATGCCAGTTACACGGATAATTACACTTGACATGTGACTCCCAGCGTGCCACGATGTGACTATGTCATGTGTGTGTCATGTGTTCCCATGAGCTTTCCGTTGGTGTTCCATCAACTCCATCTGCTGTTGCAGCATCCAACATGTGTCTGTGTGCATATGTGCATGACACACATATACGCACACCATGCCACATGTGGACTCACACGTTACATGTGTCATGATGGTTCGAAGATGACTTCCTGACATGAGGCAATATCTGCGTCCTTTCAATGTCTGTGTCATCAGTTTTTGACATGTACTCCTTCATGGAAATGTGTGTTATCTGTCCTTTTCCAGATGACATGTGACCTGTGCGTCTAGACTCCCGCCAGCTGTCTGTATGAGATGACATCCTTCAAATGCTGATATGTGGATGTCTGTCACTCATGTAATGTGTCTGGCTTGTCACTTACACTGGCCCACAGCTATTTTAATGGCATGTCACATCAACATTGCCATGCAACTATTGTGGCTGGCTCTTCGTAGGAGTATCACCTGGCTGGCCTACGTGTCCTGGATGTATTGCACAGCCCAGACTCTGTATTAAGCAGATGTGTATTAGCTGTTGAACATGTGCTCACCTCAGTGAAATTGGTGTGGTAATGTACTCACTCTTCGTTATTCCTTCCAAATCTCTGCAGGGCACCGCCTCTCCCCAGACGAATGCCAGACCTGGATGCCATGCGTGAACATGACTGCATACGCAGATACCGCTTCTCCCAAGAGTTGATAGAGGACTTGACCCGCCGGCTTGCACCACACCTCCAACCACAACACAGGTATCCTACAGCTCTGACCCCCAAGATGAAGGTGATGGCAGCCCTACATTTTTTTGCCACCGGCACGTTTCAATTGACCATAGCTGATGTCGGTGGCATGTCCCAGACAATGTTCAGCCGTGTCCTGCATGATGTTATAGAAGCCATGTTGGTGCACCTGGATGAATTCATCCATTTCCCCACTCGTGAGCAGTTGACAGGTGTCAATGGTGAGTTCTATGCCCTGGGAGGGATGCCTCATGTAATTGGGGCCATTGGTGGGACACATGTGGCTTTGGTACCACCACAGGCACAGGAGGTAGCCTATAGAAACAGAAAACATTACCACTCCATTAATGCCCTTGTGGTGTGTCTTGCTAACATGCTGATTTCCCATGTCTGTTCCCGTTTTCCAGGGTCCGCACACGATGCATACATCATGAGGCGTAGCAGGGTGCCATAAATGATGCTGCAGCTGCACGGGGAACGAGCATGTCTTGTTGGTGGGTATACTCTGTTAGTCCTGTGTTCAGCGCTATCTTTGTATCTTACGGCATCTCCTGACCCACTTCTTCACATGATGTTTCCATGTAGGGGACTCTGGCTATCCCAACATGCCATGGCTGATGACGCCTCTCCGCAACCCCAGAACAGCCGCAGAATACCGGTACAACGACACCCATGGGCAGACGAGGCGCGTGATTGAGAGGACGTTTGGACTCCTGAAGAGCAGATTCCGGTGCCTCCACAAGACCGGCAGCGCCCTCCCATATGCCCCGGTGAAGGTCTGCAAAATCTTCATTGTGTGCTGCATGCTGCACAACATGGCAGTGGAGAAGGCCGTGCCACTCATCCTGGATCCCGATGAGCAGGATCATCCACCCGTGGAGGATGAAGGGCTCGGGCACGGGGCAAGTGAGGATGAGGATGACGATTAGGATGAGGACATCCGGAGTCAGCTTATCCGCAACTTCTTCTCATGATGGTGAGTCCCTGTGTCTGAGTGTGCACGCTTTGAGCCTTGTGTGGCATGTGTTGCAATGTGTGTGTCGAGCTGACTGTGTGCTAAGTGACTTGGAGGTGTGTTCTGATGTGTCATGCAAGTGATGATGTCATTCCACACATATTAGCTGGGACACTAAATTTATTAAGGGCCTGGTGACAACATCATTCCTGTAGAGTACATGTACATGTCTGAGGATTACTAGCTCTTCGCTGACTTGTTGTGTGTCTGGCCTCCCCAGGTTCTTGTGGCTGTCGTCTGCTCATGTCATCATTGCCCTCCTGCTATTCCTCATGAGTATTGCAACGTGTGCTGGATCGGAGTTACATGCACAGACATGGTGAAAAGTCATTCGGGTAAGGAGTGCAGCAAGGCATTTTGTGGGTGGTACGTGTTTGTGATATGTGGGAACTGCTCATGTGCATGTTGTGTTACCATGCATACATGTCGACTCACCATGGGCCACATGACGTGTTGCATGGCTCCCATGAATTGATAGTCACCCTTCCTGACAGTCATCTGTAATGGTTTGTGGATTCTGATGAAGGCATCAATGTGTGTATAACGTCCCTCAGGCACATACGGGATGCTAATGGTGGACATAGTGTGGGACATCCTCATATGAGGCTCAATGGGGAATTGCAGACTCTCCGTGTGCAGCAAGGGGTGTTAGGCTCAACCCCTTCACTTGTGTGCCAGCTCAGTAGGATTTACCACATCTGTGTGTTGAAGGGGGTGTCCAGTGTAGGTCACACATGGTCAGCCAAATGACCTGTGAGTCTGTTCCAATGGATGCATTTCCATTAGTGTGAGGCTGAGTAATAAAGGTGTTCGTCACACTCCAAGGTGCCTCATCTCTGTCAATGCAGGTTTCTTGCCACTTTGCATGCAGCATATCTGGCATAGTTGTGGAAGATTATGCATAGGAGTCCATGTGTAGTTTAGCAACATGCATGCAGTTGCTCATGGATTAGGCTCCCTATTGGGCATGAAGTACATGGTCGTGTATGTATTTTGGCATGTTGGTCCACACAATGGGCCATCAACAGCTGTTGAGGGTGTGTCTCCTGTGCGCAGGTCGGCCTTCAGTTTCATGATCCGGTGTCATGCTTCTTTGGTGATTGTGCATGCATTGTCTCTGGGTGTGCCATGTGACACTGGACACTCCTTACTTTACACACGCGCCTGTTGCAGTTGTCCTTCTGACATCCTAGTCTTTGTGTGCAAATTCTGTCATTTTGCAAGGAGATGCCGCCTGCTGCTGCGGCCCCTGCAGCAAGGGCCCACGGAGTATCCAGATTTGGCAACACACACGCCTCCAAGATGCTCCTCACTTCCACCCTCCACCCATTCATTTGGCTGTCCTCAGCTTGTCTATGCCACTGTTGCCGCCACGCGGTGCCAAAGGCTGGACCATCAGCACATGCAAGGTGCACATTGCACCACCATCCTGTCCTTGCATAAACCACATCACACTACAGTCTGATGTATCAGCCACACTCCGAGCCATGTCCATCCGCACATCTAACGCCTGCTGTCAGACATACCCTGGGCACACACACGACACCTTTGCATGCTGAGTGTGCAACTCCAACTGCCTACACTGCGCTGCCCCGCCTTCCAGGCCCTGTCACACCAACCAGGTCACGTCCCTAATACTCCCCACAGGCTCTGTATCCCAGCAAGGGCATGGGAGTGGGACTCCAGGCTTCAGCATGTAGTATGCTGTCATCGTCTGGGACATGGCACAGGTATCATCTCTCAGCATGTCAATCTACAGAGTGTCCAGGACCCCCCTCTCCACCATCACATGCGCACAGCACCTCATCATCAGCTCGTATGCCATTGACAGCCAGGTGCTCCTCACCCTCAACAAAGACACAGACATTGGCAGTTACATCATTCAAGTATGCATGAGATCCATTGATGAATGGCTGAACACGAGCCACCTGAGGCTGGACTTGTACAGGACTGAGGTGATCATCTGAGGATTGTCCCCTTCCAGCTGGGTCAAGTGCCTGTGTCCCACCCGCAAGAGCTCTGCACAAGCACCCAGTGGCCACACACACAAGATGGTGTGCATCATGTTTGGCTCACTCACATATGCCATGCTAGTCCACAGCATCTGTACCTCATGCTGCAACGCCCTCTGCATTATGCACATGATCCACAGATTGATCCACTCCAAGAAAAGACAGACCATCCCCCAGGTCCATGACAACATCCGTGTCAAATACTGCCCTGCCCTCTACGGAGCAAGTACATCCAAACTCCCAGGAAACTGGTCCACTTCCAGGGGGCATCTGCACACCTCAGCTTCAACACCCTGCGCCCCAGCCACCTCACCGTCCACCATAGATAGCTGCAATGGATCACTGTCTGCTGCAGGATGACCTACACACTCCCCACCCACACTCAGGAGGCAGTCCACAACCCCGACCCCAAACCAACCTTGTACGTCTGTCATCCTAGATCCCGTTGGGCCATCTCCGTGCATCCAACCTTGCCCTGGCCACCGTTCTTCACATCCACCGTACTCCAGCATACAGGACATTGTTCTCCCACCTGGCCACACATACCTGGGACTCCCTCCCCGGGAACCTCCACATAAGCCATGACCTCTACACCTTGATGATAAACTCCCAAATAGGTCTCTCCGCACAGTTTAGCAAGCCCCCCCTCAGCAGCCAGAGGCCATCACAGGTGAATGTTGTGCTCCATGCCTACATTGAATGATACCTTGTGACCCATGTGTGTCCTGTACCAGACTCTGATCCCAGGGTATGGATGGCTGGAGTTAGTTCAACACTCAGGCATAGTTAGACATTTCCACACACATATGTCGTTGAATAATGCAAAATGACAGGAACGTCTCATGACCAAAGTGATATATTTATTTGCGGTGGGGTACGTGTTTTGGTAGATGAAATTAGGTGCTCTACCGGGGGAATAGAATCCAAAGTTCACAGGGGGAGATGGTATCTGTAAGAAAGTGGGTTTCTGTTGCAGTAACCCCCCCCTTTTTTGCCTAATAGCTGATGCACTTTTCCTTGTTGTGCCCTGGGCTCCTGCCAATCAGGTGCCCGGGGCCTGTGTTCCTTCCCTAAAAACTGCCTAACAGCCAAAACCCAAATTGGCAAACCCTGGCCACATGTCAGCCCCTGGTAAATGGTACCCTAGTTACCCAGGGCCTTGTGGCCAGGGAAGGCCTCTAAGGGCTGCAGCACTCATTGTGTCACCCTTAGAGGCCCTGTACCCTAACACACACACACTGCTCTTGCAGGCTGAGTGTCTGGATACAAGACAAAACAGAGAGTCGACATGGCACACATCCCTGTGTGCCATGCCCACAACCTACACTGCCCTGGCATACATCATCCACCCCTCTAGCTGGGTGCCCTATGCCAGTGGTGTGGACACAGAGGCAGGAGCCCTGTGTCCCTACAGTACCCAGGTCCATTCCTGGGTCCTGTAAGTGCAGTGCTGCCAGCTAAGAGATATGGGGCTGGGAGCTCGTCAAACATGAACTCCACAGCACCATAATGGCAACACTTAGAAGTTTGGTATCAAACTTCTCAGCATATTAAACCTGCACTGATGCCAGTGTGTGATTTAATGTACAAAGCACCACAGAGGGCATCTTAGAGAGGCCCCCTGAATCCTAAACCTACAATCCACGTCTGTTCTGAGCCTGCCTAGGCTGCCACACAGCAGACATGTTGCTGGACCCCTGGGTAGGAGAGCCCCTGCTCTCCTGGGCCTGCAACAATGCACATCCTGGGCGAGGTGCTAAATCTCCTCCCCCAGGATGGGCAGGGGGAAGCTTCAAAGGCATTCCGCCTCTGTGAGCTTCCCCAGGCCACTGCAACCCCCCACTCTGGCGGGAAGCTTGGCCGGAAACCCCAAATAAGGACAGGGGATGTGCCAGCCTGCCAACCCCACCCCTCAGGTGGGGGAGGTGGGGTGAAGCACATCTCCGGGCTCTCGCCATCTTGAAGATGGGAAGCCCTGCCCAATCAGGACTAGGCTCCTGCCCCCCTCCCACAGGAGAGAGGCAGGATAGGGGTGTACCCACCCCAGGACAGGGACCCATTGGCCCCTGCCCTTCACCTACCAGTAACGCCCCTAAATCTAGTATTTAGGGGCACCCTGAACCTTCCTTCCCCAGATCCCAGATTTGAAACTACAAGAAGAGCAAGAAGAACAAAGACCTGCCCTGCAGCTGCTAAAAAGAGGAAGACACCAACTGCTTTGGCCCCAGCCCTACCGGCCTGTCGACCCTCGAACCTGCTCCTGCTCCAGCGCGGCATCTCTTGTGGCCAGCAACCTCAGAAACCCCGGAGGACCTGGCTACCTTTGAACTCTGATTCCCTGGGACTCCCATGAGTAGAGGCTCTACTCAGAACCTACCTTTCACCCCTGGCAGCAGCCCGGAACCGCGATCCCAGCCCACTCTGCACCAGCCAAGCCTGGCCGGTGCAGGAGTGAACTAAACCCACGAGGACGACCCCACGGCGACTGTGACCCCGAGTCCGGCACCCAAGGACCCCCCTCGACAATCCTGAAGAAGCCTGCAGCCTCAGAACAGTGTGCCATCCCAACCGCGATCAACAGAGGGTAAGATTTTCCGACACCAAAAGGCACCCCTGCACCCGGCGCCCCAAGGCCCTCTGTGTCCGATCCCGGGGAACCTACCTATCCTCCAACTACCCAACTTACCTCTCGAAGTGGTGGTGGCACCTGAAGAGTCCTCGTCCCCGAGCTTGCATTCTTTTTCCAAACCGGAGATTTCCCATTGAAATCCATTGAGCGCCCGAAGGCTCAAAAGTCCTCTGCACCCAGCCGCCCGAGTGGCCCTGGCAGTGAAAACTCTACACCTACCTACTTCCCCACTTGCCCTGAGTAAGTGACCAGGAGCCCAGCTCCCACAGCCGCGTGGCTTGCCAAACAGCAGCCACCAAACAAGGCCCCCCTATCCCTCATAGGATAACATTGGGCCTAACTCTCTCTGCACCCAGCCGCCCTAGAGCCGCTGAGGGTGAACCAACTGTACCTACCTGACCCCTGGGAGACCCCTGAGTCTGTGCCCAGAACCTCAACTCTGCCAGTCGAGTACTTACCCTTAAACCGCAAACTCTATTTTCCTCCTAGGGTAACATTGACTGGCTTTTTCCTGAAATTTCTTCTAAGTGTGGACTTTTCAAATCTTCAAATGTTCACCAAAAATCAGCCGAGTGGCAAAAACGACTTTACTCACCTGTTCCTAGGTGAACTCCCAGTGCTGGATCTTGATGCCCAGCACTGACTCTGAAAAATCTCTACAACTGTACTTACCCTTAACTCAATCTTCTTCCATAGGAAACCATTGACTGTTTTTCTGTGAAATTTCTTCTAAGTGTCGATTTCTGCACTCTTTAAATATTCTTCAATAATCGTATGATATCTGAAAACGTAATTGCTTACCTGTTTTGGATAAAGGTCCCAGTACTGAGTCTAGGCACCCAGTACTGGATTACAAAAGGAACGAGAACATACTGTACCTGTAACCTGCATTTTCTTCCATAGGGAATCATTGACTGTTTTCTCTGAAATATTTTCCCAAGTGTCTACTTTTAAAATAGCTAAATATTGTTTAAAAATCATTACAGTACCTAAGTCGACTTTCATCACTTGATTCTGAATACTGACCCAGGACTGAATCGAGGATCCAGTCCTGGAATTCCAAAAGTAATCTAAAAAGTAATCTGTTACAAATAACTTGAATTTATCATTGAGCTCA
The DNA here is from genome assembly GCF_964204655.1 of Triturus cristatus. NCBI lineage: Eukaryota > Metazoa > Chordata > Amphibia > Caudata > Salamandridae > Triturus > Triturus cristatus. Next base: position 1,345,418,518 of record NC_140589.1, read on the forward strand.
ATGCATTGTTGTGTTTAAAAATAGAGTTGCCATTGCAACCACTTGTAACTGTTTACAAAAGCCAATTGCATATTGCAAAAGTATTTATATGAAACATCTCATGCTGAGAAAGTATATTTTAAATCCAAGTGTTGGTTCTAAAATAAAACAAACATATAATTTTTTTATATATAAAACATTGGCCTAGAGTTCAGTCATTGAGTGTGTGAGACCATTTGCTGACTGAGTGTGTACAACAAATGCTTTACACTGTCCTCTGGTACTGCCTTACTGCTCGACCAAGCTACCACTTTGGAGAGTAAGGTTATATCTAACTTTAACCTCTGTCAAACCCTGGGGGACTGTGGACTCTGTACACCCTGTACCTATTAGGGAACAGTATATACAGAGCCACTTTCTCACATTGGTGGATCAGCGGTGGGATACAAACTTGCATTTGTTGGACTACTTGGTTACCATCTGATCACACGACAGAACTCTTAAAAATTGCCTTTAGAATTCTGATTGGTCTTTTCCAAAATTACTAAAAGTCTTGCTAGGGCCTTGCTTAAGTCCCATTAGAATTTTAGAAAAATAAAAGTCACTATAGTCAGGGTAGAGGATTAGAACTGTCAGGTTAGAATGTATCAAACAAACCCAGCTGTTAGTGACAATAATAACATGGACCTGGTGGAGGAGCTCAACCTCACACCTTACTTACACTTGTCTTTCAAGGAATTGAGGTCCTTATGCAAACTGAAAAAATTACCAATGGGTCTGCATCCAACCAAACTAAGGCTCCAGGAGCTCTTGGCTGAGTATGCTAAGGACCACCCATCTGAACATGGTGATGACCAGTCAGATGAGGAAGGGGAAGCAGGGGATGTTGACAATAACCCCCCCCCCCATACTATTCCCTAGGGAGGAGAGGGCACCCATACCCTCCAATCCAAGGATTAGCATCTGGGCACCTAGAGACTACTCAGGTGGCTCTGGTACCAGAGAGAACACTGGGGGACACACCAGTGAAGAGGACAGCCTTTTAGCAAGGCTGGCCAAAAGAGTAGAGCTAGAGTCCAGGTTCCTGGCTCAAGAAAAAGAAAGAAGAGAGATGGGGTTAGCACCCATCAATGGTGGCAGTAATAATAAAAACAAGGATAGGGAGGAAACTTCTGAACCTAAAATCCCCAACGGGATTGTCCCCAAGTTTGAGGAAGCTGATGACATCACCAAATGGTTCACAGCCTTTGAGAGGGCTTGTAAAATAAGAAGAGTAAAGAAACCTCTCTGGGGGGCACTCCTGTGGGAACTGTTCTCTGGTAACTGCAGAGACAGGCTTCTGACCCTATCTGGGCCAGAGGCAGGATCCTATGACCTCATGAGGAGGGCTCTGATTGAGGGATTTGGATTCACCACTGAGGAGTATAGAATTAGATTCAGGGGGGCTCATAAAACCCAGACCCAGTCATGGATTGACTTTGTAGACTTCTCAGTAAAGACACTGGATGGTTGGTTAGCTGGACATGGTGTGCAGGATTTTGCTGGATTGTACAATTTATTCATGAAGGAACATATATTAAGTAACTGCACAAATGAAAAGTTGCATCAGCATTTGGTAGACCTGGGTCTAATTTTGCCCCAGGAATTGGGAAAAAAGGCAGACCACTGGGTCAGGACTAGGGTGACCAGGACGTCCACTGGGAGTGACCAAAACAAAGGGGTCCCAAAGCCTCCCCAGAAGAAAGAGAGTGAACCACTTGTGGGTAAAAGTAAGGAGTACCAGGTAGCCCCCCAAAAACCTGACCAGGAGGGTGGGCCCAAAGACACCTCACAAACTAACCCAGGGTACCAAGGTAAGAATTGGGATCCCAACAGAATATGGTGTTTCAACTGTCAAAAGTCTGGGCACCACACCCAGGACTCTAGCTGTCCTAAAAACAAGATCCCTAGTACAGCTCCAGGGGTGACTAGTGTAGCCCCAGGGGTTGCCAGTGTAGCTTGGGAGGGAGGGTCCTCAGATGAGGAAGTCCTCCTAGCTTTCAACTGGGGAATGGGCTCAAGAAGCAAGCTGGAGATCCCAGAGGGGAGTAGACACTTCCACCACCTACTGGTGAATGGAATCCCAGCCACTGCCCTGAGAGATACCTGTGCCATTCACACTGTGGTACATGACAGGTTGGTATTCCCACACCAGTATATCCCAGGGGAAACAAGAAGGGTAAGGACTGTCCCAGGGGGAGTCACTGTTAGGCCTGTGGCTATAGTGCCCCTAGCCACAGCTGGGTCCCTTAGATGGAGAAAAGTGATAGTCAGTAAAAACCTCCCCCTAGATTGTCTCTTGGGAAATGACCACTTAGATGTGGAACTGAGCCAAAGAGAGGTGCTGGCCCAATGCCAGGCCTCGCCCAAAGAACCTGTGGGGGCCCAACCTGCAGTCAGTGCAGCTGAGTCCCAAAAGAGTGAGAAGAAACAGGGTAGGAAAGGTGGGCAACTGTTAGCCACAGTTCCAGAGAGCCAGGCAGATTCTATCCCAGTAAGGGAAAACCCCAACAATGGCACTGGTACAGCCCCCTCTAACCAACAACAAGGCCTGACTAGTCAGGCAACTGTCCAGCCTGAGTTAGTGGCTCCTCAGATGGCAGAACAAAGGGTGGAGAAGGGGTGTTCCCTACAAAGAGTAGTGACCCCACATCCTCCAACAGACCCACAGCCAGGACCCAAGGAGATCTAAAAGATAGCTTCCTCACTTACCAGTCAGGAGCTAAAGGTGTGGTTCTGGACACTGACAGCTGTCAGCAGCCTCTGCTGGGTGTTAGCCTTCATGGCAGCCCTATCCTTGGCATGGTGGCCTAACCCCCTGCCAAATAGCAAGTCAGGCCCCCTGACCTTATTGGTCATGGTGGGGTTGCTCAAGCTGTGGGTAACCTCTGTGGGTAAGCTGGGCCTAGCCCTGGCTAAGTTAGAAATTACAGAGGTATGCACCTCTGAACCCAAAATAGAAAGATGGGACAAGGACACTAAAAGACATGGAGAGGAGCCTTGGGAGTTAGGTCCTGAAACTGATAAGACCGGCCAGCTCCCCAAAGGGACTAGCCTGGACAGAAGGATAGAAGGCAGAGTAGGCCCTGCAACTTTCAAACCACTTCCCCAACTCTTCCTCGCCTGAAAGACTAGGTAGACTCTCCCAGCATTGGCAGAAGTCTCCTGGCCTTTGGGCTGGGGGGGGGGCTTGTGTAAGAAAGTGGGTTTCTGTTGCAGTAACCCCCCCCCCCTTTTTTGCCTTATAGATCATGCACTTTTCCTTGTTGTGCCCTGGGCTCCTGCCAATCAGGTGCCCGGGGCCTGTGTTCCTTCCCTAAAAACTGCCTAACAGCCAAAACCCAAATTGGCAAACCCTGGCCACATGTCAGCCCCTGGTAAATGGTACCCTAGTTACCCAGGGCCTTGTGACCAGGGAAGGCCTCTAAGGGCTGCAGCACTCATTGTGTCACCCTTAGAGGCCCTGTACCCTAACACACACACACTGCTCTTGCAGGCTGAGTGTCTGGATACAAGACAAAACAGAGAGTCGACATGGCACACATCCCTGTGTGCCATGCCCACAACCTACACTGCCCTGGCATACATCATCCACCCCTCTAGCTGGGTGCCCTATGCCAGTGGTGTGAACACAGAGGCAGGAGCCCTGTGCCCCTACAGTACCCAGGTCCATTCCTGGGTCCTGTAAGTGCAGTGCTGCCAGCTAAGAGATATGGGGCTGGGAGCTCGTCAAACATGAACTCCACAGCACCATAATGGCAACACTTAGAAGTTTGGTATCAAACTTCTCAGCATATTAAACCTGCACTGATGCCAGTGTGTGATTTAATGTACAAAGCACCACAGAGGGCATCTTAGAGAGGCCCCCTGAATCCTAAACCTACAATCCACGTCTGTTCTGAGCCTGCCTAGGCTGCCACACAGCAGACATGTTGCTGGACCCCTGGGTAGGAGAGCCCCTGCTCTCCTGGGCCTGCAACAATGCACATCCTGGGCGAGGTGCTAAATCTCCTCCCCCAGGATGGGCAGGGGGAAGCTTCAAAGGCATTCCGCCTCTGTGAGCTTCCCCAGGCCACTGCAACCCCCCACTCTGGCGGGAAGCTTGGCCGGACAGAAGGATAGAAGGCAGAGTAGGCCCTGCAACTTTCAAACCACTTCCCCAACTCTTCCTCGCCTGAAAGACTAGGTAGACTCTCCCAGCATTGGCAGAAGTCTCCTGGCCTTTGGGCTGGGGGGGGGCTTGTGTAAGAAAGTGGGTTTCTGTTGCAGTAACCCCCCCCCCCCTTTTTGCCTTATAGATCATGCACTTTTCCTTGTTGTGCCCTGGGCTCCTGCCAATCAGGTGCCCGGGGCCTGTGTTCCTTCCCTAAAAACTGCCTAACAGCCAAAACCCAAATTGGCAAACCCTGGCCACATGTCAGCCCCTGGTAAATGGTACCCTAGTTACCCAGGGCCTTGTGACCAGGGAAGGCCTCTAAGGGCTGCAGCACTCATTGTGTCACCCTTAGAGGCCCTGTACCCTAACACACACACACTGCTCTTGCAGGCTGAGTGTCTGGATACAAGACAAAACAGAGAGTCGACATGGCACACATCCCTGTGTGCCATGCCCACAACCTACACTGCCCTGGCATACATCATCCACCCCTCTAGCTGGGTGCCCTATGCCAGTGGTGTGGACACAGAGGCAGGAGCCCTGTGCCCCTACAGTACCCAGGTCCATTCCTGGGTCCTGTAAGTGCAGTGCTGCCAGCTAAGAGATATGGGGCTGGGAGCTCGTCAAACATGAACTCCACAGCACCATAATGGCAACACTTAGAAGTTTGGTATCAAACTTCTCAGCATATTAAACCTGCACTGATGCCAGTGTGTGATTTAATGTACAAAGCACCACAGAGGGCATCTTAGAGAGGCCCCCTGAATCCTAAACCTACAATCCACGTCTGTTCTGAGCCTGCCTAGGCTGCCACACAGCAGACATGTTGCTGGACCCCTGGGTAGGAGAGCCCCTGCTCTCCTGGGCCTGCAACAATGCACATCCTGGGCGAGGTGCTAAATCTCCTCCCCCAGGATGGGCAGGGGGAAGCTTCAAAGGCATTCCGCCTCTGTGAGCTTCCCCAGGCCACTGCAACCCCCCACTCTGGCGGGAAGCTTGGCCGGAAACCCCAAATAAGGACAGGGGATGTGCCAGCCTGCCAACCCCACCCCTCAGGTGGGGGAGGTGGGGTGAAGCACATCTCCGGGCTCTCGCCATCTTGAAGATGGGAAGCCCTGCCCAATCAGGACTAGGCTCCTGCCCCCCTCCCACAGGAGAGAGGCAGGATAGGGGTGTACCCACCCCAGGACAGGGACCCATTGGCCCCTGCCCTTCACCTACCAGTAACACCCCTAAATCTAGTATTTAGGGGCACCCTGAACCTTCCTTCCCCAGATCCCAGATTTGAAACTACAAGAAGAGCAAGAAGAACAAAGACCTGCCCTGCAGCTGCTAAAAAGAGGAAGACACCAACTGCTTTGGCCCCAGCCCTACCGGCCTGTCGACCCTCGAACCTGCTCCTGCTCCAGCGCGGCATCTCTTGTGGCCAGCAACCTCAGAAACCCCGGAGGACCTGGCTACCTTTGAACTCTGATTCCCTGGGACTCCCATGAGTAGAGGCTCTACTCAGAACCTACCTTTCACCCCTGGCGGCAGCAGCCCGGAACCGCGATCCCAGCCCACTCTGCACCAGCCAAGCCTGGCCGGTGCAGGAGTGAACTAAACCCACGAGGACGACCCCACGGCGACTGTGAGCCCGAGTCCGGCACCCAAGGACCCCCCTCGACAATCCTGAAGAAGCCTGCAGCCTCAGAACAGTGTGCCACCCCAACCGCGATCAACAGAGGGTAAGATTTTCCGACACCAAAAGGCACCCCTGCACCCGGCGCCCCAAGGCCCTCTGTGTCCGATCCCGGGGAACCTACCTATCCTCCAACTACCCAACTTACCTCTCGAAGTGGCGGTGGCACCTGAAGAGTCCTCGTCCCCGAGCTTGCATTCTTTTTCCAAACCGGAGATTTCCCATTGAAATCCAGTGAGCGCCCGAAGGCTCAAAAGTCCTCTGCACCCAGCCGCCCGAGTGGCCCTGGCAGTGAAAACTCTACACCTACCTACTTCCCCACTTGCCCTGAGTAAGTGACCAGGAGCCCAGCTCCCACAGCCGCGTGGCTTGCCAGACAGCAGCCACCAAACAAGGCCCCCCTATCCCTCATAGGATAACATTGGGCCTAACTCTCTCTGCACCCAGCCGCCCTAGAGCCGCTGAGGGTGAACCAACTGTACCTACCTGACCCTGGGAGACCCCTGAGTCTGTGCCCAGAACCTCAACTCTGCCAGTCGAGTACTTACCCTTAAACCGCAAACTCTATTTTCCTCCTAGGGTAACATTGACTGGCTTTTTCCTGAAATTTCTTCTAAGTGTGGACTTTTCAAATCTTCAAATGTTCACCAAAAATCAGCCGAGTGGCAAAAACGACTTTACTCACCTGTTCCTAGGTGAACTCCCAGTGCTGGATCTTGATGCCCAGCACTGACTCTGAAAAATCTCTACAACTGTGCTTACCCTTAACTCAATCTTCTTCCATAGGAAACCATTGACTGTTTTTCTGTGAAATTTCTTTTAAGTGTCGATTTCTGCAATCTTTAAATATTCTTCAAAAATCGTATGATATCTGAAAACGTAATTGCTTACCTGTTTTGGATAAAGGTCCCAGTACTGAGTCTAGGCACCCAGTACTGGATTACAAAAGTAACGAGAACATACTGTACCTGTAACCTGCATTTTCTTCCATAGGGAATCATTGACTGTTTTCTCTGAAATATTTTCCAAGTGTCTACTTTTAAAATAGCTAAATATTGTTTAAAAATCATTACAGTACCTAAGTCGACTTTCATCACTTGATTCTGAATACTGACCCAGGACTGAATCTAGGATCCAGTCCTGGAATTCCAAAAGTAATCTAAAAAGTAATCTGTTAAAAATAACTTGAATTTATCATTGAGCTCAATGCATTGTTGTGTTTAAAAATAGAGTTGCCATTGCAACCACTTGTAACTGTTTACAAAAGCCAATTGCATATTGCAAAAGTATTTATATGAAACATCTCATGCTGAGAAAGTATATTTTAAATCCAAGTGTTGGTTCTAAAATAAAACAAACATATAATTTTTTTATATATAAAACATTGGCCTAGAGTTCAGTCATTGAGTGTGTGAGACCATTTGCTGACTGAGTGTGTACAACAAATGCTTTACACTGTCCTCTGGTACTGCCTTACTGCTCGACCAAGCTGCCACTTTAGAGAGTAAGGTTATATCTAACTTTAACCTCTGTCAAACCCTAGGGGACTGTGGACTCTGTACACCCTGTACCTATTAGGGAACAGTATATACAGAGCCACTTTCTCACAGTATCCTTGGCATTTGAAGTCATCAGAGTCCAGGGCACAGTGTTGGTCATCATTGGTCAGACTGTGACCAGCAAGTCCATGTGGCAGAGAATGTCATTGGATGAGGTGCTGCTGTTGCGCCAGAGGGCCAGGTGCCAGGCCAGGTGACCTGGGAGATGTGGATGGTTCGCTGACTCTCACGGTCTTTTCTGTGGACGACCCACCTTTCTCCGGGGACCCACAGATGCAGGCCTTGACGATGCTGGGGACGCTCCGTCAGACTAATCCTCCTCCTCCTCCCTCCCTGTGTCTGGTGCTGGTCTACACCTGGTGGCACAGGGAGGGTTGCCCATGCTTTGGGCGATCTGACGGAGTGATTGGCTCATGTCCCTGTGCACCGCCAGGAGCTCAGCCAATATTGCCTCCATCCGTCCTTGGTGTTGTTGATGACTGGCATGATGCTTGACCTGCAGGTTCTTAATCTCATTGAGGGTCCCCTGCATCTCGGAGAGTCTTGACACGACCTGGTTGATGCCTCTGGTGTCACGCCGGTATGAGTCCAGGATGTTGCGTATGTGTGACATACCGGTGTCCTGAGCTGGCTGGTCAGGTTAGCGCCTCCGCCTGCCTCCACTCCCACCACCCCTGCCCACTTGAGCCTGGCCTGCCCTTGTGGGCACATCGGGTCTACGGGACCCCTGAGGGATGGCATTTGCAGGGTTGCCTGCCTCCTCCTGGGTTCCCGGAGAACCTTGTCCCTCCTGGTCAGACTGGCTCTGTTGTTCAGTGTGAGCAGGGCTCCTGGGTGTGTCCTGGGATGTGGCAGGAATGGGGGGGGGGTTGGCACAGATGTACCTGACGCAGGTGCTGCAGGGGCTTGGGCACCAGAGGGTCCAGGTTGGTCGGGGTCATCCACGAAGTGGTGAGAGTCGTCGCTGCCGGTGGGATCGTCTTCACGCGGAGCCTGGGACTGTGATTCTTCCCCCCCAGTGTTGGGGGGAGATCAACGACGTTGCCCTGTGTGTGAGAGAGAGACAATGTTAATGGTGTTTCATGCGACATCTATGTTTCATACATATTCAAGTTGACACAGTTCCTCCAGGTAGTTGGATGTGCCTAGCATTCCTCTCAATGTCCACTTGGGGATGGGTATGTTGCAGGGGACAGATTGGGATGTTCTCCTGAGTGTTTGACCTGTAGATTGTTGGCTCTGATGCTTATTTGGCTCTGGATTGGTCTTGTTGTGTCACATGTCCATTGTGGGAGTGTGTAAATCCGTTGCCTGCCCCGGGGGTGTGTGCTTGTGTTTGGAGGGGGGGGGTGTGACCGGGCCTGCTGTTGTGTGTAGTGTGAGTTGTCATTGGGTCTCCCAGGTGATGTGTCTGTCCCCTCATGGTGCATGCTGGCATGACAGTGAGTGTGAGTTCCTGTGCTAGATACCTGTGCTTGTGGAGTTGGTGTTTGAGTGTACAGTGGTCCCAGGAGGGCCTTGTGCTGCATACAGCAGGGCCCAGTGTCAGCTACCTTGTCAGTAGTTTGCCAGTCCCTGTGCATTGTGCATGGGTATGTACCTATGCCATATGGGCTGAGGGCATTGGTGTCTGCGTCTCATTTCCACAATGTGTTGTGTGGGGCCCACCCTCCCAGCCTCCTGGACATCCAGTCTTGTGTTTGTGGTTGTTGTAGCCTTGGACATGGCCTTGCCTTGATTTGTGAAGGGTGCATGGAGACGTTAGTGGCATGAGCGTGGTTTTTGAGTGTGGTTGTGTGCGGTGAGTGCTTGGGGGAAGTTGCGTGCATTTGGTGTATATGTGGTGTGGACCCCATTGCCCCCATGTTACGTAAGTTGTTTGTGTACTCACCAGGTTCTGCGACTCCTTGGACTCCGTGTACTCCCACCGGCGGTAGCAGGGCCATCACCTTCTCCTCCCAGGGATGGTAGTGTACAGGTCTGTGGGGCGGCCCACCTCCAGTGATGTTACTCTGGGCATATTCTTCATTCATTTTCCTCTTGACCGCCCTGCGCAGATCGTACCACCTGGCTTGGCATTCATGCCTGGTCCTTCGGATGGGCGCAACAGCATTCACCTTATCGACAATCCTCTGCCACATGGCAGATTTTTCAGATATGCTGGTCTGTCTGACCAATGTTCTAAACAGCTGTGGCTCGACTCTGATGACTTTGTTGACAAGGAGGTCCAGCTCCGCCGTTGTGAACTTTGGATTCTTGTCTGTGGGCATGGTGTGGGGTGTGGGTGTGGGTGTGGATGGTTGTGGGTGTGTGGGTGTGAATGTGACGGTGTGTGTGTGAATGTGAAGAGGGGGATGTTTGTGGAGGAGGTTGCGTGAAGGTGTGTGAGTGAAGGTGTAGTGAAGGTATGAGTAATGTGGAGTTGTTTCTCTGTGGGGTCTGGCAGCAGTGGGTCTGTTGCAAAGGCTCATGGGTTGTGTGTGTGGGCCCTTTTTATTGGTCAATTTTTGGGTGTGGCTGTGTTTGAATTTTGGTGGGTGTGTTATAAGAGGTGGTTGTGATTTGGGGCCTCTGTTTGCCTGTTTGGATGTGCCAGGTCAGTCATTGAGATGTATTTTGTCTTGTAGACGTGTTTTGTGGTGTTGTGCGAGTTGAATTGACTCTCCTTGTGCTGTTTTACAGTGTCCTGGTTCTGTATGAGTCTTTTTCACGTAGGTACGATCCGTACGTACGCGATGCTGGGTGAGGGTGCTGGGGTACGGTGTTGGAGTGCGGCGCGTACATGCGGTGGGGGTACGGTGCGTACACGTGCGGCCCTGGGGTACGGCGCGTACATGCGAAGGTACGGCACGTACATGGGGGGGTACGGCGCGTACATGCGGTGGGGTTACGGTGCGTACACTTGCGGTCCTAGGGTACGGCGAGTACATGCGGAGGTACGGCGCGTACATGGGGGGGTACAGCGCGTACATGCGGTGGGGGTACGGTGCGTACACGTGCGGCCCTGGGGTATGGCATGTACATGCGGAGGTACGGCGCGTACATGCGGGGGTGATGCGCGTACATAGGGGGAAGGCGTGTACATGGGGGGTACGGCGCGTACAGGTTCGGGGCTGGGGTACAGTGTGGACGGGGGGGGTAAGGCGCGTACATGGGGGGTACGGCGCGTACATGGGGGGTACGGCACGTACAGTTGCGGGGCTGGGGTACAGTGCGGACAGGGTGGTGTACGGTGCTGACATATTTGTGCTACTGCGTTGGCTCCGTACGGGCCATTTTACGTGCGATTGTGTATTCGGACAGACGGTCGGGATCGTACTTGCGCGCTCGGACTTGTGTTTTACGATTTGCACGTAAAAATGTCTGGCTCACTCTCGTACACTTTTCCCGACGATATTCGGACGTAAAAACTTTCCGACGCGTTCTCGTAGACTTTTCCCGACTCTATTCGTAGATATTTTTCACGTACGAATCGTACTTGCCCGTTTGTACGGTACTTGTACGTCTCGTACGTAAAAAAATACGGATACGGGTCGCACGCAAATTATTTTTAACGGATCAGAATCGGCACCTAAATGTCTACCATGCCTATTTTTGGTATTATTCCAGGTGAATTATAAAAGTGGCTAGAAGCCACTGAATTCACAGAGGCGGAGCAGTTTATTAAAGCTGGCATGCACAGTAATAATGTGGCTGAGTTTCAGAATTTCCAAAATTAGAAATGGTTCTCCCTGGTAGAAGCGAAACACCAGGGGTACAGCTGGCGACTGACACCTGGCAACCAAATAAATCATGTAAGAAGCGGCAGTGCCTTGCAGGGCAACTGCAAAGGCGCTAACTCTGTAGAACACCAAAATAAATACATGGACATTTCCGGAAATGTCCTTGTGTGTGCCATGAAATGGAAAAACTGTCTACTAGTGAAATGAAAAATGCTCGCCACGTCCCTGAAAGACCAACTCCCGACAGTAGGCGCTGATAGCATCTCCTCTCTGTTTCTATGGAAGCAGACAGCTAACCAGTGAGCAGTCACAGCCTCTGCATTGCAAACCCCGCCCTCCGGGCTGCGGCACCAAGGCTGTGCCCTGCAAAAAGTGCCCTCCGTTTGAAGGTATGGTCTTGCTTGCCCCTTACAAAATTGTCAAATAATTGTTGGAACTGGTGAATAAATTTAAATGTCTCACCGTGCAAAACAATTCCACCTCACACAGCAGAATGTTCCCATAGGTCATTACAAGTTCACAGGTTCTGGCCTCGGATAGCAGAGCTATTCTTGAAAAGACACATAACTTACAATCTCAGTTATCATACTGCAGAACTACCACTAAGGTTACAGCGACTTTACTGGCTTTCATTTTAGACAGCAGATCTTCCCCTCGGGTTGAACTGATTTCACAGGTATTCGCATTGAGACAACAGAGCTATGTTTCAGAATTCACAAACTTTAAATGTCCATGCCATGCACAGCAGAGGTGTCCCTCAAGTGACACAGAACATATGCACTTTGCCAATATTTTTAGTTACTTCATTATCGTTTATTTGAGATTCAGTTGATATAAGCAGACAAACTGATAATTTCAAATCGATAATAATAACAAAGCCTCACAAATGTTTCTACAAAAAAAAGAAAAAAAAGCCCTGGAGTGGTGCGCGCGTGAGGACTGCAAAGAATTTAAGGAATGCAGCAGGCACAGTGCGGGCCGCTGCTCGCTCCCGAGCTTCCTAGGAAAGGGGAGAGAGAAGGCGAGACATGCACATGCCTTTGGCCAATTGCGTGCTGTCTTTCTTAGAAAGATGCACGCAATGGCCAATAGCGTGTGAGCAACAAAAAAAACACACGCACAAGCGTGTGGTCCGAGTTGGAAGTCCTTACTAGAAGCTTCGCAGAGCAGCGCATGCGCGCTGGCTCAGGCGAGACCTAAACAGGAAGATTAGAGGTTGTTTTGGTCCATCACACGTTCTCCCACACATGTAATCCTATGACCATATGTGTGACATTCTGAGACATTCCACTCCTACATTGAGTGAGAAGAATTCATTTTTTTGTATCTTGGTCCACTGATGATAGGGATATTATATGTCGGGATGCAAGAGCCCTCACTCACCTATGGGGCATGCTTCATCATTGGACTCTGCTCCGCGCCATGCATGCGGACAATTCCCAGCGGATCCCTGTTGAAGGGGCACTTTGGTGGAGATCTTTTGTTTGCCAGTGTGAGTGTAGTAAAGAACATAGTGGGTGTTATGGGAATATGTTAAATTTGTCTGTAGAATACACTGAGTTTAATCTTTAATACATTATATTGTGCTCTCTGACAAGATTAAAAGCAAAGGAACCAATTAAACATTAGTTGTTCTTTGATCCGCAAGTGGTCTGTAAGTTTCACACCCATCTGCCTGTCAAGGTCATTTGGCGTTTGTTCAGGACCAACACAAAAAATGCTCTACTATATAGGTGAGGGAAAAGTGTTACTAATTGCCTCTAAGAATGAAAACACAAAGCGAAGGGGGCGCTACACCCAAGGTGAGCCTCACAAGAGTGTGAAACTCACACGATCTTGTGACTTTGTACCCCTCATGTGACCATATGAGACCCTCTTAGGATGCAAGAATGCTGCTCCTGCTTGGTTCACTGACTGTTCTCAGGGCCGGCTTTAGTGCTGGTGGCGCCTTGTGCGACAATGTTTGTTGGCGCCCCCCCAATGACCACCTCCACCACGGATTCTCTCACTAGCACCCTTTAACAGTGACCAAGTCTCCATAACCACACTCTCTCAGATGCATTGAATTAGTTATACAGCACCACTCATACCAGTGTAGGGTGTCCGAGCACTTTGCATCACACACACATTACACAGAGACAATCAATCATACCTGTGTAAATCAGTGTATAGGAAATGTTACATAAGCCAAAGGACTAAAAGTGTAGTAGTCATATGTCATCCATACTGGTAGGCAGTATAGTTTAATAGTGCTTGGTGTGGAGAAGCAGAAACTCAGAGTCGAAAAAGAAACAGCATAGTTGGGAGTTTTCTTTAATAATAAGAATCGATTTCTAGCCAAATTAACCCTTTTTGCAACATTAATCAATGTTTTAATAATGTATACTTTGCAGTGTATGCAGTTCTAGGATGAAAGTTAATAGCTCACTATTCTATATTAGGACTTTAAGTTATAGATTGCAAGTAACAAAAGGATGTCTCTTTTAAAAGTAGTAACCTGCTGATCTGTTTACATCATACGCACTCTGTAATCTACTTGGTACACGTTCTTTGCAGCAGGCATATTAACCCTCTGCACTAACTTCACCTAAGTCAAAACCTCAACTATACAAAATGCTGATCTCTCTTCAGGACGATAATTAATCACAGGAGTTATCTTGACAGCTATGTGAGGCCTGGTAATTGCCGGGGTAAAGAAACGCTGCAGCAGGTACTTCAAAAGCATAATCAACTTTAAAACAAGGCGCCCCCAGGAAGCCAGCACCCGGTGCGGTGGCACCGGTTGCACCGCCCTAAAGCCGGCCCTGTTCTGTCACAGTGTTTAAGAGAACACACCTACCAAGTGACTTCAGGCCCTGTGGCTCACCCTCAGTCAGTTATTTTGTTTTTAACCCACTGCACTAGAAAGCTTTGGTTTCTTTATGCTTTAATATTTTTTAAGTCACACTTCAGCGTTAAAATGTTAAGTACCAGACCCGCAATGCAGCAATCTGCCTAAAAAGCAGGACTAACTAAAAGCTGAGGGCCCCAAGTTAACTGAGGCAGCCCGGCTCGGCCTATTTCGGAGCCTTTGCTTGTCCATGAAAAGACAGGAAAGCTGATACTATTTAGTGTAGCATGTGTCTAATGAGAGCTGTTTCTGCTTCTTATGTGCTCCTGCTGATACAGGGCATGCTTTTGACATGTACTAATTCTACAGTGGATGCCATGGGGGCGCCGATGTCACTGTAGGCTATAAGTGTAGGATGGAGAGATTAACTAAGACCTGCTGGCGCCCTGTAAACAAAAGAGAATTTCTGTTACTGATAACAGGGGGCATTCCAATGTGCTAAGATGTGCTAACCTGTGGTTACTGCATATGGGTTGTATGTGATTTCATAGAAAAATGATTTTAAAGCATACCATTACTGAGAAACAATTTCATCTAAACTGTTTAATGGATATCTTCAAATTGAATGGTAATTATGTTTTACTAGAAACCAATTCATAGAATGGCTTTTTGGTCAAAATCTGCTTTTCACTGCTTATTTTAAGTGTAACTGCAATGGTTGCAGGTCTTACCTTCAGAAACAGTTTTGTTGAAGATATTCATTTTAGTGCTTTACTTTAGGGGACATTCTTCATATTTATATTTTTTACATTGTCAAACAATTACTTTGAATGCTTTTAATTCGCTGACCTATCACAACCTCTAAACACTATCAATCCCTATCCCCTGAAACCCGTCCCCACAACTAAACTACACTCATCCCTGAAGTCTGAAAGCCCTTCTTCCCCAATTATCCACCATCCCTGGACCATAAAGTCACTTACGCCTACCTCTACCCATTCCTGAACCCTAAAAACTCCTTTCTACGTATAAGCCCCACCCATTTCATACCCCTTAAGACACCTCAGCACACCCAAACTCTCTCCGCCCTTAAACACCAACCATCTATGACCCATAAGAACGCCTCATCACCCAAAACTATTCATCCCTAAAACCCCATTTCTACATTTAAATTCCACCCATCCCTGAATCCGTAAAAACCCTCACCACCCTTAACGTAACCCCATCCTGAACCATAAAACTCTTCACCAACCCAGCCTCTAACCATAATTAAACCTTTAAAACCCTCACCAGCTCTAAACTCCACCCATCCATGAATCCTAAAACCCCTCAACTCTTACACTCCACCCATCTTTGAAATCTAAAAACACCTCACACACCTAAATATCTCTTATCCATGACCCCCTCACCACCCCTACACTCCACCCATCTCTGAACCCTAAAAACCTCTTACTATGCTCGAACTCCAATTATTCCAGACCTTTAAACACCCTCATCACTGTAAACAATACCCATCCCTGAATCCAAAAACACACAGTAGTCCTAAACTCCACCCAAGTTGAATGTAATTTTGGATTTCTCCTTAAAATGATCTTTCCTTTAAATTGTTTCCTGTAATTTTCGTTTTTTCTTTATTTCCTTAAAATTGTCTTTCCTTAAAATAGTTTTCTTTTTTCATTAATTCGCACACATCACAGGAACTGTAGCCTATGATACTTTACATCTGCCTGCTCTGTGCTGCGATTCGCAACCTGCAACTGAGATCTGATCCCTGTAGTCAACCAACCTATGTGATTATGTCTGGTCTATGTATCGCTCAGTGCTCTGACCTCATCCAAGATCAGTGGCGGCTCGCAGAGGGAGTGCTGCGGGATGGTGGTTTGGGGCGGGGGAGGGGTAGGGTGGGGGGGTAGTGGAGTTGGACATACAACAGCATGGAGTAAGGTAAGTAAATAAATAAATAAAACTATTCACCTTTTGCTCGCTGTATGGCCAACTCGGCGATGCAGCGAGCGCAAGGTAAAAAGATGTATTTATTTATTTACTTACCTTACTCCATGCCGTCGTATGTCTGACTCCACTACCCCCCACCCTGCCCCTCCCCAACCCCGCCCTACCACACGCAGCACTCCCTCTCCGAGCCGCCACTGTCCAAGATAAGACCTCATCCCCTGATATCGGTAGTTCCCAATATACCCTCACATCTTCTTTCAATTTGGGAACTTTTTCTGGCTTCATTTTTTTACAGTGATTGATACCATCTAATTTTGATTGAGGGATTGAATACATTACTGTGTCTCAATCTGATTTTCCTCTAAAACGTATTTTTGCTACACTCAATGACTGCCACTGGAAGTTTCAGTCACCCAGTAGAGTTAATCAGCTCCTGGGTGACTTTGACTTTTCCCATATTTTCACAGTGTCAGTTACAATAAACCCAATTTATCACCCTCTTGTACCAATCTGGCGTGTGATGTTCTATCACCGTCAGTGATTTCTTCTATTTTCATTCATGAATTATCTGGCACTGCCATGGCTGCATTTACTCTTTCCTGGTTCTGACCAATATGTAATGCTCTTGTAGCAGTCACATCTCGACGTGACCTCCCAGGAGGTGAGCTGTCTAAGCCACACTTCGAGTTTAGTATGGTCACCTGTTGTCCAGACCATATGAGCCGAACATTTACATGACTGCAATCTACCCCAGGACACACGGTGACCAGCTAATCCCATCAGGTGCTTTTGAACTCACTTTGCAGCTCTGGCTTGATGGCACCTAAGCAGAAGGCAAATCACATCTATTTTTTTTTAATTTTTTTTTTTAACTTTTTATTGATTTTCGAGATTTCACGGTACAAAGACATTATAGTATACATTTGTAGCAGCCTTATTCTGTACATATCACACCCTACTTCGTGTGTGGTAGAATTCCATCGCTGTATAGTTACATTCTTCAGTATCCTAGGATAAGTGTTACAAGGCCTGCCGGGGTATCCGCCCCCGCTATAAATAATGTCTATGCAGTATTTAGTACTTGAAACTTTCCCCAACTCCCCCCCTCTCGTTCCACCCCCCCTCACTTGTGTACGTCTGTGCCATGTGCTTTTTACCTTTCAATGGTGTACTCAGCCCAATTTACGTGTCTAGTTTATACAACACATTTACTCCTGTGCTAACAATGCAAGACCCTCGTCGTCCTTCTCTGTGGGCCTTGATGCATTCTATGTTCTATGTAGGGTCTCAGGCTTCGCCTACAGATTTTATCGCTTCCAACATTATATCACATTCCATTGCTATTGGTATTTTCCGCAGCCCCCTGAGTTCCTCTGTGTGCAATGCCGCGCTCTCTGCAGCGCCCCATTTCGCCAGTTCCGAATGCCATGTGAGCGTATCTGGGGGCCTCTGCGATTTCCAACGCATAGTTATATTACGCTTAGCGAGAATGAGCGCTAAATCTATAAAACGGTATTGCACTTTATACTTTGAGGCCTGTTTGTGAAGCCCCAGAATACATTCCTCTAGTGTGTTCTGTATTTCCCGGTGTGTCGCCTCCCCTAGGCTCTGCCGGACCGCATCCCAGTATCCCCGCACCTTGGGGCAGGTCCACAGCATATGTAATAGGCACACTCCCTCTAATAAGCATCGCGGACAGCAGTGTGTAGTATGCGGGAACATTCGATTTAATTTATGTGGGGAAGGCAAATCACATCTACCGTCTGCATCGTAGCAAATGTAGCAACACAGGCAGCCATTAAATAAGTGGGGTGGGAGGAGATGCCCAGACTCCAGCCAGCAGCGCGATATTTTATCAGGACTGATGCCAGCTAAGATAAAAGCCTTAAAACGGTTCCATCTGAGAATATATCACATTAAGACAGTCAATTTTCTTCTCACTGTCAAGTAAAATCTGTTTTGACTGTCCTTTACAAAAAAAGATGCAATCTAGTGAACAGAAATATATTCAAAGTGGAAAAGCACATTTTAGGCAGTATGCAAGTGAGTGAAAGGTGGATCATGCCATAGGTGGTTACAGGGACACGCTAACGAGGACCCATCTATAGCATACATGAGACAAGGCAAATTTACACAGAAAATCCTCTAAAGTTTGCCACTGGCATCTCTCCGGGCTATTCCTGATGCGGCCCAGCCTTATTTCAGGAGCACAGCAATGGCACAGATCAAGGAAGGTTACACCAGGATATGTCGTGAAGTAAGTTGCAGTTTTTCTCTTGATCACACGACTCATTACTGTGGATATCGAATTTTGCTGCAATGTTGTACTTATGGCAAAAACAAGATCCCACGAGGGATACATGTGCACTGACAATTTAATTAGCTGAGAGAATGCCACCGAGAGAATCTTGTGGGAAACAGGTTAATAGAACCTCAAGGAATTTATTATTGGTTTAATAAGGAAATTCATTATGACATTTGGATCTGTCTGCACTGGGAATACAGTGAATTGCATGGGGACATAATTAGTGTGACTTCATCAATGTGTAATGACCTGAATTAGAACCAGAGTCATTAGGCCATTGTCTGTCCATTTCCCTGCATCATCGTCATTGCACAGACCTTACACCACCATCAAGTTTACCAGTCTCTTTTACATTTGTCCCTCATCCCACTTCTATTTTAGTGTGGAGGCCCAGTAACTCAATTACTCCTTTGCTAGTTTTCTCTTCTTTCATACTGATGTGCTATAGCTGAGCACTGGAGGGAACAGAGAATATCTGCACAAGCATAGACTGCCTTATCAATAACTTAGAAGACCAAGTCTAACCCTTCTCCTTCATGGACCCAGGGTCAGCCCCCAACACTCCCCTCCGCGCCAATCTTTACTCTCCACTCAAGAAGACTAGCTAACTCCATGTAGCACACTTTGTTCGCTCAATACGTAACTGTATTTGTTGTTGATTTTTTAATAGACAACCAGAGCATTGATTTCCCTGATTCCAGGAGTCCTGCAAATGCAGCCAACACAGGGTCTTCAAGAAATGTGAATCTTGGTGCTTGAGTTCTCTGAGGCCAACCTTCAGCACCTCCTGCACCACACACTTTATCTGATCACCTTTCAACTAGGGCCTTAAATAATCATATTTACCAGTTTGAGGATAGCTTTTGCTCTTGTCCAACACAGAGCTTCTGTGATTATCAAGTATGGAAAGCAAAGATTAGTAATCCCCTTTTCAGAAAGGGCACCCCACAGTGGAGACTAGGTACCTTATATATGGCCTTTAATAGCATGGAGGGAGTCTGGTCTTGCACTCGACACTTCGACCTTATGTGTTTATTGGTCCGTGCTGCTGTTTCCATTACAAATGGGTTTTCTTAGGTTGGTAGCCTTGTACCCAACCGCCAATCTGGATGAACAGTGGATCACCCTGCATCTTGTCACTACACTGTGACCAGTCTAGCTTGGGCAGACCTACCAGGAGACTAAGCTCCCGATGGCATGACTCTCCCATCACTGAGACACGCAAGCCCCTCGACGACTTCAAGGTGGTGATGCTCCGAGGAAGGAGGGAGTCTGAGTGCAAGTGAATGCTGCAGTCAAGTAAAGCTAAATGGAGGATGAGTCTGAGGTGCCATACAGATCTTGTATGGGAAACTATCCAAAGATGCACAAGGGGCCTTACTCTGAAAACTGCTCATATCTGTCAAAATTCCAGGATGTGGGGAGGTGGACAGCCCTCCTAAAAACTGCACTTGTGTACTTAAATTGAGGTGCCCACTGTGGATCCCCTAAGTGTTGACTCAACCCTACATTCAAAAAGAGTTCAGAGATGCAGACTGAACTTTATTTACAATCACAGTCCAAACACAAGTACTGCGAATGTAACTGAAAGCATTAGAAACACGCGGCCTGGATTTTTCAGTCCTAGTACCTGTTCTGTGCACACAGTTTAGAGAATAATTGGCTCTGCACGGATTACGTACTGACTCCAATTCATAAGACACCCATACCATCTCCAACCTTCGGATCCACTCTTATGAAAAATTACGATTCTGCTCCCATACTGCTTTTGAGTTCAATATACCTTCTGGTGGCTCCGATTATGAAACCCTCTGCAAGCTCTATTGAAGAATAACAGTACCCCAAGTTATCTGTATCCCTTCACTCTCCAGGAGCCAAATAGTGAAGACTTTTTTCAGGGCACTGGAACTGGGGAAGAGCTTCTGAATGGAGGTCCCCACTCCCTTACAGAGGAATCACCAAAGCATTCCTGTGACCTCCAGATGACTGTTCCTTGAGGGAGAATGAAGCAGGCACTAGCCATTCTAAAAGCCCCTCGGAATTCATCTTACACACTGAGGGCCTATGCACCAATCCCCTCTTTAGTTTTCACAAACCTTGGGTAAATTTTATCTAGGTCTTCTAAACTCCTTTTTGGTGCAGAGTGGGGTCTCCCCAACCAAATTCTTCAAACCCACATGGAGGTGGGCCTTTTGCTCGACTAATCCTATTGGAGTGTCAATGGATTGTCTATACATTTTTGAATTTCAGAAAAGGTCCTGTTATGGATGTCCTGTTATGCTCCTAGAGAGGCAATTTGTCATATCCCAGTATAAGTGCTTTTTTCCTTGGTCCCTACCCTGATGCCCTCACTGACTGTACCACTGACACTCATCACAGCAAGCCCCCCCCCCCCCGCAGCTGACACTTCACCTGATCCTAGTCATTAGATCTTGCACCATTGTTTCTCAGATCTCCTGGGACACAAGACAAAGCTTGACAATCCTCTTCCACACAGGCAGGAGGATTCTGATGTGAGTTCAGAATTTGGCAGAGACTACCGTAACAAAGTCTGCTATGTCTATTACTTGCTAAACTACACCACTGCATAATTAGGTCTTAAGAGCAATCCACTCATTTTATGAAACGTGTGCTGTCTTCTGATGTGCCCTAATGGGATAATCAGATTTTTTTTTATCCCTACAGGATGTCATTAAAGTCCCCTTTAGATTTTGTGGGTGATGCTTGCTAACTTGAACAGAGCTATGCCTTCAACAGAAAGCCATCATAGTGTTGAAAGCCTAGGCGTATTATGGTAGAACTGTTTGCTTTCTGAGACCAATAGAGCTGCAGCATCCAGCACTGCTCTGAGAGGGACAAGGTGGGCACTGAGTAATCCTGTGAGAGGAGTGTTACAAACCCAGAGAGGATGAGGGTGTGAAAAAGGTGTGAGAAGTTGGCCTGGCATATGCTGTCCACTAGTTATAGTGGGCACCTTGCACCAGTCTAAACAACCCTTATTGATGATAGGTTTAAAGACAACCTTTATTGAAAGCTATCCTAGTGGTAGCTATGGGGAGCAGCCTTCAGGCTAAGTCTTGAAGGAGTGTAAAGCAGCTTGGTTTACCAGATTATAACCTCTTGAATAACTAAATGAAAGGAGAACCACAAAAGGTATATAGAGCGGCTGCTCTCTGCCACTGTCACTGGGGTATTAGAAAATCCAATTTTAGTATTGTGAACTTGACATCATATTGTAGCTACCTGTGCCGGGGCTCTGTAAGGGGAAGCGGGAAGTAGGAAAACGATTTTTTGCTCAGACGCGACACCCCTGGCCACCATTTTGGAGCGGGGTGCGGTCTAGTGTCTCATAAGCTGGCAAGTATAAAGAGGGACGCTGCGCGAGCGCGCTCGACCCTGGACAGAGTAGCGGCTGCTCTCTGCCACTGTTTTTAAACCTGGCAAACTGCGTTTTTGCACATTTATCTCCTGTGATATATTGCTGCTGTTATTTCTTAGTCTGGATTACTGCTGTGAGGAACTATTGCTGCTATCTGTTTTTTAATCACAACGATTTTAAATTCACAATTGCTGATGTCACCGGGGTATTAGAAAATCAGATTTTAGTATTGTGAACTTGACATTATATTGTAGCTACCTGTGCCGGGGCTCTGTAAGGGGAAACGGGAAGTAGGAAAACAATTTTTTGCTCAGACGTGAAACCCCTGGCTGCCATTTTGGAGCGGGGTGCGGTCTAGTGTCTCATAAGCTGGCACGCATAAAGAGGGATGCTGCACGAGCGCGCTCGACCCTGGACAGACTTGCGGCTGTGTAAGAAAGTGGGGTTCTGTTGCAGTAACCCCCCCCCCTTTTTTGCCTAATAGCTGATGCACTTTTCCTTGTTGTGCCCTGGGCTCCTGCCAATCAGGTGCCCAGGGCCTGTGTTCCTTCCCTGAAAACTGCCTAACAGCCAAAACTGTTCCTTGAGGGAGAATGAAGCAGGCACTAGCCATTCTAAAAGCCCCTCGGAATTCATCTTACACACTGAGGGCCTATGCACCAATCCCCTCTTTAGTTTTCACAAACCTTGGGTAAATTTTATCTAGGTCTTCTAAACTCCTTTTTGGTGCAGAGTGGGGTCTCCCTAACCAAATTCTTCAAACCCACATGGAGGTGGGCCTTTTGCTCGACTAATCCTATTGGAGTGTCAATGGATTGTCTATACATTTTTGAATTTCAGAAAAGGTCCTGTTATGGATGTCCTGTTATGCTCCTAGAGAGGCAATTTGTCATATCCCAGTATAAGTGCTTTTTTCCTTGGTCCCTACCCTGATGCCCTCACTGACTGTACCACTGACACTCATCACAGCAAGCCCCCCCCCCCGCAGCTGACACTTCACCTGATCCTAGTCATTAGATCTTGCACCATTGTTTCTCAGATCTCCTGGGACACAAGACAAAGCTTGACAATCCTCTTCCACACAGGCAGGAGGATTCTGATGTGAGTTCAGAATTTGGCAGAGACTACCGTAACAAAGTCTGCTATGTCTATTACTTGCTAAACTACACCACTGCATAATTAGGTCTTAAGAGCAATCCACTCATTTTATGAAACGTGTGCTGTCTTCTGATGTGCCCTAATGGGATAATCAGATTTTTTTTTATCCCTACAGGATGTCATTAAAGTCCCCTTTAGATTTTGTGGGTGATGCTTGCTAACTTGAACAGAGCTATGCCTTCAACAGAAAGCCATCATAGTGTTGAAAGCCTAGGCGTATTATGGTAGAACTGTTTGCTTTCTGAGACCAATAGAGCTGCAGCATCCAGCACTGCTCTGAGAGGGACAAGGTGGGCACTGAGTAATCCTGTGAGAGGAGTGTTGCAAACCCAGAGAGGATGAGGGTGTGAAAAAGGTGTGAGAAGTTGGCCTGGCATATGCTGTCCACTAGTTATAGTGGGCACCTTGCACCAGTCTAAACAACCCTTATTGATGATAGGTTTAAAGACAACCTTTATTGAAAGCTATCCTAGTGGTAGCTATGGGGAGCAGCCTTCAGGCTAAGTCTTGAAGGAGTGTAAAGCAGCTTGGTTTACCAGATTATAACCTCTTGAATAACTAAATGAAAGGAGAACCACAAAAGGTATATAGAGCGGCTGCTCTCTGCCACTGTCACTGGGGTATTAGAAAATCCAATTTTAGTATTGTGAACTTGACATCATATTGTAGCTACCTGTGCCGGGGCTCTGTAAGGGGAAGCGGGAAGTAGGAAAACGATTTTTTGCTCAGACGCGACACCCCTGGCCACCATTTTGGAGCGGGGTGCGGTCTAGTGTCTCATAAGCTGGCAAGTATAAAGAGGGACGCTGCGCGAGCTCGCTCGACCCTGGACAGAGTAGCGGCTGCTCTCTGCCACTGTTTTTAAACCTGGCAAACTGCGTTTTTGCACATTTATCTCCTGTGATATATTGCTGCTGTTATTTCTTAGTCTGGATTACTGCTGTGAGGAACTATTGCTGCTATCTGTTTTTTAATCACAACGATTTTAAATTCACAATTGCTGATGTCACCGGGGTATTAGAAAATCAGATTTTAGTATTGTGAACTTGACATTATATTGTAGCTACCTGTGCCGGGGCTCTGTAAGGGGAAACGGGAAGTAGGAAAACAATTTTTTGCTCAGACGTGAAACCCCTGGCCGCCATTTTGGAGCGGGGTGCGGTCTAGTGTCTCATAAGCTGGCACGCATAAAGAGGGATGCTGCACGAGCGCGCTCGACCCTGGACAGACTTGCGGCTGTGTAAGAAAGTGGGGTTCTGTTGCAGTAACCCCCCCCCCCTTTTTTGCCTAATAGCTGATGCACTTTTCCTTGTTGTGCCCTGGGCTCCTGCCAATCAGGTGCCCAGGGCCTGTGTTCCTTCCCTAAAAACTGCCTAACAGCCAAAACCCAAATTGGCAAACCCTGGCCACATGTCAGCCCCTGGTAAATGGTACCCTAGGTACCCAGGGCCTTGTGACCAGGGAAGGCCTCTAAGGGCAGCAGCACTCATTGTGCCACCTTTAGAGGCCCTGTACCCTAACACACACACACTGCTCTTGCAGGCTGTGTGTCTGGATACAAGACAAAACAGAGAGTCGACATGGCACACATCCCTGTGTGCCATGCCCACAACCTACACTGCCCTGGCATACATCATCCACCCCTCTAGCTGGGTGCCCTTTGCCAGTGGTGTGGGCACAGAGGCAGGAGCCCTGTGCCCCTACAGTACCCAGGTCCATTCCTGGGTGCTGTAAGTGCAGTGCTGCCAGCTAAGAGTAAATGGTGCTGGGAGCTTGTCAAACACGAACTCCACAGCACCATAATGGCAGCACTGAAGACTGAGAAGTTTGGTATCAAACTGCTCAGCACATTAAATCCACACTGATGCCAGTGTGTGATTTAATGTACAAAGCACCACAGAGGGCATCTTAGAGAGGCCCCCTGAAACCTAAACCTACAATCCACGTCTGTTCTGAGGCTGCCTAGGCTGCCACACAGCAGACATGTTGCTGGACCCCTGGGTAGGAGAGCCCCATCTCTCCTGGGTCTGCACCAATGCACATCCTGGGCGAGGTGCTAAATCTCCTCCCCCAGGATGGGCAGGGGGAAGCTTCAAAGGCATGCCGCCTCTGTGAGCTTCCCCAGGCCACTGCAACCCCCCACTCTGGCGGGAAGCTTGGCCGGAAACCCCAAATAAGGACAGGGGATGTGCCAGCCTGCCAACCCCACCCCTCAGGTGGGGGAGGCGAGGTGAAGCACATCTCCGGGCTCTCGTCATCTTGAAGATGGGAAGCCCTGCCCAATCAGGACTAGGCTCCTGCCCCCCTCCCACAGGAGAGAGGCAGGATAGGGGGTGTACCCACCCCAGGACAGGGACCCATTGGCCCCTGCCCTTCACCTACCTGTAACGCCCCTAAATCTAGTATTTAGGGGCACCCTGAACCTTCCTTCCCCAGATTCTAGATTCAAAACTACAAAGAAGGGCAAGAAGAAAGAAGACCTGCCCTGCAGCTGCTAAAAAGAGGAAGACACCAACTGCTTTGGCCCCAGCCCTACCGGCCTGTCGACCCTCGAACCTGCTCCTGCTCCAACCCGGCATCTCTTGTGGCCAGCAACCTCACAAACCCCGGAGGACCTGGCTACCTTTTGGCTATAAGCCCCTGGGACTCCCATGAGTAGAGGCTCTACTCAAAACCTACCCCTAATCCCTGGCAGCAGCCCGCAACCGCGAACCCAGCACACTCTGCACCAGCCAAGCCTGGCCAGTGCCGGAGTGGACAAAGACCACAAGGACGACCCCACGGCGACTGTGACCCCGAGTCCGACACCCAAGGACCTCCCTCGACACTCCTGAAGGAGCCTGCAGCCTCAGAACAAGGTGCCCCCCGGCCGCGATCAACAGAGGGTAAGATTCCTGACACCAAAAGGCACCCCTGCACGCGGCGCCCCACGGCCCCCTGTGCCCAATCCTGGGGTACCTACCTATCCTCCAACTACCCAACTTACCTCTCGAAGTGGTGGTGGCACCTGAAGAATCCTCGTCCCCGAGCTTGCAGTCTTTTTCCAAACCGGAGATTTCACATTGAAATCAATTGAGCGCCCGAAGGCTCAAAAGCACCCTGCACCCAGCCGCCCGAGTGGCCCTGGCAGTGAAACCTCTACACCTACCTACTTCCCCACTTGCCCTGAGTAAGTGACCAGGAGCCCAGCTCCCACAGCCGCGTGGCTTGCCAGTCAGCAGCCACCAACCAAGCCCCCCCTATCCCTCATAGGATAACATTGGGCCTAACTCACTCTGCACCCGGCCGCCCTAGAGTCGCTGAGGGTGAACCAACTGTACCTACCTGACCCTGGGGGACCCCTGAGTCTATGCCCAGAACCTCAACTCTGCCAGTCGAGTACTTACCTTTAAACCGATCACTCTATTTTCTTCATGGGTAACATTGACTGGCCTTTTCCTGAAATTTCTTCTAAGTGTGGACTTTTCAAATCTTAAAAAATTCACCAAAAATCAGCCGAGTAACGAAAACGAAATTACTCACCTGCTCTTAGGTGAGCTCCCAGTGCTGGATCTTGGTGCCTAGCACTATCTCTGAAAAATACTCACAACTGTACTTACCAGTAACCCAATTTTCTCCCGTAGGAAATCATTGACTGTTTTTCTGTGAAATTTCTTCTAAGTGACAATTTCTGCAATCTTTAAATATTCTTTAAAAATCGTATAATATCTGAAAACGTAATTACTTGCCTGTTTTGGATAAAGGTCCCAGTACTGAGTCTAGGTACCCAGTACCGGATTTCAAAAGTAACAAGAACATACTATACCTGTAACTTGCATTTTCTGCCATAGGGAATCATTGACTGTTTTCTATGAAATATTTTCTAAGTGTCAACTTTTAAAATAGCTAAATATTGTTTAAAAATCATCACAGTAATTAAGTCGACTTTCATCACTTGATTCTAAGTACTGACCCAGGACTGAATCTAGGATCCAGTCCTGGAATTCCAAAATAATCCTAAAAGTAATCTGTGGCAAATAACATGAACCTTCCATTGAACTCAATGCATTATTGTGTTTAAAATAGTGTTGCCTATTGCAACCACTTGTAACTGTTTACAAAAGTCAATTGCATATTGCAAAAGTATTTATATAAAGCATCTCATTCTGAGAAAGTATATTTTAATTCCAATTGTTGGTTCTAAAATAAAACAAGCATATATTTTTTATATATAAACCATTGGCCTAGAGTTCAGTTATTGAGTGTGTGAGACCATTTGCTGACTGAGTGTGTACAACAAATGCTTTACACTGTCCTCTGATACTGCCTTACTGCTCGACCAAGCTACCACTTTAGAGAGTAAGGTTATATCTAACTTTAGCCTCTGTCAAACCCTTGGGGACTGTGGCCTCTGTACACCCTGTACCTATTAAGGAACATTATATACAGAGCCACTTTCTCACAGGCTGCTCTCTGCCACTGTTTTTAAACCTGACAAACTGCGTTTTTGCACATTTATCTCCTGTGATATATTGCTGCTGTTATTTCTTAGTCTGAATTACTGCTGTGAGGAACTATTGCTGCTATCTGTTTTTTAATCACGATGATTTTAAATTCACAATTGCTGATGTCACTGGGGTATTAGAAAATCCGATTTTAGTATTGTGAACTTGACATCATATTGTAGCTACCTGTGCCGGAGCTCTGTAAGGGGAAGCGGGAAGTAGGAAAACGATTTTTTGCTCAGATGCGACACCCTTGGCCACCATTTTGGAGCGGGGTGCGGTCTAGTGTCTCATAAGCTGGCAAGCATAAAGAGGGACGCTGCGCGAGCGCGCTCGACCCTGGACAGAGTAGCGGCTGCTCTCTGCCACTGTTTTTAAACCTGGCAAACTGAGTTTTTGCACATTTATCTCCTGTGATATATTGCTGCTGTTATTTCTTAGTCTGAATTACTGCTGTGAGGAACTATTGCTGCTATCTGTTTTTTAATCACAACGATTTTAAATTCACAATTGCTGATGTCACCGGGGTATTAGAAAATCCGATTTTAGTATTGTGAACTTGACATTATATTGTAGCTACCTGTGCCGAGGCTCTGTAAGGGGAAGCAGGAAGTAGGAAAACGATTTTTTGCTCAGACGCGACACCCCTGGCCGCCATTTTGGAGCGGGGTGCGGTCTAGTGTCTCATAAGCTGGCACGCATAAAGAGGAATGCTGCACGAGCGTGCTGCGGGCGCGCCAAAGGCGCGCCCAAGGCAAGCCCATCTGCTCCCGTCCGCGACCCGGGAGCGACCAGCGCCAGAAAAGATGCCGATTTACATCTAGGAAACTCTGTGAATTGCCATCGTGTGTTAGCTTATAGCAGGTGTCAACTGTTGAGGCTGGATAGGGATGGATTTCAATGCCCCCGCCACTCTTTAGCGGTAGACTCCAGCGAAATGGTGTGCAGAAGTTGCCATCGGAATTTTAGTTTTCAGTCAAATGACTGGGATCACCAAACTAGGAAGGAGTTTGTCGGAGAGCGAATTGAGGCTAGACGAACGAAAGAAAAACTGAAAGCTATTTTGCTAAACATAAGGTCTATGAAGAAGCACGAACTTCAGCTGTATGATCTCCTTTCAGAGACTCAGCCGGATATAATGTTTCTTACCGAAACATGGCTAAACGAAGGGTCTAACCCTACCATCGCCGGTGCTCTCCCTCTTGATTATGGGATACTCAGGAAGGACAGAGAGGGAGGCAGAGGAGGGAGGGTTGCAATCATTTACAAACATCCACTGGTCTGTCAACAGATACCACTAACCGAACCAGAAGGAGCTGAGGGTCTGGGTTTTAGTCTAACAGTTTCCCCCCACCAAACGATTGCTGGGGTCTTGCTTTACCGCCCACCTGGGCCAGCCGGAAGGTTTTTGGAATCAATAGGCCTTCACACCAATCATGTCCAAATTTGGACAATGTCTGATATTAGAGGACTTTAACATTCATTTTGATCAAGAAATGGACGTAGACACAATCAAACTTCATGAATCATTCAACATTTTTAAGCTGGCTCACTATGTTACACATCCCACACATGAAAAAGGACATATTTTAGACCAGATTCTTTCCACAATGGAACTGGAAGTAAATGTTCCCGTGCGTATTGTTTGGTCGGACCATTTCCTGGTTAACTTTATAATAGATAAGACGTCAACCAAGTCGGTGAGTTATTATAACTCTCGGCCAGAAACCTTTAGATCTTTTAATCAAGTAACACCTGAAGCCATTTCACATATGTTCAATACATTTTCCCTAGTGGTCAATAACAATTTGGAGCATGATGTTCATGCTTTGGAAAATTGGCTTCATGAGTGTAGCATGCAGCTAGCCCCTATTAAAACACGAGTAGCCAAACAAGGCCGAAATTCGGCACCGTGGTTTAATGAGTCTCTTAGAAAGAGTAAAAGTGCTTGTAAGATTCTAGAACGGCGTTGGAGAAAGAAATTTGACCCGGCTGAAAAAATAACATATAAAACAGCTCTGAAGGTACATTACGCAAAGGTCCGCGATGGTAAGAAACAATTCCTGGCCAGGAAAATCGAACAAGCAGATAACTGTGCGAAGGAATTGTTCAAGATCGTCAAAGACTTTACGGTCCCTCCCGCCGCAAAGAGTCCTTTTTCCCCCACGGCCACCTGGACAAATGAAATTGCCCAATATTTTTACAATAAAATTAAAAAAATTCAAGATTCTTTTGGGAGTTCTGGTCAGAATGCGACTAGTAGTATGCCTAGCCTTTCTCCTATAAAATGGCTACAATTGCTGAAGCAATAAACCCTGTTGTAAACAAAATACTCAATCTGTCTTTGTCCGAGGGAAGGCTACCTGCTATATGGAAGCACGGGAAAATTCTCCCTCATCTAAAAAAGCCATCAGCGGATCCATTGGTAGTCAGTAATTATCGGCCCATATCTCTCCTACCGTTTTTTTCCAAAGTGGTGGAGAAGTATGTAAATACAACCTTGACTGATTTTATTGAAGGAAATCAGATACTTCATCCGAGTCAATCGGGTTTCAGGGCGAATTTCAGTACAGAAACTGCCCTATTAGAAATTGTAGAAACTGTTAAAAACTCACTTGATACCGGAGGAAAGGCGGTGCTGATATTACTGGATTTATCAGCAGCCTTTGATACCGTGCCCCATGACCGGCTCCTTTCTGAGATTGAGGGAGAGTAACATAGGGGGCACAGCTCTTAGATGGTTCACCTCCTTCCTAGGAAATCGTCAGCAAACAGTTTGGGCCCCGCCTTTCTCTAGTTCCATTCAAGCTTTAAACGTAGGGGTCCCACAGGGTTCGGTGTTGAGCCCCACCCTATTTAAAATTTACATGGCCCCCCTAGGCTCTCTGGCCGAAAAATATGGGGCAAAAATTATATCGTATGCTGACGATACACAATTACTCTTCACATGTGGTAAGAGGGAGGTGCTAGATGGTAATAAAATCAACATCTGTCTGACCGAGGTGTTCAACTGGTTTAACCAAAACCAGTTACTCTGCAACTCGGACAAATCAGAAATTATCTTTTTTGGACACACCCCGGTCAAGGAATGGCGTCAATGGTGGCCAAAAAATCGCTCACCCCCAGAGAAGCCTGCCCTTACGGTGAAACATTTAGGAATAAAAATTGATTCAGATATGACTATGAAAACCCAGGTCCAATCCACGGCAGGCACGTGTTTCGGACTGCTAAAAACGATGAGGAATTTCCTCCCCCTCCTTCCAATTGCACACAGGAAAACTGTGGTCCAGGCTCTGATCATGTCCAGACTGGACTATGTAAATGTGCTGTATCTGGGCCTTCCGAACTACCTATTAAACCGTCTGCAGGTAGTTCAAAATGCAGCGGGTAGGGCAGTCCTGACAGTGGGGCCAAGAGACCATATGTCATCTAATTTGAGCACCTTACATTGGCTTCCAGTAAGACAGAGGATCTGTTTTAAATCCCTGGTCTTAACTTTTAAAGCTCTGAATAAAATTGGAGCCCCATACCTCAGAAATAAAATTCAACTCTATAAACCTTCCAGAACACTACACTCATCTTTCCAACAACTAACAACTGTGCCCAAATTTCTCCTTTCTCGTAAGGGCGGCCGCTCTTTTCAGGTGGTCGCAGCAAGATTATGGAATAGCCTCCCTCTTATGCTGCGGCAAGAACGCGACCTTCTCAACTTTCGAAAGGGCGTGAAGACTTGGCTCTTCCAAAAATAATGTGGCAGTTTTATCTGGTTCGTTCTCTGTGCTGGGGTCAGGCCAGCGCCGGGACACTCTGTGGAGTAGCTGTGCGCTAATACAGTTCTAAAACAACAGTAAATAGCACAATATACAATAGGCCCTAGGGGCGGACCAAACCATATATTAAGAAAGTGGTATAAGAACCACGACTTGACTAGACACTGTGCCTCGAGCACGTAGAATTGCTGGGGCCCCAAGGAACCACCCAAGGGAGTGACACAGGAGACCCACGGGGAACGCGTGCAGTGTGAGAACACCGGCTCGAGCTCCGTACTATTCTATGGGAAAGTCGCGGTTGGAATTTTAGAAGTTAAGGACACTTAGGAGAGGACTTTGAGCAAACCCCTTAAGACTTAGGGGGTTCTAAGGCCAGCACCCATGGGAGCACCGGAGAACTTTAGTTACCTCACCCAGGGAAGCCGGGTGCATAGGTGTCAAATGGTGTCGGGAATCGTTGTTGATTTCAATGGCGATCTGCTGCAAAGTGCTGCTGCCGGGAAGGAGAGAAGTGTTCGGGGGGATCCAAGCCTGGAACAAAGATCAGAAGAACCTGAAAGCAGAGGGGACAGAGTCTGGGTCACTTGCCAGTGACCAGGGGCACGATAGACGAATGCCCACCGATGTCGGGTGTTTCAGGTGCAAAGAGGTGAAGCTTGACTCTGCAGCCACGAGGACCAGGAGGAGTCGGGGACAACCAGGAGCTGGATTTGAGCTGTCCCATGAAGGATGTCGAGTGCTGCAGTGTTGGTGCCCGGATTGGACCCAACAAGCCTTGGCAACAGCAACCCATACAGGAAGAGAAAAGATGCTTCGCTGCGGAAAAGCAAGGTCCTGGGGACTCCCCAAGCGATGGAGAATCAGGGCACGTCTGGAGCAACTAGGTAAGCCCAATTAGAAGTAAAGTTGCCTTCACAGAGACCCACCAGTCGACGGACTAGGGATCGCGAAGAGACCTCAAGAGAAAACACAAAGGGCCAGCTCACGGAACACTCGTGGTGTGCAAGCAGACAATCTTTGGTGCAAAAGCTGCTCGGGGTTAGGGCTACAAGTAACCCAAAGCTCAGCTGCAGGAGTTTCTGGAAAGCTGATGCTTCTGCAAATGGTCGCGGTGTCCAGGGGTTCGGGTTGCATGGTCTTCCACAAGGGATACAGGCCTCAGAATTGCTGAGTGCACAGATCGACCTCAGAGAACATGGAAACCCACCTCCTGTGTTGCAAAAATCTTTGGAGTCCGACGGGAGCTTCGGAGATGCAAACCGGACAGATGCATCTTTGGTGCCTGCCAAGCAGGGGCGTAACTCCTTTACTCCCAAGGGAGATTCTTCAGTCATCTAGTTCAGTGTAGATCGTCGAAGTTCCAGGATTCAGTATCAGAGTTTCGTCCAAGTGTAATCTAAAGTCCTGTAGTCAGGGGTTCCTTCTTTATACCCAAGGAAGGTGTTGGACATACACTGGGTACCCACCTATGGGAGGGTCAGGAAAGAGGGGTGGCTATACCCATTTCCGTTGTCTAGTGTCGCTCCAGAGCAGGGGCTGGTAGCCTCTGCAACCGGTTTGAACTGGACTATGCACAGGGACACCAAATGTGCCCCAGTGCTGAACTTCAAAGCACTCTTGGAGTGCACCCACCCAGCCCTAATACACTAAAGCCTGTCTCGGAGGTGGTGACACCTCCCTGTGACAGAGAACCTATTGTTCAGGCCTCCTCTGCCAGAGGTTCGTCCAGCAGCAGGAGGGCAGACTTGTGTCTGTGGCTGGCAGCATCCATTTTGTGATGCCAGGGCTCTATTAGCTGGTACCGGGGACACCGGTGCTGTCATGTCTCTCCCTCTAGAAGGGTGGGATCATACTCCCACACCAGTTACTGGTGTGGGGGTATGATTCCAAGGTGTTTGACACCAAACACCACATGTGTCCGTGCAGCCATCCCAAAGTTAGGTTTTACCGCGAGGTTATAATGCACTTAAGAGTATATGGTTTGGCTGCATCACAAACAACCCCGGAATAAAGGTTCCGAAGGCTTCAGAGGGGCTCTGCTCATGCATGGGCACCCTCTCACATAAAACCCAGCACACTGCCTTCAGGATTAGTAAGGCCTGCCATAGGGGTGACTGATAGGTTTATATGTGCAGTGATATGGAGAGATATAGTGAACCTATATCTCAGTAAGGGGTGCATGCACCACCTTACCCAGGCTGCAGTAGCAGTCCTGTGGTGTAATTTTGGAAGGCTTCCCAGGGGTGGCATAATACATGCTGCAGCCCCTGGTAGGCCTCTGGGGTACCTATGCCCTGGGTACATAGTATACCATATACGTGGGACTTATAAGGGTACCCCAGAATCCAATCTGGAGTGTAACCTAAAGTACTGGTAATCAATTTAGAGAGGAAGCAGCTAGGCTGGGGTCCTGGTTAGCAGGGCCCCAGCCAGACTAAAGTCGAAAAACAGTGAAACATCAGCAAAAAGGGGGGGGGGTAACTATAAGAAGCAGATCCTACTCTCCTACACAACCCCCCAAACGTAAGGACATTAAACTAACCTTGACCAGTTGAGTCTTCGTGTTATAAGTGGAAATATCTGAAGAGTCCATCTGCATTGGCATGGTTACTCCAAGGTCTATTTTCCACTGTATAGTCCATGCCCTGTAGGGAAATGGACCACCTCAAAAGTTTGGGGTTTTCACCCTTCATCTGTTTTAGCCATAAGAAGGGCTTATGGTCGGTCTGAACAATGAAGTGAGTGCCAAACAAGTATGGCCTCAACTTCTTCAGAGCCCAAACCACAGCAAAGGCCTCCCTCTCTATGGCTGACCAACGTTTCTCTCTGGGGTCAGCCTTCTGCTAATAAAAGCTAATGGCTGATCCTGACCTTCCTCATTCAATTGTGATAACACAGCCCCAACCCCCAACTCAGATGCATCTGTTTAAACAATGAATTCTTTGGAGTAGTTAGGACTTTGCAGAATGGGAGCAGTGCACATGGCCTGCTTTAGGTCATCAAATGCCTTCTGACAGCTGACTGTCCACTGAACTTTCTAGGGCATTTTCTTAGAAGTAAGGTCATTAAATGGGGTCACTATGGATCCATAACCTTTTACAAATCTTCCATAGTACCCAGTCAGACCCAAGAAAGCTCTGACCTGATTCTGGGTGGTTGGAGCAACCCAGTCCATTATGGTCTAGATTTTGCTCTGCAATGGTTGAACCTGGCCTCCACTCACAAGGTGGCCAGGTACACAAACTGACTCTGCCCCATCTGGCACATAGTGACCTTGATAGTTAGGCCTGCATTTTTCAGGGCCTCCAAATCATTCCTCAGGTGGACCAGGTGATCCTCCCAGGTAGAGCTAAAGACAGCAATATCATCTAGATATGCTGCACTATAGGTTTCTAGGCCTGTAAGGACTTTATTCACCAACCTTTGGAAAGTGGCAGGTGCATTTTTCAAACCAAAGGGCATCACGACAAATTGGTAATGCCCACTAGGGTTAGAACATGCTGTCTTTGGCTTTGCATCATCAGCTAGTCTGATCTGCCGGTAGCCAGCTATCAAGTCAAATGTGCTCAGAAACTTGGCTGAGGTCAAAGTATCTATAAGCTCATCTGCCCTTGGAATTGGATGGGCATCAGTCCTAGTGACTGCACTGAGACCCCTGTAGTCTACACCAAACCTCATCTCTCTCTTGCCATCTTTGGTGTGAGGTTTGGGCACTAAGACCACTGGACTAGCCCGAGGGCTATCTGAGGGTTCAATGACTCCCAATTCCAACATCTTCTGGACGTCACCCCTGATACAGTCCCTGACATGATCAGGTTGCCTGTAAATCTTATTTTTAACAGGCAGACTGTCCCCAGTGTCCACTTCATGAGTGCACCAGGTAGTCTGACTTGGAGTCAGTGAGAACATATGTCTAAACTGGCTGAGAACCTTTCTGCAGTTAGTTTGTTGCTGTACAGTGAGGCTGCCTGCCAAGGCTACACCATCTACCGATCCATCATGAGGGTTCTGAGAGAGCAGGTCAGGGAGTGGGTCACTCTCTTCCTCCTGTCCCTCATCAGTTGCCATGAGCAAGCCCATGTCAGCCCTGTCGACATATGGCGTGAGCTTGTTAACATGGAGCACCCTATGGGGGCTCCTGGGAGTTCTTAGGTCCACCAGGTAGGTAACCTCTCCCTTCTGCTCAAGTATTGTATCGGGGCCACTCCACTTGTCTTGGAGGGCAGCTGGGGCCACAGGCTTCAACACCCATACCTTCTGCCCTGGCTGGTAAACTGTCAGCACAGCCTTTTGGTCATGCCAGGCCTTTTGTAATTCCTGGCTAGCCTCAAGGTTTGTAGTTGCCTTCTTCATGTACTCAGCCATCCTGGAGCGGAGACCAAGTACATAGTCCAAAATATCCTGTTTAGGGGGTTTGAGAGGTAACTCCCATCCCTCCTTCACCAGACACAATGGACCCCTCACTGAATGTCCAAACAGAAGCTCAAATGGGCTGTAACCAACACCCTTCTGTGGAACGTCCCTGTAGGCAAATAGAAGGCAGGGCAAAAGTATGTCCCATCTATGCCTAAGCTTTTCTGGGAGACCTTTAATCATGCCCTTTAGGGTTTTGTTGAACCTTTCAACTAACCCATTGCATTGTGGGTGATAAGGGGTGGTAAATTTGTAACTCCACACTTCTTCCATATTGCTGTTAAGTAACTAGACATGAAGTTTGCATCCCTGTCTGATACTACCTCCTTAGGGAAACCCACTCTGGGAAAGATTCTAGGTAGGGTCCTTGCCACCACAGGAGCTGTAGTGGTCCTAAGGGGAATGGCTTCTGGGTACCTAGTGGCATGATCCACCACCACCAGTATAAATCTGTGCCCAGATGATGCTGTCTGAGAATCCATGGGGTCAATTATGTCAATCCCAACCCTCTCAAAGGGAACCTCCACCATAGGTAGTGGCATCAGGGGGGCCTTTGTTGGACCACCTGCCTTACCACTGGCTTGACAGGTGACACAGGAGCGACAAAACTCCTTGGTGTCTTCAGACATGTGGGGCAAATTAAAGTGAGGGACAATCTGTCCCAAGTCTTGTTTTGGCCCAGGTGTCCTACTAAGGGAATATAATGGGCTAGTGTCAATAGGAAGCCCCTGAACTTCAGAGGTATAACCAACCTCCTGGAGGCACCACGCTTGGGGTCTCTACTCTCTGAGTACAGGAGTCCACCATCCCAATATATCTTATGGTTTCCACTAGCATTCCCAGCAGCCTCATCAGCAGCTTGCTTTCTGAGGGGTTCAAGAGAAGGGCAGCCCTGGAAGGGCCCCCTGTCCCCAAGAACTCAACCTGGTCAGGTTCAAGCTCATCTGGGACAGTTTCTTCTTCAGGCCTGAGATCATCTCCCGCAAGAGACTGATCTGCTTCCTGAGCCAGGGGGAAAGACACTGCCTTGGCCCTGCTGCTCCTTTTCTTGGGAGGCGCCTGGTTCATTCTTCCAGGATCCAGGGCCTGTTCAGCTTTTGACATTTGTGACTGTGACTTGGTCACAGAAAACACATGTGCAGGGATTCCCAACATTTCTGCATGAATCCTGAGCTCCACTTCAGCCCAAGCTGAAGTTTCCAAATCATTGCAGAGCAAGCATTCAACAGGGAGGTCTGCACTTACCACAACTTTCTTAAGGCCAGTTACCCCACCCCAGGAGAAATTAACAACTGCCAAGGAATGGTCTGTCCTGACATTGCTAGCATTGGTCACTTGGTACATTTCACCAAGTATTATCTTTTGTCACCATTGTGATACTTGCTCCTGTGTCCCTGAATGCCAAAGCCTCTTTTCCATTGATCCAAGGCTGCTGTCTGTATTTGCCCAGATTACTGGGGCTCACAAAGGAGGACATATCCATGACTCCATCACAGATCAGTACAGCCTGAGTTGGAACTCTGAATAAGCCAGAGTCCACCTCAGAACCCAGGGTTAACCCTACTACAGACTTATTCTGAGTACCACCACTTGGATCTGAACTAGGGGGAACAGTTGCCTTAGGGGCAATGGTTGCTGGATTTGAGTATTTGGACGTGGTACAATCACTTGTCCAATGGGTTTTCTGTTTACAGATTTTCCACCATGATTTATTTTGCCCTTTTCCTTTATTAGATTGGGACTCCCCACCAGATGCAGATTTTTGGGGCCCTTGAGAATACTTCTGGTCTTTACCCTTGTCCCCACCCTTGTCAGAGTTTTTGGAATCTTGCTTCTTGGAATCACCACCTTGGTTCTGAACCTTCTGCCTCACCCTGGTTCTGACCCATTTGTCTGCCTTCTGACCCAATTCTTGGGGAGAGGTCAGATCAGAGTCCACCAGGTACTGATGCAACAGCTGATTTTGACAATTATTAAGGATCTGCTCCCTCATAATCAAATTGTACAATCCTTTAAAATCACACACTTTACTGCCAAGTAACCAGCCCTCCAGAGCCTTAGTAGCACAATCTACAAAGTCAACCCAGTCTTGAGTCTGTGCCTTTTGGGTATCTCTGAAATTCAACCTGTACTGTTCAGTGGTTAGGCCAAACCCATCTATGAGTGCACTCTTCAAGACTGACGAAGACGATCCATGCTTCCCGCCGTGACAGTTGACACCCCGCATTAGAATCTTCTAATTTGAGGCGCTCTTAACCTCATGACTGACTATTGTGTTGTGTTGATACCGGATCACTGCACGGCCGCTATGCAAACCGGACGGATGCGTCTTTGGTGCCTGCCAAGCAGGGGAGTAACTCCTTTACTCCAAGGCAGATTCTTCAGTCATCTAGTTCAGTGTAGATCGTCGAAGTTCCAGGATTTAGTATCAGAGTTTCGTCCAGGATGTAATCTAAAGTCCTGTAGTCAGGGGTTCCTTCTATATAACCAAGGTCGGGGTTGGACATACTCTGGGGACCCACCTATGGGAGGGTCAGGAAAAAGGGGTGGCTACACCCATTTCCTTTGTCCAGTTTTGTGCCAGAGCAGGGGCTAGTAGCCCCTGCAATCGGTTTGAACTGGACTATGCACAGGGACACCAAATGTGCCCCCAGTGCTGAACTTCAAAGCCCTCTTGGAGTGCACCCACCCAGCCCTAATACACTAAAGCCTGTCTCGGAGGTGGTGACACCTCCCTGTGACAGAGAACCTATTGTTCAGGCCTCCTCTGCCAGAGGTTCGTCCAGCAGCAGGAGGGCAGACTTGTGTCTGTGGCTGGCAGCATCCATTTTGTGATGCCAGGGCTCTATTAGCTGGTACCGGGTACACCGGTGCTGTCATGTCTCTCCCTCTAGAAGGGTGGGATCATACTCCCACACCAGTTACTGGTGTGGGGGTATGATTCCAAGGTGTTTGACACCAAACACCACATGTGTCCGTGCAGCCATCCCAAAGTTAGGTTTTACCGCGAGGTTATAATGCACTTAAGAGTATATGGTTTGGCTGCATCACAAACAACCCCGGAATAAAGGTTCCGAAGGCTTCAGAGGGGCTCTGCTCATGCATGGGCACCCTCTCACATAAAACCCAGCACCCTGCCTTCAGGATTAGTAAGGCCTGCCATAGGGGTGACTGATAGGTTTATATGTGCAGTGATATGGAGAGATATAGTGAACCTATATCTCAGTAAGGGGTGCATGCACCACCTTACCCAGGCTGCAGTAGCAGTCCTGTGGTGTAATTTTGGAAGGCTTCCCAGGGGTGGCATAATACATGCTGCAGCCCCTGGTAGGCCTCTGGGGTACCTATGCCCTGGGTACATAGTATACCATATACGTGGGACTTATAAGGGTACCCCAGAATCCAATCTGGAGTGTAACCTAAAGTACTGGTAATCAATTTAGAGAGGAAGCAGCTAGGCTGGGGTCCTGGTTAGCAGGGCCCCAGCCAGACCAAAGTCGAAAAACAGTGAAACATCAGCAAAAAGGGGGGGTAACTATAAGAAGCAGATCCTACTCTCCTACACAACCCCCCCAAACGTAAGGACATTAAACTAACCTTGACCAGTTGAGTCTTCGTGTTATAAGTGGAAATATCTGAAGAGTCCATCTGCATTGGCATGGTTACTCCAAGGTCTATTTTCCACTGTATAGTCCATGCCCTGTAGGGAAATGGACCACCTCAAAAGTTTGGGGTTTTCACCCTTCATCTGTTTTAGCCATAAGAAGGGCTTATGGTCGGTCTGAACAATGAAGTGAGTGCCAAACAAGTATGGCCTCAACTTCTTCAGAGCCCAAACCACAGCAAAGGCCTCCCTCTCTATGGCTGACCAACGTTTCTCTCTGGGGTCAGCCTTCTGCTAATAAAAGCTAATGGCTGATCCTGACCTTCCTCATTCAATTGTGATAACACAGCCCCAACCCCCAACTCAGATGCATCTGTTTAAACAATGAATTCTTTGGAGTAGTTAGGACTTTGCAGAATGGGAGCAGTGCACATGGCCTGCTTTAGGTCATCAAATGCCTTCTGACAGCTGACTGTCCACTGAACTTTCTAGGGCATTTTCTTAGAAGTAAGGTCATTAAATGGGGTCACTATGGATCCATAACCTTTTACAAATCTTCCATAGTACCCAGTCAGACCCAAGAAAGCTCTGACCTGATTCTGGGTGGTTGGAGCAACCCAGTCCATTATGGTCTAGATTTTGCTCTGCAATGGTTGAACCTGGCCTCCACTCACAAGGTGGCCAGGTACACAAACTGACTCTGCCCCATCTGGCACATAGTGACCTTGATAGTTAGGCCTGCATTTTTCAGGGCCTCCAAAACATTCCTCAGGTGGACCAGGTGATCCTCCCAGGTGGAGCTAAAGACAGCAATATCATCTAGATATGCTGCACTATAGGTTTCTAGGCCTGTAAGGACTTTATTCACCAACCTTTGGAAAGTGGCAGGTGCATTTTTCAAACCAAAGGGCATCACGACAAATTGGTAATGCCCACTAGGGTTAGAACATGCTGTCTTTGGCTTTGCATCATCAGCTAGTCTGATCTGCCGGTAGCCAGCTATCAAGTCAAATGTGCTCAGAAACTTGGCTGAGGTCAAAGTATCTATAAGCTCATCTGCCCTTGGAATTGGATGGGCATCAGTCCTAGTGACTGCACTGAGACCCCTGTAGTCTACACCAAACCTCATCTCTCTCTTGCCATCTTTGGTGTGAGGTTTGGGCACTAAGACCACTGGACTAGCCCGAGGTCTATCTGAGGGTTCAATGACTCCCAATTCCAACATCTTCTGGACGTCAGCCCTGATACAGTCCCTGACATGATCAGGTTGCCTGTAAATCTTATTTTTAACAGGCAGACTGTCCCCAGTGTCCACTTCATGAGTGCACCAGGTAGTCTGACTTGGAGTCAGTGAGAACATATGTCTAAACTGGCTGAGAACCTTTCTGCAGTTAGTTTGTTGCTGTACAGTGAGGCTGCCTGCCAAGGCTACACCATCTACCGATCCATCATGAGGGTTCTGAGAGAGCAGGTCAGGGAGTGGGTCACTCTCTTCCTCCTGTCCCTCATCAGTTGCCATGAGCAAGCCCATGTCAGCCCTGTCGACATATGGCGTGAGCTTGTTAACATGGAGCACCCTATGGGGGCTCCTGGGAGTTCCTAGGTCCACCAGGTAGGTAACCTCTCCCTTCTGCTCAAGTATTGTATCGGGGCCACTCCACTTGTCTTGGAGGGCAGCTGGGGCCACAGGCTTCAACACCCATACCTTCTGCCCTGGCTGGTAAACAGTCAGCACAGCCTTTTGGTCATGCCAGGCCTTTTGTAATTCCTGGCTAGCCTCAAGGTTTGTAGTTGCCTTCTTCATGTACTCAGCCATCCTGGAGCGGAGACCAAGTACATAGTCCAAAATATCCTGTTTAGGGGGTTTGAGAGGTAATTCCCATCCCTCCTTCACCAGACACAATGGACCCCTCACTGGATGTCCAAACAGAAGCTCAAATGGGCTGTAACCAACACCCTTCTGTGGAACGTCCCTGTAGGCAAATAGAAGGCAGGGCAAAAGTATGTCCCATCTATGCCTAAGCTTTTCTGGGAGACCTTTAATCATGCCCTTTAGGGTTTTGTTGAACCTTTCAACTAACCCATTGCATTGTGGGTGATAAGGGGTGGTAAATTTGTAACTCCACACTTCTTCCATATTGCTGTTAAGTAACTAGACATGAAGTTTGCATCCCTGTCTGATACTACCTCCTTAGGGAAACCCACTCTGGGAAAGATTCTAGGTAGGGTCCTTGCCACCACAGGAGCTGTAGTGGTCCTAAGGGGAATGGCTTCTGGGTACCTAGTGGCATGATCCACCACCACCAGTATAAATCTGTGCCCAGATGATGCTGTCTGAGAATCCATGGGGTCAACTATGTCAATCCCAACCCTCTCAAAGGGAACCTCCACCATAGGTAGTGGCATCAGGGGGGCCTTTGTTGTACCACCTGCCTTACCACTGGCTTGACAGGTGACACAGGAGCGACAAAACTCCTTGGTGTCTTCAGACATGTGGGGCAAATTAAAGTGAGGGACAATCTGTCCCAAGTCTTGTTTTGGCCCAGGTGTCCTACTAAGGGAATATAATGGGCTAGTGTCAATAGGAAGCCCCTGAACTTCAGAGGTATAACCAACCTCCTGGAGGCACCACGCTTGGGGTCTCTACTCTCTGAGTACAGGAGTCCACCATCCCAATATATCTTATGGGTTCCACTAGCATTCCCAGCAGCCTCATCAGCAGCTTGCTTTCTGAGGGGTTCAAGAGAAGGGCAGCCCTGGAAGGGCCCCCTGTCCCCAAGAACTCAACCTGGTCAGGTTCAAGCTCATCTGGGACAGTTTCTTCTTCAGGCCTGAGATCATCTCCCGCAAGAGACTGATCTGCTTCCTGAGCCAGGGGGAAAGACACTGCCTTGGCCCTGCTGCTCCTTTTCTTGGGAGGCGCCTGGTTCATTCTTCCAGGATCCAGGGCCTGTTCAGCTTTTGACATTTGTGACTGTGACTTGGTCACAGAAAACACATGTGCAGGGATTCCCAACATTTCTGCATGAATCCTGAGCTCCACTTCAGCCCAAGCTGAAGTTTCCAAATCATTGCAGAGCAAGCATTCAACAGGGAGGTCTGCACTTACCACAACTTTCTTAAGGCCAGTTACCCCACCCCAGGAGAAATTAACAACTGCCAAGGAATGGTCTGTCCTGACATTGCTAGCATTGGTCACTTGGTACATTTCACCAAGTATGATCTTTTGTCACCATTGTGATACTTGCTCCTGTGTCCCTGAATGCCAAAGCCTCTTTTCCATTGATCCAAGGCTGCTGTCTGTATTTGCCCAGATTACTGGGGCTCACAAAGGAGGACATATCCATGCCTCCATCACAGATCAGTACAGCCTGAGTTGGAACTCTGAATAAGCCAGAGTCCACCTCAGAACCCAGGGTTAACCCTACTACAGACTTATTCTGAGTACCACCACTTGGATCTGAACTAGGGGGAACAGTTGCCTTAGGGGCAATGGTTGCTGGATTTGAGTATTTGGACGTGGTACAATCACTTGTCCAATGGGTTTTCTGTTTACAGATTTTCCACCATGATTTATTTTGCCCTTTTCCTTTATTAGATTGGGACTCCCCACCAGATGCAGATTTTTGGGGCCCCTGAGAATACTTCTGGTCTTTACCCTTGTCCCCACCCTTGTCAGAGTTTTTGGAATCTTGCTTCTTGGAATCACCACCTTGGTTCTGAACCTTCTGCCTCACCCTGGTTCTGACCCATTTGTCTGCCTTCTGACCCAATTCTTGGGGAGAGGTCAGATCAGAGTCCACCAGGTACTGATGCAACAGCTGATTTTGACAATTATTAAGGATCTGCTCCCTCATAATCAAATTGTACAATCCTTTAAAATCACACACTTTACTGCCAAGTAACCAGCCCTCCAGAGCCTTAGTAGCACAATCTACAAAGTCAACCCAGTCTTGAGTCTGTGCCTTTTGGGTATCTCTGAAATTCAACCTGTACTGTTCAGTGGTTAGGCCAAACCCATCTATGAGTGCACTCTTCAAGACTGACGAAGACGATCCATGCTTCCCGCCGTGACAGTTGACACCCCGCATTAGAATCTTCTAATTTGAGGCGCTCTTAACCTCATGACTGACTATTGTGTTGTGTTGATACCGGATCACTGCACGGCCGCTATGCAAACCGGACGGATGCGTCTTTGGTGCCTGCCAAGCAGGGGAGTAACTCCTTTACTCCAAGGCAGATTCTTCAGTCATCTAGTTCAGTGTAGATCATCGAAGTTCCAGGATTTAGTATCAGAGTTTCGTCCATGATGTAATCTAAAGTCCTGTAGTCAGGGGTTCCTTCTATATAACCAAGGTCGGGGTTGGACATACTCTGGGGACCCACCTATGGGAGGGTCAGGAAAAAGGGGTGGCTACACCCATTTCCTTTGTCCAGTTTTGCGCCAGAGCAGGGGCTAGTAGCCCCTGCAATCGGTTTGAACTGGACTATGCACAGGGACACCAAATGTGCCCCCAGTGCTGAACTTCAAAGCCCTCTTGGAGTGCACCCACCCAGCCCTAATACACTAAAGCCTGTCTGGGAGGTGATGACACCTCCCTGTGACAGGAAACCTATTGTCCAGGCCTCCCCTGCCGGAGTTTCGTCAGCAGGAGGGCAGACTCGTGTCTGTGGCTGGCAGCATCCATTTTGTGATGCCAGGGCTCTGTTAGCTGGTACCGGGTATACCGGTGCTGTCATGTCTCTCCTTCTAGAAGGGTGGGATCATACTCCCACACCAGTTACTGGTGTGGGGTATGATTCCAAGGCGTTTGACACCAAACACGACATGTTTCCGTGCAGCCATCCCAAAGTTAGCTTTTACCGCGAGGTTATAATGCACTTAAGAGTATATGGTTTGGCTGC
Organism: Triturus cristatus; assembly: GCF_964204655.1. Classification (NCBI taxonomy): domain Eukaryota; kingdom Metazoa; phylum Chordata; class Amphibia; order Caudata; family Salamandridae; genus Triturus; species Triturus cristatus. The sequence continues at coordinate 1,345,462,455 of NC_140589.1, forward strand.
ATCACAAACAACCCCGGAATAAAGGTTCCGAAGGCTGCAGAGGGGCTCTGCTCATGCATGGGCACCCTCTCACATAAAACCCAGCACCCTGCCTTCAGGATTAGTAAGGCCTACCATAGGGGTGACTGATAAGTTTATATGTGCAGTGATATGGAGAGATATAGTGAACCTATATCTCAGTAAGGGGTGCATGCACCACCTTACCCAGGATGCAGTAGCAGTCCTGTGGTGTCATTTTGAAAGGCTTCCCAGAGGTGGCATAATGCATGCTGCAGACCCTGGTAGGCCTCTGGGGTACCTATGCCCTGGGTACATAGTATACCATATACTAGGGACTTATAAGGATACCCCAGAATCCAATATGGAGTGTACCTAAAGTACTGGTAATCAATTTATAGAGGAAGCAGCTAGGCTGGGGTCCTGGTTAGCAGGGCCCCAGCCAGACTAAATTTGAAAACAGTGAAACATCAGCAACAAGTGGGGGTAACTATAAGAAGCAGATCCTACTCTCCTACACAAGGGACTGCAAGTCCTCCTCAGGAATAAGCTCTCCAATGCCACTAAGTGATCTGAATTGGGAGTGAGCACTTCTGGGCAGGGAGTTGATTTGAAACTGTAGCGTAAGTCTTGTGTCGATGATGAATCTCAATGATATAGCATAGTTGACTATAATGTGGTGGCAGTCTAGGAAGTGGAAAGAGTTGATCCAAGACTGCACTGGTATGTTGAATTTCGTATGTGAGATTAAGCAAAATTAAGTTTTATTATGGGTTGAGTTTTAGGTGGTAGGCGGACATTGCTCGTTAAAGATCACCTTTGTTTTAGAAAGAAGAGAAATGTCACTAGAGGAGAAAACCTTGAGGTACAACTGTCATCAGCGTAGTGTAGATGGAGGATACCAAAGTTCTTAAGGATAACCCTAAAAGGTTCCATTTTCAGGTTACCACTCACCTGAAAACCAGGTTGTTCCCTTGGGGAGATGAGACACTGAATCCCAACACCCCCAAGACCCTGCCTTCACAAAAGCGATTAAATGCACTATGCGAAGGGAGAATCCATGGGGAAAGAGGAATGGGATGAGAAACAAGAGAGATAAGAAACATTGTGGTCTCTGGGTCATCGTGCTTCTGATGACCTGGTAAGCTTCTATGTTTAGCACTGTCTGGTACGGATTCACAATGCTATATGTTTTATCTAAATAAAAATATACAACTTTTAGGTCAAAACAATCTGACTGATATTTGTATCAACTAGTGGTTTTTCAATGTACATTCAATTGTCTCAATTTCAATACCTCTCAAAAATAGTCTGCGACTCTCACAGATTGTTTCAATTCTTCTAATAACAGTTGGAGTTATTCTATAAACGATATCTCTAGTTTAAATCGTGTGCTAAGGAAAGAAACAGAAAATTGCAACATTTATACAAACATGTCTGTTCTTTATGGTAAACAAATGGTTAATTCTTGTTCGCTTACTGTCTATAGAAAATGTGCTTACGCAAATAAGCTTCCTGCTTCGGAACGTTATTCTGTTTATTCCTTGGAAATCCAATTCCTTTTATACACCTTGTCCATGATTTTAATGTTCGCCGATACATTTACACTATTCAAAAATTAAATAAGAAAGTACCTGAGAAGGTCTCGGGACGGCACCCGCAAGACGTGAATTCCACGAAATACCTTGTTTTAATTTTGTCCTCTTTTTATTTTCTTTTAGGAGCTGAGGAAAACCGGAAGTGACGTGGGACTCCGGAAGGTTACCCTGGGCAACAGGACCCGAAGATGGGAAGGACGCACAGGAAGTCTGGACGGGAATGATGAGGCCAAGGACCGAAGCCGAAGAAAATCGGAGGTGGAGGGCTCAACACACTGGATTGCAGGTAAGCGGGAGAAATAACGAGGCCAAGCGCGTCTATTGCTATACGCTCCTCTTTATAGCTCTGGGACAGGTGGGGTTACACGTGCAGGGTGTGTCTGATTAACTGCCAACCGGCAAAATGCAGCACATGGGCAACGGGTGCGATAGCACAAGTAGGAAGAAACCTGAAAGCTTAGTCATACTCTAGTATAATTCTTTATCTCGTGAACTTGTATTATAATGCTCTTGAACCACCAAGTCTTTTCTTTATCAAAGTCAATGTTCATAATTCTTGTTTACAATAAACCAACGCTCAGGCATAACATATAAAAATAAAGCAGACATATCAACATGTTTATTTCCTACAGTCATTATAATTAAATTATCAACATGTTTATTTCCTACAGTCATGATCATTAAATTATTATGTGTACAACCATAACTGTAGCCCAGAAGAATGGCTATGCTAATTATATAGTTCAAGAGTTGGCCATGCTCAGTGCACAGTTCCTTACATCCATATACGGACTGAAGAACGTGGGTGAAAGGATAGAGTCATGGGGGAACACCTTGTTGTATCTTAGACAACCCAGGGAATAAATTCCTGATTTTAAGTGCCTAGTACTGATTATATAAGTAAGAGGAGAACCATTTAAGAACTAGGCCTATGTGTCATCAACGTATTGTTGATAGAGGATACCAAAGTTCTTTAGGATGACCCTAAGAGGTTGCATATAGATACTGAAGAGAGTGGGTGAAAGGATAGCGTCTTAGGGAAAGACATGTTCTACCTTGGCCATATTGGAGAGAAATTCTGATTTTAAGTGCTTGGTGTGAGAAAGTGGCTCTGTATATACTGTTCCCAAATAGGTACAGGGTGTACAGAGTCCACAGAGGTTTGGCAGAGGCTAAAGTTAGATATAACCTTACTCTCTAAAGTGGTAGCATGGTCGAGCAGTAAGGCAGTATCAGAGGGCAGTGTAAAGCATTTGTTGTACACACTCAGTCAGCAAATGGTCTCACACACGCAATAACTGAACTCTAGGCCAATGGTTTATATATAAAAAATATATGCTTGTTTTATTTTAGAACCAACAATAGGTATTAAAATATACTTTCTCAGAATGAGATGCTTTATATAAATACTTTTGCAATATGCAATTGACTTTTGTAGAAAGTTACAAGTGGTTGCAATAGGCAACACAATTTTAAACATAATAATGCATTGAGTTCAATGGAAGTTTCAAGTTATTTGCAACAGATTACTTTTAGGATTACTTTTGGAATTCCAGGACTGGATCCTGGATTCAGTCCTGGGTCAGTACTTGGAATCAAGTGATAAGAGTCGACTTAATTACTGTGATGATTTTTAGACAATATTTTGCTATTTTAAAAGTTGACACTTAGAAAATATTTCATAGAAAACAGTCAATGATTCCCTATGGCAGAAAATTCAAGTTGCAGGTATAGTATGTTCTCGTTACTTTTGTAATCCAGTACTGGGTGCCTAGACTCAGTCCTGGGACCTTTATCCAAAACAGGTAAGTAATTACGTTTTCAGAAATTATACGATTTTTAAAGAATATTTAAAGTTTGCAGAAACTGACAGAAGAAATTTCATAGAAAAACAGTCAATGATTTCCTATGGGAGAAAATTGGGTTACTGGTAAGTACAGTTGTAAGTTTTTTTCAGAGTCAGTGCTGGGCACCAAGATCCAGCACTGGGAGCTCACCTAATAGCAGGTTAGTATTTTTGTTTTCGTTACTCGGCTGATTTTTGGTGAATATTTTAAGTTTTGAAAAGTCCACACTTCGAAGAAATTTCAGGAAAAACCAGTCAATGTTACCCTATGGAGAAAATTGAGTTATCGGTTTAAAGGTAAGTACTCGTCTGGCAGAGTTAAGGTTCTGGGCATAGACTCAGGGGTCTCCCAGGGTCAGGTAGGTACAGTTGGTCCACCCTCAGTAGCACAAGGGCGGCCGGGTGCAAAGAGAGTTAGACCCAATGTTATCCTATGAGAGGTAGGGGGGCCTTGGTTGGTGGCTGCTGACTAGCAGGCCACGCGGCTGTGGGAGCAGGGCTCCTGGTCACTTACTCAGGGCAAGTGGGGAAGTAGATAGGTGTAGAGGTTGCACTGCCAGGGCCATTCGGGCGGCTGGGTGCAGGGTGCTTTTGAGCCTTCTGGCGCTCAATTGAATTCAATGGGAAATCTCCGGTTTAGAAAAAGACTGCAAGCTCGGGGACGAAGATTCTTCAGGTGCCACCATCACTTCGAGAGGTAAGTTGGGTAGTTGGAGGATAGGTAGGTACCCCGGGATTGGGCACAGGGGGCCGCGGTGCACCGGGTGCAGGGGTGCCTTTTGGTGTCGGGAAATCTTACCCTCTGTTGATCGCTGTTGGGGGGCACCTGGTTCTGAGACTGCAGGCTTCTTCAGGAGTGTCGAGGGAGGTCCTTGGGTGCCGGACTCGGGGTCACAGTTGCCGTGGGGTCGTCCTCGTGGTCTTTGTTCACTCCGGCACAGGCCAGGCTTGGCGGGTGCAGAGTGTGAAGGGTTTGCGGTTCCGGGCTGCTGCCAGGGATTAGAAGTAGATTTTGAGTAGAGCCTCTACTCATGGGAGTCCCAGGGGTTTAGAGTCCGGGGTTTGTGAGGTTGCTGGCCACAAGAGATGCCGGGTTGGAGCAGGAGCAGGTTCGAGGGTCGACAGGCCGATGGGGCTGGGGCCAAAGCAGTCGGTGTCTTCCTCTTCTTAACAGCTGCAGGGCAGGTCTTCTTTCTTCTAGCTCTTCTTCGGATTTCGGAATCTGGGGAAGGAAGGTTCAGGGTGCCCCTAAATACTAGATTTAGGGGTGTTACAGGTAGGTGAAGGGCTGGGACCAATGGGTCTCTGTCCTGGGGTGGGTACACCCCCTATCCTGCCTCTCTCCTGTGGGAGGGGGGCAGTAGCCTAGTCCTGATAGGGTAGGGCTCCCCATCTTCAAGATGACGAGAGCCCGGAGATGTGCTTCACCTCGCCTCCCCCACCTGAGGGGTGGGGTTGGCAGGCTGGCACATCCCCTGTCCTTATTTAGGGTTTCTGGCCAAGCTTGCTGCCAGACTGGGGGGTTGCAGTGGCCTGGGGAAGCTCACAGAGGCGGCATGCCTTTGAAGCTTCCCCCTGCCCATCCTGGGGGAGGAGATTTAGCACCTCGCCCAGGATGTGCATTGTTGCAGACCCAGGAGAGCAGGGGCTCTCATACCCAGGGGTCCAGCAACATGTCTGCTGTGTGGCAGCCTAGGCAGCCTCAGAACAGACATAGATTGTAGGTTAGGTTTTAGGGGGCATCTCTAAGATGCCCTCTGGGGTGCTTGGTACATTAAATCCCACACTGGCATCAGTGTGGGTTTAATGTGCTCAGAAGTTTGATACCAAACTTCTCAGTCTTCAGTGTTGCCATTATGGTGCTGTGGAGTTCGTGTTTGACCTGGATACTGTAGGGGCACGGGGCTCCTGCTCCTGTGCGCACACCATTGGCATAGGGCACCCAGCTAGAGGGGTGGCTGATGTAAGCCATGGCTGTGTAGGTGGTGGGCATGGCACACAGGGATGTGTGCGATGTCGACTCTTTGTTTTGTCTTGTACCCAGACACCCAGCCTGCAAGGGCAGTGTGTGTGTGTGTAAGGGTACAGGGCCTCTAAGGGTGGCACAATGAGTGCTGCAGCCCTTAGAGGCCTTCCCTGGTCACAAGGCCCTGGGTACCTAGGGTACCATTTACCAGGGGCTGACATGTGGCCAGGGTTTGCCAATTTGTGTTTTGTGTTTTAGGGAAGGAATATAGGCCCTGGGCACCTGATTGGCAGGAGTCCAGGGCACACTCAGTCAAAGTACATTCAGCAATTCAGCAAGAAGTGGGGGCATACCATGCAAGAAAGATGGCACTTTCTCACATTTGGAACTGATTGAAGAACGGTTTAAGAAATAGTCCCTCAATGCCCATTCTCTTTTTGAAGTTGCTGATTAGCAGGGCATGGTTGACCATGTCAAAGGCAACAGACAGCACTAAAGCACTAGAATGTAGGAGGTTCAAGTGTTGAGGAGTCGTACAGCATCATCAACAACTTCGAGGAGGGCAGTTTTGATTTTGTATCCATTGGATGATGGATCTGCAATTATTTAGGGGATTGTTGATCTTGATATTTTACATGACCTGCTAAGAGACACAACCTTCTAGCACCGTTCCTTGGAAGAGTAGACCAGAGAGAGGACAAAAGTTCAGACAATTTTGTGTCTCTTGAAGGCTTCTTTAAAATGGCTGATTTTAGGCAGTCCAAAAAAGTGCCATGTGAGGGAAAAGCGTTGACTAATAATGTTTACTAATGAAGTATCAGACACTACAACTGTTTTGGAATCTTTCTAGGCACTGCGTTAGTGAAGTGAGTTGCAGATTTCACATTAAGAATGGGGTTCAGAAGAGCATTTTCAGTGACTTCATAACTCATCTGTTGTCTATCACTCTGAGGGATTTTCTGCCTTGAATAGGTTCTAGAAGAATCATGGAGCTGAGGGCTTTGGTCTCTTCTTTTTCAGTCTGACAGTTACTAGATCGTCGAGCATGACAGTCCCGAAGCAGTTGTAATTAGTTGCTGAGAGGTTGGCACGTTGGTTGGGGCAGAAGGGAGGAAGGGTGCTCATTACCACAGAGGTCAGGTCAATATAGTTACAGATCCGTAAGTAGACAGATTCCTTTTTAGGTTGCCCATGGGTTCTATATTAAGTGAGGTGCAGCATGAAAAGAATCAGAAAGTGAACAGATCAGGTGATGATGGAGATAATGAGATGTAGAATTACCCATTTATTGTGGATGGGTTTGCCACAGTGTTGCAGTAGATCGTTATTCTGCAAGAATGAGAAGAGTCAGTTTACAGATGCATCTTTATGATCACCCCAATGGAGGTTCAGGTCTAAAATGGTGGATACTGATCTGGTTGGATTATTTTGCAGTTTATTGAACTATTGTGAATGACTGCAATTCCAAGCGCCTCCCACCCCCATCTACTGTCTCAATCACATCTGGTGATGAAGTAATAACGTGGCAGAGGAATGTGCATGGGGTTCTGTGAGGTATTGATCCAGGTTATGGTTAAAATTACAAGATCATTGTGGATTACCTGTGATAGACAACAGGCCTAGGATACGAACATCGCCCGACTGATGCAGTGCACCTGCAAGGAGTTTGAGGGTTGGTTCTTGCTGCCCATATCAATTATGGGTAGAGCAGCATTGTACAAAATGACTATACTCTCCCGTTTCCTATACACTTTGCAATATCACTCTAAATACTTTTGCAGGCTTTCTTCGCAGGTCTGCAGCCCATGGTTACTTCGTTTCTGTGGGTCAATAAGCTTCCAAGGGTTTCTTTATGGCAATGCATTCAAACCAGATACAATGGAGATTTACGTGTGCCTGACCATAGGTTTTACGACTGGGTGTCACAGATGATCCCAATAGGGGACTGGCTTTTCGGGTTAGGCACAACTCCACCTTTCAACTTGGAGTCTGAGCTCCAGGACAGGGTTGGAGTCTGAGGTTATTGTACAGTGGATCTCTGTCCCTATCCATACCACAGCTTACCAGATTTCCATATTGTGTTGGCATGAGGTCCTGCGATGTTTTGGATGATTTAACTGGATGACCGCTTTGACCCTGACGTGAACCGGGCCTTGGATGGCAAGTGTCACGATTGTAGTGTTTCCAACATTGGGATATAATTGGACTCTCCTCCTTGGGTGATGTTTGGGTACAGAAACAACAAAGCAATCAACAGCAGACCAAGGTCAAGCACTTAGGTTCAATTATTTGTGCATATTTAGAGTGAGTGCAACATCTTCCAGCATCTGCTGTTGACGGATGCTATTTAAACAATAGAGTTCATAGAAAAAGAGAGGGAAGGTGCACTTCATCAATAGTTGTAGTAACCAGACACTTGTAATTCAGAAGTCTTTTTTCGTTTTCTTTATTATTCGAAGTTGATTGACATGGAAACGGCACACAGCCAACGCGTTTCGTTCCCTTGTGCCTTGGGAACTTCGTCAGGGCTGTAATAATCATAAAACCACCCATGAATACGCAATGATAACACAAACACATATATGACACAAAGTACATATTACATGGGAAGACATAATATGTGCAAAAAAGAGAAACCAAACATATACATAACGATGAATGTGTCACAAACAATCAAAAGAATCACCATTTAGACGAAAAAAAAAAAAAAAAAAAAAAAAAAATTAACCACAAATACAATATGTTGATGACCCAAAATCAAAAACAAACGACATAAAATGAGCTAAAAGCACAAACAGATGAGACAAAATTTGATAAACGTACAAATATAAATATGTATATAAAAAAATACAACAGTAGATACAGACACAGTCATATTCCTTTTGACGATCAAAAACTGGCATTACAGCCATCACATATGCTATCTTAAAAGAAGGGGGCAAAGACATCTCCTTTTTGAGAGATTAGAAAGCATGATAAAAGAAAAATGAGGGAGAAGCAACATAGAGAAACAGAAGATGGACGAAGGAAAAAGGAAAAAGGATCTTATTTATATAGAAAATGAAAATAACAGTCAACGCAAGTAGCCAAAAACCGAAAACAAGGGGGGGGGGGGAAAAAGGGGCAGGGGGGGGTTGCGGGGGGGGGTGGGGAAAGGGAAAAAAGGGGGAGCTGCTCACCAATATAATTTCAAAAGATATTTGCGGTAAGAACCCCTCAATCCATGTGATGTGGATCCTTATATTTCCAAAGGATTCTTACGTACAACCAAAGCCCGCAAATGAGACCTGTGAACATGAAGCATAAGGAAGCTGCTGTCCAGTAGTGTAACATAAGACAGCTTAAAAAAGCATCACAATAGGACCATAAACAACACTATTGCACATTCTCTAATGATTAGAAAAATAGTGTCAGCCAAGCGTCTCACCTTAGTAGGTGTAAAAGAAACATCCAATATAAGGACACTTCGGTTATTGGGCAGTTCTGAGTGTGCGGGAATTATCCCAAGAATTATCTGTTGATAAGAAAGAAAGGGGCAGCATAGTGAGCAGATTAATTATACTGAAAACAGTCATAAAAGAAACATACTCCCTTTATGGTAAAGAGTGATGTATATTTTTAGAGCCACATATAGCTGGCGTGCTCTATAGTAGGATGTCACAATCTATATTAAATCCGAACCAAATTTCATTGTCCAGATATAGATGTAATTGACCTCTAGATTATGAATTCCTCACATCTGCCCCAAAATATCAAATGTCTATTGACCAAGTAGCGCTATGAACGGGCGAAATATAAAAGCTCTCAGCCACCATACTGTAAAATAATACCAATAGGCACCTAAAATCGTTATCCCAATGCGATGCACAAACTCATGTAGAAAAACGTTAAATAGAAACGGAAAAAAGGGGGGGGGGAAGCCCACGTTAAAGTCCAGGTCATCACGATATAAGAGAGGGAAGAGAAATCACATTTTGGCAAAACGGACGATAGCGATCAAACGTACACGCGTCCTTCTGCTGAGTAACAACATTTCACTTCCGAAATAGAGCCCGTCGTAGACGGCATGTATTAACACTATACGAAAATATCCTATGCCTGCCTGACATCGCTTACCTGTGTTTCGACAAGTGTCACCGTCACTGCTTTCCTTCTTGAATATCGGCAAACGGAGACAGGGAAGCATACTGGCTTTTAAACAGCGCGCCGGACAATCACATGACCGCATCCGCGTTGTCAAAAAGCAATAGAAAAAGGACAGTGATTGCGAGCCAATTTTACCAATCGTCGGCCATATTGGAGTGTCCAATAAACCGAAAGGGATCATAGCAGTTCACCGCAAGTGCGTGATTTTATGTAAAAAAAATCCAACGGTCTAGGAACATAAAGTACCATTTTTGACAATCAAATCCACAGCACTATATAACTAAATGAAAATACCGTACTCAGTTTCATTAGCACAAACCGGAACACGAAAAAACAACATTTACCAACCAATCGTTTCTTTAGGAATGCAGCCATGTCCAAAGATCAGACTGCTATAATGTACACTAAAATGCTAGATTTGATCTCAAACCATTGCCTTAGACTTGCAAACATAATTAGCGATCAAACTGCCATAGTAAACACAAGAAAATAAAAGTATTAGTGCAGTCACCCGAGGCCCACGTTTATAAAGGGCATCAAGAATCAGAAAAATTGTGCATGAGTGCAATCACGAACGTAGTCCATGAATATATCTAGAAAAATAATAATTTTTTTGGTCAAAATTAGGATACAATATAAAAAGGACGTTATTAGTATTTAGTCCCAAGTTTAAAACCGGATTTTATGTTCCGACCTCGCGAGCATATATGTATGTTTCATTAAAAGCTAAATGTCGATGGCATTTGTTAAGATGTCAGTTAAACACTATTAGATAAGATCTTATATATTGAGAAGAATAAGGAGAATAGAGAAAAAAAGTTAAGAATAGAGATCAGCATACGGACCCATTAAATAGGACATTCATTATGTTGGATGCATGACATTTTGTAATGAAGGGCATTACATGCATTACATATACCCCATACAGAAAAATACCTCAAATTATCAACATCATACCCATCTATCCAAGAAAATAATGTAGCTCTCTATCGGTATTAAGACCCATTGTTGTGGCCCGCAGACGACAAATCCACCTGGCCTCCTTTTGTCTAACCTGTAGTTCACGGTCACCGCCCCTGGCGTTGATGGGCACGTGATCTATCCCGTAGAACCAGAAGGACGTGTCATCTGGATGCATTTGTTTATAATGTTCACTTACAGGGTAACGGGTATCACCGTTAATAATGGCCCTACGATGTTCTTGTATTCGGACCTTGAGGCAGCGTACAGTGCTCCCTACATAGATGGAATTACAGCTACAGCCCAATACATAAATCACGTGTGTCGTATTGCAATTTATAAAATGTGCAATTGTGTGATTTTTCGGGGAGTTGTGTGTGAAGGTAGTTGTTCTATTTCTGCCTAACGGACATACATTACAGGAACCACAAGTAAAGAAACCCTTCGGTTTGGGAGGTAGCCATGTAGTTGTTACATTTGTCACATAACTGGAACACAATATGTCCCGTAGGGATCGCCCCTTACGATATGTGATTGCTGGCCTAGTGGGCAGACATTCGCTTAGGCTAGGGGTATCTTTTATTAACCCCCAATGTTTTTTGAGGATCTTATAAACCTTGCCGCTGTTGTTATTGTACTGGGTGATAAAACGTACTGTTGTATCACGAGTGGCTTTGGGTTTATCTCGAAGTGTATCCACCCTCTTGAGTTTCTGTGCTTTGTCCATGACTTTATCAAGTAGTCTCCTGTCATACCCTCGTTTAAGGAATCTTTTCTTAGATTCAAGAACCTTCTCAAGGTATAGATTGTCCTCACTACAGTTCCTCCTTAGACGTGTCATCTCTCCGAAAGGTATGTTATTAATTACTGTGCGTGCATGTGCACTCTCCGCGTGAAGAATCGAATTACAGGCTGTTTCTTTTCTATAGAGAGAGCTTTGTATGGTGCCATCTTTGATATAAAATTCAATATCAAGAAAGTTTATTCTGTCTTTGTCATATGTCATGGTGAGTTTTACATTAAAAGGGTTAGCATTTAAGTATGTGTGGTATTCCTCAAGTGATTCCACAGGTCCTGACCATAGGATAATGATGTCGTCAATATACCTCCCCCAGAACACGATGTACTCCGTCCAGGGGGAGGCATGGCTGTGCCAGGCGTACTCCCTCTCGAACCACCCCATAAAGAGGCAGGCGTACGAGGGAGCAAATTTAGAACCCATGGCAGTCCCGAGTATCTGCTGGTACCATGTGGTGTCATGCAAGAAAAAATTATTGTTCAAAATGATGTCAATCATCTCTAACGTCATCTCATTATATTCATAGAGGCCAGCAGGCTCCCTATCCAAGAAAGAACGTACAGCAGGAATTCCAAATTTTTGGTGAATACACGTATATAAGCTGACTACATCCATTGTGACGAAATAGAGCTCATCCGACCACTGGAAGTTGTCAAATTTGATCAAAATGTCCTTGCTATCCCTGATATATGAGGGAAGATCCAGGACATATTTTTGAAGTCTAGAGTCAACAAATTCCGACAATTTTTCTGTTGGTGAGTCATTCCCAGAGATAATAGGGCGGCCAGGAGGGAAAGGACCACCCTTATGTATCTTAGGTAAGATATAGATACAAGGGTATCTCGGTTTATTCACTCTCAAATATCTGTACTCATCTTCAGACAGCAAGCCAATATCCTTCCACTCGCTTAGTTTCATATTGATCATACTGGTTAAATTCCTGGTGGGATTGGTTGAAACGCGCTGATAGCAGCGTGTGTCGTTTAGCTGTCTAGTGATTTCAGTCATGTAATCAGAATGGTTCATGACCACAACGTTACCGCCCTTGTCGGCCTCTTTTATAACAATGGTGTTATCCGATTTAAGTCTATCCAGGGCTTTTCGTTCACTGGCGGTAATGTTGTGTCTGACGCGTGTCATCGACCTACTAGGCACTTCCAGATTGTACAGGTCTTTACTCATTTTGTTATAGAACACATCTATATTCGGATGGTAATTGAAAGTGGGTATAAATTTAGATCTGGGTTTGAGCCCACTATCCATATTACAGTCTTGTTCAATATCAAAATGATTTAATAGAGCGGTCATGTCATGATTCTCATCCTCATCCAGGCTGAGCAACAATTGTACATTTCGAATATCCCCCACTGTCTGTGTATAATTTCTAGAAGGAGTCGGGGGCATTAAACTTCTTGATGTTTGTTGGGAAAAGAAATCCTTCAATTTCAAAGCTCTTATAAATTTAAACAAATCGATATGTACATCAGTAAAATCACCCCCCTGAGTGGGACAAAAGCTCAAGCCTTTACTCAGAACCATCATTTCATCTTTGTCAAGAATTTTATTAGTCAAATTAACAACTTTCAGGTCACAAGTGCTATCAACAACATTGGGTACGCACATATTAGCAGGTAGGTTATCATTAGTAGTTATGGTTTCGATTTCTTGTTCAGACCTCGACCTATTCCTATACCTGCCTTCGGACCTCCTGCCACCCCTCCTTGTTTTGTTTGGTCTCTTTTCTGTTGTATTCTGCTGCTGATTCGGAGTTTTGCGAGCTCCTTCTGGAAAGAAGAAGCTCCCTCCTCTAAAGGGGTCTCATGTGATACGTTAGAGACTGAACTGCCTACTGATGAGGAAACACTACTATTAGAACGAGCCTCATCACTCTCTTCCCTTTCCTCTCTAGTTCTCTTTCTTTCTTCTCCTGCTTGAATATTGTCAAATTTTTTTGCAAACGTATATACACGCCCGTCACGATAATCTCTATCATCCCTTTTGATTTTTGTCAATTTTTTATCTTTCAGGTACTTCTGATGTTCTTCCATTACCTTTTTTAGTATGTTAAAGTTCTTTTCAATCAAATCTTTTTGTTCTATATCATTAATTTCCTTCTCAAGGACCTCTATTTCTCCCTGCAGCTTCTCGCCCTTCTCCTTAGCATGGCGGATTAAGATTTGCATCATCACTTGTGATGCACTTCCCAGGTTACCCTCCCACTCATTCAGAAGATCCTCACTTAAATCTTCAAAAGTGGGAAAGATTAAAATTCTTAAACCTCTGGGTATTTTTTTATTTGCCAGGTATTGTTGCAATGTTACCCCATCCCACCAGCGGGAAAGCTCCTGTTTTTTTAAACGCTCTAGCCTGATAAAAAGTGTTTTCAGACTAGCTTTACCAGTTGCACCATGTTCCGTTGGTTCAGTCTGGATGTTTGTACCGAAAAGATTCTGGGCCATTTCTTCTCTGCCGTCATTAAATTTCGACATTTTGATAAAAGGTGTTTTAAGCAGAACAAGTGCAAGACAGTCTATAAACCCGAAGGAATTATATAATGTAACAACAAAGCAATCAACAGCAGACCAAGGTCAAGCACTTAGGTTCAATTATTTGTGCATATTTAGAGTGAGTGCAACATCTTCCAGCATCTGCTGTTGACGGATGCTATTTAAACAATAGAGTTCATAGAAAAAGAGAGGGAAGGTGCACTTCATCAATAGTTGTAGTAACCAGACACTTGTAATTCAGAAGTCTTTTTTCGTTTTCTTTATTATTCGAAGTTGATTGACATGGAAACGGCACACAGCCAACGCGTTTCGTTCCCTTGTGCCTTGGGAACTTCGTCAGGGCTGTAATAATCATAAAACCACCCATGAATACGCAATGATAACACAAACACATATATGACACAAAGTACATATTACATGGGAAGACATAATATGTGCAAAAAAGAGAAACCAAACATATACATAACGATGAATGTGTCACAAACAATCAAAAGAATCACCATTTAGACGAAAAAAAAAAAAAAAAAAAAAAAAAAAAAATTAACCACAAATACAATATGTTGATGACCCAAAATCAAAAACAAACGACATAAAATGAGCTAAAAGCACAAACAGATGAGACAAAATTTGATAAACGTACAAATATAAATATGTATATAAAAAAATACAACAGTAGATACAGACACAGTCATATTCCTTTTGACGATCAAAAACTGGCATTACAGCCATCACATATGCTATCTTAAAAGAAGGGGGCAAAGACATCTCCTTTTTGAGAGATTAGAAAGCATGATAAAAGAAAAATGAGGGAGAAGCAACATAGAGAAACAGAAGATGGACGAAGGAAAAAGGAAAAAGGATCTTATTTATATAGAAAATGAAAATAACAGTCAACGCAAGTAGCCAAAAACCGAAAACAAGGGGGGGGGGGGAAAAAGGGGCAGGGGGGGGTTGCGGGGGGGGGTGGGGAAAGGGAAAAAAGGGGGAGCTGCTCACCAATATAATTTCAAAAGATATTTGCGGTAAGAACCCCTCAATCCATGTGATGTGGATCCTTATATTTCCAAAGGATTCTTACGTACAACCAAAGCCCGCAAATGAGACCTGTGAACATGAAGCATAAGGAAGCTGCTGTCCAGTAGTGTAACATAAGACAGCTTAAAAAAGCATCACAATAGGACCATAAACAACACTATTGCACATTCTCTAATGATTAGAAAAATAGTGTCAGCCAAGCGTCTCACCTTAGTAGGTGTAAAAGAAACATCCAATATAAGGACACTTCGGTTATTGGGCAGTTCTGAGTGTGCGGGAATTATCCCAAGAATTATCTGTTGATAAGAAAGAAAGGGGCAGCATAGTGAGCAGATTAATTATACTGAAAACAGTCATAAAAGAAACATACTCCCTTTATGGTAAAGAGTGATGTATATTTTTAGAGCCACATATAGCTGGCGTGCTCTATAGTAGGATGTCACAATCTATATTAAATCCGAACCAAATTTCATTGTCCAGATATAGATGTAATTGACCTCTAGATTATGAATTCCTCACATCTGCCCCAAAATATCAAATGTCTATTGACCAAGTAGCGCTATGAACGGGCGAAATATAAAAGCTCTCAGCCACCATACTGTAAAATAATACCAATAGGCACCTAAAATCGTTATCCCAATGCGATGCACAAACTCATGTAGAAAAACGTTAAATAGAAACGGAAAAAAGGGGGGGGGGAAGCCCACGTTAAAGTCCAGGTCATCACGATATAAGAGAGGGAAGAGAAATCACATTTTGGCAAAACGGACGATAGCGATCAAACGTACACGCGTCCTTCTGCTGAGTAACAACATTTCACTTCCGAAATAGAGCCCGTCGTAGACGGCATGTATTAACACTATACGAAAATATCCTATGCCTGCCTGACATCGCTTACCTGTGTTTCGACAAGTGTCACCGTCACTGCTTTCCTTCTTGAATATCGGCAAACGGAGACAGGGAAGCATACTGGCTTTTAAACAGCGCGCCGGACAATCACATGACCGCATCCGCGTTGTCAAAAAGCAATAGAAAAAGGACAGTGATTGCGAGCCAATTTTACCAATCGTCGGCCATATTGGAGTGTCCAATAAACCGAAAGGGATCATAGCAGTTCACCGCAAGTGCGTGATTTTATGTAAAAAAAATCCAACGGTCTAGGAACATAAAGTACCATTTTTGACAATCAAATCCACAGCACTATATAACTAAATGAAAATACCGTACTCAGTTTCATTAGCACAAACCGGAACACGAAAAAACAACATTTACCAACCAATCGTTTCTTTAGGAATGCAGCCATGTCCAAAGATCAGACTGCTATAATGTACACTAAAATGCTAGATTTGATCTCAAACCATTGCCTTAGACTTGCAAACATAATTAGCGATCAAACTGCCATAGTAAACACAAGAAAATAAAAGTATTAGTGCAGTCACCCGAGGCCCACGTTTATAAAGGGCATCAAGAATCAGAAAAATTGTGCATGAGTGCAATCACGAACGTAGTCCATGAATATATCTAGAAAAATAATAATTTTTTTGGTCAAAATTAGGATACAATATAAAAAGGACGTTATTAGTATTTAGTCCCAAGTTTAAAACCGGATTTTATGTTCCGACCTCGCGAGCATATATGTATGTTTCATTAAAAGCTAAATGTCGATGGCATTTGTTAAGATGTCAGTTAAACACTATTAGATAAGATCTTATATATTGAGAAGAATAAGGAGAATAGAGAAAAAAAGTTAAGAATAGAGATCAGCATACGGACCCATTAAATAGGACATTCATTATGTTGGATGCATGACATTTTGTAATGAAGGGCATTACATGCATTACATATACCCCATACAGAAAAATACCTCAAATTATCAACATCATACCCATCTATCCAAGAAAATAATGTAGCTCTCTATCGGTATTAAGACCCATTGTTGTGGCCCGCAGACGACAAATCCACCTGGCCTCCTTTTGTCTAACCTGTAGTTCACGGTCACCGCCCCTGGCGTTGATGGGCACGTGATCTATCCCGTAGAACCAGAAGGACGTGTCATCTGGATGCATTTGTTTATAATGTTCACTTACAGGGTAACGGGTATCACCGTTAATAATGGCCCTACGATGTTCTTGTATTCGGACCTTGAGGCAGCGTACAGTGCTCCCTACATAGATGGAATTACAGCTACAGCCCAATACATAAATCACGTGTGTCGTATTGCAATTTATAAAATGTGCAATTGTGTGATTTTTCGGGGAGTTGTGTGTGAAGGTAGTTGTTCTATTTCTGCCTAACGGACATACATTACAGGAACCACAAGTAAAGAAACCCTTCGGTTTGGGAGGTAGCCATGTAGTTGTTACATTTGTCACATAACTGGAACACAATATGTCCCGTAGGGATCGCCCCTTACGATATGTGATTGCTGGCCTAGTGGGCAGACATTCGCTTAGGCTAGGGGTATCTTTTATTAACCCCCAATGTTTTTTGAGGATCTTATAAACCTTGCCGCTGTTGTTATTGTACTGGGTGATAAAACGTACTGTTGTATCACGAGTGGCTTTGGGTTTATCTCGAAGTGTATCCACCCTCTTGAGTTTCTGTGCTTTGTCCATGACTTTATCAAGTAGTCTCCTGTCATACCCTCGTTTAAGGAATCTTTTCTTAGATTCAAGAACCTTCTCAAGGTATAGATTGTCCTCACTACAGTTCCTCCTTAGACGTGTCATCTCTCCGAAAGGTATGTTATTAATTACTGTGCGTGCATGTGCACTCTCCGCGTGAAGAATCGAATTACAGGCTGTTTCTTTTCTATAGAGAGAGCTTTGTATGGTGCCATCTTTGATATAAAATTCAATATCAAGAAAGTTTATTCTGTCTTTGTCATATGTCATGGTGAGTTTTACATTAAAAGGGTTAGCATTTAAGTATGTGTGGTATTCCTCAAGTGATTCCACAGGTCCTGACCATAGGATAATGATGTCGTCAATATACCTCCCCCAGAACACGATGTACTCCGTCCAGGGGGAGGCATGGCTGTGCCAGGCGTACTCCCTCTCGAACCACCCCATAAAGAGGCAGGCGTACGAGGGAGCAAATTTAGAACCCATGGCAGTCCCGAGTATCTGCTGGTACCATGTGGTGTCATGCAAGAAAAAATTATTGTTCAAAATGATGTCAATCATCTCTAACGTCATCTCATTATATTCATAGAGGCCAGCAGGCTCCCTATCCAAGAAAGAACGTACAGCAGGAATTCCAAATTTTTGGTGAATACACGTATATAAGCTGACTACATCCATTGTGACGAAATAGAGCTCATCCGACCACTGGAAGTTGTCAAATTTGATCAAAATGTCCTTGCTATCCCTGATATATGAGGGAAGATCCAGGACATATTTTTGAAGTCTAGAGTCAACAAATTCCGACAATTTTTCTGTTGGTGAGTCATTCCCAGAGATAATAGGGCGGCCAGGAGGGAAAGGACCACCCTTATGTATCTTAGGTAAGATATAGATACAAGGGTATCTCGGTTTATTCACTCTCAAATATCTGTACTCATCTTCAGACAGCAAGCCAATATCCTTCCACTCGCTTAGTTTCATATTGATCATACTGGTTAAATTCCTGGTGGGATTGGTTGAAACGCGCTGATAGCAGCGTGTGTCGTTTAGCTGTCTAGTGATTTCAGTCATGTAATCAGAATGGTTCATGACCACAACGTTACCGCCCTTGTCGGCCTCTTTTATAACAATGGTGTTATCCGATTTAAGTCTATCCAGGGCTTTTCGTTCACTGGCGGTAATGTTGTGTCTGACGCGTGTCATCGACCTACTAGGCACTTCCAGATTGTACAGGTCTTTACTCATTTTGTTATAGAACACATCTATATTCGGATGGTAATTGAAAGTGGGTATAAATTTAGATCTGGGTTTGAGCCCACTATCCATATTACAGTCTTGTTCAATATCAAAATGATTTAATAGAGCGGTCATGTCATGATTCTCATCCTCATCCAGGCTGAGCAACAATTGTACATTTCGAATATCCCCCACTGTCTGTGTATAATTTCTAGAAGGAGTCGGGGGCATTAAACTTCTTGATGTTTGTTGGGAAAAGAAATCCTTCAATTTCAAAGCTCTTATAAATTTAAACAAATCGATATGTACATCAGTAAAATCACCCCCCTGAGTGGGACAAAAGCTCAAGCCTTTACTCAGAACCATCATTTCATCTTTGTCAAGAATTTTATTAGTCAAATTAACAACTTTCAGGTCACAAGTGCTATCAACAACATTGGGTACGCACATATTAGCAGGTAGGTTATCATTAGTAGTTATGGTTTCGATTTCTTGTTCAGACCTCGACCTATTCCTATACCTGCCTTCGGACCTCCTGCCACCCCTCCTTGTTTTGTTTGGTCTCTTTTCTGTTGTATTCTGCTGCTGATTCGGAGTTTTGCGAGCTCCTTCTGGAAAGAAGAAGCTCCCTCCTCTAAAGGGGTCTCATGTGATACGTTAGAGACTGAACTGCCTACTGATGAGGAAACACTACTATTAGAACGAGCCTCATCACTCTCTTCCCTTTCCTCTCTAGTTCTCTTTCTTTCTTCTCCTGCTTGAATATTGTCAAATTTTTTTGCAAACGTATATACACGCCCGTCACGATAATCTCTATCATCCCTTTTGATTTTTGTCAATTTTTTATCTTTCAGGTACTTCTGATGTTCTTCCATTACCTTTTTTAGTATGTTAAGGTTCTTGAATCTAAGAAAAGATTCCTTAAACGAGGGTATGACAGGAGACTACTTGATAAAGTCATGGACAAAGCACAGAAACTCAAGAGGGTGGATACACTTCGAGATAAACCCAAAGCCACTCGTGATACAACAGTACGTTTTATCACCCAGTACAATAACAACAGCGGCAAGGTTTATAAGATCCTCAAAAAACATTGGGGGTTAATAAAAGATACCCCTAGCCTAAGCGAATGTCTGCCCACTAGGCCAGCAATCACATATCGTAAGGGGCGATCCCTACGGGACATATTGTGTTCCAGTTATGTGACAAATGTAACAACTACATGGCTACCTCCCAAACCGA
The DNA here is from genome assembly GCF_964204655.1 of Triturus cristatus. Taxonomy (NCBI): domain Eukaryota; kingdom Metazoa; phylum Chordata; class Amphibia; order Caudata; family Salamandridae; genus Triturus; species Triturus cristatus. The sequence goes on from NC_140589.1 coordinate 1,345,482,411, forward strand.
AGGGTTTCTTTACTTGTGGTTCCTGTAATGTATGTCCGTTAGGCAGAAATAGAACAACTACCTTCACACACAACTCCCCGAAAAATCACACAATTGCACATTTTATAAATTGCAATACGACACACGTGATTTATGTATTGGGCTGTAGCTGTAATTCCATCTATGTAGGGAGCACTGTACGCTGCCTCAAGGTCCGAATACAAGAACATCGTAGGGCCATTATTAACGGTGATACCCGTTACCCTGTAAGTGAACATTATAAACAAATGCATCCAGATGACACGTCCTTCTGGTTCTACGGGATAGATCACGTGCCCATCAACGCCAGGGGCGGTGACCGTGAACTACAGGTTAGACAAAAGGAGGCCAGGTGGATTTGTCGTCTGCGGGCCACAACAATGGGTCTTAATACCGATAGAGAGCTACATTATTTTCTTGGATAGATGGGTATGATGTTGATAATTTGAGGTATTTTTCTGTATGGGGTATATGTAATGCATGTAATGCCCTTCATTACAAAATGTCATGCATCCAACATAATGAATGTCCTATTTAATGGGTCCGTATGCTGATCTCTATTCTTAACTTTTTTTCTCTATTCTCCTTATTCTTCTCAATATATAAGATCTTATCTAATAGTGTTTAACTGACATCTTAACAAATGCCATCGACATTTAGCTTTTAATGAAACATACATATATGCTCGCGAGGTCGGAACATAAAATCCGGTTTTAAACTTGGGACTAAATACTTATAACGTCCTTTTTATATTGTATCCTAATTTTGACCAAAAAAATTATTATTTTTCTAGATATATTCATGGACTACGTTCGTGATTGCACTCATGCACAATTTTTCTGATTCTTGATGCCCTTTATAAACGTGGGCCTCGGGTGACTGCACTAATACTTTTATTTTCTTGTGTTTACTATGGCAGTTTGATCGCTAATTATGTTTGCAAGTCTAAGGCAATGGTTTGAGATCAAATCTAGCATTTTAGTGTACATTATAGCAGTCTGATCTTTGGACATGGCTGCATTCCTAAAGAAACGATTGGTTGGTAAATGTTGTTTTTTCGTGTTCCGGTTTGTGCTAATGAAACTGAGTACGGTATTTTCATTTAGTTATATAGTGCTGTGGATTTGATTGTCAAAAATGGTACTTTATGTTCCTAGACCGTTGGATTTTTTTTTACATAAAATCACGCACTTGCGGTGAACTGCTATGATCCCTTTCGGTTTATTGGACACTCCAATATGGCCGACGATTGGTAAAATTGGCTCGCAATCACTGTCCTTTTTCTATTGCTTTTTGACAACGCGGATGCGGTCATGTGATTGTCCGGCGCGCTGTTTAAAAGCCAGTATGCTTCCCTGTCTCCGTTTGCCGATATTCAAGAAGGAAAGCAGTGACGGTGACACTTGTCGAAACACAGGTAAGCGATGTCAGGCAGGCATAGGATATTTTCGTATAGTGTTAATACATGCCGTCTACGACGGGCTCTATTTCGGAAGTGAAATGTTGTTACTCAGCAGAAGGACGCGTGTACGTTTGATCGCTATCGTCCGTTTTGCCAAAATGTGATTTCTTTTCCCTCTCTTATATCGTGATGACCTGGACTTTAACGTGGGCTTCCCCCCCCCCTTTTTTCCGTTTCTATTTAACGTTTTTCTACATGAGTTTGTGCATCGCATTGGGATAACGATTTTAGGTGCCTATTGGTATTATTTTACAGTATGGTGGCTGAGAGCTTTTATATTTCGCCCGTTCATAGCGCTACTTGGTCAATAGACATTTGATATTTTGGGGCAGATGTGAGGAATTCATAATCTAGAGGTCAATTACATCTATATCTGGACAATGAAATTTGGTTCGGATTTAATATAGATTGTGACATCCTACTATAGAGCACGCCAGCTATATGTGGCTCTAAAAATATACATCACTCTTTACCATAAAGGGAGTATGTTTCTTTTATGACTGTTTTCAGTATAATTAATCTGCTCACTATGCTGCCCCTTTCTTTCTTATCAACAGATAATTCTTGGGATAATTCCCGCACACTCAGAACTGCCCAATAACCGAAGTGTCCTTATATTGGATGTTTCTTTTACACCTACTAAGGTGAGACGCTTGGCTGACACTATTTTTCTAATCATTAGAGAATGTGCAATAGTGTTGTTTATGGTCCTATTGTGATGCTTTTTTAAGCTGTCTTATGTTACACTACTGGACAGCAGCTTCCTTATGCTTCATGTTCACAGGTCTCATTTGCGGGCTTTGGTTGTACGTAAGAATCCTTTGGAAATATAAGGATCCACATCACATGGATTGAGGGGTTCTTACCGCAAATATCTTTTGAAATTATATTGGTGAGCAGCTCCCCCTTTTTTCCCTTTCCCCACCCCCCCCCGCAACCCCCCCCTGCCCCTTTTTCCCCCCCCCCCTTGTTTTCGGTTTTTGGCTACTTGCGTTGACTGTTATTTTCATTTTCTATATAAATAAGATCCTTTTTCCTTTTTCCTTCGTCCATCTTCTGTTTCTCTATGTTGCTTCTCCCTCATTTTTCTTTTATCATGCTTTCTAATCTCTCAAAAAGGAGATGTCTTTGCCCCCTTCTTTTAAGATAGCATATGTGATGGCTGTAATGCCAGTTTTTGATCGTCAAAAGGAATATGACTGTGTCTGTATCTACTGTTGTATTTTTTTATATACATATTTATATTTGTACGTTTATCAAATTTTGTCTCATCTGTTTGTGCTTTTAGCTCATTTTATGTCGTTTGTTTTTGATTTTGGGTCATCAACATATTGTATTTGTGGTTAATTTTTTTTTTTTTTTTTTTTTTTCGTCTAAATGGTGATTCTTTTGATTGTTTGTGACACATTCATCGTTATGTATATGTTTGGTTTCTCTTTTTTGCACATATTATGTCTTCCCATGTAATATGTACTTTGTGTCATATATGTGTTTGTGTTATCATTGCGTATTCATGGGTGGTTTTATGATTATTACAGCCCTGACGAAGTTCCCAAGGCACAAGGGAACGAAACGCGTTGGCTGTGTGCCGTTTCCATGTCAATCAACTTCGAATAATAAAGAAAACGAAAAAAGACTTCTGAATTACAAGTGTCTGGTTACTACAACTATTGATGAAGTGCACCTTCCCTCTCTTTTTCTATGAACTCTATTGTTTAAATAGCATCCGTCAACAGCAGATGCTGGAAGATGTTGCACTCACTCTAAATATGCACAAATAATTGAACCTAAGTGCTTGACCTTGGTCTGCTGTTGATTGCTTTGTTGTTACATTATATAATTCCTTCGGGTTTATAGACTGTCTTGCACTTGTTCTGCTTAAAACACCTTTTATCAAAATGTCGAAATTTAATGACGGCAGAGAAGAAATGGCCCAGAATCTTTTCGGTACAAACATCCAGACTGAACCAACGGAACATGGTGCAACTGGTAAAGCTAGTCTGAAAACACTTTTTATCAGGCTAGAGCGTTTAAAAAAACAGGAGCTTTCCCGCTGGTGGGATGGGGTAACATTGCAACAATACCTGGCAAATAAAAAAATACCCAGAGGTTTAAGAATTTTAATCTTTCCCACTTTTGAAGATTTAAGTGAGGATCTTCTGAATGAGTGGGAGGGTAACCTGGGAAGTGCATCACAAGTGATGATGCAAATCTTAATCCGCCATGCTAAGGAGAAGGGCGAGAAGCTGCAGGGAGAAATAGAGGTCCTTGAGAAGGAAATTAATGATATAGAACAAAAAGATTTGATTGAAAAGAACTTTAACATACTAAAAAAGGTAATGGAAGAACATCAGAAGTACCTGAAAGATAAAAAATTGACAAAAATCAAAAGGGATGATAGAGATTATCGTGACGGGCGTGTATATACGTTTGCAAAAAAATTTGACAATATTCAAGCAGGAGAAGAAAGAAAGAGAACTAGAGAGGAAAGGGAAGAGAGTGATGAGGCTCGTTCTAATAGTAGTGTTTCCTCATCAGTAGGCAGTTCAGTCTCTAACGTATCACATGAGACCCCTTTAGAGGAGGGAGCTTCTT